>NC_064615.1:952700244-953328128 GCF_023898315.1 Schistocerca nitens
GGAGAAGAGGAAGAAGAAGAAGAAGAAGAAGAAGAAGAAGAAGCAGCGAGGGGACTTGAATAACTGGAAGACCAACACTACAACCTTTGCACACAGTACAGTAGCAGCTATAAGACCCAACTCTATTTTTGTTGTCATTGCAAGGTGGCCTGGCTGTATGCATCTACGAGAAGTGTGGCTCTCAGAAACAAGTTGAAGCATTCTCGGTGCAGATACAGTATGTTTTGAGGTGTCAGCAATTATTTCAAAGGTATTGGAATTTGGTCGATATATGTTACACATATCAAAAAAGTTTCGCGTCACCTCGGTTCCGAGAGTTCCGGAAACTGTACAGAAAATTGCAACAGAGATCAACATAAACATCATATCCGCCCTTTTTATTGCTCATCAAAACCACACATTGCGTGTTGTACAACAATACAGCGAGACCTCCAGAGGTGGTGGTAAAGATTGATGTACACATTGATACCTCTAATACCCAGCAGCACGTCCCCTTGCATTGATGCATGCCTGTATTCAAATGGTTCAAATGGCTCTGAGCACTATGGGTCTTAACGTCTGAGGTCATCAGTCCCGTAGAGCTTAGAACTACTTAAACTTAACTAACGTAAGGACATCACACACATCCACGCCCGAGGTAGGATTCGAAACTGCGACCGTAGCGGTCGCGCGGTTCCAGACTGTAGCGCCTAGAACCGCTCGGCCACTCCGTCCGGCTTCCTGTATTCGTCGTGGCATACTATCCACAAGTACATCAAGGAACTGTTCGTCCTGATTGTCCCAGTCCTCAACGGCGGTAGAGTGGTTGGTGGGTAACGTCGTCCATAAACAGCTCTTTTCAATCTATCTCAGGCCTGTGCGAAAGGGTTCATGTCTGGAGGACATGCTGGCCACTCTAGTCGAGCGATGTCGTTATCCTGAAGGAAGTCATTCACAAGATGTGCACGTTGGGGGCGAGAAATGTAGTCCATGAAGACGAATGCCTCGCTAATATGCTGCCGATATGGTTGCACTATCGATCGGAGGATGGCGTTCACCTATAGTACGTTCGTTACGGCGCCTTCCATGACTACCAGCGGCGTACGTCGGCCGCACATAATACCACCCCAAGACAGCAGGGAATCTGCACCTTGCTGCACTCGCTGGACAGTATGTATAAGGCGTTCAGCCTGACCGGGTTGCTTCCAAACACATCTCCGACGATTGTCTGGTTGAAGGCATATGCGACATCGGTGAAGAGAACGTGATGCCAATCTTGAGCGGTCCATTCGGCATGTTGTTGGGTCCATCTGTACCGCGCTGCATGGTGTCGTGGTTGCAAAGATGGACCTCGCCGTGGACGTCGGGAGTGAAGTTGTGCATCATGTAGCCTTCTGCGCACAGTTTGGGTCGTAACACGACGTCCTGTGGCTGCACGAAAAGCATTATTCAACATGATGGCGTTGCTGTCAGGTTCCTCCGAGCCATAATCCGTAAGTAGCAGTCATCCACTGCAGTAGTAGCTCTTGGGCGGCCTGAACGAGGCATGTTCCTGTCTCTCTGTATCTGCTTCAAGTCCGAACAACATCGCTTTGGTTCACTCCGACACGCCTGGACACTTCCCTTGTGGAGAGGCCATCCTGGTACAATCGAACCGCGATATTGACCGTCTAGGCATGGTTGAACTGCAGGCAACCCGAGCCGTGTGCCTCCTTCCTGGTTGAATGACTGGAACTGATCTGCTGTCGGACCGCCTCCGTCTAATAGGCGCTGCTCATGCATGGTTGTTTACATCTTTGGGCGAGTTTACAAACATCTCTGAACAGTCAAACGGTACTGTGTCTGTGATACAATATCCACAGTCAATGTCTGTCTTAAGGAGTTCTGGGAACTGGGGTGGTGCAAAACTTTTTTCAAGTGTGTATTTCAATTCTCCTGATTACAGCACACAAACTCTTGATGGAAAGTACTGTTTCCATGTAATGGGGAGACACCAGTGTCCCACACCACACGAAGGTACTTCATATTTCACATTGTTGTTACAATTTCTCGTTGTGATATCTCATGACCTCATTATTGTAACAGACGCTGTACACTGGTCGGAACTCTAGTTATTTACCTATTATCTGCTATGAACTAAAGTTATTCAGCTATAATCTTACTTAGCTTGTCAAAACAACTTTTACAAAAATTTCCTCTCTAAGTTTCACCGTTTGATTGGCTAATATTTCTTGAAATCCATTTGTAGCATAGTACAGGCGTTGCACATAGTGTTGTGCTATGTATTCCTGTCCCAACAGAGTATGGAGATACGTAGTGTAGTTGTATGTGATACACGGATGGCACCTGTGGCATTCGTTTTAACAGTTTACAGTGTTCGATGCTACTGATTCTTATTTGTGCGCAAACAGGCTAAGTCAGTATTCACCAAAATGTTTCTTGCGAACAACGGGGATGATGCGTGGCCGAAACGATATTCTGCACTGCAGCAGTTCGCCAATTACGTACATGAACAGTGGTCATCCCAACGTCAAATTTGGTGTCGAGTTGGAGAGGGGAATGGCAAGTTACCGTTCTTGTTTATTTTAAAGAAAAGGTATGAGGCCGGCTGGGTCGTTCTGATTTGCTGGAAACAACACATGCTGACCGGAACTTTCACCACCCTGTAAACAGGAGAGCGGTCCTGAACAGTCCGGTAAAAAGGCCGAAGATTATTTCTGGTGAGCCGGCCGCGGTGGTCTAGCGGTTCTAGGCGCTCAGTTCGGAACCGCGCGACTGCTGTGGTCGCAGGTTCGAATCCTGCCTCGGGCATGGATGTGTGTGATGTCCTTAGGTTAGTTAGGTTTAAGTGGTTCTAAGTTCTAGGGGACTGCTCAGAGCCATTTGAACCATTTTATTTCTGTTGATGACCTATACAGTCGGCATTGCAGCACTTGAAACGGAACATGATTAAGCAAGCGAAACATCTGAAATGCTCTAAGGTGCCAAGGATGAAGGACGCCTTGTGAATCGGCTTTCTTTCCACATTGTCTGGCAACGACCAGAAACTTTGGACGCGTGTTGCAGAGACATGGACCGAGACTCGTGTTCCGACCTGCCTCCTGGATACGAGATACTTGACTCCCCGTGAAGCACACCATAAGTCTTTTTAGAGTTCCCAGCGTGTATGGCGCCCTTATCAGTGCGTAGCATATACAGTGTACAGGACAAATTATTCGCCCTGTTGCTGAATACTGTGCGAAGCACGCGTGATCTGTTAACTAAACGGAGCTTGAGACGTCGGTCATGAACGAACATTATCCGGAAAATGGACGTAATATTCAGTCTGAAAAGACGAGAGTCTTGGATAATGCGTCGTCATATTGGCATTCTGTTATAAGGAAAACAGCTGAGATTAGAATAAACTGCATTAATTTCAACACAGACCAGGGTACGGCAAGTTGAAAAAGAGAGAATTGGAGGAAGCCAGTGATACATATACGTGCGTATGATAAACCCCTTCTCACAAAAATTTTTATCTCCTTCATACCTCCTCTGTGTTACCACAGATGACGCGTCACTGATCTCATTTGTACCGAGACTGCAGTGCACGAGAGGTGCCTATTTCCTTCCACCGCCCCGAGTGGAATGTATAAGTTGTAATGAATGTTCACCAACCAAAAGTCTTCTGCAGCTGTTGTCCCCTGCGCAGAAAACAACACGTAGGTCTTGAATCCGTTATCTTAAGGCTGTAAGAAACTGTTGGCGAGGAACTGTTATTTTAGAAATAGTTAAATTTCCAATCAGTTTGTTTGTAGAGGATGCCAATCGCTTTTCTTTTTTTTAGCAGAACATGAGAAACTGCACAATTACATTCCACTTTAGAATCATAAATAATTTCTATTCTTCAACAAACGTTTACAAACTAGACCTTGCAAGTTAAGTCTTAATTGATACCGTGGTAGACAACATGTCTGTTCTCCGACACTGCCGAACCAGATACACGTGTGCTTATCCATTACGGATATTTTAGAACCGTGACTGTATATTGAATGTAAATAAGTTATTTACAGATACACTGTATTTACAAATTAGACTTCGCAAATTAAGTCTTCACTGTTACCGCGGCGGTCGACATGACCGTTCTCTGAGACTGCCGAACCAGGTCTCATATTTACAAACTACAGATTACTAATAATGTCTTAACTGATACCGACCGCGCCAGACAAGAAGTCTGTCCTCTGACACTGCCTAACCAGATCAAACATTTACTACCCATGCATCGCTAATAATTTCTTAAGTGACACCAGCCGGCCGTTGTGACCGAGCCGTTCTAGGCGCTTCAGTCCAGAACCGCACGACCGCTACGGTCGCATGTTCGAATCCTGCCTCGGGCATGGATGTGTGTGATGTCCTTAGGTTAGATAGGTTTAAGTAGTTCTAAGTCTAGGGGACTGATGACCTCAGATGTTAAGTCCCATAGTGCTCAGAGCCATTTTTGAACTGACACCGATCGCGAAAGACAGCATGTCCGTCCTCCAAGACCGTCAGTCCAGCTGTGCTCTTACAGCCGAACGACGTCGCTCGCCATCAGAGTTAGGTGCGATCCGAAGATCAATGTGCTTCGTCTTCCTTTTCGTTTAGCGGTTGTTTATTATTCTCCTGGTTAGTAAAACTTGTGAAATACTGGAATGATAGCACGCTATTGAGAGATGCTATAAAAGTGAAATTCAAGTGAATACGCTGTTTAGTTTGTCTAGTAGTAATAATAGGAAAGTATCATTTTGGCACGCAACTTCCGAATGCAGCAGGCAATCTGGGAGAAGGACCACAGTTTATACGGTCTTTCTCACGATACCCGTATCGATCAAACCATCTGTCATCGGTACCTCTCGCCACATTACGTCCTCTTGCCACAGCTGCCTTCTCAACTGCTCTAAGAAGATATTCTTGTAGCCGAATATGATGGCTGTAAAGGCAGAAATATTACAAGGGGTATACCTGACGCTTTTAGGGAAGCGGGAGCGACGGTTTCAAACATGGCGTCCCCCTTCGCGCCACCCAGGCTCACTCGGTTCTCTGTCGGGGCGGAGTTACTATCAGCTGCCGAAGTTGACATACTGAAGGTCCAAAAACTGCCTTTGCACCTCCATGAGAGTAACACCGTGACAGCACTAGCCACTAGCAGACAGCGGTTTTTTACTCGTGATGCCAATGGCAAGGACAGCTATCGAAAGCTCGAGTTTTTTTTTTTTTTTTTTTTTTTTTAATAACGCAGCTTTTAAACATAGAACGTTTTATTCACGATACCTCGACAGAGTCCGAGGACGAAATCCTGCACTTTTCCTTTCGTAGGGGTATCCACACAAATATGCAATATCCCTCAAAACAAAGAGAACACAATGTTTAGGTAGTTCTAAATATTAAACGTTTCTAGCAAACTGTCGCAACTTCATATAAATAAAATAATAAGATGGAATAATGTTCTAGTCAACGTGACGGTAGTGTATTTCAGTTTATTCACTCACAACCACGGATACTAGTGTGAGGATAGAGACTGAGTAGCATCATCAGTAGTCCTCCAAAAGTCACTCCAGTGGCGTACAACTAAGAAGGCTGCGGCGGTGCCAGGGTGCTTTCTGTCCGACCCACGCCACACGCTCCAGCCGCTGCCTACGCTACGAACTGTCAACGCTGGGGTAAGGGCCACATCGGTCAACTGTTTCGGTTTCTAAATCTCGGAAAAGTTTGTTTTGTGCCAAGCATAGTGAACACTACAGAAGCTAAATATTCCTACCATATCCAAACTGACATCCGCAGCTCGTGGTCTAGCTAGCTTAGCTACCTCTGGATCACGGGGTTCCGGGTTTGATTCCCGGCCGGGTTGGGGCTTTTCTCCGTCCGGGGACTGGGTGTTTGTGTTGTCCTCATCATCTCACCATCATTCGGGAATTGGGAGATTGAAACTGGAAAGGTTGGGAACTTGTACGGGCGCTGAGGATCTCGAGGTTGAGCGCCCCACAAACAAACGTCATCATCATATCCAAACTGACATGAAAATCAACGATAAAAGTTCTAAGTTCATACCGAAGCGCATGCTACAGACGAGTATGAAAGAGTGACGTATCTTGGCTGGGTCATCACATGGTACCCCCTCTTACGTGCACGCCATTATAGTGTAATGTTCACAAATTCAGTCAGCTTTTTAAAATCCAACAGGAGGACTGTTTAAAATATTCTTAACTGACTTCGAAATTAGACAAATTCATGAGTGATCACACACACTACTACTGGCGCCGAAAATCAAAATCCAACTTCACATCATCGAGGATTCAGCAGGACCGACACACCGTGAAAAGAAGTAGTGGCCTCTCTGTGCGTACTCTAAATACTCATCTGTCCAATATTACTGGTTACCGTGGTAGACAACGATAGCATACTGTGTATTGGTTGTAATTCTTGACGTGCTTGGCCAACTCACAGTATTGGTATACCAAATCAGCACGCTTTGACCTTCATTTAATCCATGCTCCATCAGTTCATTAGTTATGTGTGACTAACTAAAACAACTTCCACTGAGCGAAATTGTATAAATCTTATGCAAAGCACTACGGTATGTATTACCGCTATGTCATATAAAATTCATCTGCTTTTAGCAATCTTAAAAGGAAGGTGTTTCATAAAAGAAGTCTGCTGTGTGGTTATAAAAGGGGAGCCTAATACGTCGTCAATACTAACATTATAAATGCGAAAGTAACTCTGTCTGCTACATTTTCACAACTAAACCGTTGAACCAGTTTTGATGAAATTTCGGTTTACAGATGGCTTGAACCCTGATGAACAACATAGGCGACGTTAAAAATATGAAAAAAAGTCCCCTAATAAGCTGAAGTAGGGAATGCAATATTTGTTTTTGTGTTAGTAAACATAAGCCATGTCAAAAATCATTGAATTTGTCATACAATGGTATAATGTATAGCTACTTCAACAGCACTATGCATAGACGCACGCTTCTACCCACACCCTTCCGCATGCACCACTCGGCAGTGATGTTGCGCATGCTGCGTTGTCATCCATCGGGGCAGTTGGGGGAGGAGTGGGTGTCACACATCACGCGCTACCCTTATCTGAACAGGTAGACACGTGAATGTAGTTGACGTTATGGCATGTAAAAATATTATAAAATATGCAGTGCACTGAACTATGACTTATTTCAAGTTTGTAAGGTATAAGATGTATTGGTGGATGTAAGGCTGTGAGGGCAGGTGGTTAGTCATGCTTGGGTAATTCAGATTGTAGAGCACTTGCTGGCGAAAGGCAAAGGTCCCAAGTTCGGGTCTCGGTCCAGCACACAGTTTTAATCTGCCAGAAAGTTCTACAAGTTATTTATTTTCTTTCTTCGTAATGATATTTAATAGGAGTAAGTTTAGAAAATTCACATCTTATTTTAGTTTCGAACATGATTCCTTGAAACAAGCATGTCAGTAGTTTTTTTATACTAGCTTACTTACACACCATCACTTACTATAACAAAACTGCTGATATGTGAGTGCAGCAGCAGGTAACAGCTAGTATCAGATAAATGATATTTTAACTAACATATATTCACATCACATTATCTACATCCCACTGAACTTGTGTGATGCATGCGGATTCAGAACAGATATGGTTCAAATGGCTCTGAGCACTATGGGACTCAACTGCTGAGGTCATTAGTCCCCTAGAACTTAGAACTAGTTAAACCTAACTAACCTAAGGACATCACAAACAGCCATGCCCGAGGCAGGATTCGAACCTGCGACCGTAGCGGTCTTGCGGCTCCAGACTGCAGCGCCTTTAACCGCACGGCCACTTCGGCCGGCAGAACAGATATGAATCAATTTCAGTTAAATTCCCCCACTAATGCTATTAACACTGATTCAATCTGAAAAGGATACTATGTATTGCAAAAATTAATTTCATTTTCACTTCTAAATATTTGTTACGTCATTGGTTAAATTAAGAGAAGGCATTAAATTTGGATCTGTATAGGGTAGTAATAAAAGATGCTGGGTGAAAGACTAGAAAGGATGGTCATTAATTGTTTCTTAAGATATACGATTACAACCAAACTGCACAAAAAAGCAAATTTGAACAGCTTCAGCAAATGGAGCATAGATAACAAGAATAATAATGATACAGTCTTAATAACATGGTTTCCTAAAGTAACTAATAAAGCAAGTTCGTGGGCATGGGGCTGCTACTGCTTATGTAGTTTGCTTTATACACGCAATGGATAGGCAAGTTGGTACGCGACAAAGCAACGAAAACAGTTCACTAGAAGTCTCTATATTTGTTCAGCTATTATAACGAAACCCACTGGATTAAAAGCAGGGGCAACACTGGAAGTTACCGGCCAGAGACCGAACTGATGGAAAACGCCTTAAATTCTGTAAATACAAGATAAGGAGAAATTCTCTACGCATGTTGGTACTCATTTGGTCACTAATTTTACTACGTACGACAATATGAAGCATAGTATTGGTCACAGGTTGCGAGATAAAGGACACATGGGAGGTTCTGCCTTCTGTGACAGTGTTCACCATTGAGAGGCAATCCCGTAACTCCAAGAGAGGCGGTTGGGAAGTAGTTAAACGTGATCGCTGAAGGCAATGATGCTTTTGTTTTAACAAATCAGGGCTAACTTCGAGAGTGACTAAAGTGCCATGGCGTTGCTACTGACGAAGGATCAAGGCTAAAGCACGAATGAACACATTAAAATCACAAGAATTCCGAAAGGAAGGACTTTAAAAGTTAAATGATGAAACGGGTACTTACTTTAGGAATAACCTTCTGCACGAAACACTAAGCTAATTGCTCTGAAGGCACACGAGAGTGTATCTTCCTTGGGACAGAGGCTACCTTACCAGAACGCAGTCTGCACGTGAATACTGGTTAAATACGACACCAAAATATGATCTCGAAACGACTATTGAGTTTCACCTCTACATAAAAAACAGTAGAAAGCTGCTACATCATGAAACAACTACTCAGCGCCTAACTCTGAACTACATCGTAAGCTTTGGAAGGTGATCATGCTATACTTACGAGACGCTGACCAAAAGTGTAAGTGCCTCTCCGTTCACAAACTACTCCGGGCCCGCCCTCAACAATTGCACCGGGCGAAGTATTACGTTAATCACTGCCAAATCTTGAACGGTGAGGTTGAAACGGAATGCAATATTTCTGACACACTCCGCATTTAGAGCTAGCCTAACCCTACCAGAGTACCCAAGATTGGCGTAGCTCGTGCGTGAAGCTGCTGATTCTCTGGTTCACGGCGGAATTTGCAAAGTAAACTGATTCATTCATTCAACCACTCAGGAAGGTGGCTGGATCAAAAAGTATCACTGGATAATCAACAAACATATTCTCCTGTTCGTCCTTCTTCCAGAGGCTTCTCGTAACAGTAAAAGAGTGAAATTCAATGTGTCTCAAGTATTAATAACATGCTTCGAGATGCAAATCGATCTTATAAAGCGGAACTTAGAGTACGCTGCGAGGGGTAGCCGTGCGGTTTGAGGCGCCTTGCCACGGTTCGCGCGGTTCTCCCCGTCGGAGGTTCGAGTCCTCCCTTGGCCATGGGTGTCTGTGTTGTCCCTAGCGTAAGTTAGTTTAAGTTATCTTAAGTAATGTATAAGCCTAGGGACCGATGACCTCAGCAGTTTGGTCCCACAGGAACTTACCACAAATTTCCAAAGTTTACTTACAGTTTCAATCGTTCCGAATGTAGACTTAGATTTCTCGAATTAATACAAGTTTAAATATCGTTAGTTAGAATGTTTCATTAAAGAAATATCAACTCTCCTTGACCAGTGGACGGAATAGAGCTGATATAAACCCGGAAGGTTGTCATTACTACCATCGTTACAATCTGAGTTACTTGTAGTTAATCTGATGAATGTGCCTGTCAAAAGAAAATTAACCACACAGAAGACGTGGTTGGATATCACTGTAACTTCATACACGGACACACCATTGACGGTTATGTAAATGATTACAGTTCCAGTTGTCTGCGACAGGCAGAATGGCCACCAGAGAGCATTACTGTTGTTCGTGTTCAGTGTTGGTATCAGGCCTGTTAGGATACAGAAGGGACGTGAACTACCTCACAAATGTTGAATGATCACTGTGAAGGACACGGAGATACTGCATACACGTGTGAGACAGCGTTATCAGTATCTGACAGTGCTTGAAAAGGGCATTGTGGGTCAGCGTTTGGCAAGCTGGTAGAATGGCCCAGTATCCAGATTTGTGCAGCTTTCAGATGTGGCCTAATTATGAAATGCAGGGACCTTAAGACAGGCATACTCGTTAAGGTTCAGGTTGGCCACATCTGACCCCACGAAGGAGGTTCTCCATATTGTGCACCAAGCACATGGTAACCACATCACATCTGCGTCTGCCATCGGAGAACA
Organism: Schistocerca nitens; assembly: GCF_023898315.1. NCBI lineage: Eukaryota > Metazoa > Arthropoda > Insecta > Orthoptera > Acrididae > Schistocerca > Schistocerca nitens. The sequence goes on from NC_064615.1 coordinate 952,710,660, forward strand.
AGTACTGTACTGTCTCCAACATTCTTTTCCATCCTCCTGCATTGGTCGGCGTGTAACAGCATCGTGACTAGGGAATTACCATACCAAGCGCAGGCTGCCATTAACACAAGGAACACAAACGGCTGCGTGAGGAGTGGTGTCATGAATGGAAAACATGGACTGCTAATGGAAAGTGTCGCATAGTATTCAGCGGTGAACCGTGGTATTGCACTGCCCAAGACGACCATCGTCGACAAGTATGCAAGGACCTGGCGTGAGGTCTCATTCCTACAATGTTTTAGAGAGACACAGCGGCGTAACTCCTGGCGTCATGGCGACTAGAGTCATGGTATATGACTTCAGTTCACGGCTAGTGACCGAGGAAATGCCGATGATTTAGCGACACGGTAGGGACATCCTGAGCCCTCATTTGTTATCTCTCATGTGGAAGTATCATGATACCAATTTTGAACGAGACAAAGCTCGCCTACACATGGCATGTGTCCCTGTGGAATGTCTGCGTCCTGCTGAGGTGTTCCCGTGGCCAAAAGCGAGATCACTAGACCTGTCTCAGACACGTGTGGTACCAGCTAGACTCCGTCCCAGTGCCTGTATCCACGATGGGATAACCAGTTACGACAGCCGTGGGACAGCATCCGTCAGGAGAGGATACAACGGCTCTGATTCCCTATCCAGTCCTTCAAACAGACTGCCATAGACAGTGTCACCAAACTTGTCCTTCGTGCGGTTTCCTGAAACCGAAAAAAAACGTAGCTTTGTATCACTTCCGAAAAGAGCACCTTTCAACTGGGTGTGAGCATTTGAACAAGTGCATTACCGCATTTTAGCTTGTGCAAGGGCTTGAATTTGCGGACGCACCGGCCTGATTGGCTGATTTACACTGAAGAGCCAATATCCTGTAGCGCCCCCGCGAGCACGCAGAAGTGCCGCAACACGACGTGTCATGGATGCGATTAATGTCTGAGGTAGAGCTGGAGGGAATTGACACCATGAACCCAGCAGGGCTGTCCATAAGGTAAGATTACGAGGGGTGGAGATCTCTTTTGAATTGCACGTTGCAAGATATCCCACATATGCCAGATATGCTCAATAATGTTCATGTCTGGGTACTTTGGTGGCCTGCGGAAGTATTTGAACTCAGAAGAGTGTTCCTGGAGCCACTCTGTAGCAATTCCGGACGTGTGGGGTATCGCATTGTCCTGCTGGAATTGCCAAAGTCCATTGGAATGCACAATGGACATGAATGGATGCAGATGATCAGACAGGGTGCTTACGTACGTATCACATGTCAGAGTTGTATCCAGACATATAATCTACTACTTTCTGGAAACATCCCTAAGGCTGTGGCTAAGCCATGTCTCCGCAATATGGCCCTGCAATGAAATCTACAACAATTTGCGGGAGGGTTGTACTTCAGTCAAGTTGAACGATTCTCTTCAGTCGTCGTTGGTCCCGTTCCTGCAGGACGTTTTTCCGGCCACGGGGATGTCGGAGATTTGATGTTTTGCCGCATTATTGATATTCACGGTACACTCGTGAAATAGTCGTACGGGAAAATCCTCACTTCATCGCTGCCTCGGAGATGCTGTGTCCCATCGCTCGTGCACCGTCTATAACACCACATTCAAACTCACTTAAATATTGATAACCTGCCATTGTAGCAGCAGTAACCGGTCTAACAACTGCGCCAGATACTTCCTGTCTCATATAGGCGTTCCAGAATGAGATTTTCACTCTGCAGCGGAGTGTGCGCTGATATGAAACTTCCTGGCAGATTAAAACTGTGTGCCGGACCGAGACTCGAACTCGGGACCTCTGCCTTTCGCGGACAAGTGCTCTGCCAACTGAGCTACCCAAGCACGACTCACGTCCCGTCCTCACAGCTTTACTTCCGACAGTACCTCGTCTACTACTTTCTGGAAACATCCCTAAGGCTGTGGCTAAGCCATGTCTCCGCAATATCCTTTCTTCCAGGAGTGCTAGTTCTGCAAGATCGCAGGAGAGCTTCTGTGAAGTTTGGAAAGTAGGAGACGAGGTACTGGCGGAAGTAAAGCTGTGAAGACGGGGCGTGAGTCGTGCTTGAGTAGCTTAGTTGGCACAGCACTTGCCCGCGAAAGGCCAGGGTCCCGAGTTCGATTCTCGGTCCGGCGCACAGTTTTAATCTTCCAGGAAATTTCTTATATAGGTGTTGTCGACCGCAACGTCGTATTCTGTCTGTTTACATATTTGAATACGCATGCCTATATCAGTTTCTTCGGTGCTTCAATACAAATTCTTCTCGTGTATAACTCGGATACGGCGCAAGATATTCCGTGTTCATTCGGCGGCAGTGTGGAACTGCATCGAAGGTTTTCTGGAACTTGGGAAACATTTGCAACTAGGAACTACGAATATTGTGCTTGAATGCAGCATACATAAGAAGAAAAACTTTAAGTTATCACACTTAAATAAAACTTAGGGGAGGCAGTGGCCATTAATCGGATGTGGAGAGAGCGTCTTGCAGGAAACATTGCGATTTAGCTCTGACGTAAATGTAAATGGCTGTCTACACTCGTGAAGCAGTTGTGAATACTTACGAGAGTTTCTCAGAAGTTAGAGGAAGAATGGTAGCAATAATAGCCCTGTAGTGGCAGCTTTCCTTTTAGAGCAAAAGTACGCACGTTTGCACGTTATGTGGCTGGCGATAAGAGCGAGTAATGTCTTGTGATTATGTGTTTTTCATATTTCTTTCTGACGCAGTAAAGCCGTCATGCAGACGTTAAGTTACAACACCATTACGTTTCACAGCGAGTCTCGGCGACATGACATTCCTTCATCTGAGTTTAAAATGTTTTCTTTCTAGTGTGTCTGTAATTCATTTTGAGTTACAATGTTCATGAGTCATCTTACTCAGTTGTTTCTCTTATCATCATTGTTTTCATTGAGAGAATTCCTCTTATCAGTTTCATTTTAGCTTAGTCATGTGGGAACAACTGAACAATTAGGCAACTGCGAGAACTAAACCTTTAACCTCTGTTAAGTCTTCCTGGTACTACTAATTGGTTGCTAAATCTCTTACACGCTTCCTTACCGGTATATGAACTTGTAGATATCTTCAGTGCCCTGTTCCAACATCCATTCCCACTATCCGCTCTCCTGCATCCATTTCTAATTGCTCTTAAAAGCTAAGAACTGATTCATTAATGCTTTCGTGGAAGTTTTGTGACTTTCAGTCACTGACGCACATTTTCAGGAGGTTCTTACCGACACCAGGTTTTAAAAGGAAACAGGTGGACTTGCAGTTTTGCTTTTATGTGTGTCAGTGTGTGAGTCCGTGGGTAGGTGTGTTAATGCAAGACCATCTCGTAATCATGAGCAGTCGTGTTCAGGTCCTCTCCGACTCTACAGAAAATGTGTCCTAACAAATACTTCGCACATAATACAGGACTGCTACTGATTAAAAAAGCTATGATTTTACTTCTGCAGACAAATTTATTTTAAACACTACGACGTATTGCAATGGTCGTGCCATCATTAGGTGTAATGAGAAGTTTTCACATCTTGGGATTTACTTGTGACCTGCAACGTACATGTGTCGTCTATTTGCCCACCATCGATGTGGTAAGAACGTTATGTGTCGTCTTACAATGGTGAACAAACACTTACTTAAATTTGCAGTAGTTAACAGAGCTAGACATGTTTCTTCATGTATGAAAAACTGTTTTTCTGCAAATCTAGAAGGAGGCACTTCGCTGTATGCTGATACAGCGCATGTAACAAAAGGTTTGATCGATCTACACTGCCTGACAAAAAATGTTTAGTACTTAGAAAACGGATGCCAAGGTACCTTACTGCACGTATCCACCATCGGCCGGTACGTAAATGATTAAGAGTTTCAATTTTCTGCAACAGGTAGAACGCACCAGTTCATTAGCGTTGTTACGTTCCGTGGCAGGGTATGTAAGGTTGTGAACGGCGTCAGATGTCGATTGATCACTGTGGGGGACATGCACGTGCCACGTACTCGTATGAGACAGCGTTATCAGCACTTGCTAGTGTTTGTAAGAGATCTTACTGTGGGTCTCCAGTAATATGTAGATTTGTGGGGCTTCGGATGTGACGTTGATCCAGTGTTGGAGTGCATGGAAACGTGAGGGCAGGCGTACGCATCGTCAAGGTGCCCGACAACCATCACAGTGAAGGATCACCATACTGTGTGTTAACCACATCATAACCGCATCACATCTGCGCCTGCTATCTGAGACCAAGTAATGGATTTCCTGCAACGTTCTGTGTCCTCCCGAGCCATTGGTCAGAGACTAGCAGTAGATGGACTAGGTAATTACTGTCCCACGTGTAGGTTGCGTTTGTAGTGACTCTGTGGCCGGGGGAGGGTGGGTTGCTGATGAATGCCATTGTGTTCAGCGGTGAATCTTAAAATTCCATTGAATTCTGATGAGTAATTTTTGAGGAGAGGTACGTGCTGTGTAAGGCTGGGAATAAGAATTTAAAGAAAACTGCACAAAATCGATATTGAACCAGATACAGTACTCTAAAACATTCTTTATCCATATTCCTTTGCTGTGGACACATTTTCTTGTCACTCCTGTTTATTTTTCAGCTTGATCTGCTTTCTTCTTCTCCACAGACGTACATCCAAAATTTTTCAGTATGTTGTAGAGTTGCAGTGTATAAAAAACCATGCTCCAAAATCAGTTTCCTCCAGCATTAATGCGGAAGATATGTAACCATTAGCCGGTCGAAGTGGCCGTGCGGTTAAAGGCGCTGCTGTCTGGAACCGCAAGACCGCTACGGTCGCAGGTTCGAATCCTGCCTCGGGCATGGATGTTTGTGATGTCCTTAGGTTAGTTAGGTTTAACTAGTTCTAAGTTCTAGGGGACTAATAACCTCAGCAGTTGAGTCCCATAGTGCTCAGAGCCATTTGAACCATTTTTGTAACCATTAATGAATGCTGAAATTCCGTCCAGCACGCCAATATAGACATAACTATTGGGAAACAATTTTGCTTTAGAGTGCGCTTGCTATGTGACTGCGTGGATTGATTCACTTGTTTTCTGGATTGAACATAATTCACACTGTGAATGGAGAAAGATATGTTGAGAATCACAGATACGAGATTCAACATCGAAACTGGAGGCTATTCACTCTGTATATTCAATAAGAATGTAGAGTAACACTTCGAGCCTTACATACTCGAATGCATTACGTCACAACTGAAAAAAAAGGTATTTCCTTGAAGAAAGTTTTCCTGAAAGCTATACCTCTTAAGAATGTTGGCGACGGACACAACCGTCCACAAACACCTTTAAAAACCTTTATTTAAGTTTCATGATTGGTTTTGGTGCTGTATGTCCATTTTCAGATTGTTACACTTGGTTTACAACATAACTGTGTTAAGATTCGTCTGCGCCATATTGTTCCTAAAATGCATAAAAATATTTGAGCAGTTATACCATTTTACTTGCTGTATGGATATCTAGAATAATATGTTGTTGTTGTGGCCTTCAGTTCGAAGATCGGTTTGATCGACCTCTGTATCCCACTCTACCTGCGAAAGCCTCTTAAGCTCCGAATAAGTACTGCAACTAACATCCTTCTGGATCAGCTTACTGTAACCATCTCTTCGTCTCCTCCACAATTTTTACACTCCCCCCCCCCCCCTCAAACTTCCCTCCAGTACTAAATTGATGATCCCTTGATGTCTCAGAATGCCCGCTATCAACCGATCCTTTCTTCTAGTCACATTATGCCCCAAATCTCTATTCTCCCCGTTTCTGTTCAGTACCTTCTCCCTAGTTACACGACCTACCCATCGATTCTTCAACATTCTTCTGTAGCACCACATTTCGAAAGCTTCTATTCTCTGTTTATCTAAACAGTTTATCACCCATGTTTCACTTCCATACATGGCTACACTTCAGACAAATATCTTCAGAAAGACTTCCTAACACTTAAACTTATATTCGACGTTAGCAAATGTCTCCCCTTCACAAATTCTTTTCTTGCCATTGCCAGTCTACATTTTATATCCTCTCTACTTTGGCCGTCATCAGCCATTTTGGTGCCGAAATAACAAAACTCTTGTTTCCTAATTACTTTCCTCATCATCGCCTGAATTAATTCGATTACATTCCATTATTCTTGTTTTGGTTTTGTTGATGTTCATGTTATATCCTCCTTTCAAGACATTGTCCATTCCGTTCATCTGCTCTTCCAAGTTCTTTGCTGTCTATGACAGAATTACAATGGTATCAGCAAACTTCAAAGTTTTTATTTCTGCTTCGTGAACTTAATGACCTCATCCGCTACTTCCCTTTCATGCCCCTTGTCTCTAATAACTGCCGTCTGGTTTTTGTACAAGTTGTAAAATGATTTGCAAATGTGCAACCTGCTTGCAGTTGATAACGCACAAAATGAGTGAATTATATGCAGTTATATTTGTTTATTGAAAGGCGTTTTATCTCGTTCTGTTCCTTATTATGCATTTCTGGGAGGAAGCAATACATGTTCAATTGTTAATAGCACAAAAGCGTATTATGCAATTAGCTGTGGGACGCCTCACAATATCATGGATCAAACATTAATGCAAGAAGCGAAACTATTTTTTTTTACTTTTGAATACATTATGGGAGTGACAATGATCAATGTGTTACAAATATTTACTATCAAATACAGTCTTGATCACAATTTATTTATTACGGTGACCTGTTTCGACCACTACTGTGGTGAAGATGACTACAGTAATGGTCGAAACCGGTCACCGTAATAAATAAATTGTGATCAAGACTGTATTTGATAGTAACTATCTTTTTTAATCATCACACTAGGTTAGCGCCTAGGGATGGGAATAACCGACCTGCTAAAACCGATACCGTCATTTTAGTTCTTAAAAGCCGGTATTCTTGGCATTTGTCTGGTGTCGGTTATAGCAGGCGTTCGCAATTTTTCTAATAACAGGATAAGATAATAAAATATCAATTAGTCATTGCAGTAGTGCAAACTTTTTTGTTTTTAAGTAAATATTTTTTAAAGAACGAGTAATTTTTATTCGTACATTTTGCAGTATTGGATTTTTGTAGAAAATGTGTAAGACGACCAAGCGCTATATGAATAACAATGCCGACAGAAACGAGCAACAAACATATGGCATCAGAATTGGTACAGCGCTGTTGAGACAGTAATGTGCTATTACGTTATGATGCGACCTATTAGACAGTACGTGTGTACAAGCAGTGGGCAAGACTTGATCAATCTGCTCTATATGGTAGTTTCTCACTGTCGTCTTCGGACATTAGTTGTTTTACGAAAAGCACCAGCCCTAGTTTGGAAGTTTTCACGATGTGCAGTATCAGTGAGGTACATTGTCCCACTTGCTTTAAAAACGGGAGGAGTCACAACAAATTTGTGACTTAATGTAAGGACAAAACTTAAAACTTAGCAGTTCATTCACAGTTTGAAATAAAAACAGAAGGCAGCTGATCAGTTGCCTGTGTCCATATAACAAGCCTTTATCTGTTTGCAGTTCTTGTGAACGAACAAATTAACACGAAAAATACAGTTCTTCAACCTCAGTTTTCAGTCTTCAGCACTGACTACTCGTAATGTCCAAATATTGGTACGATTCCAAATTACAATATGATTTTTGAGCAGAGTTTTAAAAAAATAGAGTGAATAGGAGAATACTAATGAGGAGGTATTGAATAGAATTGGGGAGAAGAGGAGTTTGTGGCACAACTTGATTAGAAGAAGGGATTGGTTGGTAGGACATGTTCTGAGGCATGAAGGGGTGACCAATTTAGTACTGGAGGGCAGCGTGGAGGGTAAAAATCGTAGAGGGAGATCAAGAGATGAATACACTAAGCAGATTCAGAAGGATGTAGGTTGCAGTAGGTACTGGGAGATGAAGAAGCTTGCACAGGATAGAGTAGCATGGAGGGCTGCATCAAACCAGTCTCAGGACTGAAGACCACAACAACAACAACAGGAGAGTACTGGTAATTTTTTGTAGCAGTCAACCACTTATCACTTTTCGAGGAAAGCAGCAATCGGTGGACGGACTAAGTTTTCCTTTATTTACCTATTTAATTTAATATTTTGATTCTCTGTACCTTAAAACTGAGGAAGTCAAAACTTGTCAATATTTGTTCTGTTTCTACGATTAATTCAGAAATAACAGGAATAAAAAACCAAAAATCGGTTATTTCAGAAACCGGTTATTTTGAGCGGTTTTAAGGGGGGTAGGACGTGAAACGGGCCGACTTGGAGCAGTGGAGGCACCACAGGACATTTTAATTTCCACTGTCTATACTTTTACAAATAAATTCACAAAACTTTGTTAGCATGACCAGGAAGGATTCAGGATTCACATTCATAGCAGAGTAAGTACAAAAACATAACAAAACAAATTTTTTTTACATGTGAAATTTCATTTTTTTCACTTGGTATTAGCTGCATTTGTTACTGTAGGTACACTTTTCTTCATAAGTAAGAGAGATTCTTCGATGAATTTTGCACAGCATACAAACCATACTTACAGGTGTATGAAACTCTAGAATTTCCCCTTTATGTTAAAAACTGTGGTAAAAATTGAGATAATTATCTATAAAATTCGAGTTTTCTCTAAACACAAAGTTTAAAACGTAACAGCCCATTCATTTTTCCATAGATTAAATAAATTCTAGAGTTTCATACACCTGTAAGTATGGTTTGTAAGCTGTGCAAAATTCATCGAAGAATTTCTCTTACTTATGAAGAAAAGTGTACCTATAGCAAAAAATGCAGCCAACAGCAAGCGAAAAAATCATGAAATTTCACATTTAAAAATTTTATTCTTTCGTGTTTTTGAACTTCCACTGCTATGAGTGTGAATCCTGAATCCTTCCTGGTCATGCTGACAAAGTTTTATGAATTTGTTTGTAAAAGTATAGACAGTGCAAATTAAAATGTCCTGTGGTGCCTATTCTTCTCTAAGTCGGCCCGTTTGACGTCGTACCCGCCTTAAGAGTCCGGTTAAACTGGCATCGTAAAAACAACCGATATAACCGAACACCGATTGCTTCAGCGACAACCGCTATCCCTATTAGCGCCTCTCTGAGTCGCTACACTGACCAGTTCCTCTCTCTTCTTTACCTTCTGCTCCCGAGAGCCAATAAGGACGCACGTATACTCGTTGTCACACACAAATTTCAGTATCGTTCGGAAGTCTTTGTCACCGAGGCTCGGCACATCCACTATGCGAGGCCAGCTTGCAGAATCGCACAGTGAGGCAGCACCGGAGCCTGTCCACACAAAGCCTATGAATTATTGAACAGAAGCCAGATATGAGGTATTCGCCGAGCGCGTGCGGTAGCTACACACGGCGCATAAGATTTTTCTTCCCTTTTTTGTGTGTACGAAGCCGTGTTTCAGCACTACTAGTGTCTGGGGACGGAGGGAGGGGGAGTGGGGGTATTTACGAGTATATTGGAAAACAGTTTCGAGGGAAGCGATATCTTATTTTATAGCGAATTATAAATCACCGAGCCAGCTGCTCGGGTAGGCGCAGGCGGCGAAATGCAGAGCCAGTCCGCCGGCCTGTGGTTGTGGCAGTGGCTGTCCCCGTGGCTGGTTTACATGCGGTACCTGCGTGCCGGAGGCCGCGTCGCGTCGCCGTAAAGTTTATGACGCCGGCAGCGAAGGCCCCGCGTCAGCACAGTGAGTTACCGCCGCGGTAGCCTCGTAGCCGACACCGATCAGGCAAGGGGACTATTCGTCATCACAGATTTCGTCCAAATTTGTGATATATGTAGGCCATGACCAGAAATGAAAGTGACGTGGCAGCTCCAGATGGCCTAGCGTTTAGAAATAAAAGGGCTCGAGCGAGGCACAAGCCATTTATCTCAGCGTTGTGTCCATACAGAAGTTGGCTCAGCGGAGAGAGCACAGGTTGCTAATCCGGGGGTCATGGGGTCGAGCTTAACATTTTTTCTTCTCTTTTATTTTCAGTTCTAGGCTTCCATCCCTCAGTCAGTAAAAACGGAACCCTCACAGGATCAATTTGTTGTCTGTCTGTCTGTCGGTCCGTTCAACTGTTACAGACCCATTTTCTCAAGAAGGGATGGACGTTCTGAGTTGAAATTTATATCACATACTAAGCTATACTGTTCCTGAGCTGGCCGGTGTGGCCGAGCGGTTCTAAACGCCTCGGGCATGGATGTGTGTGATGTCCTTAGGTTAGTTAGGTTTAAGTAGCTCTAAGTTCTAGGGGACTGATGACCTAAGATGTTAAGTCCCATAGTGATCTGAGCCATTTGAACCATTTTCGATACATTAGTGGTCCCGCCGAACGGAGCAGAAGCTCTCGAACATTTCATGGAACACACGAACATCATACATCCGAACATCCGGTTCACTGTCGAGATGAAAAAGGGAGGAAGACTGCCTTTCGTAGACGTTTTAGTACAACGACAGGCGGACATTCGTCTCGGCCACTCTGTATACCGTAAGCCGACGCGTACCGATTTACACCTTAATGCACAGAGTTTCCATCATCGTGCTCAGAAGAGAGCCGTTTTGAACACGTTGGTGTATAGAGCAAAAGCTGTTTCTGACGAGGACCACTTAATGTCCGAGATTAACCATTTGAAATACGTGTTCCGAAAGAATGTCTATGGTGCCCGCGATATTAAGGCAGCGTTTTCCGAAAAAAGGATACGTGAAAATGCTGCACACTCACAGGATGAAACACCAATTCCGGTTCTTTCTTTTTGTGGCGCTATATCCAGCAAAATAGGAAGAGTCCTGGGTAGACCGATTTTTCGTCCTCTTAAGAAAATTAAGGAGATGATGCGCCCTGTTAAGGTCTCGTCCTCAGGATCCCTCCAATTTATAATATCCCGTGTGAGTGTGGAAGCAGTTACGTAGGTCAGACCATTCGTACCATTTCCGACCGCTGTGCAGAACACCAACGCCATATTAAAAATAGAGAACTGGAGAAATCGGCAATTGCGGAATACAGCCTCACGAACAAACATAAAATATTGTTCGATGAAACAGAAATTCTGTCCCATGCCTCCACATACTTGGGTTCTGTCATTAAGGAGGCTGTTGAAGTAAGAATGAGCCAGAAGAACTTTAAAAGTGATTGCGGATACTATCTGAGCGGTGCACGGAAACGAGCGGTCGATGCAGAGCAGCAGCAGAGACATTCCTTCCAAGGTTTACGTTCCAACGGAAGCGTGGCGCCACCAGCGCACACATTGACACCGTCTGCGATAGCAGTACGTAATCGCCGACCAATCACAAACCCACCAATCAGAAGCCGTCCACGGGCTGTAAAAGGCTACCACAGCAGCCGTGAAGACTCCGCCTCGCCTATCGCATCCGTCTCCCCTCCCCCACGCGGATCCTGTACGATCTCATCCCCTTCCCCCACCTCCTCCTTTTCCTTGAAAGGATACGGATCCTGTACACCTCCCGCAAACTCGATCTTCCTCATCCGCTTATCTCACCCATCCTCTCCCACCCCCGCCCGCTGCCGCGCCTGTATTCCCACATCCCACCCGGTCTCCATCTCTCCACCCTCCTCACCCTCCCCCAAGGTGGCTTCCGCCAGCTCCCCCTCCCTGATGATGTCCTCCTCCCCCCCCTTCTACCCCTCCTATCAAATTTGATCCCTCCCCCCCCACTTCCTGTGTCCTTTCCTTTAGGCACCCTCCCTCCCTTCTCTATCCTTTTCCCCCATCCCCTCCCTCCACCCCTCTTCCCCTGGGCTTCCCCTCCCCCTTCCTCCCATCTCCCCTGCCCATGGCATCTGCTCTCCCCCCTCCCTCTCCCACCCCCCTCCTCCTCTCTTGGCAGATCCCCGGACTCGTACACGGTTAGTGAACATTCACTGCCGGAGATCAACGCCTCGTCTTCTGTGTGTGCCGTCGTTTGTGCTTAAGTGGTTCAGTTTTATTAGTTTTGTGCACCTACGTTCACGTGTGACAGTTTTCGTCTCTGTCTGCGTCCAAGTGTCTGAACAATTTTATCTTGGTCTCTACGCCCGTGAACGGCACCTTGTATTTTAAAAAGTGTTTGTCTCCGTTTATATGTCCACCATCTTTTTATTCTCTAATTGTCTTCATTTGTATCTTTGTGTTTCTCTGCGGCCAAAGAGCGGTGTAGCATGCTGCTGCGGGCCTGCCTGTAAACAGGTTTGAAAATAACAATAAAGAAAAAAAAAAGCCGTGAAGACAGTCAGTTGCTCCTGACGATGACGATGGAGGCTATCGTCGAAAGCTTGAGATTTTATCCCGAATTGACGCGGCAAGAAAACCGAAAATGTTTTACATACAGACCGCTAGTTTTACAGGAAAGGGGGAGGGGGGAGAGGGAGGGGCGGGCAACTTTGGCAGTTCAAAATGGTTCAAATGGCTCTGAGCCCTATGGGATTTAACTGCTGTGGTCATCAGTGCCCTAGAACTTAGAACTACTTAAACCTAACTAACCTAAGGTCATCACACATATCCATGCCCGAGGCAGGATTCGAACCTGCGACCGTAGCGGTCGCGCGGTTCCAGACTGCAGCGCCTAGAACCGCTTGGCCACCCCGACCGGCTCTGGCAGTTGGGTCAGTGGCGGTATAAAGCACGAATGGAAGGGCTGCGTACTATTTTCACACAAACCAATATTTAAGCATCTGTCACTAAAGATAGATTTAATTCACATGTAAGGAACACTATAAAAACTTACTACAGCTGCTTCGTATAAACGCAGCACGTTCGTCGGAAAGTACACAATCAACCAGGCGAAAGGGTGTCATAAGTCTGGGATATACTATGCTTCCTATGGCTTTGGCACGCAGAAGTAGTTGCGACACATGTCGGGCATATGTGACACATTTTTCCTCGTACTTATCCTCGACGTACTGCGTTGTCCACACGTACCAGGAAGTCTCACGCGCGGCTGCTTGTTCCGACATCCCAGCGTCGCTTCCTGCTCTGACTAGACATAAGCGATTACGACTGAGATTCGATTAACTAACCTTTCAAATTATTTAAATGAATCGATTAATCAGATCGATTAATCAAATATATTAATTATTTCCTAATAATCGATTTTTACAGTTAGTGCTATACTACATTTTTATAGGTCTACAATTCATTGTCCTAAAATTATTTTTTGTGATAAAAGGTTTTACTCTACAAAAATTTTATTCCTCTTTTTGTAAATGACAATAGTTGCAAAAAATGGTTCAAATGGCTCTGAGCACTATGGTACTTAACATCTGAGGTCATCAGTCCCCTAGAACTTAGAACTACTTAAACCTAACTAACCTAAGGACAGCACACACATCTATACCCGAGGCAAGATTCGAACCTGCGACCGTAGCGGTCGCGCGGTTCCAGACTGAAGCGCCTAGAACCGCTCGGCCACTCCGACCGGCAACAATAGTTGCACAGTTTCACGAAATACATAATTATAATTTTTATTTTTAGCAGAAATTATGTATAGTTCACATTTACTAATAAAGGTAATTCATGTCCCTGGTTTTAATAGAGATTATTGAGACTTGAGATAACATGTTTACCCGTAAGAAGGCAACGAAATCAACGTAAATCAGTTTTGATTCCACACAGCGACCATACTTTAATCAAGGAAGGATTTGAACACAGCCATCAGTCGCAGTCCCACTGTTTTTTTTCTTTTTTTTTTGTTCTTTTTATATCCAAATTTCTGCTATAAATAACCATCTTTAGTGCATTTGAGTGAGTTACCATCCAACAAACTCGCATCAGTACATGGACCATATCATGTTCCTGGTATTTGGGCAGATGGAATAATAATAAGAAAACAGTGGGATTTCAACTGATATGCTGTGTACCTGTCCTTCCTCAACATAAATCATCTAAGTACCAGCTTATGTAATTTATCCATATAGGCTGACTACTTTCAAGTTTACTCAAAATGACAAATATCTTTAAAGATTATTTCATATAGTTTCGGGGTTGCTGCTGTATTACTTCGAGTTGTTGCCACGATATTTCGGCTGACGGCAATTCAGCCATCGTCTCGTGAGTTTTATGCACTGGAGACTGCTATTTCACATCGCTAACTTTATACCAAAAATGACGTGGATAGGCTTTCGTAAAGACAGCCGCTACGTGAGCGACCTTTGTCAATTTGCACTCCATCTATGGCGCGCAGGCGAATGCGTGGTCCTACATGCGCGCTCTCTGTCGGAATGCGCACTCGCGGAGTTAAAATTCAGATGTCAGAATTAATAAAATTTAATGTCACTAGAAGTGTCACTGACCATAAAATGTTTTCTTCCTGAAGGAATAAAGAGATCATCGGGTTCCACGCCTTATCCAGTTGACAGGCGCCGCCACGATTAACAAGCTCTTCCGCCAAACTTCTTTCCTTTGATATGTTAATAATTGAATCTCAGAAATATTTCGCCGACACCAAGATTTCCGTGACAGAGGAATTCATGGAATGTCCTCTGGAGATACAATTCTCGGCTATGGCTGACTTGCTGTGTCGCGAAAGGCGAGCGTGGCGATCGTGTCCAACACACCTTTCAGTTACTATATGCGACGTCTGAACAATGTAGGTTTTATCCTACGGAGAAAGTGTTCTATTAATTTCATCCTTTCGGAGTCCCAGATCGTCCTTTGCCGAACCAAGAAGAGCACCAGTCATTGTAGGTGGGCGGAAGATTACTTCTCATGATGACTGGGTGTTGTGTGCTGTCCTTAGGTTAGTTATGTTTAAGTAGTTCTAAGTTCTAGGGGACTGATGACCATAGATGTTAAGTCCCATAGTGCTCAGAGCCATTTTTGAAGATTACTTTAACATAATGTTTCCTTAAGAGGTACGGGAGTTACGCCCCGAATTGGAAACGCTCTTTTTCTTCTTGATCTTGTGGGTGCCACCGTTCTTCTTCCCTAAACCTGTGCTGATCTGATGTGGAGAATATCCATTTATCTTTTAACACAGATTGTAGGTGTTCCAGCTCCCTTGCAAGGCCCCCGGTGAACCAACCCTCAAAGGAAGCGCATAGTTTGTGGGGGGTGGTGGCAGCTAGACGCCTCCAAATACAGGCCTAAATGTATGGGCTTACGGTAAACGGAATGCCCCAGTGATCCGTCCACTTTCCGAGTGACCAAGACGTCTAGAAATGGCAGATAGCCGCCTTTATCCACTTCCATCGTAAATGTGATATTCTCGTGGATAGAAATCAGATGTTGCTAAAAGCTTAACAGTTCTTCTCGGCCGTGGAGCCCCACTAGAAAAGTATCATCTACATATCGCCAGAGGACTTTTATGTTATACCGAATTCAGTGCCCTCTCCTTAAAGTCTTCCACAAAAAAAGTTTGCTACCGGAGGGGAGACAGGACTACCCATGGCAACACCGTCAATTCACTGTTGAATAAAAAGTAGGTTGAGGAAAGCGCCTGACGAAACAGCGCTTTTATATTGGCTTTGAACTTCCTTCTGAGTGACAAAGGATCCATGAGAGGGATCCTAGTGAAGAGTGAGATGACATAGAAGCTTACTAATATGTCCGACTCGTTGACTCGAAATGACTTCAGTCCGTTAATACAGTCACCGGAGTTACGTGTGTGGTGCGAGCACTCCCTACAAATGGTCTCAGTAAAGACGCAAGATGATAGTCATAGGTTGCAGTGCCGATATTGCTCACATCCTCATGGAATAATTTCAATACTCACATTTGTACAGTTGATACGTCTTTGGAAGTACAATCCTTATTAAAAGGACATGCGATCGCGAAAGGTAGTGGCGATATTGTTCGGTCATTACCAACTCCACGTTCTGTCCTGGTGGATCGTTCAGTGCTGTTTGGCCACCGGGTCAGCCTGTGCCAACGGCGTCATTCAGACGCGGCATGAGGTGTGCGGGCTCAACGCACCGCTCTCTCGGCCGCTGTCATCTTCCCAGACTTCCGAGCCGCTGCTTATCACTCATGTCGCAACTGCCATCATCAGGCTGAGTGGACACTATTCCGAGGCACTACTGTTCGCCGTAACACTATTATAAAAAGAATACAACGACGAGGTGAAACATTATGACCCCAGACCATCGCGAGGTAGATTGCCGCCTAGAGGCGTTGTGCGCGAGTGACTCGGTAAGGAAAGTACTGTACACAAGACGAGAAGAGACGAATGGGGAGTCATTCTAGCGACAACAAGTGCCGCAAGTGGGGAAATCCACTGACATAAGTGACTTTATCAAAGGGCACATTTTTACTACCCGGCGTCTGGAAACAAGCGTCTCGGAAACATCAAAGATGGTCGGATGTTCGCTTGCTACTGTCGTGAGAATCAATGGAAAACTTTTGAAGGTCAATGTGTTGGACGTCCACGCATGGTCACAGAAGGAGAAGGTCAGAGGCTTGCCCGGCCTGTAAAGCGCGATAGGCACCAATCTGTGGCAGATCTTGCGAAAGGGTACAAAACTGGAGCAATAACAAGTATTTCAGAGCACACCGTTCACCAAATAAGGCTCCGCAGCATACTACACCCTAGATGTTCCACTGTTGATCCAACGACATGGTCGATTGCGACTGCAGTGGGCTCAGGATCATCGAGATCGGTCCGCGGACCAGTGGATACCTGGCGCCTCGTCGGCTTAGTCACGTTCCTTGTTGCACCAGGTCGGTGGTCGCGTCCGGATTCACCATCAGCCAGGGGAACAGCAGCTCAAAGGATGCACCGTGCCACGGCTGCAGGCGCCTAGTGAGGTAACGCAATGGTTAGCATGTTGGACTTGGATTCGGGAGAACAACACTACAGGTCCGCGTCCAGTCATCCGCATTTAGATTGCCCATGCTTTTCCTAAATCGCTCGAGGCAAATACTGGGATGGTTCCTTTGATAAAAGCACGGCCGATTTCCTTCCACATACTTGAAACATTCCGAGCTAGTGCTCCGTCTCTAACGACCTCAATGTCAACAGGATGTTAAGCCCTAATCTTCCTTTTTTGCTTCCTTCCTTCCTTTCTACGGATGCAGGCCAGTGGCGGCAATATTACGCTGTGGAGGGCTGCCGTGGGTCCTGTGGTGATCGAAGATAATACGACAGGTTATTGTGAACAGGCGGCGAAGTACTCTAGCGTCTTTCGGAGTCAGTTAGCACCTGAATTCGCAGTCACTTCCCACTGAGGAAGTCTCAAGGTTAGCAATAAATAATCTACTCTAGCAGTCTATAACATTTTCCGCATCAAGGCGATATGGGATGTTTCAACTGCAAGCTTTGAATGTTGAACTGATACATTGACGTCTAATAGCCCATGAGGATATGGTCCAGGAGTGTAACGCAATGGTTAACGCGTTTATGACGGGCTAGAGATCCGAATCCCTGTTCCGCCAAATTGGTTTCCTGCTGTTTCCGTAAGACGTTGTAGACAAATCCGATGAAGGTTCCTCAAAGACACTACCAGTGATTTTCTTCTTCATAGATTAGTTGTTCATTCCCATTTCGCTCGCCATTGAGTGGATTTAAACCCTAATCTCATTTGTATGAAACGGTATATGGGAAAAATGTATTAGTCTCTCGAGGAAAATTACAGAGCTGTTTAATAATGTAAAAACACTCTACAGCGCTTCGTGGTCAATCAGCTGTTTCGGGACCATTACGGAACAGACTTTGTCATAGCGTTATCCTTTCTGCGCAGTGTTTTACACTGCGCCATATAAAAGGCTGAAGGATCCTCATAACTAATGTGGCACGAGTGGCACAGATCCAGTGATCTACGCGCCTGATGCTGATGGACATATGCTGGGCTGTTTGCCTGTCCCCCTGAAAATTTATGACAGAATTTCCGCGCTAGCTTATCTTCATCAATAGATGTTAACATTTGTGTACGTCAAGAGTTTCTGTGTTTCCCAGTCACATAAAATGATGACAGCGAGCCCTCTACCAACAACCAGTCGATCGATACGATCGCCTTTTCGAACCGTTGGTTGGTCGTACTTTAATGGATGCCACGCGCCACTGTCAGTAGGAGGGAGAAGAAGATGATACGGAAGTTCCAGCAACGTGGATATCTGGATACGTAACGAACCTGAGAATAGCGAGCTCACTAATCAACTAAGTTGCTGACACAGGTGCCTTTTGTCGCACGTCGCTTGGAGCGCTCATGTATCGACGCATAGCATTTTCATCCCGAGACTAAAGGGAAACCTTGGAGTGTTGACATCGCCAGCCTTCATCATTGTCATAGAGTGTTCGATGTACAGGTATGAAACAGAGGAAGAAAGGTGCATGTTGAGGGAAATGAACAGCAGGGATAGAATATCGAGTGATGTGTTGAACAAGTTAAGTCAGAAGATGTCATCAAAAAAAGCTGAAATCGTATCTATCATAGAGACGTGGATGGAAGCTAAAAAACGTCGCAGTAAGAACGGCGAGAGGAAACAAGACATATGCCAAGAAAATGGAGTGTAGCCGAAGACTAAGAAAACTAGGAGGGATCTTAAGAGACGGCAGAACACTAACATGGGAACAACCAATGTGGACGGAAGAACATCGTATGAATACGCTGCACTTTCTATACATATGGCAGCTTGTTGTAAGTAAATTATATTTCCCGTAAGTTACGTTCATGCCACTGTGTTTCCGATTCGTGGTGGTAATGTAATGTGCAACGCGTCGTTTCCTAGCCACCCATGGGTGCAAGCCCTATTTCTGTTAAATTCGCTTATGCCAGTATCCGGCTGCAGGGGAAGTGGGATTTTTCTGCAGCCTGGAGCTGATGTGCCTGTCTTTCGACAGTGAGGGTCATTAGAGACAGAGCACAAGTTCGTATTAAGGAAGGATGGCAAAGGAAATCGACCGTGCCCTGCAAAGGAACCATCCAGGCATTTGCCTTAAGCGATTTAGAGAATTCACCGAAAACCTAAAGCGACATGGCCGGACAGGATTTTTACCGTCATCCCCCCGAAGACGAGACCAGTGTGTTAGTCACCGGACCACCTCGCTCGGAAAGTGCTCTAAGCAGGAGCAGGAAATGGCCAGTGAAAATGCCTGCCCTCTGCTTATGATCGACAGGAAGGACTATGTCTACAGGGTGGTCAAAAACAGTCTGAAAAGCTTGTAAGGCAGTTGCAGGGTAGATCCTGCTGAGAAATTATTCTTACGAAAAAAAATTGATACGTTGCACCGTTTCCAAGCTACTTAGCATTGAAGTTAGCGAATCAGGCCGTTGAGCTCGCAAATTCAGACGACCAGCCAGAGACGTGTGCAGCGTCTGGGTTCCTAAAACTGAACAAGAGAACGATCGAAAAATCAGACATGGGCGGTAGTAAGGATTGAAGTCGAGCCACAGGCGAAGCAGTTTCCTGCCCTATCTTCTGCGGTGTGAGAACAACTGGCACTAATTGATCTCGCAGGTGGCTCCAATTTGCTGTCACAACGGCCTGATTGGCTGTATTAAATTCTAATTAACTCGGAAATGGACCAACGTACGAATTTTTCTCTGAAGGATTATTTCTCAGCATAACCTACCCTGCAACTGGCTTACAAGCTTTTCAGACTATTTCCGACCCCTTTGTATAGCTACAGGAATTTTGACTATCGAGTTTGGAGTTGTGAAAAGTATAACTCTGCCTCGAGGGTCAAAGAGAGGTTTGCGATCTCTTATTTAAACTGATTTTGCAAATGTAACACTGCGGAGAAAATCTTGGGTCGCCAGTAAACGTTTCCAACTAACTTAGCGTAGTAGCATATCACGTAATTTGCCTCAGGGGGCACAAGACAAGAGTGCGTGGATTCACGCAGCGACCACGAGTGTGGCTACGCGCGAGACACGAATGATACGGAACGTTTCACACTTTGTTATACAACTGAACACTCGATAATGTCTTCAAAAGGAGAAACGGTCTGAGAACAAAGCAGAAATTTAAATACCCTGTAAGTTAAGAAAAAACTACGCACCACGAAGGAATTATCCGAATGGGGCGGAAATCGGTAGATGTGATGTACATATGCAGACAAACAAATGATTACAGTTTCAGAAAAAAAAGTGTGATTTATGTAAGAGAGCACCTCCGGCCATTATGCAAGCACTCATTCGGCTCGGCATCGATTGATAGAGTTATGTGACGTCATCCTGAGGGATATCATGCCAAATTCTGACCAACTGCCGCGGTAGCTCGTCAAAATTTCCAGCTGGTTGGAGGTCCCTGCCCATAATGCTCCTAACGTTCTCAGTTTGGGACAGATCCAGCGACCATGCTGGCCAAGTACGGTTTGGCAAGCACGAAGACAGTAAATACTCTCGCAGTGTGGGGGCGGGCATTATCTTGCTGAAATGTAAGCCCCAGATGGCTTACATGAAGGACAACAAAACGGGGCTTAGAATATGCTCGACGTACCGCTGTGATGTAAGGGTGCCACGTCGTACAACCGAAGGGGTCCCGATATGAGAAGAGATGGCACCCCAGACCAAAACTCCCAGTCGAGTTGGTATCCCACCACCATCCTGAGCGTCTCCAGTCAGGGCTTTGCTGGTCATCGGAGTTCAATTCGAAGCTGGAGACGCCCCTGACAGCGGCGGGATACCAACCTGACTGTCGCTCGGCGTACAGCCTCACAACTAGGAGTGATGGTCTGGAAAACCATTTCATTTCATAGCAGGACCCCGTTGGTTGTCACCTGCGGCATCTCTGCATCACAGAGGTACGTTGATGATATCCTACGCCCCGTTTTGTTCTCTTCCTGGAAAACTACCTCGGGCTTAGATTTCAGCAAGATAATTCCCGCCCCGCATGCAGCGAGCGTTTCTACTGCTTGCCTTCGTGCTTGCCAAACCCTACCTCGGTCGGCAAGGTCGCCAGATCTCTACCCAATTGAGAACGTTTGGCGCATTATGAGCAGGGTGCTCCAAACCAGCTCGGGATTCTGACGACGTAACGCGCCAGTTGGACAGAATTTGGCACGATATCCCGCAGGAGAACAGCCAAAAACTCCATCAGTCAGTGCCAAGCGGAATAATTCCTTGCTTAAGGGCCAGAGGTGGACCAATGCGTTATTGTCTTGCTCAGTTTGTAAAGCTCTTTCTCTTTAATAAATGATGGAGTTTCTCTGAAATTGTAATCACTTGTCTGTGTGTATATGTAGATCACGTCTACCGATATCCGTCTCATAGGGATAATTCCTTCGTGGTGCGTCCTTTTCTTTGACTTTTTGTTTGTTTTGGAGTGTATGTACAGAATAATGGTAAAATGTCGCAATGATTTAAAATATCTATAACTGTGATACCTGTGGTATCAACGTTCGATACCACACTTGTTAGGAGTTGCAGTTATCGACCGCGGTCCGTATTAGTATCGTTGGACTCGTGAGTCGCGACCAACGCCGCTAACGCCGCTCCGCGGCTTGTATCAAGTTTCTAGCGAACCCTCGTCCACTCTCGCTCTGGCGCTCGGGACGTCAAGTAGTAAAGTAGCGTAGCCTTCAGCTGATAGGATGCAACCTCTAACAAGGCGCTTAGCAACGTATGGCCTAAGTGAGACCTCAATAGCTATCTGTTTATAATTATATGTATGCAGCCAAGAAGACTCCTGTACAACCAGTTAAGTACAATATATATTATTTTTTATGGACGACTTCTAATTATTTTAGTCGTTGCAGATCCAGACCATGCAGCCAGCACCTTGTCGACGTTACTGACAAACCTGCTGTGATTTATATGTTTCTGTTTATCAGTAGCCACCAGTCAGCATTGGCGACGACTCGTTCGTCGTCATCATAACAGTACCCACTATAAAACCTAAGTGCCGAAGTAGCCCGAAAAATAATCGAAAAGCAGAAACAAGGCTAAAATAGTCTCGTCTCGAGTTGGTAATGCGAAGAGGGAATTCCCAAAGCGTAGTCGCTAATGGCGGGTCGTTATACTGCAGGTGTCATGCCGTGTGATCAGTAGCTTCGCAGACAGACAACGGCTGGCGCAAGACGCGCCGAGCCTCACCTGTGGCCGTACCTCGATAGAGGGCGTGCCCGCAGCACCCGGAAGCGGCTGGCATTGGTGTGATGTGAAGGCGCCAGCACCCATGCATTAAAGACTGTGGCTGTGAGTCGATATCGACATCCAACTCACAACTGGTGTTGTACGGACTTCACTTTGTCTCAGTCAAAGAGCTTGCACACCGCACAAAGTTAGTGCAATTACATGGGTTGCGGCCTATTTTATCTGTTGTATCCGCTTATTAAGAGCGAGGAATAATCAGAAGCACAAGTGGCAGTCTCGCCTGCCATCATACTTGCTACCAAACTGCATGATTTGGAAGTGTTGTCAGTGGCTGCTGGCACTCAGCTGAAACCACTGCAAACTCTTCGAAACCAGGCAAATAGGATTTTATAACAAATGCTCCCCTCTGTACTTTCTGCACTCACATTAGGCAACACTTAGCGGCAACCACCAATCTACCACACCATTCGGAGAAATTCCCTTAACGCTTCATGCCTTTACTTCACATGTGATACGCGCCTTATCGACCATACACCTGCTGTATGACCCTCTAGCTGCGTCGTCCGGATGTTACCTCGCAACCTAATTCTGTGTCTTTCTCTTCCTACTGTCCCAGATGATGCTATTCTAAGTAGAATATTCTCCCTCATTCAGCCCACCTCAATCTTCTTCTCCTCTTTACCTCGTGGAAGATGTTGCGGTGTCCCACAGCTACTATAGTTCTTCATTTTTTCTTAATTTGAATTTCATGCTACTTTAATCAAAAGCCGGTTCAAAAATTTTCCTTAGTATTTTGCTTTCGAATATTAACAGTTTTTCTTCATCTTTCTTTCTACACTACTGGCCATTAAAATTGTTAGACCAAGAAGAAATGCAGATGATAAACGGGTATACATTGGACAAATATATTATACTAGAACTGACATGTGATTACATTTCCACACAGTTTGGGTGCATATATCCTGACAAATCAGTATCCAGAACAACCACCTCTGGCCGTAATAACGGCCATCATACGCCTGGGAATTGAGTCAAACAGAGCTTGGACGGCGTGTACAGGTACAGCTGCCCATGCAGCTTCAACACGATACCACAGTTCATCAAGAGTAGTGACTGGCGTATTGTGACTAGCCAGTTGCTCGGCCACAATTGACCAGACGTTTTAAATTGGTGAGAGATCTGAAAGAAATTGCTGGTCAGGGCAGCAGTCGAACATTTAATGTATCCAGAAAGGCCCGTAAAGGACCTGCAACATGCGGTCGTGCATTATCCTGCAGAAATGTAGGTTTCCCAGGGATCGAATAAAAGGTAGAGCCACGGGTCGTAACACATCTGAAATGTAACGACCACTGTTCAAAGTGCCGTCAATGCGAACAAGAGGTGACCGAGACGTGTAACCAATGGCACCCCATACCATCACGACGGGTGATACGCCAGTATGGCGATGACGAATGCACACTTCCAATGTGCGTTCACCGCGATGTCGCCAAACACGGATGCGACGATCATGATGCTGTAAACAGAACCTGGATTCATCCGAAAAAATGACATTTTGCCATTCGTGCACCCAGGTTCGTCGTTGAGTACACCATGGCAGGCGCTCCTGTCTATGATGCAGCGTCAAGGGTAACCGCAGCCATGGTCTCCGAGCTGATAGTCTATGCTGCTGCAAACGTCGTCGAACTGTTCGTGCAGATGGTTGTTGTCTTGCAAACGTCCTCATTTGTTGACTGAGGGATCGAGACGTGGCTGCACGATCCGTTACAGCCATGCGGATATGCCTGTCATCTCGACTGCTAGTGATACGAGGCCGTTGGGATCCAGCACGGCGTTCCGTGTCCGGCCTGTCTCGACTTTGCTCGGTTCTCCTCGGAAGTACTGCAGTGCGGCATTTTTCTGTTGATAGAGTCGTGGTCTCAACGCTGTATACCATTCGCTGTCGTTTTGTGGTATGAATTATATTCACAGGTCCACCGGCTGTTTGCACAAAAAGGGGCAGCTAGTTATGTATTGTCGCAAGCCTTTAAAAATGGGTGGCAATGACAGAAGAGAGGGATGAGAATTCTCAGTATCTATTATGCAGTCTCATAATTGATGGGTACCGGAAATTTTCTGTGAAAAGATATTATAGTACCATTGCTTTCTCAGAAATTATTTTGAACAATTAGTTCATGAGCCCACTCGAAGCGTAAATGGTTGCGAAAGCATACTTGACCTTTTAGCAAGAAATAATCCTGGACAAAAAGGGAGTATTGTGGCGAATACGGGGATTAGCCACCATAAGGCAGTTACTGCTAGGCTGAATACCGTAATACCTACAGCCATCAAAAAGAAACGCAAAGTATATATATTTAAAAAGCTGATAAAAATGCTCTTAACGCCTTTTTAAGAGACAGTCGTCACTCCTTCCGATCTGTCATGTAAGTGTAGAAAAGTTATGGAATGTTTTCAAAGAAATACTATCGACAGTAATTGAGATATATACGAGTATATATCACATAAATCAATAAGTGATGCTACTGATCCCCCATGGTACACAAAACGGGTCAGATCGTTGTTACAGAAGCAACGAAAAAAGCATGCCAAATTTAAAAGAACGCAAAATCCCCCAGATTGTCAAAGTTTTACAGAAGTTCGAAATATGGCGCGTACTTCAATGCGAGATGCTTTTAATAATTTCCACAACGAAATTCTGTCTCGAAATCTGGCAGAAAGCCCAAAGAGATTCTGGTCATACATAAAGCACACCAGGGGCAAGACGCAAGCAATACCTTCACTGCGCGATAACAACTGTGAAGTCACTGATGACAGTGCCACTAAAGCAGAGTTATTAAACACGGTTTGCCGAAACTCCTTCGCCAAAGAAGACGAAGTAAATATTCCTCAATTCCAATCAAGAACAACTGCCAAGATGAGAAACAGAACTAGATATCCTCGGAGTAACGAAGCAGCTTAAATCACTTAATAAAGACAAGGCCTCCGGTCCAGGTTGTATACCAGTCAGGTTCCTCTCAGAGTATGCTGACAAAATAGCTCCATATTTAGCAATTATATACAACCACTCGCCCACAGAAAGATCCGTACCTAAAGACTGGAAAATTGCTCAAGTCAGACCAATACCCAAAAAGGGAAGTGGGAGTAATCCGCTGAATTACAGTCCTATATCACTAACGTCGATTTGCAGTAGGGTTTTAGAACATATACTGTATTCGAACATTATGAAGTACCTCGAAGAAAACGATTTATTGACACATAGTCAGCACGGATTCAGAAAATGTCGTTCTTGTGAAACACAACTAGCTCTTTATACTCATGAAGCAATAAGTGCTATCGACAGGGGATGTGAAATTGATTCCATATTTTTAGATTTCCAGAAGGCTTTCGACACCGTTCCTCACAAGCGTCTTCTTACCAAACTGCGTGCCTATGGAATATCACCTCAGTTGTGCGACTCGATTCGTGATTTCCTGTCAGAAAGGCCACAGTTCGCAGTAATGGAGTAAAACAGAAGTAATGTCCGGCGTTCCCCTAGGAAGTGTTATAGGCCCTCTGTTGTTCCTGATCTATATTAACGACATAGCAGACTGTCTGAGGAACCGTCTTAGATTGTTTGCAGATGATGCTGTAATTTACCGTCTTGTAAAGTCATTAGATGATCAAAACGACTTGCAAAATGATTTAGATAAGATATCTGTATGGTGCGATAAGTGGCAATTGACCCTGAATGAGGAAAAGTGTGAAGTTATTCACATGAGTACTAAAAGACACCAGCTAAATTTCGATGACGCGATAAGTCACACAAATCTGAAGGCTGTAAATTCAACTAAATACTTCGGGATTACAATTACAAATAACCTACATTGGAACGATCACATAAATAATATTGTGGGTAGAGCAAACCAAAGACTGCGATTCATCGGCAGAACACTTCGAAGGTGCAACAAGTCTATCGAAGAGACTGCTTACACTACGCTTGTCCGCCCTATTTTGGAGTATTGCTGTGCGGTGTGGGATCCGTATCAGGTGGGACTGACGGATGACATCGAAAAAGTACAAAGAAGGGTAGCTCGTTTTGTATTATCGCGAAATAGGGGAGATAGTGTCACAGACATGATACGTGAATTGTAGTGGCAATCATTAAAACAAAGGAGCTTTTCGTTGCGACGGGATCTTCTCATGAAATTTCAAATGGTTCAATTGGCTCAGAGCACTATGGGACTTAACATCTGAGGTCACCAGTCCCCTAGCACTTAGAACTACTTAAACCTAACTGACCTAAGGACATAACTTACATACATCCCGAGGCAGGATTCGAACCTGCGACCGTAGCGGTCGCGCGGCTCCAGACTGAAGCGCCTAGAACCGCTCGGCCACATCGGCCGGCCATGAAATTTCACTCACCAGTTTTCTCCTCCGATTGCGAAAACCTCCTGTTGGCACCCACCTACATAGGGAGAAATTATCATCACGATAAAATAAGAGAATCAGAGCTCGCACAGAAAAATTTAAGTGCTCGTTTTTCCCGCGTGCCGTTCGAAAGTGGAACGGTAGAGAGACAGCTTAAAGGTGGTTCATTGAACCCTCTGCTAAGCACTTTATTGTGAACAGCAGAGTAATCACGTAGATGTAGCTGTAGATGCAGAAATAATTTAAATATTTAGTTTACAATCTAAGAGCTTAAAATTACAATGATCTACAGATGGAATTCATTGCTTTGTACGTCAAGAAGAATTTTGTGGTACGAACAGTAAGTTTTCTGAAGTCGCGCGCATTATTTCACTGTCACTTGCAACAGTTTTTGGTGGAACTGAACGAAGAGAATGGAGACTTTATACTTATTCTAAATGATGGATCCATTTTGAAAAATTCGTATGTATTCAAGTACAAATCCAAAATGAAAAGCTTTATAACAATGAAAAGAGGAAGTTTCAAAGTTTTCGGCGGGTGGCGACGGGCGGGCGATGGTGGTTTCTGGAGTGGGCGGTAGAGTTCGCGCGACAATAGGGCCGTCAGTCCGTTTCACTGTCAGGTGTGAGTGAAATGGCGACTGTGGAGCGCAAGGTTTTCTGCGTTCTCCAGTTCGCAAAAAGTTAGTCGCAAATTGCAGTGCAGCAGGGATTTCGTACAAAAATCGGTAGTCAACCACCAACTAGCAGAAGCATTAGCTGTTGGTTTAAGCAACTTAAACAGACTGGGAGTGTGTGCAAAGGAAAAAGCACAGGCCGACCGCGTTTGTCAGAGGATGATGTCCGACGGATTGAAGGAAGTTGTGTGCGCAGTCCCAGTAAGTCTACCAATAGAGCCAGTCGAGAAATTGGAATACCCCAACCAACTGTATGGAAAGTTCAGAGACGGCATTTGCTGTGCAAGCCCCACCGATTACAATTTGTGCAGGCTCTCAACCCAAAGACAAAGATGCAGGATGAAGCATTTCTTCAAAAATGGTTCAAATGGATTTAAGCACTGAGGGACTTAACATCTGAGGTCATCAGTCCTCTAGACTTAGAACTACTTAAACCTAACTAACCTAAGGACATCACACATATCCATGCCCGAGGCACGATTCGAACCTGCGACCGTAGCAGCCGCGTGGTTCCGGACTGAATCGCCTAGAACCGCTCGGCCACAAAGGCTGGCGATGAAGCATGTCTACAGCGTGTAATTTTTTAGCGACGAAGCAACGTTCCACTTTAGTGTAAAAGTCAACAGACACAGTGTTCACGTATGGGATTTGGAATATTCACATTCACCATTCCAACATGAAGGAGACTCACCGAAGATCAACGTGTTCTGTGCCGTATCCCGTACAAAAGTTTAGGGACCATTTTTCTTTGCGGAAGGAACTGTAACGGAAATCACATGTTGGAAAAATGGCTGTTCCTTCAAGTTATGGAAGATTCCCAGGACTTCATCTTCCAACGAGATGGAGCTCCGCCCCATTGGCACCGTGATGTAAGAGGCCTTTTGAATGACTCTCTTGCTCAGCACCGGATCGATCGCAAGGGTCTTGAGGAGCTGGCTCTGCACTTCTGGCCACCACGATCTCCTGATCTCAAACCCTGCGACTATTTCTTATGGGGTTGCGTGAACGAAGCTGTTTACGTCCCGCCTCTACCAACCACTCTGAACGATCTGCGGAACCGGATAACTGCTGTCGTGCATTCAGTAACAGCAGATACGCTTTCGCGTGTGTGGGACGAGTTTGGCTACCGCGTCTGTGTTTGCCATCCCCTGGTGGCTACATTGAACATTTATAATATGTCACATTTCTGATTATTACATAATTATTAAAACTAATTAATTACTAATTATTACAAATTATTAAATTTATTAAATTGATATCAGTCATTACGAAAAAAACTTTGCATCTTGCTCTTTTCATTGGTATAAAGCTTGTTCATTTTTGATTTGTGCTTGAGTAAATACGAAGTTCTGAAAAGGGTCTATCGTTTAGAATAACCCAATATTTTACTGCAAAGCACGCTGGTGAAGTCAAGGGGCATACCTGGAACGACTTTTCATTTTAAAACTCGCTATTGTTGAATTTATAAAGAAAAAAGGAAAGGTTGAACGAAAATTAGAACACCCGGAAAGAACGGCAGACCTCGCTTTTTAAGTGGTCTTGACTGCACGCTGTCTACAGAAAGACATTGCAAGATGAGAAACAACTTATTCCTTAACTGATGGGGATGCATTTGAAAAGAAAATTGCATTGTAGAAGAAGAAAATTTTGCCAAAAGCACAGTCCAATTTCACAATCTCACTGGTTTTAAAGATAACGCGAGGCTCGAAGAATTCATTTGATGTTGAAAGAATTACAAGGATAGTTTTCTAAAAGTTTTGAATATACTGGCAGTTCCACATCTGATTTCGAGAACGTTTGCTGTTTCAGTTGAAAGCGCCCCTGTGAGTATGCTGACGGAACTGACTGACCTGCAGTGTAATTCCCGTTTTATACACAAATTCTTTTATTTTAAAACCGTCCAGGTCGTCTGCACTGTTTTCCATAATGAGACTGCAACAGCGCTACAATATTTCGATCAACGTATGTGTGTGAAATGCCTTTTTTCGATTACGAAACTAAGTCAGTCATGATTACGTAGTAACTTTAGTGCGAAAATCTGTGAAATTGTCTGCATCTATCAGTATGCTGAGAGTTCGTGCCAGATAAAAATTATATTATGGTTTCAGCATGTCAAAAATAAATTAACAATACTGAAAATTTGTCTCGTTTGTGATGTATGTTGTTGAGATACTGAAATATGAAACCAGTTCGTACACAATGTGACTACATTTCCATCTGAGTGAGGTGCATTCACGGTTTCCCCCTCTTCTCCCTCCTTAAGCTCAGACAGCGTGGCTTGGCGATGGGGTAATTGTGCAGCCACACTGAGTTCTATGGCACGAGAAGCAAGACACGACTCGCAGGCCGAATTCTTGCCAGCCCCTGCTTTACAAACTACACAAACAGTAAACAGTACACAGACCCCCATCTTTCCGGCCGTGTATAGTACAGTCAGAAATCAGATAGGCCCAAATGCCCTTTTAAGCTTCTACCGTAAATACAACCACACTGCCCCAGATATCGTCCTCATAGGATACTACACAGACATGGATTATGTTCACAAAGTCACTGTATTATTCAAAATCGTCCTTCCCTGAACCTAGACACAGATGAAATCATTTTAAACGTATTTTGAAACAGTCACTGTAGTCCTTTTTCTTTTAGTGCAGTACAGTTTTCCTGCAAATCCGTAAGTGCATTATAACGGTTTCCTTTCACTGCCAATTTGGGGAACTACCAGAAGCCGGCTGAGACCAAATCCGGCAAATACGACGAGTTATCGTGGACTGTGATCAGTTTTCTGGCCAAACATATGGGCACAGGCTTCGTCTGGAGGAGCAACTAGGACGCAGCCTCTTGGTATTCAGGTCGAATTCGACGAATTCTCGCCCACAAATGCTGGAAGACTCAAGAAACTTGATGTTGCCTCACCACTCCTCTAAGATGGCTATAATTTCGCACCTTACAAGCACTCATCCACATACTTTGCTGTGAACTACAACCACAATTAGATATCATTTGATAGGTTGTACATCGTGTATATGAATATATAAGGGAGACTGACATTGCCACGTACGCCTTGCAAATAAGTGTTAACGCCTATTGCATGAAAGGTGACGGAGTGTCTTTATTATGAGAATGGGGTGATGAATGATTGCCTATACTGCTAGAGGTTAGAACGATAGTGGAAATGAAATGGCAGGCGGAACTCAAGCCCTGGATGGAAGGCCCACACAGGTGTGTTGGTCCTGCTTAAACACACGAAGTGCCAAGACGTCCAGTCTGGACACCTGGGCGCGAAGACACAATACAGGGGCGACCGGCTGCTATCCGCTGCTATTGTAGTGCGGCGGAAGGATAACCGGATAATACTTCCGAACTCTGCAGATCTTGGACGCAGGAGAGGAACCAAGAAGCGGCACTTCGGAAACCACGCAGGCTGGTTTATTTCCAAGGATTATTACTCAGAAGCGTACCATTCTACGAGTATAGGTATTTCCTCGCAAACTTTCCGCGCTGGACGACAAAAGACTAAAATATGGTTGGTAGGCGTTCGGAAGAATCTCTTGGTTTCGGGAATATAATATGTTTTCGGAATTACGAGGGTGAGGAGCCGAGCCTTGCTGGGAGGTCAGCGGTGGAGAGACGAGGTCTTCCGTTGTGAGCGCCCGTGTGTGAAAGTCGCTCGGTATCAGCTTTGTTGGTACAGACGGACTTTCTGTCTTTGCTCTCAGGAGAGTTAATAGTTAGAACAGTTAGGCGCTGTACTGTTGCGAACCTATACGATTCTGGGGTTCAGCTGGAAGTCGTCGTTGAGTACGCAACGTTCAGTAACTGAGAGCACTTCCTCTGCCTATACTTACGATGAGACGTCATCCGAACTCAGTCCTTGTGGCTGGGAGTTCGCGTTTCTCGTCTGTAGAACACAGAGAGGAGAAGACAGTATTAGAATATATTAGTCAGAGGACCGCCTTCTGCCGTCCTAGTGTTTCAAAGAGTTTATTTGTGGCTGGAGGTCTTCCATCGTCGCAGACGAGTGCGAGAACCGTCACTTCGACGCACCGGACGCAGTACATACGGTGATATCGCAAATTGCTTCGGCTTATTAGGGCCATAAAAGCTAAACAGCTGTGATCACGTTAGTTTATTTCCACTGAGGTTCCACACCACCCTAGATCATCTTTGAAAGTAGTTTCTTCTAGTGTTTGGTACGTAGATGATGTCAGTCATTTCTCGCTGTTTATATTAGATCGCGCAGTCATAATAAGGGGTAGAGTTGGGCAGTTGATTAGTAATTTTACTTAGGAAATGTAAACTTAGTAATGTAAAGGTTTTTTTTAATCTACAATAAATATATAAGCAGGAACAAAGTTTAGCATTAGAAGAATTGCCTTCATCATTCATTTATGTTTAGATTGTGATTTATAGAATTAAGAGATCGTAAGATCTACTTCAGGGCGTAGTCAGACAGGGCGAAATCTTTATTTTGGCGTCTATTATTTTCCGTTGCGCACATTCATTTTACACCCGCTTGGAGTAGCATCTTGGACTCCACTGCCGTTTTACGACGAGTGTCAGACATTTAATGTTCCATTTGTGGCCTGGACGCCTTCTGCAGCAATGCTGGCGCCTTGGTTTTCTACACAGATGTTTTTGAAACTTCCAAGGATCGTCACGCTGCATCTCACCACGAGATGGCATTGCGGTTTGGAATTTCACACAAGCAGTCCTAACGGAACGGGGACACACTGTCGCAAAAAGAGAAAGAGGCGTAATTAACACGTTGATACAGCGTAGGCAAGTGCGGAAAGGAAGGCGAAGTACGTGGCGTTCGACGATTTGAACAGCGTAATAGGCTTTTGGTGGAGAGTAAATGCAAGCGACCTAACCATACGAGGGGGGGAGGGATAGGAAGGATCAGCGACACAGTGCTTGTAGCGGCAACTGCGGTGCTGGTAGCGGGGCGAGGTCAAGGCATCACAGCTCGCACTCTGATTGATGGCTGAGGCGCTTCCACAAACTCTCTCCCTTCCCTCCTCCCCACCCCCGCCCGCCGACCGCACATGAAACACTGTGCGTGTAATCGACAAGCTGAGCTTTCCGCAACCGCCCGGTCCGCCAGCTTAACACGCTCTCCAGCGTGCGACCTGCGCCAGCTGCTGCGGTGTCAGTAAGGCCTCAAAGTACTCCGGCACGCTTATTCGCGCCCTTTACACCCCCACTCGTTGCCAGCGAAGTGGCACAAAGACAAAAGTCGTAGTTCGTCGTCTATTACGACCATAACTAAAGTTATGCTGCTGCTTGAGTGCAATTAACTCTCTCTTCCTTGAGGAAGTGTTTCCGAAAGGGTGTCTTCAGATATTTCCTTCAGACCTGGGGAAAATATTTATATGTGAGTTGTGTTTTGCATGTGCCATCTGGAAGATAGTAGATGTGCTGATAATGGTTTCAACGTCGTCCTATAGCAGGGCTTCACAACATACGTGCTCGCGGAGCAAGCTGTGAGCAGCAAGGCACGAGCACGGAGCAGCGCGAGCACGCTACCCCCACTACCGGACCAGAGCGGAGAGTGGGGAAAGTCACGTGGTGCACGCAACAGCTGCCGCCAGTCAATGTAAATCCGCGGCCACCTGCAGGGATATCACTCACGAATTATTACTGAGACAAATGAAACTAATAAAGGAGAATGTACACATGCCACATAATTTTATTAGCTTAGTGTATGCCTCTACATTCGCATTAATTTGTGAACTGTTACACAATAAAAGGTGTCACTGAAGTGTGGGATTCTCGGTTATCTTGTACTTTTTGCCCTTTACAATTGCGTCTATGTTCGGAGTAATTGTTCTTGTGCATTTTAGACGCAGCATGCAGTTTAAATTTCGATCAGACAATGCGTTTCTCAGGCGTGTCTTGTTACATTTCATTGCAGAGAACAGTTGTTCACAAACATACGTGGAACCGAACATTGATATTATTGTAGCCGCCAGTTTGTGCAAACGAGGAAATCTATCCTGAGGGAAGTGTCTGTAGAATTCCAAAATGTCTTGTTCTGAAATTTGCCTCTGTAATCTCTGTCACACTGCAGGTCAATAATTTCTTGCTGCTGGTCAGGACGAATCTCTTAAATATTCGCTGAATATGGAGAGAACAGATCGAAATCACTGTCTGGTGCTGTCAGATCTTGAAAGCGCTGATCAACTAAACTATGTGAATAACGTTCACAGTCTTTTTGAACATCTTGCATGGATTATAATTTAGGAAAATGAGCTAGGTTTCCTGCTTCCAGCTGACTCACCCAAAGTGTCAATTTCATTTTAAAAGCTCGTATTCGATCTATGAAGTGAGTAATTAGCAGATCTTTACCTTGTAGTAAAATGTTCAAAGCATTCAGATGGCTAGTTAAATCTGCTAAGAACGCGAGATCACATTCAAACGTGCGCGCGCATTTCCCCTCCCTCCCTACTCCGCGACCTTGCACCTGCTCGCGAGCACTTGCCTGAACAGACGCGAGTACTCGCGCTCAAAACCGGCCAGTTGTTAAGCCCTGTCCTATAGTGTCGTGGCATAGCTACCAGAACGCCACCTGTGTCTACCCTTGAATAGGGAATGCGCACAGCTAGAAGCCTCAGTGTGGCGTAAACGTGGGATGTTAGCAGGCAACAATGCCACAGAGATGCACTCGTGCTTCCTACAGCCAACTGAACGAGTTTGAAAGGGGTCAAATTGTGGCCTTCCGAGTGGTGGGATGGTCTTCTAGGAGAACTGCCACAGATGTCGGACGAGCTGTGTTAGTTATGCGACGATGCTGGTGTCAGTGATGACGTGAACATTCTCTCGCCTGTAGGTGAGGTTCTAGACGTCCGCGTCAAACGAACACCCGCCAGGATCGTCGTATGGTAAGGGCAGCAGTGGCAGATCGTACAGCTACCACAGCACAGGTAAGAGGGCCTGTGAGCCCACACGTGTCAACACGGACTGTTGAGAACCAGTTACTAGCAGTGGCACTGCGGATACGCACACCTCGAGCCCGTCGTCCACTCACGTCACAGCATCGACGTGCATGGCTCGACTGGTGCCATCAGAAGATTACTTGGAAGATAAAATGGTGCTTTGTGGTCTTCAGCGATGGAAGTAGATTCTGCGTACACGCAAGTGGTGATCTTCATAAAATCATATTTACGCCAGTGACTGTAACACTTCCTTTATTTCACGATTGCAATTTCGGCCTGAGGCCATTATCAAGTGAAGATGTTATGGCTATTAGGCCATGTCAACCTAAAATAATAGCCATAACATCTTCACTTGATAATGGCTTAATGCCGATATTGCAATCGTGAAATACAGAAAGTGTTACAGTCACTGGCGCAAATATGATGTCTTTTATAAAGTTATAGCCGACCGCTGGTGGCCGAGCGGTTCTAGGCCCTTCAGTCTGGAACCGCGCGACCGCTACGGTCGCAGGTTCCTGCCCCGGGCATGCATGTGTGTGATGTCCTTAGATTAGTTAGGTTTCAGTAGTTCTAAGTTCTAGGGGACTGATGACCTCAGATGTTAAGTCCCATAGTGCTCACAGCCATTTGAACCATTTTTTGGTTATTAATATTTGTGAAATCCTGGAATGATAGCACGCAATTGAGAGATGCTATAAAAGTGAAATTCAAGTGAATACGCTGTTTAGTTTGTCTAGTATTAATAATAGAAAAGTATTACTTAGGCGCGCATCTTCCGAATGCAGCAGGCAATCCGGGAGAAGGACCACAATTTATACGGTCTTTCTCACGATACCCGTACCGATCAAACCATCTGTCATCGGTACCTCTTGCCACATTACGTCCTCTTGCCACAGCTGCCTTCTCAACTGCTCTAAGAAGAGCCTCTTGTAGCCCAATATGATGGCTGTAAAGCCAGAAATATTATAAGGGGTATACCTGACGCTTGCAGGGAGGCGGGAGCGATGGTTTCAAATGTGGCATCGCCCTTCGCGCCACCCAAGCTGACTCGGTTCTCTGACGGGGCGGAGTTCCTATCAGCTGCCCAAGTCGCCTTTTTGTGCATGCATCACTTATCACTTCGGCCTTCTCTGGAAGGGTCCAAATACTGCCTTTGCACCTCCATAAGCGTAACGCCGTGACAGCACCAGCAGACAGCGGTTTTTTGCTCGTGATGCCGATGGCAGAGACAGCTATCGAAAGCTCGAGTCTTTTTTTTTTTTTTTAATATCGCGTCTTGTAAACATAGAACGTTTTATTCACTACACCACGACAGGGCCCGAGGACGAAATCCTGATGACTTCAGAAGTCCCATAGTGCTCAGAACCACTTTATAAAGTTCTACATGACTGTGGATCCCAGATATAAAAAGTTAATCAAGTGATGATCGTTTGCGTGAACAACGTAGACGTGGTGACGCTATCTTGTAGAGTGCGTTCGTTCAAGACACTATCCCCACCCTAGACTTTGATCCAGCTTGAGGTAAGTTACAACTCTCCTTCAGCTTTGGTGTTTCTGCAGGGGAGGCTAATCAGCGCTTGGTACGCGCAGAATGTTGTTAACCCGTCCATTTGCCATTCTTACAACAGGAAGGAGATGTGTTGTTCCAACACGATAATGCTCGCCCATACACTGCCCGTTAAACTCAACGCGTTCTGCAAGACGTGCAGCCACTTTCCTGGCCAGCACCACCTCTGGGCTTGCCTCCGATCGAGCACGTGTGAGATGATATGGGACGAGAAGTGACTCATGTGACTTGTCAACCAACAGCTTTTACAAAACTACGAGAACAAGTCGAGCAGGCGGGGAATAACGTATCCTAGGACAGTACTAGCCATGTGTTCGATCGTGTGGATGTCAGAGTCAGGGCCTGCATTGCGCCCTGTGGAGGTTACACCACGTACTAATATGGGTGTTTCAGCATGAGTCGGCACCGGGTACCTCAGAAATGCTTGTGCTATTGATGTATGTAATCATTTCCTGTACTCCATATGCACTTTTGAACAATAAATCTTGAGTGACTTGGAAACCTCTAAAGGGGTGTACTATTTTTTTTCCGGGCGCTGTATTTTCCTTTCTTTTCATGCCATACAATCTCCATTCTATCCTGTCCTGCGCCAGCTTGTTCATCTCTGCATGACGACCACAATCTCCATCCATTTGAACCTGCTAACTGTATTCAATCTTTGGTCTTCCTCTACAATTTTCAACCCCCACATTCTTCGCCATTACCAAATTGACGATTTCTTCATGGGTCAGGTCGTGTCCTACATCAGAGCCCTTCTTTTACTAAAGTTGTGTGAAAAAATACTTTTCTCCATAATCGATAATGTCTTCATTACTTACCCTATTTACCCGCCTGAACTACAGCATTTCGCCGGTCGCGGTGGTCTAGCGGTTCTGGCGCTGCAGTCCGGAACCGCGGGACTGCTACGGTCACAGGTTCGAATCCTGCCTCGGGCATGGGTGTGTGTGATGTCCTTATGTTAGATAGGTTTAAGTAGTTCTAAGTTCTAGGGGACTTATGACCTAAGATGTTGAGTCCCATAGTGCTCAGAGCCAACTACAGCATTTCTTTTCGTGATATCTAATCGTGCACCGATTTTCACATTCTGTAACTATCACAAACAGTTTGCAATGTCGTAAGTTCGTGATTAACTCGTTCTCAGATTCCCTACGGAAACCACAGAAAGCTGCAAAATCTGGAGCTAAGCATTTCGATGCCGATAACGGAATGTAGTTCGACTATCGGGAATCGTTGCGGTAGATGAGGAGCACCATTTGTATCCTATTCAACGTCGTTCTGGCTTCATACGCCCATACTGGACAGGCATTTTCCAAAACTGGGCATACGCGGCTGCAATTCAGACATACTCCTGTCGATGTCGATAGGAAGATGTACACCTTCGGCAGTGGGTAGAGTACCTTCATCCTACCAGTAGCTTTTAGCTTAAGTTTCTCGAAGCGGTGCTTCCACGCCAGGCGCTTGTCGAGGATACCCTTAGATACCTGGCTGTGTTTTTTCCTGGCTAGGTTTTGTCGTTGCAGTCTCAGTAGGTGTATGGATCGTCGCAAGGGTCACCTTTTTCCTAGGCGCCTCATGAATGTAAAGCTTTGCGCCTTATCAGTGTTTGGTGTGATGTGCCATCGTTTTGCTCGTTTCGATGTTTCTTCAACACGCTTTGCAGGCGCCCCGTTACCATGTGTCTGTTCTTCGAGCAAGAGAAAAAATGTTGTCTTCTGCGTAGTGTGCGATGTGTTCTTCGAGTTCCGTGGGTGTGTCGATAGTCTACAAGGTATA
Source organism: Schistocerca nitens (assembly GCF_023898315.1). Classification (NCBI taxonomy): domain Eukaryota; kingdom Metazoa; phylum Arthropoda; class Insecta; order Orthoptera; family Acrididae; genus Schistocerca; species Schistocerca nitens. The sequence goes on from NC_064615.1 coordinate 952,747,976, forward strand.
AAATACAGGGCGTAATGTTGACCATTGCGGAACTCGTGCTCTAATGGGTCTTTTACCAGACTTCGAGACTCCTACTAATATTATGGGGTTACAGAAACTTTAAGATCTAGAATGGAAAATTTCTCGTGAAAAGAAGCTAGTCAAATCGGCCGATGCAGAGGGGATTACATTAGGAAATGAGACATTAAAAATAGATGAGGTTTGTTATTTGGGCAGTAAAATAATGGGCTATGGTCGAAAGAGAGAGGATTCAAATGCAGACTGGCAATGGCAAGAACAGCTTTTCTGGAATAGAGAAATTTCTTAACGTCTAATACAAATTTAAGTGCCAAGAAGTCTTTTCTGGAGGTATTTCTCTGTAGTCTTGCGGGGAAGTGAAATCTCGATGGATATACCGTACAAACAAGAGAACCTTTGAAATGTGGAGCCGCAGAAGACTGCAGTAAGGACCCAGTGATAGGACACGTCTCGAGGCTTCAAAGAATCGTTCAGTTTGGTAATGGAGGAAGGTGTGAGGGAGGTAGCTAAAGATTGTAGACGCTTGGATACAGTAAGCAGATTCAAATGGATGTAGGTTTCAGAAATTATGCAGACATGAAGAGACTTGCAAGTAGAACAGAGTAGCGTGAAGAGCTGCATCAAACCAGTTTCAGACTGTAGACTACAATTTGAAAAATCAAAATAATCTCCATAAGTGTAATCAGATATTAACCAGTTTATTATAGATAAAACTCGTTTGAATATTTGCATGATTTCTAGTTTGAAGAGCTCTGTAAATGAATTTAAGGAAACCTGTATTGCAAGAAGATATATCTACAGTAATGACATTCTCACAAACTATAGAAATACGCTGCTTAACTATATGAAATTCAGACGTGTCACTACATATTACATCTTAGCCTAATAGTGTGTCATAATGTGTCGAGCATCACCTTACATGCGAGTCTTCAAGAGTGTGTAAGGTTAGTGTCTGATCAACAACAACTGTGTAAGCTGTAAATAACTTCGGTTTAATGTTGCAAACTTATCACAGAAGTACATGCATTTACACAGTTTACAATGTGACAATGTAACAACAGTTGTCAAACGAACGCATCTCGTCCTCAGAAAGTGAAATAATCCTAAACACAACAATGGTAAATTTTAGCTAGAAGTTTCTTTACAAAATTATTCTTACGACTACTTCATGGTGTTGGCCAGTACTACGATAAATCATATAAATCATCCGATTCCGGTTCAAAGTTTGGTACTATTTAGGATGAAAATCAAGTATACAGAGAATGGTTAGTTTTGTGACAAGTTAAGCAAAAGATTAGCCAAGGTCGCTCGAGTTTACAGTGGACACAAGATGGTGAACCAACAAGTTTACACCTCTGCGCATGGTATTTACCTTAGCTGCGATGAGCTGTCATCTGCATGGCTGCTCTCACCCACTGAAATTCCTACAAAATCTAATTATGCCTTTGCTGATTTTTTTTCAGCAGAAATTCTCCCTGTGTTTCTCATGATAAGAGAAAACATGCACTCATCCCTAGTCTTGGAATATGGCGATATGCATGCGCATGGCTGGAGCAGTGTGATTATTGAAATGCCCTCTCAGTCCTCGTAAGGACAATTAACTAATTAGCTGATTTGTTTCTCCACAGTGGGAGCTCAACGATGCTACAGCTAATATCTAGCTGAAGGTCAGCCCTCAAATTTCTTCTCTGCATCGTACAGAGCGTTATGCGCTCCGTTGTGCACTTGAAGCCAGTTCAGAGAAGAGTCCACGAAAATTTTGCTGTCGTCTTTCTCGTAGTTGAACTCTCTACTCACCTGGGTTATTTCGTTCTCTTCCGATATTTGGATGGCCATTTGACCATCAATTGCAAAAAAGTTTGATTTAATTATTGACGAGTAAGTAAGTCGCTCTAACCTTAAAATGTCTTTGGCACGTCTCTGAAGTACACAATGAGTTGATAAATGACAAATGAATATAGACATGCACAGAAGCAACATTACTTTCCGGTTCCCCTAAAATTTACGTGAGTTTCGACTGAACCAAACTTTAATAGCTAACAATCCAATATTCACTTCCTCGTCAACTTCGCTAATCGTAGACATATGTACTATTACAGCACCACTTTATCTTACTGAAGCCAAGATTAACGCTGCAAACTGTGACAAACTTTGATTCAGAGAGCTACATAAAATAAACTTACGACCGAAAGTATCAAGCAAGGCATTGTGCAACTGGGACATTATGGCACTTCCTGCCACAGTACGGAGTACAATTTCTTTGTCCTTGCATCTAAGGAAAGAGGAAAGTGTCTGTCGTGAGTACCGATAGCCTATGTTTTTCGCTTGCCAAAATCTGTCGAGCCTTTTACTATACTCCTGTTTCCTTTACTTCAAATTTCGTGTTCAGAAGTTTGTTTCTCTATTTGTCTCTTTTCCCCAATCATTTCCCCACCGATTCATGCTTGGTTTAGGTCTCCATCTGTTCCTTGAAACCAACTGCTTTTTTATTGAGCTGTTTACTACATCAAAAAATCTTCTTTGTGAGTCTGTTGCTGGTAATTTTACATATGCGTTCACAGAACATTAGACGCTTTTTCTTATCACGTCTATGAGACTATCTGAGTGTTGATATAATTATGTGATTGGTTCAAATGGGTCCAAGCACTATAGGACTTAACATCTGAGGTCATCAGTCCTCTAGAACTTGGAACTACTTAAGCCTAACTAACCTAAGGACATGACACATATCCATATCCGAGGCAGGATTCGAACCTGTGACCGTAGCAGCAGCGCAGTTTCGGACTGAAGCGCCTAGAACCGCTCGGCCACTGCGGCCGGCTCTTTCATTGGTTTCCCCGTCCATATACCATCACAGTTTGTAGCTCCGAAAATTCTTCCGAGGATTTTACGTTCTATCTTTTGCGTCTCTGTGATGCCTGATGCTCCTATTGCTGTTGTTTGTCATGCGTAGTGTTTTTGGTAGTACAACTACACTGCTATGCCTAAGCTGGGCGTGTTTTGAAATGTTTGTTTTGTTGTAGCGCGTCCATACCAGTTTGCACTCTTTCTGAAGTTTTTCTGTTCGTTCTATGTTGGATGCCTTGTTTGATCCTCCTATTTGTATACGTTACCCTAGATACTCGAATTTTTCCACTCTGTTAACCTTTTCGTATTTTGTTTTCAGGGCTTGTGCGTTGTTGCTCTTTCATTCCGTGTACTGCATTTTCTCATTTGGTATTTGTAGACCTGTTTTGGCAGAGGCTTCATCTAAGTATTCCAGTGGTTCTTGTCTATTGTTGCTGAGTATTGCCAGGTTCTCTGCAAATGCCAGTCGTTTCAAAACTGTCTTGTTTGCGTGTTCTCCCTAACTGAACACCTTTTACTTTTCCTTCGCGCTGTTTGAGAATATCGTCCGAGATCATGTTGAATAATAGCGGTGAGAGACCATCTACTTTTCTTATCCTTGTCTGTATCTCGAATGGTTCTGAGATTTCTCCCATAAATTTTATATTGGATGTGGCGTCTGTTGTTTGAGTGCCCCAGTTTTTCTGTATATTCTATATTCTTCAAAAAATGTTCAAATGTGTGTGAAATCTTATGGGACTTAACTGCTAAAGTCATCAGTCCCTAAGCGTACACACTACTTAACCTAAATTATCCCAAGGACCAACACGCACAGCCATGCCCGACGGAGGACTCGAACCTCCATAGTCTTCTAGCGTGTCAAAGAGTGTCTGCCTTCTTACAGTCCGCGAATGCCACTACAGTGTTGTTCGTCTGTCTGACCTTCAGGAGCGTTCGTCGGTTCCAAATTTGTCCAATAAAGTATCTTCGTTTTCTCAAGCCTCCGTGGTATTCACCTGTCTTTGTATGAGATTGTGGTTCTAGTCTGTTGAGCAATAACTTGTAGAGAATTTTTTCAGTAACTGTTAATAAAGTAATCCGTTTAGTATTTGTTCCCAATACATAAAATTTGTCTAAAGTTACGCATACGGGCTTAGGGAAAGATTGCTATCGATAGGCCACCTAAAGAAAATATGTAATTAAATCCTCAGATAATGTAATAAATATTTTATTTTGACGCAACTGGAACATTAGTTTTAGCATTTCACTATAGTGGACACAGAAATGATAAATGTTGACTGTCAATGAAATATTTGAAAAACAAAAAATACCATACTACTGCTTGCGCTCTGCTGTGAAGTCGCCATTTTTATTTCATGCGATCGTGTTGCACTCTGGTGACAATAGTTGGCACGTCTGACACGGGAATATAAATTCTTTGAGATGCTGTACTATGTGGTGCAATTTCATTATCATATCTACTACAGCCTTTTTCCTGGACCTTTGAAACTTTGAATGTTTGAAACAGTCGCCTTGTATCGCTAAAATGGAATTTATGCTGGTTGTCTGAGTCGGGCACTTCGCACAATGCACTTTTCTTCAGACTGTAATGCAGACAGACGTACGCTTCAGTGAACATCAATGCGAGTAAGTCGGTCAGCGTAACGGCGAGAGCGCTGAAAGCCAAAATGTAGAACAGTAGCAGCCAAAGCTGCTTTATTTGATGTTCGCGTTTGGAGGCTGCAAGCCGCAGTGAGGGAGTTCAGGGCGACACGCCTTCTGCATTCCAAGCTCACACAGCAGAGCACAAAACCACCACATCATGGTCGTGTTTCAGAAGGGAATCGCGTGGCTACGAAGTTGTGTATCATTATCTCAAAGCGGACGCTGGGAATTTGCCGCAGTGGCTTTGCACTTACGAATAAACAACAACTTCTCGTGGCCATTTCTCCTTTCCACTATTGCTGCCGAAGCGAACTCAAACACAGAATCACTGTGCCTTCTCGTATTCACGCGAATGCTCTATCTCTCTCCAGTTATCCCTCTCGCTGAAAGCAGACGAGATGGCTCTGCGCAGAAGACTGTGCCGTAAACATTACAACACAGTATCTAGCGGCATTTGCAAGAAAACGTTTTTACTTTGGATGTGGAACTGCTTAATGTGTGAGGTATACAGGGTTTAAGTGCAGATATTTTTATATTATATATATTACATATATTAATATGTACACACATCAGTGTGTTAGTTGCCACAAACTTTACGACCTCATGTTTTCTACATAGCTGTAACAACACGACTAAATGGACTACTCTTGTCAGTGTAGCCTAATCGTTTTGTATCCGTGCGTCCACACTTCAACACCTGACCTGCTACCCAGAAAAAGAAGCATCAGTTCTTCAAAGTACTAACCAACCTAAAGACATACCGCTCCTAATAGCTATAATTATTAATCTGCAAATGAATTAAATACTGATGTAATGTATGTTCAGTACACCGTCCCCGGTCACCAATAAAAATATCTGCACTTATACCCATTGCCCCACGTACACAGACACTGAAGCACCAAAGAAACTGGTAGAGGCATCCGTATTCAAATACAGAGATATGTAAACAGGAGAACACTGGGCTGCGGACGGAAACGCCTACATAAGGCAACAAGTGTCTGGCGCAGTTATTAGATGGGTTACTGCTGCTACAAAGGCAGGTTATCAATATGTACGTGAGTTTGAACGTGATGTTATAGTCGGCGTACGAGCAATGGGAAAAAGCATCTCCGAGGTAGCGATAAAGTTGGGATTTTCCCGTACGACCATTTCACGAGTTTACCGTGAATATCAGGAATCCGGTAAAACATCAACTCTCCGACATCGCTGCGGCCAGAAAAAAATGCTGCAAGAACGGAACCGACAACGATTGAAGACAATCTATCGACATAACATAAGTGCAACCCTTCCTCAAAATGCTGGCAATTTCAATGCTGGGCCATCAGTGTCAGCATGCGAACCATTCAACGAAACATCATCGATATGGGCTTTCGCAGCTGAATGCCCACTCATGTACCTTTGATGACTGGCCGACACAGAACTTTACGCCTCGCCTGGGACTGTCAACACCGACATTGGACTGTTGATGACTGGAAACATGTTGCATGGTCGGACCAGTCTCGTTTCAAATTGCATCGAGCGGATGGAAGTGTATCGGTATGGAGACAACCTGATGAATTCGTGGATCCTGAATGGCAGAAGGGGACTGTCCAAGCTGGTGGAGGCTCTGTAATGGTGTGGGGCGTGTGCAGTTGGAGTGACATTGGACCCCTGATAGGTCTACATACGACTCTGACAGGTGACACGTACGTAAGCATTTTGTCTCATCACCTGCATCCATTCATGTCCATTGTGCATTCCTAAGGATTTGAACAATTCCAGCAGGACAATGCGACACGCCACACGTCCAGAATTGCTACAAAGTGGCTCCAGGAACACTCTTCTGAGTTTAAACACTTCCACTGACCACCAAACTCCCCAGACATTAACGTTACTGAGAATGTCTGGGATGCCTTGCAACGTGCTGTTCAGAAGAGATCTCCACCCCCTCGTACTTTTACGGATTTATGGACAGCCCTGTAGGATTCATTGTGTCAGTTCCCTCCAGCACTACTTCAGACATTAGTCGAGTCCATGCCACGTCGTTTTGTCGCGCTTCTGCGTGCTCGCGGAGGCCCTACACGATATTAGGCAAGTATACCAGTTTGTTTCGCTCTTCATTGTATGTAGTCTCTGCATGCATCACAGACCTTGCTGAGATGGGGTTGCTTGAGTGCTTCAGCGATAAAGATAGCCATATTGTAGGTGCAAGCACAAGAGATGTGTATCTATGGAGTATTTTCAGGGGCATCATTTTGGGTAACTGACTGATCTGGCTTCGTAACGTTAGCCAACGTGGTCTTGCTGTGCTGATAATGCGAAAGGCTGAAAGCAAGCGGAAACTACAACCGTTATTTTTCTCGAGGACATGAAACTCTTCTGTAAGATTAAATAATGATGACATGCTCTTGAGAAAAATGTTCCAGAGGTAAAATAGCCTCCTATTTGGATTTCTGGGCAGGGCTACTTAGGAGAATGTCATCATCGAGAAAAACAAAACTGGCATTCTGCAGATCGGAACGTGCAATATTAGATCCTTAATCAGGCTGGGAGATTGCAGAATTTGAAAAAAGAAAATGGACGGATTAAAGTTAGATATAATGGGCGGCAGGACGAACAGCACTTCTGGTCAAGTGTGCACTTGGTCATAAATAAAAAATATGATAGGGGTAAGGCAGGAGCAGGTGTGATAATAAGAAATAGGAATGCCTGTTAGCCGCTATGAACAGCATAGTGAACGCATTACCGTAGCCAAGATGGACTTGAAGCCAACAACCACCATAGTAGTGTAAGTTTATAGGCCAACTAGCTCCTCATATGATGAAGAGATTGAAAGGAGCCGGCCGAAGTGGCCGTGCGGTTAAAGGCGCTGCAGTCTGGAACCGCAAGACCGCTACGGTCGAAGGTTCGAATCCTGCCTCGGGCATGGATGTTTGTGATGTCGTTAGGTTTAAGTAGTTCTAAGTTCTAGGGGACTAATGACCTCAGCAGTTGAGTCCCATAGTGCTCAGAGCCATTTGATTGAAAGGATTTATGATGAGACTAAGGAAATTATTCATACTATTAAGGGAGACGAAAATGTAATTGTGGTGGAGGACGGGAATTCGACAGCAGAAAAAGGAAGAGAAGAATAAATAGTAGGATAAATGGACTGGGGTTTGAGGAATAAAACGGGAAGGTACCTAGAAGAATTTTGAAAAAAACTCGATTTAATCTTTGCTAATATTTTGTTTGAAAAATCATGAAAGAAGGCTGCGTAAGTTGAAGAGGCCTAGAACCATTGGAAAGTTTCACACTGATTATACAATAGTAAGACGGAGTTTTAGAAACCAGATTTTGAACTGTAAGACATTTCCAGGGGCAGTTGTTGACTCTGACCATGACTTATTGGTTATGAAATCTAAGTTAAAAGTTAAAAAAATTCATGAAGGCAGGACATTGAAAAGGTGGGATTTTGATACCTTGAAAGAACTAGGTATCATAGAGAGTTTCAGAAGGAGCAATAGACAACTTTTGACGGAAACAGAGTAAGGGAATACAGTACAAGATGAATGGGAAACTTTGTGAGATGAAATGGTGAAGCCAGCAGAGAATCCAATAGGTAGAGACATGCCCTAGTACAAATCCTCAGACGAAACATGAGATTTTATTTTAAATGATGAAACGAGAAAATATAAAAATGTAGCAAATGAAGCAGGAGGAAGGAAATAAGTCTAAAAAATAAGATTTTTCAGGAAGTGCCAAATGGCTAAGCAGAAATGGCTAGAGGACTAATGCAAGGCTGTAGAAGCGTGGTTAACGAGGGATAAGGTAGATACCGCCTTTAAGAAGATTAGAGAGACCTGCGGGGAAAAGAGAAGAAACGACATGAATATCAAGACTTTCAATGGCAAGCCAGTACTAAGCAAACAAGAGAAATCTGAAAGGAGGAACTCTAAAAGGGAAATGAACTTAAACACAAAATTATAGAAAGGGAGGAGAATGTAGATAAAGATGAGATGGAAGAAACGACAGAGCACTGAAAAATCTGCGTCGAAGCATGGCCCGTGGAGTAGAAGACATTTCTTCAGAATTCTTGAGTCTTGAGAGCCTGTCGTTACAACAAAACTGTTCCACCTGGTGAGAAGATATATGAAACAGGCTACATACCCTGAGACTTCAAGAAGAGCGCAATAATTCCCATTCCAAAGGAGGCAGGTGCTGCAAGTGTAAATATCACCGAACTATCACTTTAATAAGTCATGGCTGCAAAATACAGACACGAATTATTTACAGAAGAATGCTAAAACTGCTAGAAGCCGACGTCTAGAAATATCAGTTTGGATGTCACAGAAATGTAGTAACACGCGAGGTAATACTGGTCCCATGTTTATAGTATTTGTGCGCTCAGAAAAAGCTTTTGACGAAGTTGACTGGAATAAAGTGTTTCATATTATGAAGGTAGTGGGGATAAAATACATTGAGGCAAAGTTTATAAACCACTTCTGCTGAAACTGTCGTTAAAAGAAACAAAGAACGTGAAAGGCAACTATTACTTGAGAAGGGAGTGAGACAGAGTTATAGGCTGAACGCCATGTTATTCAATTTGTGCATTGCGCAAGCAGTAAGACAATTCAAAGAAAAATTTAGAGAAGGAATTTAAGTTAAGCGAGAAGAAATAAAAACTCCAAGATTTGGCGACGATATTGTAATTCTCTCAGAGACAACAAGGGACCTGGAAGAGAAATTGACGGAATGGTCAATCTCTTGAAAAGAGGTTATAAGATCAGCATCAACAGAAGTAAAATAAGGGTAATGGAATGTAGTCAAATTAAATCAGTTGATGACGAGGGAATTACATTAGGAAAGGAGACACGAAAAGTAGTAGACGAGTTTTGCTCTTTGGACTGTAAAAAAATTAATGATAAGTAATTAATGATAGCCGAATAGAGAGGAAATAATGCATACTGGCTCTAGCAAGGATATAATTTCTGAAATAGAGGAAACTGTTGACACCGAATATAAATTTAAGTATTAGCAGCTCTTTTTTGAAAGTATTTGTCTGCAATGTAGCCTTGTACGGAAGAGAAGCGTGGGCGACAGGTAGCTCAGAAAAGGAGTAGAGGCCTTTAAAATGTGGTGCTATAGAAGGATAGGCTAGCCTTGAAAACTGCATCAAACCAGTATTCGATCTGAAGACCATAACAACGATATTTGTTTAGTATTTATGCATAATGCTAATAAGAGACTGGAATCACTTGTGACTATTACACTCGGTAGTTCTGATGCACCACATAGCGACGTAGTAAATGGTAGGATTACCGGTAGTATTAGTTGCATTGGTAGGGAAAGAAACATAAATGGATGTGTAAGAGAGAAACCGGAAGCCATAGATTTCTATTTGCTTTTTTTGTTTGTGTGGTTGTTTGTTCTCCACATAATTTGAACTGCACGTAATTTAGTGTTAGTCCATTGTGTATATTATATCCTTACAGAAAATAAACCAAATTTTACAAGAAATAAAAATTAGTTGATTGCATAACTTCTGCGCTTTCATGTAACTAAAGAAATGTCTTTTTACACAAGTACAGTTTACATGAACAAACATAAAAAATATGTATAATTATAATTGTTATTTTGTACTCAATAGAACGTTATCTATAGCCGGCCGCGGTGGTCTAGCGGTTCTGGCGCTGCAGTGCGGAACCGCGGGACTGCTACGATCGCAGGTTCGAATCCTGCCTCGGGCATGGGTGTGTGTGATGTCCTTAGGTTAGTTAGGTTTAAGTAGTTCTAAGTTCTAGGGGACTTATGACCTAAGATGTTGAGTCCCATAGTGCTCAGACCCAGAACGTTATCCATCATAATCAAAGGCAAATGTTTTCTATTATTATTAGTAAATGCGAAGGTTGTTTATGAATAACAGAAACATGCTTTTCATAAATTAGGCGAAATACTGAAGCTATGTTTGATACATTCTGGTTTCGCGGTTTTCTATTTTTATTTTACCTTTTTCGTTGAGGAAATTTCGCGTCATAGCGCTATATGACTAACCTGTATGGCTTTAACATCCCTCTGTCACACGTTACAAATCAACAATTTTTTCGAATAAAACCTGAATTAAACATTGACCATTTCAGTTTTGCTATAAATACTGTTTGTTTTTAAGTAACACACAGGAGGCTAACCATGTAGAACAAAGGTGTTCCGTTGGTTACCTAATCTTTTGTATATCCTCAGTCAGTTTCTATGAGGTTCAAGATTTTAGGAGAATCTAGGAAGCGGCGGTTCGCATACACAAGGCGTTAGGAGGTAACGCCTAATAGGTATGTAACACACCTAAGGTACAGGTGACGCGGGTACGACCTTAACTGGCCAAAGCTACTAAGAAAACTGTCGTAGTCTACGCTTATGGTAGGCTGTGGTAGTTTCACAACTCTAGTTGGATAAACAGTTACCTCAAAACTATGTTTCTGAATAATCTCACAGCGCTGCTCTGCGCGGTACCTGCACATCAAACCAATTGAGAGAGAGAGAGAGAGAGAGAGAGAGAGAGAGAACTGATATTGAACTATATAACAGGTGCCATCTCTCAGAAATAACCATGGACAATAATATTGCGGCCACTGTGAATTCTTGTTCAGGTATTCTAGTTAATACAGCATCTAGATGCACCCTTTTATACGACTGATTGTTCCTTGTATAAAGAAAAACAGTATGTTTTACGTTGGTTGCCGCAAAGTAACGTCAGTTTGTCCATGAATGAAATATTGGCTTGGTTAACGTAACTTTATTAGAAAAATCTTAAAAGTACATCTTTGTCTTCCTTCTCTAAACAGTTAGCATTCAGATTTAAACATATATCTCTTGACAAGTTCCTTCTTCATAAAATTCTGCCGCCTAGGGCTGCACTCAACCGCTGGCAGCATCGTGTTTTTCGTCGTAGCCGTTACGTTGAGAGCACCTTTTCATTTTCACGAAGAGGTGGAAATCGTTTGCAGTCAAGTAGGGGCTGTAGGTAGTGTGTTGAAACAATCGGCATTTGAACTGAAGAGGCCGGCCGCGGTGGTCTCGCGGTTCTAGGCGCGCAGTCCGGAACCGTGCGACTGCTACGGTCGCAGGTTCGAATCCTGCCTCGGGCATGGCTGTGTGTGATGTCCTTAGGTTAGTTAGGTTTAAGTAGTTCTAAGTTCTAGGGGACTGATGACCACAGCAGTTGAGTCCCATAGTGCTCAGAGCCATTTGAACCATTTTTGAACTGAAGCAACAACTCTTCAGTTTGTCGGGAAAAGTGTGGGTAAAACACGACACCGGTAGTCAAAAGTCCGAGTAGCTCGTTGTGCATGCCTCTTCTCATTTTTCACATCTCCCGGTAAGCGTCGAAACCGGTTGTTTTTCCCCGTTCCATAAAATCCACATACAAGATTCTTTTAGTGTCCCAAAACCGGCAGCCGTAACCTTTGTGCCGTAACATTTGTTGTTTGAAGTGCTGTTTTTGGTTTGTTGTACGAGGCGGCGGCAGGAGCCTAGAGTATTGAGTGCTGTTTTGTCTCGCATCGGTCACCGGTCACGATTCTATTCAGTAGGCCTAATGATTCCGTATTTTAACGAAAAAGATAGTCCTTTGCGTTTTGTGATTCTCAGAAAGGTGTTTTCAACGTGCATAAACGTTTACAGTAGGCGAACGAGAAGCTCTGAGCATGCTAACGTTTTACGTCGAGCTAGTGTAGCAGGTGGTCCGTCCTCACACTGCTTCCTGTGCTATATGAAAACAAGAGATCATTTCTCGGTTAGCCCTCGGAGAAAATGTATAAAAACCTACGATAAAAAAGATGGTTCTGTAGCAGCACAAAAAAGCGGGAAACATAGAGAAACACAATAAAACTAGAAGAAATCCACTAAGACATTTTAGAGAAACAACTTGGAGTTATTCACATGATAATTGTTTAAAAATAACGCCCTGTAAATGTCATCTCTTCGCCGTATCGATTCGCAGGCAGACGAGATTTGCTGTGTACTCTGCCCAGTCTCGACACTTTCTTAACACAGAGCTTACCTACAGTTCCCCCGCCGTCAATCGTCGAATCTCTACACACATCTACTGACGAAAAATAGTGTGTGCTCCATTTACTAAGGCACTACTTGTCTTTTCGTATTACAATGCAGCTCTTTTCTGAACCTGAATTCTATCCACTGCGAAAAGTTTCGAAGTACAGTCTACCGTTATAATAAAAGCATTCCTTACCCGTGTGACCACACAACACTGTTCTGCATACTGTAGGTAGTACATAACTTGTCGAAAGACAACAAGAACGCCAGTAATGTCCGACTTCCTGCGCTGCTTCAAACCGAAAATAACTCACTATCAAATAAAACTTCCTTGTTGCTAAAACTAGTTTCAGCTATTCGACTTCATCTGGCATATAGGGTCACAATACGTAATAGTAAAAGGATACAATTTATCTGAAGAAAAGGGCATAAGAATACATTAAACATCTTATACACTCATGTTCAGAAAAAAAAACAGACTAGAGATAGGACGTTCATATTCACAGGACATGTACATTATTATGTTCTGCAGAAATGATTAACATTGGAACCATGTTCGCGCGGGTTCAAGGTCAACATCGATATCGCGGTGTAACTCCAACTACCGGTGAAATGTGTCTGCGACTCCCCTTAGCTCTATAAACCGAAGGTAATGAGTCAGTGTGACTTGAGAGTACCGTCAAATTAATGAGTTTGAATGAGGGCACACTATTGGCATGAGAGACTGTGATGCATCCATCTGGGAAATTGCTGTTCGTGTGGGACGAAGTGTTTCGGCAGTGCAACGGGTGTGTGCAGATTGGTTCACGGAAGACCGTAGAACACTACGAGATAGGTCAGGTCGCACTAGCCAAACCACCCCCAGAGAAGATCGACACCTCATTCAAATGGCATCGCGGGACAGATCTGCATCCTCCTTGGTTCTGGTGCAGCAATGGAATAGTGTAAAACATCGTGAACTATCAGGGGTGACAGTCCATCGCCGTTTACTACGGTATGGGTTACGTGTGCGTTGTCCGCCTCTCCGCCTACCTTTGACGAATGTGTAGAAACATGCTAGACGACAGTGGTGTATGGAACGACGTCACTGGGGATAGGAATGGCATCAGATAGTGTTTTTGGACGAATCCATGTTCTGTTTGTTTGATAATGATGGGCGCATTTTGGTTCGCCGCAGGCATCACAGCGACTGCATTCGCACAAGACATACAGCACTAACTCAAGGGCCGGCCTATGGTGGCTGAGCGGTTCTAGGCGCTTCAGTCTGGAAACGCGCGATCGCTACGGTCGCAGTTTCAAATCCTGCCTGGGGCATGGATGTGTGTGATGTCCTTAGGTTAGTTAGGTTTAAGTAGTTCTAAGTTCTAGGGGACTGATGACCTCAGATGTAAAGTCCCATATTGCTCAGAGCCATTTGATTTTTGAACCAACTCAAGGTCTTATGATGCGTGTTTCTATTGAGCACAACCACAAACCACAGTGTCCAGGGCAGTGTGATCAGTGTGACCTCTGTGAATCCTGCGATCCGTACCCGTTCTGCACAACATCCTACACGCCACTTTTCAGCAAGACAATGCACGACCACATGTTGCTACACGAACATGTGTCTTGTTGGTGTCACAGAATGTCAGCCATTTGCTGTGGCCCGCCAGGTCAGCAGACTTGTCGCCAATCGAAAATGTGTGGGATATGGTGAAACGATGGGTGCAGCACTGTGACCCAGTGCCAACCACCACAGATGAACCTTGGAACCAGGTGAATGCAGCATGAATGGCTATACAACATGACGGCATTCGCGGCTCATACGTGTCGATGCCACCACGCGTTGAACAAGTTATCAGAGCCCATGGCAGACCTTGTGCCTACCAGGCAACAGGACACATGCTGAACCGAGGTGACTGAAATGCTACTCATCTCTGCAGAACATACTAATATACATGTGCTGTGAATATGAAGTTCATATCTCTAGTCGTCCAAGGTGTTCTGTTTGTCTGAACATGAGTGTACTTACTTCAGGTTTTTCCCCGTCAGGAACCTCGTGCTCCACCAATGTATTAATGAGATACAAGATAGGAGGAAAGCCAGCATGGGTCGTAAAATTTTAATCTGTATGTTACAGATCGATTTCAGCTGTTGTGAAGCTGTCTTCAGCCCAATTATATCCAAATCATGATGACTCATCGTAAATAAAATCGCACGTGGCAGCACACTGACCTTACAGATAACAAAGATTTACGACCGATGGTGCCCTTCCTCCTGTCTTGGATTCTTTACTTACTCTCCGGCACACAGAAGTATAAGTACCACGTCCATGAGTGCAGTGTTGAACAAACAACTAAAACTGCGCGTGCTAATGAGCCTATAAACACAAGTCTACTGTGCGTCCGACACATGGTGCTTCTTGTTAATAGCAATGGTTGCTACTTTTCATACTTACAGACTACCTGATGTGTGAAACGACATCGTCTAGCATCCAAACAAAAATCAATTGGAGCTCAAGGTTACATCTACTTATGCAGGCTGGACCAGCTAAGACAGAGCAGGAACGAGTAAATATATCGATGCACCGTTTTCACTAAGTTTCACATAGGCGATTTTTCTGAACAACGTAAGTAATTTTTAATGCTTATAGCTGCCGAATTATGAATCCTGATTTCTTCTTGGTGAACTATTAATTTTTCCTTGGCATTGTAAAGAATCTTCGAAGAGGGCTCAAATTACATAGGACCGTGTCACTGCAACAATTAATAATAAGATAACAGCTCCGCAATCTACAGTGCTGCAGTCAAGAGTAGAAATACCACACACGTGCACCGAACCGTACGAATTCTAAGCAAACGTGTAACTCAGGTTCATATGTGTAGCATGTAGCTTTTTAATAGTGTTATTTTGTGAAACCGAGGAATATACTGCCTGTGTCCGAACACCTATTAGTGGACATTAATATGGGGTGAGTCCACCCTTCCCCTTTCTGACGGCTCGAACTCCGCTGGGGACAGTTCCAGTGAGATGGCTGAACGGCTGTAGAGAAACGGCAGCTCATTCTTCTCCAAGAACCGAAACCAGAGAAGATAGTGATGTTCGGCGCTGCAGTCTAGAGACAATGCGATATTATAACTCATCCTAAAGGTGTTCCATTGTATGCCGGTCGGGGCTCTGTGCGAGCCAGTGCACTTCAGGAATGTTCTTGTCCACAAACAAGTGCCTCACAGACGCTGCTTTATAACATAGAGCACTCTCATGTTGATACAAGCAATCATCGTCTCAGAACTGTTCTACTACTGTGTATTGTACACACTGCCTAAAAATGTGTTCATATCCTTCCGCTTTGTCCTTCTCTTAAGCACAGCTTATTACCTATTTCACACAGCAATGTGTACGATTACTACTAAAAGTGGATACCGGGTTCGAACCGCGCCACTGCTTAAATTTTGAATAAAATCATCGGCATTGGGGGCCGAATACTTCCAGCGTAAGAAGTCATACTCGTTCTGCCAACGGCCTTGTCAAAGAGGGCGGAGGAGCGGACATAGGTACAGGGCACTCTCTTGCCATGGGGTGGGAAAGTGCCCTTAAAATGTAGAAGAATCAGCATTGATCAGCGACATGAGGGTGTGGAGAGCAATGGAAACCACTGGGTTAAAGACACACAACATGTATCCACAGGATATATGACCTGTAATTGGCCTAGCCAGCAAAATAACCCAGAGCAAGGAGGACATAATAAGCAGACTAGTACTGGCAAAAAGGACACAAGCGTCCAAGAGAAGTCTACTAGTATCAGACGTAGACCTTACCTGAGGAAGAAATTTCTGAGAATGTACGTTTCGAGCACAGCATTGTATGGTAGTGAAACATGGACTGTGTGAGAAGCGAAACAGAAGAGAATCGAAGCATTTGAGATGTGGTGCTTCGGAAGAATGTTAAAAATTAGGTGGACTGATAAGGTATGCAATGAGGAGCTTCTCCATAGAATCGGCGAGGAAAGGACTATATGGAAAACATTGACAAGGAGAAGGGACAGGATGATAGGACGTCTGTTAAGACATCCGGGAATAACTTCAATGGTAGTTGAGGAAGCTGTAGAAGAAGACAAAGATCTTAATACATTCAGCAAGTTGTGGAGGACGTTAGGTGACAGTTGTTACTCCGACATGAAAAGGTTGTCACAGGAGAGGACTGAGGACTCAAAAAAAAGGTGCAATAAAGGTGCCGCACCCAATGTCATTACATAATGTTCTCCGTACTTCACTGTTGGCACTACCCATGATAACAAGCAACGTTCCCCAGGCATTCACCAAACCCAAACCATCCCATCGGATCGTCACCGGATGTAGCGTGATTCACCGCTCCAATTCACTCGTTCCCAGTCGTTCACTGTCCAGTGGCACCGCTCTTCACGCTGACTACAGAAACGCGCTGCTTCTGAGGTGCCCGACCATTCTACCCCATTCTTTCTTAACTCACTACGTACATCCATTGTGCTAAAAATGGTTCAAATGGCTCTGAGCGCTATGGGACTTAACTTCTGAGGTCATCAGTCCCCTAGAACTTATAACTACTTAAACCTAACTAACGTAAGGACACCACACACATCCATGTCCGAGGCAGGATTCGAACCTGCGACCGTAGCCGTCGCGCTGTTCCAGATTGTAGCGCCTAGAACCGCTCGGCCACCCCAGCCGGCCATTGTCTAGTTAGACTGTAAGTAGGCTGTTTAGGTTTTTTTATTGGTAACGCCACCTCTGTATGAAAATCACTGGCTGTGCTGTGTGCAGTCTGTGGCTGCTTTGCATTGTTGTAATACTCGCCATTGTAGTGTTAGGCAGCTGGCTGTGAACAGCGCGTAGCGTTGCGCAGTTGGAGGTGAGCCGCCAGCAGTGGTGGATGTGGGGAGAGAGATGGCGGAGTTTTGTAATTTGTCATGAACTGCTATATATAAGATGATATCAAGGTAAATACATTGTTTGTTCTCTATTAATATCTTTCATTTGCTAACTATCCCTATCAGTAGTTAGTGCCTTCCATAGTTTGAATCTTTTATTTAGCTGGCAGTAGTGGCGCTCGCTGTATTGCAGTAGCTTGAGCAGCGAAGATTTTTGTGAGGTAAGTGATTTGTGAAAGGTATAGTTTAATGTTAGTCAGGGCCATTCTTTTGTAGGGAATTTTGAAAGTCAGATTGCGTTGCGCTAAAAGTATTGTGTGTCAGGTTAAGGACAGTCATGTAAAATTTTTCAAAGGGGAAGTTTCATATGTCGACCCATAGCCTAGGATACCTCACTGGAATCTTCTGATTTTTTCTTGTAGTTTGTGTAATTAGTGTAGATTTTGTTTATTGCTAGCGCGTAATTGTAGAGAAAATCTCCTTTGTAGTTGCAGTCTTTCATTGTTGTACAGTAAAACAGGTGTGGCACGCATGTAGATTTGCACCAAGTATTTCGCAGCTGTAATTAACTAGGTATTATTTTCAGTGCTATGTTAATGTGTTTTCTTATTTTTGCTCTTCAAATTGCGTTTTTCTGTGTTTTGGTGTGAAATACTGTGACAATAATGGCGTGTGAAAAACGTAATACTAGACTCCAAAGTAAACTGCGAAATGACAGTGAAAACGAAAGCAGTGTGTTAGCGCCACCGAGTAATGAATTAACTGATGTTCAAAGTAATAATTTGGTAATTGTGCATAGGGAAATGCAGCGGGCGGCAAACAATGGCGTCGACAGTGAAACAATTAGTGAGCAGGGAAGCATTATCGATCGGTCGGTCGGCAACAGCTCGCCTCAGGAATCCGAAATGACAGGACACAATTTCGCAAATACTATAGATTCAGGTTCTGGGTCATCACCGTTTTCTCAAATGAGTCAAGACACATTTTCTGCTTGTCAAAATGTGAATGTTGCCGGTGAAAATGCACTGCCAAAAAGCATAGAGAAACAGATTCCAGACACTAATACATTATTATTGCAATTAATGCAACAAATGGAACAAAATCAGAGACAAACACAGCAACAGTTAGACACAATGGAACAAAATCAGAGACAAACACAGCAAAAGCTTCAAAAGTTAGACTCAATGGAACTAAATCAGAGACAAACACAGCAACAGCTTCAAAAGTTAGACTCATTGGAGCAAACTCTTGAACAAACACGTGAGGATTTAACTACTGAGTTACATCACATTGAATCGAAATGTCAAAAAGTCTGTAATGACGTAAAAACACAAATTTGTGAGCATTTCCAACCTATTTTTTCGCGGCATGAAAATGCACTACAGAATCACGAAGCAGCCATAAAAGAACTGCAAACTACTGTTCACGAAAATCATGAGACCTTGCAAGCTAAATTTGACTCAGTTGCATCTACCGATTCGGTTACGCAACTTGCAAAAACTCAGGAAAACTTGAGGGACACAGTAGATTCGATTTCAACACAAATGGACACTCTGAAACTTGGTTCAGAAAAACACACTGAGGAAATGTGTTCACTATCGGAGAAAGTAGCCGAACTTTCGGATCTGTTCACTAACTTATCTGCAAAGGTAGATGATGATCTGAATGACACAAGACCTGTAGCCTTCACTGACACAGAAGAGTATGAACAAATTAGAAAATTCAAACAAAATCAAAATCAAATCAATACACAGTACAAAAGAGAAATCCGGGAAGTACAAGATCATTTGGCACAAGTAATACAAGAATTACATATTTCAGAGGACACTCGCGCTCCAGTACGGGAAGAGGGACATAGAAATACGGAACAGACACAAAATAACAACACAGGGCACTTCGGAAATTATGAAAGAAATTGGCAAGGTACATCGAATTTTGAGATGGAACCGCCGAAACGACGTAACAATGACCGACATGCGACTTGCCGACATGATGATTTTGACTATAAGCTGTTCATTACTACACGTAAATTCAAAACATTCAAGAATTCTGGCAACGACATTCATCCACAAGCGTGGCTCCATCAATTCTCTCATTGTTTTCCTCCCAACTGGTCATTGGAGCACAGGTTAGAATTTATGTGTGGCTATTTAGAGAATGAACCAGCTGTAAGAATGCGATCGGTCATTCACGATTGCCACAGTGAAGGAGAATGTTACCATGCCTTCCTCTCAGCATATTGGTCTCAAGCCACACAAGACCGAGTAAAACATGGCATCATACTGATGAAACATTTCGAACAATCTGAATTCTCCAGTCTTGTGAAATATTTTGAAGACATGTTGCACAAGAATCAGTACCTGTCAAACCCATACAGCCCCTCAGAACTCATCCGCATTTGCTTAATCAAACTGCCTGAACATTTACGACATATTATTTTAGCAGGACGTTGCAAAGACGACATTGAAGCTTTTCAGGGACTGTTACAAGAACTAGAAATTGACACTGACAATCGCGGAACGCGAAAACAGGAGCACAACAATTACAGATCACATCCATCACAATTCCGCGATGACAGAAATAATATACGACAAGGCTATTCTTATAACGTAAATCGTGACCAAAACAGACACCACCCGTATGACAACCGTTGGCAGAGTAGTAATAATTACAGGGAAAGATCACCTCTCCACGGTAATGACTATTACAGAGACAATCAGAGAAACAGACAATATGGGAACCAAAATAATTATTATTACGGGAGACAGAATAACTTTAGACGCAACGGTCCAGCGCGCAGTTACGATTCAGGGAGAAATTCTCCACCACTTAACCGACAAGAAAGAAACCACAGGAACTACCGACATGACGATAGACGATATGATCGTAACGACAGACCTGAATTGCATCAGAACTGGCGGGATTTAAACAGGGCAGGGCCCTCTCGTCACGGTGAATTTGTAGAAGTTAGGTCTCCAAACCCCAATAACGACGCGCGCCAACAAAGAGACAATAGACAATGACTCGCACAGCAGGCAGCTGCGTGCGGCCGTTGGCTCAGGGAAAAATAACATAGACGCTAACCTTGAGAAAAATTCCAGTATTCTTTACCGACTTATAAAACATGACAATTGCTTTTCAGTTCAAACTCTGAGTACTATGAAGAGTAAAGGATTTCACCACACTTCACATATAAAACCGTTTATTGAAAGATAATCTGCTTTTTAACGTAGCCTTTGCCATAAAACTTTTCACTTCACATTTCTAGTATGCTTTGTCTGACTTAGAATCTGTTAATACGCAACAATGTTTGAAGTTAAACATCCAGTCTAGAACCTAGGGAACATTTTTAAACAGAAATTACGAGTGTATTGTTATAGTGAACAGACGACACAGTGTTGTATTTGTACATTCTTGCTTGTTAGTTGCACGATTACGTAACGACTATCAGGCTTACATACTTAGGACACATACTGGTACTGCTAATGAGATTCTAATGCAACATTTTGGTTTACTTGAAAACACATTCCTTATTTGAAGTAGTTTGTGTGAGATTAAAGATGACTTAGTACTTGGTTTCTGTGACAGCTACACGATTATATCACGACGCTACTAATGAGTGACAATTTACAATGTTGCTTTTGCGGTGTATCTGTTTTATATCTGCACAGTTTTTCTGAAATCTTCTGGAAAGTAAAACAGGTTTTAGTAGTAACTTTTGTAGTATAGCTACAATGCGACAGGGTTTTCCGTAGCACAACAATACGTTACAGTACAGTACTTTCTTCATCACGCCAATAAGCATAATAACTACGATATCTATACGCAAAGCATTTCACTTTTGTGTATCATGAGGTAAGTACATTGACTTCTGCAGAACTTAGCTTTCGGAGGACGATAACTACGACACTTCCACAGAGATTATGTTGCAACAAGACGCACATTTAGCGCTACAGGACACGTATTTGAGTGATTGATTTTGTACTTAAAATATTTATTTTTAAAGATATTTGGAGTACAATGATACAAAGGTTTTCTGTGATACATTTCATTCCATTGCTGTAATCTGTAACACCTGAGGGTATAATTACATTAATCCTCAGGGGGGTACACGCTTACTTTGTGTACCATGTGTTTGGCACGCACAAGGAGCCCTAGCTAATATGGTATTTGCTTACACAACTTTACACATCGGTACCATATTTCTCTAACACATAATTACACAGCTATCTGATTATTTGACAGAGATAAACATTTTTTTACTACATCAGTGACACATGTTTACGCAATTACACAGTTGGGTAACTTCACACTTATGAAATTGTATTTTGTCTGTACTTTGTGAACTGTTCATATTTTTGCGGACCCATTGTGATATTATGAGAGCTTTGAATGATATATTTGGTATGGGATCATAATATTTAAAGTACGTTTGAGGTAGATGACACTATTGAAATGAGCAGAGAATTTTTTTAGGTTTTGAAATTATTGGAGGAAGCTACGACGATTTTGAGATTTGACTGAGATGTTATGATGTTATTTTTATGACGACGATGTGTATTATGCTGTTGAGGTATGTTTATGATCAATAAGCTGATGCTATATAAGGAATGTGATTACGTGTTTATATGTATATGAATAATGGATAGAAGTTAGGGACTCTTGACTTGTGAAAAAGGATGTTGGAAACCAAGAATCGTACTTTAAGAGTTATGAAATGTGTGTAAATGCGTGAATGTATCACAATGACGGCGAAAATTTCTTGGACACTGTTATATTCATAGGATTTTGTTTCTACACATTTGCAACGTAAATTCTCGACCTCTGAAATTTTTATATGAGACTGTCACTGTAGCAGAAACTGCTGTCGTAAATATTTCCGTAAGAAAGTTAAGTGACCACCTGCACGTGCGTCGTGGGCACACAGCTGTGTCAGACACCTGGAGAACAAGCCATTAGGGTGTGCCTTTCCCGAAGCACAGGTAGAAAAAAAAAAGGGGGAGGCCATTATCCTCGCTATTGACATTTCCTTGTTGAAAGCATACTGTGGAGCTCGTAATTTATGATATTTACTGAAATGCCTAATGAAATGAGAAATATTTTTACATCTGCACACCTGATTACGACAAGCATCTTTCTACGAGAGTTGTGAGAATTTCTACTAACTTATGAAATGTCACATGACTATTGAATGATATTTTTATGCTTTGCCTTTCATAGTTGCTTATTTCATTTGATATCTAGTTTCCAGCTGTGTTGCAGCATGGGTTTTATAAAAAAAAATTCATTTGCTAATGTGAACACTTTCTGTCAACAGATCTATTAAATAATTATTTTATGACCCACATTCTTCGTAAAAGGAGCTCTTGGAATGGAAAGAACAATAAGAAGGGACTAATAACAGGAACTGCATACATAATTTTCTTTTCAACTACTTGGTTAATTTTTTTTCGTAGAGTTAGTTTTTTGTGATGCATCACTCTAGTGTTAAGATGTGATGTAAGTTTTAAACATGGCCATTTTTACTGTAATATTTTTTCTGCTTGAGCTATGTCATGTTTAGGTATAAGTTGCTGCTGTTTGCCAGGCATAGTGTTATTGAATTTGACTTTGTATTATTCTGTTAAGCCAGTTTTACTAATGATTTATTTTTATTGTTTGCTGCACATTGCCTTAGATTAGTTGTAATATTACAATTGCTTTGCTAATTTCTTAATGCTGCTTGCTTCGCAAATCTGCATTTTTTTTCATTGCTGTTTATATTAATTGTTTTATGTGATGCTGCATTGCCTCGTCCCTTGGTATATATATCTGAGCTCAGTAGATTTAAGTTAGCTTAAGAGGGGGTAGACTATATAAGAACCTAACTATGGAGAATAGGGAAAGAATGCTTTGGAGCTTATATGAAACAGATTTGGCTAAAATGAGTATTGTGCACTGAGAAATAATTATTTTGTAAGAAATATGAATAGAATACAGAAAGCAGGTATAGATAGGACTTTTTGGGAATAATGATGAACAAAGGGAGATCTCCAAGAACAAAACAGGTTTTGTTCGCAAAATACTGCAGTACCAAAAGTTACACTGAAAACGAACCCTGTCCTTTCCATTGTGTTATCCCCCTATGTGTTTGTGTACCCTTGTGTATTTGTTTCCTTCCTGTCTCTGTGTACTGTTTCATAGACCTTTTTTCTCTTCTAATACTAAGTTACATTCACTATGATGAGGAATACTGTTATCCTCAAATATAATTGGTTTTAATAATATGTTATTTAACTTGTAAATATGCTTAGACATTATTTATTCTGTTTTGTTTTAATGCTCATGTGTGAAGTTGATGTTTCAAAATTTATTCTGATCTTTATATATGTACTTATGTCATTATTTTTGTAACACTGATGTATATGTTTATTTATATTCTATTGTAAAACCTGTACTACAAATGTTATCTGTATTGTTATGTTCTTTAATGATGTATTTTGTACCTTTGTAATTGTATTCTTCTGTTATAAAATTGTAATTGACACCAGGTCATCAAATTAAGTAACTTGTAAGTTACATTTCACTGCACACGTTTCTATTGGTCATAGTATATGGACAATATGTGAGAAGTAGGGACTGTTAGTGTTTGCACGTGTGTTAATAATTCAGCAAGGGACTGGTTAAGAGCATTGCTGGTTCTAAGGACAATTCCAAAAACTTTGTGAGTGCACAAGTGGTGGTTATGGACTTGCTATATTATCCGCAAGACTCTTCGATGGTGATTGTGCACCTGCACAGTCGCAACAGATCGCAACAGATGGCTGCTGGCCATCTCTACAAGGACTACAGTGGGTCTGCATCTTTGATGGCCCACCAATACCATTATTTCTACAGGGACTACAGTGGGTCTGCATCTTTGATGGCCCACCAATACCATTATTTCTACAAGGACTACAGTGGGTCTGCGTCTTTGTTGACTCACCAGTACCATTATTTCTACAAGGACTGCAGTGGGTCTGTACCTCTGGTGGCCCACCAATACCGTAATCTCTACCAGGACTACAGTGGGTCTGCTCTGTGATGACCTACCCACCAATACTCTTCAAAACTTCGACTGACTCCGCTGTGGGTTTGCTCTGTTGTGGCCCATGACCTGTCAGCATGTCAAGAGTCAGCACTGTCTTTCCGTTGGAAGGACAACGCTACTTCTTCAAGACTGCATGGAAATCCACTACTTCCGTGTGCATTTTCTTTTACTGCTCAGACTTTGAGAAAAACACTGCAATGTGATGAATGATCAGGACTGTCTTTATGGACTGTGAGAAAATTTTAGCTTTTGACCAACATTGTATCAATAAGTGTGTGCATTTGATTTCTTTGTTATTGTAATTACGATTATGAAAAATTTTAACAAATATGTATTGGCCAGTGCCCAAAAAAATTTGTAAAATTTTTTGTGGGTAGCATGGGGGCTATGTAAGTAGGCTGTTTAGGTTTTTTTATTGGTAACGCCACCTCTATATGAAAATCACTGGCTGTGCTGTGTGCAGTCTGTGGCTGCTTTGCATTGTTGTAATACTCGCCATTGTAGTGTTAGGCAGCTGGCTGTGAACAGCGCGTAGCGTTGCGCAGTTGGAGGTGAGCCGCCAGCAGTGGTGGATGTGGGGAGAGAGATGGCGGAGTTTTGTAATTTGTCATGAACTGCTATATATATGATGATATCAAGGTAAATACATTGTTTGTTCTCTATTAATATCTTTCATTTGCTAACTATCCCTATCAGTAGTTAGTGCCTTCTATAGTTTGAATCTTTTATTTAGCTGGCAGTAGTGGCGCTCGCTGTATTGCAGTAGCTTGAGCAGCGAAGATTTTTGTGAGGTAAGTGATTTGTGAAAGGTATAGTTTAATGTTAGTCAGGGCCATTCTTTTGTAGGGAATTTTGAAAGTCAGATTGCGTTGCGCTAAAAATATTGTGTGTCAGGTTAAGGACAGTCATGTAAAATTTTTCAAAGGGGAAGTTTCAAGACTTGTGGTAGCACTCTGGAACTCACGAGTGATTCCTTCCGCTGATTTCACGCTTTTTTTTTCCTTTTTGTTCCACTTATGGAATCACTTTGTTGTCCGTCTGTCACTCCGTCTGTCTGTCCAAACGTTGAAAACTCTTTTTTCGGTAGCGAGTAGAGGTATCGTGTTGAAATTTGTGTCACATACTAAGAACTGCGGTCACTTGACAATGTAAAAAAAAAAAAAATATTGAAGCTTCTAAGTCAGAGCAGTCAAATGATACGGCCGTTTATGCCGCATATTTTGCTACTCGCAGACTCTCTCATCAAATCCCATAGGACTCCCAGAATCTTCAAATTTGGCAGGAAGCAATGTTCATAGGTACATGAAATAAAAAAAAATCGGAAAATTTTTAATTTGTAGTTACATCTCGCGAAAAAGCAATTTGTGATTTTTTGTTAGCCGATAGTCTGTCTGTCCGTCTGGTAAAAAATCGCCGGAATTCTCACTCCCAGGATGGATGAACTATCTACCTACGTAATTATGTTTCTACGGAAGCCTTAGTGTGCGAGTCTATTCTCACTTATCCGGATATCTTTTACCCCTCCGCAATGCTGAATGTCCCCTGTCGGGCTGTAAATGAGATCTGCCTGGTCTTGCTTTATAGGTGGCTGTTATTTCGCGTTTACTCTTCACAGTCTCACCGCCAACAGTCAATTTGAGCAGTTTTACAGCAGTTTAACTGTTCTTAATGCATTCCTTACTCACATGACCTCCACCGAGTAGTCCACGTTCGAAGTCACTGAGCTGTGTAGACCAACTCATTTCGTTCTTACTGCTTTTCTAATGACAACACAGTACTCCTCGGCATCTTTTGTACTAGTGGATTAGAGAGCCTGTCTAGGGAGAGAGTGGCCAACCGGACGATACGGCGGCCTTTTTCTGCCAAACTGCGGGCGGGACTTTTGAATGGCCATTAGTGGAGTAGTGGAGTACACACTCACCGAATCAAAAGCACAAGACAATATGGTGAAATCATTTGTCAAATGCCTTTATTTATAAGAATAATGTGTTATAATAATTTTCACACAGCCAATTTACAGGTCTGTTTTCAAATTTAACTATGTATATTGCAAGTCGTTTTATATGTAGTAAAAAGCAAAATCGACTTACTTCGCATAGATAAGAGTACTTGGGTTGGTTTCCACAAGGCTCCTGTTTCATTTATGTCAGCCCTGTTGACTGCGACTGCCCACTGCTTTCGTCTTTCTTGATTGCGTGGAAATGCTAACATGCGAAATCCACCTTCGCCTCTATTGGAACAACCAAATGCAGCACAACATGGCATCGTTTACGAACGTCTGCAGAACGAATTACAGATGTCAAAAACAATACTGTACAATTACTGGCGTGTTTACTTCAAACATGTAGGCCTACCGACTTCATCACAAAACGCTTCATTATTTCAACTCGTATTTAAGATCGCAAACGCTAATTACATACTAAAAACGATAGACAACTAAATCGAACATGAATGCACAACGCATAACAAGTCTCTCCATAATTCAAATACCTTTTGATCGTTTCCAAAAGTCCTCTGAACTTCAATTCAACTCAAAAGCACGGCGAACATAGGAAGCGCGAGAGACGTCTGGCGCCATTTTTCTGCCAAAGCTAATCTACCAATCACCGGCAACTTCACTTACGGCCACTCTCTCTGTATACAGGCTCTCACTAGTAGATTCGCCAGTAGTGGCATCTAGTGGTCACTGTCGCATTTAGAGGTATCTGGACACTTTTGATCAGATAGTGTACGTTGTCGGTGAATACCAGTCGCAGCGCATGTAGCGAGGGCCACGCACTGCCCGCTTGTCTAGCACCAGCCGTCACAGCGCGGAGCGTTCGACCTGTGGGTAGCTGCGGCGGGGGCGGCGTCGGCGTCGGCGTCGGCTGAGCCATGAATCACCTGCCGGCCTCTCGTTAGGCGGATCGACACGGCCGGCCCACACCTCTGCTGCCTGCCGCTGGCGCTGATGGATGGCCGAGGCCGCTCACTGCGACCAGTCACTGGGTCAGTGAGATCACCGCCGGCGCGGCGCTTTCCACCGCCTTGTCCGCACCTTATACCGCAGTGGCTCCACCATTTGCCTACGCTCAGTCGCTGTTCAGCTCCACGCCTGCATCTGTACTCGACGATTAACCGTGGTGAGGTGCATGACAGAGGGTACTTTTCGCACTGCGACCTCCCTAGGGTACATCGTGCTCCATCTACGTCTCTACCCAACGAATCACCTTGATGAAGTGAGTGGCAGAGGGCACTTCTCAATCGACCACGTCCGTAGGTTTCATCCCGCTTCATCTGCATCTGTACGCTGCAAACAATCTACATCTACATCCATACTCTGCAGGCACTATGAAGTGCTTGGCAGAGGGTACTTCCTATTGCACCAGCTATTAGGACTTGTTGCTGTTCCATTCACGGATGGTGTGTCGAAAGAATTACTGTTTAAGAGCCTCTGTGCGCGGTGTATTTAATCTAATCGTATCGTCACGATCCGTCAAATTTATAAAGAACTTGGCAGTAGGAGCCCACTTATGAGTAAGACATTGCACTCTTGTCTGAATGCATACACTCATTCAGGTGGGAGGGGTATCTTCTCCTGAGGCAAGCTAGCCCACAACTATTGTAACTAGTCCCTGATGTCCTGGATACTGTCGATGTAACGGAGCTGACGTCGAAACTGCTCTCTTACGTGCTCTGTCAGGCACAGATCTGGAGGTCTCGCAGGCCTCGAGAGTACCTGACCATCACGCAGACACTTTGTAGATAGATGTATCATGTGTAGAGGAATGCTGTCGTGTTGAAAAACGGCACAGAAAGTAACACATGAGGACACAGACGCCCATGGCATAGTGTTATGTCACCAATCCACAACTGTCTCTCCAAAACATTAGAAGAATCGTACCTCTTCCCATGGGTCATCCAGGGTAACGCTGTACTGCTATTCTTCGCGACACACACTTGGACATCATTTATCAGCAGTCCATGTTTCCCCATAACAGCACCATTCCAATCGTATCACATGTGTGTGATCATTACTGGTCCTAATCGTTGCTGAAACGAAACCGATCTCGATTGTTCCGATTAGCTTTTTGGTTTGGGAGCTTGAATTTATCACGTATGGAAGAGGTGAATGGGTGGGACTTACTCCAGAGGAATTGTTGTCCCTTATGTTTATCTGAGAAACATAAATAAATGGCTCTGAGCACTATGGGACTTAACATCCATGGTCATCAGTCCCCTAGAACTTACAACTACTTAAACCTAACTAACCTAAGGACAGCGCACAACACCCAGTCAGCATGAGGCAGAGAAAATCCCTGACCCCGCCAGGAATCGAACCCGGGAACCCGGGCTTGGGAAGAGAGAACGCTACCGCACGACCACGAGATGCGGACTAGCATTATCTACAGATGCTATTGTTGTAGAGCCTTTACCCAAATGCTAATAACAAATCGTCGTGGTGAAGCGCGTGGCAGAGGGTAGTTTTCATTCGACCACATACGAAAGTTTCATCACTACATCTCTAACGCCAACGCCCTTGCGTCGTTTAATACACCGGTACCCAGGTTAAGCAATGGCAGGCGTGGCCAGTTCTTGGGTGGGTAATCACCTGGGTACGTCACGTGTTGTTGCCAATTTTCCTTTTGTCTTTACAGTAAAGGGAAGATGGGTGGTGGCGTAATGTTCCTCATCACTAGACTTTCCACCAACGTCCTGGTTTAAATTCCGAATCTCTTTTTACAGCGTCACAGGGAATGAGGGCATGTGACACTGTTGATGGTGAACCATCCGTCGAATGGGAAAATTGAGCTTGGCGCCCACTGAGTCCTATCCCAGAGGAGTAGACTATATGCTGGCATTGGATCACTGGATTTCACCCCCCCCCCCCCCCTTCCTCTTATAATCATACTGTCCAAACATGACACCACACTGGCAAAACAAAGCGCACACACGCCAGATACACTGCAGTTTTTCACAAAACATTTTACAGAAACTATTAGGTACAACAATTTGTTTCTTTCGGTACTTCAGCCTTATATGTGAGCTTCATGATGAACTGCCTCTCTTTCGATAGTTGGTACAGGTACTGTGATATTTACGGATTGCGTATCCCATTGCACGAAATTTGAATACTCTGCAATGATAACAGGGGTTGTTATGAGTTTGCATTTGGTGCATTTTAGGTCTCAAATAGATGCACATGAAATGTGGATATCACGCTAATTTTTCCTTTAGACTTGGGAGGAAGTTTATATCTTTATCCAGTCTCGAGAAAGTGAATTTTATGTACCACTCTCAGTTCTCCATGGGTGTGCAACGATACAGCAATAGTGAATTAGTCATAACACCCATCATATTTCAAAAACAATTCAGGATTTAAAATGGTAGCATACAAAGAGAAAAGTATTTTGGCATGTGGTTTGTATTCAAAACTTTTGTATATATGTCACGATATAAGTAACTATAAATCTTTTCCAGTGAAATGTTTTTTAAGGACTATCTAAAGCTGCTGAAAGGACAATCTGTGTGGGTGTGCAAAAACATAACTGATGAGATTATACGTTTATTTTTATACTGGCAATGAACATTTTCGTAAGCTACTGACCAGTCTTGTCCGAAGTTGCTTTTTTGATAATAGAGTATCCTACAGGATTCTGTCGCAGTTACAGCTGAGTTCGCATGTTAGTGAAGTTAAGTTATGCAAATCCTGCTGTGTTTTGACAAAAGTAGGAAAATTTATCATGACAGCAAAAGAAATGTAAGTGTTCGTCAGAACTCGCCATTGATGACATCTCTCTGAGTGAAAAATGTAGGTTAACAAGTTAGGCGAAAGTAGGTCGTTACTTCTGTTGTAGTTAAAGTAAATCATGAAACCCAGTGAATTTTTCATATACAGCAATACATGATCTAACATGCACCGAATACAACTCATAGCAACACATTTTTTCCATTGCAAACTATTCGCATATCCCGCAATATTATACGTAGTCCCTAAGTATCACAGTAACTACGACCATTACCGAAAAGATAGGCAGTTCATCATGAAGCTTGAAAGGTCTCTGTTGGATTCCATTCATGTTAATTTCTTAAATCTGTTGTCATTTACGGCATACATTCCACTTCAAAATTTACTGTGGTGTTTCTGACTCTATCTGGGAAGAGACTGAGCAGTGGAACGTATTACTTTTACACATAATCAAGAACGATCTGTCACACTACTACACTTTAAAACACAGTTTATATGTAATTCATGTCACACAGTCTCATACGGAACCTACATCCGCTTTCTTTTATATACTGTATATGATAAGATACTGTCATCCCCCTTCCCTTCTGTGTGAAAGGATGAATGAGCAAATGTATTTCTAGTTGCATGCTTGATGGTAGCAGACAAGCTTGTCTGCTAGAGAACATTAGGACCAACATCGGAACAGGTAGCTACGCTTTCTAAAAGCAGAGAGGTTTCTATTCTTAGTATGGTCCTGTCCGTCCCTTGTCATGTTGGTATAGGAAGCTGCCTCTATGGTTACTTCCGTTTGTATCTGTGAATCACGCCAGTCGATCCGTGGCGAGCGTCTGAAGTGGTAAGACTTCGGCTAAGCGCGTCTCTGCTAAGTCCGTAGGACAATGGATTTCTTAAGTTCAGCCTAACTGAAAATTTAATCACCTTTGTTTCAGGTTTAGATCTAAAATATATTACGTTATCTTAAATTGCAACGCAGTGTAATTCGAGTGTGAAGTGCAGAATATCTTCCAGTAGTTTGCTTTGTCACTACTTTGTGAGCAAAGTGAAACCACGTGTTGATGATCCGTAACTCTAACCAAGATCATCAATCTTAAATGCGAATGTGCGTGAGATTATAACGTCTCGTCTTGACAATATTTTTCCATATAGCAACTTTTCTTTATGTTCAACCCACATGGGGTGTACTTTGTGAAACCAGTACCACGTGCTCATATAATTGGTTGACCCATCAGGTTAATAGTATGACGATAATAACCAGTTCGAGGTTTTTCTTTTGTAAATTGCGTTTCGATGTAATTTATTTTAATTATCATAATTATTGTGGAGTTACACTCTTTGTGTAAACCAAGTTGACCACGTGAAGCATGTGGTGTAATCATCAAAGTAGCCCTTAGCTATTCTTTTCGAGAAGATTTCACAGACAATTAGTATGAATTTAGTATACCAGTGTGTGGTAATTTCACGACGGACAGGATTGCGCTATGACCGTAACTTCTTTGGCTGAAAATTGAATCAGTTGGTTGTGGTTAATTTCCTCTTGCATATGTTTCAACATTCTTCGTGTGTTATTTTATGAATGCAGTGTTGTATGCACTCTCCCAATCTTGGCTCCATATTTGATGTGTTCCGTAAGATTACAAACTCACATTTTCACAATCCTAAATAAGGCACCAGTTTAGTTATGAATCAAGTTTGATATGTTGAAATTTTAACGGTACAAGGGTCAATGTTCAAATAAATGTCCAAATATTTATTTAAATTCTCTTTATATATATATATATATATATATATATATATATATATATATATATATATATATATACACTTACTTATCGCGATTGGACCCAGAAGGATCACGCAAAGCTTTCTGACGTCGTTTCTTCCATACTTCTTTCATTCGTTCTCCATGTTTTCTTTTTCTTTCTTCTGTCCATTTTGTTCCTGGTCTCTTTAGTGCTTCCTTCTCCGACAATACATTCCACTTTTCCACCTTATTTCTAAAAGTTTTTCTATCTTTGACATCTTTAAGTTCAATATTTGCTTTTTGTAAATCTAATTTTACTTGGCTAATCCATGGTGTTGTTGATTTGACTTTTTCTATGTAAGTGAGAATTCTGTTGGTGAGTCGTGTGGGGGGAAGTCTAGTGACATGTCCATAAAATTTTAATCTTCGCCTTCTTATGTCTGCTGCCAGGTTTGATATAGTTTCTGTGGTTCTTCTTGATTGTATCCGGTATCCTTCTTCTGTTAATTTTGGACCTAAAATCTTTCTCATAATTTTTCGTTCTTCTTTTAGTATTTTTTCTAAATCACATTTTGTGTGGAGTGTGAGCGTTTCACTAGCATATAGTGCTGCTGGCTTCATTACTGCGCAGTAGTGTCTGATTTTTGTGTTCGAGGAGATGCATTTTTTATTGTATATTTCATGTGTCATACCATATGCTCTCTTCATTTTCTGTTGTCTGATCTTCTATGCAACTTTCTCTCCTCCGGTTGGCTCCAAAATTTCACCTAGGTATTTAAAATGTTTTACTCTATTTATTTTTCCATATTTTGTGTTCAAACTGTGTATATGGAATTTTGTACAGAAAAATTCTGTCTTTTGAAACGAAATTTGTAAACCTACTTTATCCGCACATTCCTTAAGGATCTCTATTTGTTTGGTGGCGATTTCTTCATCATCTGCAAGTATGGCCAAGTCGTCCTCGAATGCTAAACAAGATATCTCCACGTTGTCTTTGGTTCTACCAAGATTGATTGGTTTCCAGTAGGATTGATTTTTTAATTCTTTTTCCCATTCCTTAATGACTTTATCCAGGACTATATTAAACAAAAGTGGAGATAGCCAGTCACCTTGACGTACTCCAGTTTTTATGAGAAAAGGTTCAGAGATTTCTCCCCTGAATTTAACTTTAGATACAGTGTCTGTCAGTGATTCTTTGATAAGCCTTAGTGTTTTGGAGTCAAGTCCAAGTTCCTCTAAAATGTTAAACAAAGATTGCCGGTCAATTGAGTCATAGGCTTTCTTAAAATCTACAAATGTACAAATTATGGGGGCATTTCTAATTGCTTTGTGTTTTAATATTGTCTTTAAATTAAATATTTGTTCTATGCATGAGCGACCGGGGCGGAAGCCTGCTTGATAATCACCAATTTGGCATTCCAGCTACTCTTGTGTTCTTTTCAGCAGGCATGTTGAGAGAATTTTGTAGGTGACTTGTAAAAGTGAGATTCCCCTGTAGTTATTGACATTTGTTCTGTCTCCTTTTTTATGCAACGGGTGAATAAGGGCACATTTCCACTCCTCTGGTAATTTTTCTGTTTCCCATATTTTTGTTATTATTTTTGTGAGCTCTTGCAACGTCTTTGGTCCTAGGTTTTTTAATAGCTCTGCAACAATGCCATCTTCGCCAGATGTTCTATTATTTTTTAAGTTTTTAATGTGACATTTGATTTCTTCCTGTGTTGGTGGTAATGAATCCGGTTGAGCGTTGGCACAGATTTCTTTGGGAAACCTTAAACTAGGTTCTGGGCAATTTAGTACGTTAGAAAAATATTGAGCCAATACTTGACAGTTTTCCTGGTTTGTTAGGGCTAATTTACCATCTGGTTTTCTGAAACATAAATTTTGAGGGATATATCCTCGTATTTTATCTGCGAAAGTTCTGTAGAAGTCTCTTGTATTATAGTTTTGGAAATTTTCTTCTATGGCATCCAGTTGTGCCTTTGTGTACTTCCTTTTTGCTTGCCTAATAGATTTTGAAACCTGTTTTCTAACCTCGTTAAATAAATGTAGACTTTCTTGTGATTTTTTACTGTTATATTCTTGAAATACCTTTTTTCTCCTTTCCAATGCATTTTCACAATCCGAATCCCACCAAGGGTGTTTGAATATCTTTTTCAAGGGAATAGTTTCCTTAGCTATTCGCGTGATTTTAGAATGAAATTCTTCCCATGTGTTTGCCTTTTCCTTCTCCCATTCTTCTTTTACTTTAGATTCTTTAATCTTCTTGATGTCATGTTTCTGTATTTCTGTTTTCTTCTGATGACTTCTTCGTGCTGTAAACTTGATTTTAATTCTAGTTAGGTAATGGTCTGAATCAATGTTTGCTCCTCTGCGTATATATATATATCACCGGTTGTCGTAAGATGACTATTAAAAGATTATAATTGATGTTAGTCTGGTTGGGAATTTGGTAAGCTAGAGTGGATACGTGGTAAAACAGTTGCTCAGTAATGCAAGGATAACTTCCCCAGGTAGCTCACAGCTTTTAAACCGCTTTTATTATCTTGAATATCAGCACCGCTTTCAGAACAACTTAATGCATCAACATTACAAGCTGATGTGTAAGGCTATAATTAACGAAAGAATGAAGTGTTATTACCGGATAGTTTCTGTAAAGTTATTTGAGAAAGAATGCAGAGCAGCCGGAGTACGTGCGATATCCTGCTGGTGCTGTAGTACTGCTGCATGGGCCGGCAGATTAAACAATGTAGGTGCATATAACTGCTCTGGAAAGCGTGCTGAATCAGAACGCAGGATACCGGCTTTCTTTGCATTCCCTACACTAAGCCAGGAAAAGGCGCAAAAGAAGAAGAAGAAGAAGAAGACGAAGAAGAAGAAGAAGGACATGAAATACATACAACACCAGCAGTTATCTCATTGGTATTGAATATCTGTACAAATGTACCAAATATATTCATCCGTCGGTCGATCGAGACATGGCGCGGGGCTGGAGTTACAAACTAGAGAAAGCACTTTGCAGGCAGAACCGAAATCTCAGTGCAACAGCGATAATTATGCTGTAAACCAGCCACTGGCCTTTTCTATGCTTACGTCTGTGGCGCAACTTACAAGCGTTTGCAGAGACGGGGAGGACATTTATGTTACACACGTCGGGAAGCACCGTCTGTGAAGCGGCCCAGCAGCCGCGTGGAGTGCGGGCATTGTGCCATCTCTCTTACCGACCTCCCCACGACAGCCGGGTCTGCCCTGTAATGGTGGCAGTTTGTCCACCGCCGGCAACGGACAGAGCACGTATGGACCAGCACTTGAGAGAGCGAGGACGAAAGCAGATTTATTGTTCGTTTTAGCGGCCGTCTGGCCCACATTACGGCATGACGGCATTCATCTGTCCTGCTGCACGAGCACTGAATCCGTACTGCTCTGCACTATTTGCTTTCCGAGCTTGAGATACGGTCGTGGGTTATCGCTGTGCCGGACGACGTGGATGTCACATTTTCGAGGAACGAGCAGAAATTCTCGACTTTTCTTGCTACGAATGATATTCATTGTTAATCCTCTACCAAACTTAAAGGCACTTTTCTACGAAAATCCTCACTTTTAGCGACTGTGTTTCTTTGAAGAGTTAATGTATTTTCAGGACTCTGCTTGAGCAGAACACATTTTCTTGATGTTCTCTTATATATAGAGACGTGTTTCGGTTACACCACCATCAACTGGTTTCTCCTTATGCCAGTGTTAAGCATAATTAGGGGTGGGACGATAACACACGCGCCGGCCGCTGTGGCCTAGCGGTTCTAGGCGCTACAGTCTGGAAACGCGCGACCGCTACTGTCGCAGGTTCGAATCCTGTCTCGGGCATGGATGTGTGTGACGTTCTTAGGTTAGTTAGGTCTAGGTAGTTCTAAGTTCTATGGGACTGATGAGCTCATAAGTTAAGTCCCATAGTGCTCAGAGCCATTTGAACCATTTGATAACACACGCGAGTTGGTATCATGGTCATTAGATTCATAAAACTTTTGCAAGGAAAAAAATACCTTCAGGGCAAAAACGGTTGTTCGTCTAATGGAATGTGGGTAGAAGTTTTGCACTATCATCTTAACAGCTAATAAGGATTTATTAAAATTATGTATTTTCTAAGGAACGAAACCTTAGGACTAAATCAGGACTACTGGTCTTTTCACTCTGTTAGGTGAACCACCAGTATTTTTCCTTCGCTTGTTCTCTCGCTGTTTAAACTGTTCTTTCGTTACACGAGATGTTACTCAGAGCTGCCAGTGTCACGAAAAAAAATTGACATTGGATACGTGACATAAGAAAGCACTTGATTTGAATTTTTTCTTTTTTTTAAATTCGTTAATGGATGTATGTACTCTCTCTTTTTGTCTGATTCTTTACTTCTGTGTTTCATTTGTTGCAGGTAAAGGTCGTTCGGCAGAGTGTTCGAGTATATTGCAGACCCCTTCGGGTGTGCAACCGAGATGGCGCCCCATAGCGTAAGGACACACTCTTTTTTCTTTTATTTCTTTTTTATTTTACATGTCCAGGACACGAAATTATTACAGTACTTGTAGAGCAGTAAAAACATATAGGCATTAATTACATACAAAGTACTCATTTCAGAAGAAAATTAAATAATCTAAAGACAGAAAGTGATAATAATATTTATATGCACAACAAGAATTTATGGAATACAGACAGGAAGATAAAAAATGTAGCAAGATAATTCTCTCCATATTCTGTGTAGAGCTCAGTATTCAGTAGTTTTCACTGCTGTTTTGTCACCTGCAGCAAGGTCACCAGCCGTACATCTACCCGGCGGGTTCCTGCATACTAGTAGATGTGGTTGGTCCGGCGGGTCACCGCACTGAATATTTTCAACACGACTGCTGAAACCCCTTTCCTGAGATTGACTTTCGACAGTGACATCCTTTCTCACTCTGTTCAGCGTCTTAATGAAGGCTCTGAGCGCTATGAGACTTAACTGCTGAGATCATCAGACCCCTAGAACTTAGAACTACTTAAGCCTAACTAACCTAAGGACATCACGCACATCCATGCCCGAGGCAGGATTCGAACCTGCGACCGTAGCGGTCACGCGGTTCCAGACTGAAGCGCCTAGAACCGCTCGGCCACAGCGGCCGGCTACGGTCGCAGGTTCGAATCCTGTCTCGGGCATGGATGTGTGCGATGTCCTTAGGTTAGTTAGGTTTAAGTAGTTCTAAGTTCTAGGGGACTGATGACCTCAAATATTAAGTCCCATAGTGCTCAGAGCCATTTGAACCATTTTTTTGCTACCCCAATTTAACTTTGTTTCTGTGAGAACACTTACGCAACAGTGAAAAAGCCTATAATAGGAAATGACCCAAATGCATTACATAAAATTCAGCGTAATGCGATAGTACAGTAAAAACAAATCTGAGACAGTACACTGCTGTACTGAATGTGAGCTTGAGAGAGAAGCATTACATTTGTCGTCAACAAATACAAAGAATAAATGGAACAAGTTTGTTTCAAGCGCGATATACAGCGCATACCGTCGACATTTGCACTATTGTGCAGATATTTTAAGTGCAGTAAGACAAATATAAATGGGGGTAACCATGCGTGTTATGCAGGTTGACGCTACCATGGTTTGAGAATGTACGAGTAGACTCATCGGAAAATACACTCCTGGAAATTGAAATAAGAACACCGTGAATTCATTGTCCCAGGAAGGGGAAACTTTATTGACACATTCCTGGGGTCAGATACATCATATGATCACACTGACAGAACCACAGGCACATAGACACAGGCAACAGAGCATGCACAATGTCGGCACTAGTACAGTGTATATCCACCTTTCGCAGCAATGCAGGCTGCTATTCTCCCATGGAGACGATCGTAGAGATGCTGGATGTAGTCCTGTGGAACGGCTTGCCATGCCATTTCCACCTGGCGCCTCAGTTGGACCAGCGTTCGTGCTGGACGTGCAGACCGCGTGAGACGACGCTTCATCCAGTCCCAAACATGCTCAATGGGGGACAGATCCGGAGATCTTGCTGGCCAGGGTAGTTGACTTACACCTTCTAGAGCACGTTGGGTGGCACGGGATACATGCGGACGTGCATTGTCCTGTTGGAACAGCAAGTTCCCTTGCCGGTCTGGGAATGATAGAACGATGGGTTCGATGACGGTTTGGATGTACCGTGCACTATTCAGTGTCCCCTCGACGATCACCAGTGGTGTACGGCCAGTGTAGGAGATCGCTCCCCACACCATGATGCCGGGTGTTGGCCCTGTGTGCCTCGGTCGTATGCAGTCCTGATTGTGGCGCTCACCTGCACGGCACCAAACACGCATACGACCATCATTGGCACCAAGGCAGAAGCGACTCTCATCGCTGAAGACGACACGTCTCCATTCGTCCCTCCATTCACGCCTGTCGCGACACCACTGGAGGCGGGCTGCACGATGTTGGGGCGTGAGCGGAAGACGGCCTAACGGTGTGCGGGACCGTAGCCCAGCTTCATGGAGACGGTTGCGAATGGTCCTCGCCGATACCCCAGGAGCAACAGTGTCCCTAATTTGCT
The DNA here is from genome assembly GCF_023898315.1 of Schistocerca nitens. NCBI lineage: Eukaryota > Metazoa > Arthropoda > Insecta > Orthoptera > Acrididae > Schistocerca > Schistocerca nitens. Next base: position 952,786,493 of record NC_064615.1, read on the forward strand.
GGGAAGTGGCGGTGCGGTCCCCTACGGCACTGCGTAGGATCCTACGGTCTTGGCGTGCATCTGTGCGTCGCTGCGGTCCGGTCCCAGGTCGACGGGCACGTGCACCTTCCGCCGACCACTGGCGACAACATCGATGTACTGTGGAGACCTCACGCCCCACGTGTTGAGCAATTCGGCGGTACGTCCACCCGGCCTCCCGCATGCCCACTATACGCCCTCGCTCAAAGTCCGTCAACTGCACATACGGTTCACGTCCACGCTGTCGCGGCATGCTACCAGTGTTAAAGACTGCGATGGAGCTCCGTATGCCACGGCAAACTGGCTGACACTGACGGCGGCGGTGCACAAATGCTGCGCAGCTAGCGCCATTCGACGGCCAACACCGCGATTCCTGGTGTGTCCGCTGTGCCGTGCGTGTGATCATTGCTTGTACAGCCCTCTCGCAGTGTCCGGAGCAAGTATGGTGGGTCTGACACACCGGTGTCAATGTGTTCTTTTTTCCATTTCCAGGAGTGTAGTATCTCGGCAAAGAATGTGGGGGTCGTCTGCATTTGTCGACGTGCACATTCACAAAACACTACTTGATTATGGAGCCGGCGCCATGAAGTTCTTGACGTAGTAATACGCGGTATGGTATTGTGACAGTATTAGCTACGGGCATACTGCAGTCGCGGTGTAATTGCCGGGCCCTTATCCATGGGTTGTGGTGCACTGCCGCTAGTACAACCATTTCAGCTTCTCCTGTAACACGTTTGCTTCGCTTCCTTATGCCAGTCTGTACACTGCCGTCAGACATAAGGGCGTTCACATCCTTTTAAAAGAACGAACGAGAGCGAGCTTTCTGTGGAAAACCCTTGACATACAAGGCAACATTTCTCCTACACCGTAAATCAGGATCATTTCAATTTTTTCTTCTGTGGTTGCAACATTCATCGTCCACTTGCACGTCCGTTCTCCAAATGATAGGTAGGTGTGCAGGCAAGAAACACTGCGCAAGTATTGTAATTTTCAGAGCCGCTGTCTGCTCTACGTTTGCTCGATACACGTATCTCCGGTCGCAGTATACTGCTCTTTACGATACGTCGTAGTTCGCTACATGGCCACGGTAGCTCGTCGAGTAGTCCCCTGTTCGGTATGTTGGAGGAATACAACGTTCTGAATGGGGTTCCCAGGTAGAAGCTACGAAACACCAGCCTGTCATACTCTCGTAGCATGGAGGCTGGAGGTGGGGTTACACGTGCCACTGGATATTCAAGAACCATTGAACAGCATGTCGTACCCGTTTCTATTCCCCCGTTTGCAGCAACATCTGTGGCGAAACTAAGCAAATGCTTCAATCAAAACGTAGGTAGGTTTTGCCTTAGATTCGTAATCTGCAATAAAAAAACGGGAGTTCCCACTGAAGATTTCAATGTAGCCCTACACCCCTCTCGCCCCGCCACCCACGCATGCTGTGGGGCGGTGGGTCGTGTGTGATGTATTTGGATGTCCCCTTCCGGGACAAATAAATTGGAATTATAACTCTTTTTTGATCCGGTGTGCAGTTTTCGAGATATTTCAATGTCCTCAATTAAAATTAACACCCTGTATACATACATTTACAGGCGCTACGTCATAACTGCCTCTAACGTGGCTCTACCTTTCTCAAACCCAGACTTATTGTCATCTAACACATCCTGAATTTTCTTTTCCTTTCTGATACGGAAAGCAAAAAGGAGTGCATTGCGCTCAGGCATATGGAGGGAGTGCCAAATATCGAGAGATGTGCTCAGGTGCTCAAGTGAGGATGGAGCGGATGACCCTCTTGTAGGTATCCGTGATAATCCAGGGAGTGGATGTTTCAGAATTCAGTGCCCGCACATATGGACATTGTTCATACCTGTGGCGGATGTTGCGTCCTGGCCGAGGCGATGTACAGTTTTGCTCAAAACTATTTTGTAGAGATAATAAATTCGGAAAACAAATTCTTTAGGAGAAAATGTAAATGAAAGAACTTAAATGACAAACCATTATAATGTTTATTTTCTTATACATACAAAAATATGCCATTCTAAACGTTACGTCAGTAATAAAACACAAAAGAGCAAATTGCATAGGTTGAAAAGTATTTTCTTAAAACTAAACAGAAGAAAAACAATAGTGCATTCTTGACCCATGTTGTTCTTGGCGAATACAAGTGTCCAGCTCTCCCCCAAAAGATATTTTGTGGAGTTTGAGCCTGGACTTTGGCTTGACCGTTCGAATATGTTTACTTCGTGATGCTTCAGAACTGCCTTCATACGGCTAGAGGTGTGCTTCGAATTGTTGTCCTGCTGGAACTGCCAATTACGAGGCACATTTGGACTCCGTGAAGCAAGACATGGTCTATCAATATGGAGGGGCATGTGGTCAGCACACCGCTCTCCCGGCCGTAGGTCAGTGTCCGAGGCCGGAGCCGCTAGTTCTCAATCAAGTAGCTCCTCAGTTTGGCTCATAAGGGCTGAGTGCACCTCGCTTGCCAACAACGCTCGGCAGACCGGGTGGTGAGCCATCCAACTGCTAGCCGAGCCCGACTGTCAGACTATACATTGCCCAATGAATTTCGAAGAGACGACCTACACCACTTCCTGAGAAACAGCCCCACATCGTGGTACTTCTTCCTCTGTGCATCTTGGTGAGTAATTTTCTGTCATTCCTACTGTTTCTCGGACGACGAAAGTACTGTATCCCGGCTGAGAAGAAGAGATTAAACTTTCCTTCATCACTTCATACAATTTTTGACCAGGCTTCAGTGACGCGTAATTCTTACCGTACTGTAGTCGGCCCTCCCTATTTTTCGCACTTAGCATAGATTTTCAACAAGTTCGCCTGCCATTCAGATATATAGCTGCTAAGGGACGTCTAACTGTCAAAACGTGAACCTTCACCCAGCGTTTTACCTGTAGATCATCACGTGCTGCCCGGGCAGACATTTTGGATTAGCCACCGATTGCCTTCGGAGGACTTTTTTTTTGGAGTGCATTGCTCTCTATTGTCTTCCTACCTAACTGAAACCGGGCCCAGGCACTAGCAAGCAGTTGTGAGACGCCGAACACTTTCGCAACGAAGGACTAAGTTTGGCCGTGACTCAGTGGAATATTCTTTGGTTTTAGCCATTGCTGTAAGTACATAAAAATTCTGGAATTAGATTTGCTTGATCTAGTTAGGTTTGTTGCAGTCTGTCCATTCTACAAAATACTTATTGGAAACACTCTTTACGGCCGAAGTCCACGCTAACCTGGACTCAGCAATCAATACATGCGACCGTGGTGAGATCAAACAGTCGCCTGTCTGAACAACCGGTTTGTTTTGCTTCTGCGTATAAACACGCCTACCAACCTACTAGTTCAACTTACAAAATACTTTTGAGCGATACTGTACATGGACGCACTGTCGCAGAGGGCAGGCGCGGCGCTAGGAGTCGATGGGACAAGCAGCGGCAAATACGCTGACCGCGCCTCGGCGCTTCACAGCGGCTAATTGAGTTCCGTTCGCGGCCAAGTGCTGCGCACGAGCTGCGGCGCCAGTCCTCCAGTGTGAAGCTGGCGAGAAGATAGGAGGGGGCTCCGCCGTCTGTAGACAGTTCGTGGTACTCAGAAACAAATACGGGTGGCTCGCAGACCTTTCAAAACTGTCACGTGTATGCTGTGCAGCGGGATAAAATACACTGAAAGAAAAAAAAAAAAATCGCAACGCCAAGGAGACGTTATGCGGCATTAACGAAAGTTGCTAGGTGTGTTTCTGTATCTGAAAGATGTCTGTTCAGATTTCGCACCAGCCGCGTGAGAGTGGCTCTAGTAACGTCACTACAAGGATGCAAATAATGTTGTTGTGGTCTTCAGTCCAGAGGCTGGTTTGATGCACCTCTCCATGCCACTCTATCCTGTGCAAGCTTCTTCATCTCCCAGTACCTACTGCAACCTACTTCCTTCTGAATCTGTTTAGTGTATTCATCTCTTAAGGCTCCCTCTACGATTTTTACCCTCCACGCTGCCCTCCAATACTAAATTGGTGGCGGCCGGAGTGGCCGTGCGGTTCTAGGCGCTACAGTCTGGAACCGGGCGACCGCTACGGTCGCAGGTTAGAATCCTGCCTCCGGCATGGATGTGTGTGATGTCCTTAGGTTAGTTAGGCTTAAGTAGTTCTAAGTTCTAGGCGACTGATGACCTCAGAATTTAAGCCGCATAGTGCTCAGAGCCATTTGAACCATTTGCACTAAATTGGTGATCTCTTGATGCTTCAGAATATGCCCTACCAGCCGATCCCTTCTTCTAGTCAAGTTGTGCCACATATTTCTATTCTCTCCAATTCTATTCAATACCTCCTCATTAGTTATGTAATCTACCCATCTAATCTTCAGCATTCTTCTGTAGCACCACATTTCGAAAGCTTCTATTCTCTTCTTGTCTAAACTATTTCTCGTCCACGTTTCACTTCAAATGGCTCTAAGCACTATGGGACTCAACTGCTGTGGTCATCAGTTCCCTAGAACTTAGAACCACTTAAACCTAACTAACCTAAGGACATCACACACATCCATGCCCGAGGCAGGATTCGAACCTGCGACCGTAGCAGTCGCACGGTTCCGGACTGCGCGCCTAGAACCGCGAGACCACCGCGGCCGGCGTTTCACTTCCATACATGGCTACACTCCATACAAATACTTTCAGAAACGACTTGCTGACACTTAAATCTATACTCGATGTTAACAAATTTCTCTTCTTCAGAAACGATTTCCTTGCCATTGCCAGTCTACATTTTATATCCCGTCTACTTCGACAATCATCAGTTATTTTGCTCCCCAAATAGCAAAACTCCTTTACTACTTTAAGTGTCTCATTTCCTAATCTAATTCCCTCAGCATCACCCGACTTAATTCGACTACATTCCATTATCCTTGTTTTCCTTTTGTTGATGTTCATCTTATACCCTCCTTTCAAGACACTGTCCATTCCGTTGAAGTGCTCTTCCAAGTCCTTTGCTGTCTCTGACAGAATTACAATGTCATCGGCGAACCTCAAAGTTTTTATTTCTTCTCCATGGATTTTAATGCCTACTACGAATTTTTTTGTTTCCTTTACTGCTTGCTCAATATACAGATTGAATAGCATCGGGGAGATGCTGCAACCCTGTCTCACTCCCTTCCCAACCACTGCTTCCCTTTCATGTCCTTCGATTCTTGTAACTGCCTTCTGCTTTCTGTACAAATTGCAAATAGCCTTTCGCTCCCTGTATTTTACCCCTGCCACCGTCAGAATTTGAAAGAGAGTATTCCAGTAAAGATTGTCAAAAGCTTTCTCTAAGTCTACAAATGCTAGAAACGTAGGTTTGCCTTTCCTTAATCTTTCTTCTAAGATAAGTCGTAGGGTCAGTATTGCCTCACGTGTTCCAACATTTCTACGGAATCCAAACTGATCTTCCCCGAGGTCGGCTTCTACCAGATTTTCCATTCGTCTGTAAAGAATTCGCGTTAGTATTTTGCAGCTGTGACTTATTAAACTGATAGTTCGGTAATTTTCACATCTGTCAACACCTGCTTTCTTTGGGATTGGAATTATTATATTCTTCTTGAAGTCTGAGGGAATTTCGCCTGTCTCATACATCTTGCTCACCAGATGGTAGAGTTTTGTCAGGACTGGCTCTCCCAAGGCCGTCAGTAGTTCCAATGGAATGTTGTCTACTCCCGGGGCGTTGTTTCGACTCAGGTCTTTCAGTGCTCTGTCAAACGTTTCACGCAGTATCGTATCTCCCATTTCATCCTCATCTACCTCCTCTTCTAATTCCATAATATTGTCCTCAAGAACATCGCCCCTGTAGAGACCCTCTATATATTCCTTCCACCTCTCTGCTTCCCCTTCTTTGCGTTATGCGGCATTAACGAAAGTTACTGGGTGTGTTTCTATACCTGAAAGATGATGTCTGTTCAGATTTCGCACCAGCCTCGTAGGAGTGGCTCTAGTAACGTCACTACGAGGATGCAAATCAAGTTTGCTTTACAGACACACTGTAACCGCCGTGAGCGTTAGTTAGCTCTGAGACTGGACGTGGTGAGTTGACGAGAGTCAAGAAAGCTTTTAAGGAGACAAGAACACCGTTTTCAACAGCTCATGGAGTTTGAATGAAGTCGCGTAATAGGGCTATGAGAAGCGGGATGTTCCTTCTGCGATGTTGCAGAAAGACTTGATAGGAACGTAGCCATTGTACATGATTGTTAGCAGCGGTGGTAACGAGAAGACGGGGCTCTGGACGGCTACGTTATACTACCGAGAGGGAAGAACATCGTGTCCAGCGTATGGCTCTGGCGCATCGTACTGCATCTGCAGCAGCAACCTGCGTAGCAGTTGGCATCACAGTGTCAACGAACCGTTACAAATCGGTTACTTCAAAGACAGCTCCGAGGAGACGCCCTGCAGCGTGCATTCCACGCGACTTCAGTGGTGCCAAGCGAGAGCTCACTGGAGGGTAGGGTGGAGGTCTATTGTGTTTTCTGAAGAACGCTGGTTCTGTTTCCGTGCCAGGGATGGCTGTGTGTTGAGGGGTGTAACCGATTTGTAATGGTTCGTTGTCACTGTGGCTCCAACTGCTACTCAGTTTGCTGCTGCAGATGCAGTACGGTGCGCCAGAGCCATACGCCGGACACGATGTTCTTGGTTCTCGGTAGTGTAACGTGGCCTGCAACCAATCTGCGTGCTAGACACGTTGCACCTACACCTGGAGTTATTGGTCTGGAATATGATTTCATATGATAGCAGGAGCAGTCTCGTGGTTATCCCACTCACCCTGACAGCAAATTTGCTGGTCCGACCTATTGTGTGCTGCCATTGATGAACAGCAATCTAGGGAGTGTTTTCAAACAGGATAACTCTCGCCCACATACCGCTGTCGTGACCTAATGTTCTCTACAGAGTGTCGACATGTTGGCTTGGCCTGCTCGATCACCAGATCTGTCTCCAATCGAGCGCATATGAGACATCATCGGACGACAACTCCTGGATCATCCACAAACAGCATTGCCCGTCCCTATATTGACCGACCAAGTGCAACAGGCATGGAACTCGATACCACAAACTGAAGTTTAGCACCTGTACAACACAGTAATGCACATTTGCATGCTCGCATTCAACATTCTGGCGGCTACACTGGTTATTAATGCACCAGCATTTCACATTTGCAATGGCCTATTTCGCTCTTACTTTAACCTGCTAGCTTGCAATATTAATCACTTGATTATGTTATTCAAACAAATGTATTTCCGAAATTTCATTAGTCTACATTAATTATCTTTTGGTGTTGCGATTTTTTTTTCTACCATTGCAGATTACTAAGACCTGCAAGGAAACTAAGTATCTCACTACTACTGTGTTCAAGTTTCGAGTCAATACGTAACTTTCGAGTTCCGTAGCATGTCATTCAAAAATGGTTCAAATGGCTTTGAGCACTATGGGACATAACATCTGAGGTCATCAGTCGTCCCCTAGAACTTAGAACTACTTAAACCTAACCAACCTAAGGACATCACACACATCCATGCCTGAAGCAGGATTCGAACCTGCGACCGTAGCAGTCGCGCAGTTCCGGACTGAAGCGCCTAGAACCGCTCGGCCACAGCAGCTGGCTGCAAGAGCACCGCAGGTGGCAACCAGAGGGTATCTTGATATTAAATGAAATGGCATCCCACACCATCACGTGTCTGGAGACGCCCAGAAAGCAGTGAGACACCATCGTGATTGTCGCCCGCCATATTGCATGACACCAGCGGCCGGCTAGCATGTCATTCCGCACCGTAAACCAAATATGTGCATATGAAATATCCGAACATGTATGCTATTGAATTAAATACCTTGTAGTAAATAGAAATCATCATGTATTTCTTATTGGAGACGTATCTTTTAATGCGTCTGGCATCCCTCACTGTAGTGCGCAAAGCCTAGTCTCTTCCTCATTATATGTGTTAATGAGGTCGCGGTAATGTCAGTGGTGGTATGAGGCTGTTGGTGAACGACGCAGTTATGTGCAGCGAAATGGCAGTCGCTGACCTATCATTGCCCAACCTGAAGGGGCAAATGTTCAACGAACCTGAGTCGCATTTTAATGAGAAAGGGATTTTACATTTCTTTTGGCGGTCAGAAGAAATCTGTCAGATTAGCTGTCGGCTTTGAGCCGTGAGGAATTGGTAATGGCTCCTTGGCGCCACTCATTGGTACAAATTTTTGAATTGTCTACATCTACTTTTACATGAGTACTCTGAAAATTCACACTTAAGTGCCAGGCAGAGGATTCATTTAAACACTTTCACTCTCTTTCTCTACCGTTCCACTCTCGAACAGTGCGCGGGAATAAAGAAATCTTAAATCTTGTCCGTGCGACCTCTGATTTTTCTTATTTTATTGCAATGATCACTCCTCCCTATGTAGGTGGGTGACAACAAAATAATTTCGCAGTCAGAGGACAACTTTGCAGATTTAAATTTCATGGAAACGTTTCGCCGCAACGAAAAACGCCTTTGTTTTAAGTATTGCAACCCTAACTCGCATGTCATATCCGTGACACTATCTCGCCTATTTCGCTATAATTCAAAACGAGCTGCCCTTCGAACTTTTTCGATGTCCTCCGTCAACCCTCTCTGGTAAGCCTCCCATATCGTACAGTAAAACGGACCACTGCAGTGCAGGGAGTCTCTTTAACAGATCTGTTGCATCTTCTAAGTGTTCTGCCAATAAAACGCAGTGTCTGATTTGCCTTCCCCACCATATTATCTACATTGTTCCAATTTAAGTTGTTTTTGATTGTAACTTAGTTGAATTGACAGCGTTTAGATTTGTACGATTAATCGTGTAACAGAAATTTAACGGATTTTTTAATACTCATGTGGATGACGTCTCACGTTTTGTTTTTAGTGCCAATTCCCACTTTTCGCACCATACAGATACCTTGCCTAAATCATTTTGCAGTTCATTTTGATCTTATGATCACTTTACTAGATGCTAAATGACAGCTTCATCTGCAAACAATGTAAGACGACTGCTCATACTTTCACCAAAATCATTTATAGAGATTAGAAATAGCAGAGTGCCTCTAACACATCCTTGGGGAACGCCAGACATCGCTTCTGTTTTAATCAATGACTTTGCGTCTGTTACTATGAACTGTGACCTTTGTGACACAAAATCACGAATCCGGAAATGTACAATGACGCGCTTCAGTAACCGTTTAGATTTGCTACAGCTATATAGCTATACTCATTACTGTGTATCGCACACGCCAATGAGCTTTTGGGCTGAAGTTTATTTTGCCTTACTAACTTCGATTATTTAGCGACGAATTTGTTTATTTTTAGTTCGTGCTGTAAACGTTTTTCTACGATACTCTATTCGTTCTCTCTCCGATAAATCTTTATTTTATTAGTAACTCATGTTACTTTTTTCCGATGGTACATAATTTGCACTATGAGGTCTGCCCGTTTCATTTACGATTCGAAGTATGGTCAAAGATATGACGTTACAGTCGCCATGCTGATTACGTAGTGTACCACATATTCACCTCGTTCATTATGTCTCTGATCACACTAGTCTCATGCTACCACATTCTCCGTTACCCTCTTTTTGATTTGGACCGCTGAACAGCCAGCCGGACCAGGGAAACATGATCTTGGCTGTTGCAACGTTAAGAGCGGCCATGGGTCTGCTGCCCCCCACCCCCCCCCCCGCCCCCCTCCCCCCCCCGCCCCCCTCCCCCCTACCGAATCTGCTAAGTGTACTTGCTTTGACGACTGAATCTGATACACTGAATTCCCCTAATCCACATAAAGTGGAAAACAGCGAAACATCCCGAACTTGTTGTCAGAGCCGATTAGGGAGAATTTAAAATTTTTGACAAGACAAGGTTCATTTCTGCGGCTAAGTAAAATAAATGATACACAGGAAAATCAACACTGCGGATAGCAAACATTCCGAAGAAACAAAATCTCACACATAGTATACAGAACAACGAGCACACTCTTCGCACTTTCGTACATCAACAGGAAAAAGACAAACAATTACCAAGGGGCACATACATACCGTTTAATGAATTAAAACCAAATTCACATTAGCGGCAATTCATTGGCTATGTAGCCACTGGAACAATAATGAACTGAGAAATAAAACACAGCCATATTTAACAGTAACTAATCCAATCAATACATTCACGCTTATCGAAAGCAAACACACACACACACACACACACACACACACGCACGCACGCACGAGCTATTCTGAAAACCATTATTAGCGACTGTGATCGTACCTTCCTCCCACCCCCACCCACCCCCCTCCACAGCCCATTCAAACGAAAAAACTCCCTCCATCCACAGACACACATATGTACCTGCACTACTAACAAACGAAGACAGAACTGCTTACAGGTACCACAATACAAACAAAGGGCAACAGAAGTACGCATTGCGGCAGTTGGAAACTCTATAGATAGTAAATGAGCACGTAAACAAACTAGTGAAAAAGAGAAGGGGAGCTACTGAAATAGGCACTCAACAATCCATTACTATATTAAATATAGTTCAGTTGCAGCACAGAAGTGACCAAAAGGGCCACATGTAGTTTTAAGTAGAATCAAAAAACATTCATAACTTGAATAACTTCATCTCCAAAAAGTTATTTTATGGCTGACAACAGGAGGTTAACGCCGCAATACGTCGTGTAGAAACATGTTTAAAGAGTTTTTTGTAACTCATCTCCCTCAACCACTAGATAGGTTGGCTTGTTGTGACTTCTTGATCCACGCATCTTTTCTTGGGTCTGCCAATGTTCCTTCTTTTTTGAGAGATGTACTGTAGTAGTCGTCTGGGAATGCGTATATCGCCCATGTTTTCTATATGTACTATACATTATTTTCTATATACTTCAATCTTTTCATTGAAATTGCAAATTTCTACATTCTTCTGGAGGATTTCATTTTTTATCTGTCTCTTCTTCTTACTTCCTGGATTGCTCTCAAAAACCTTATATCGGCTGCTTGGAGTTTACATTGTGTTCTACAGTTCATACAAATAACAAAATACGTTTTACATGCCGCTGAAGATGCTTGAAGTATATAAGAAGCAAAACGCATATGACACATAAAAAAACTGCTTTTTATTTAAACGTATATGGGAAATTTATATGCTAAGACGAGAGTTGTACTGAAGGTAGATACTCAGAAAAGAAAGACGACGTGTCAAATGTAAATAGAACATTAGTACAAGTTTTCCAAACCAACTGGATGACAAAATAATGCGAAGACGGGCTGGGTTTCAAATGAAATACAATCTTCCTTCCTCCTATTGTCCCTAAAGAATTATGTCCTTGGAAATTCATTTTAGTATAATGAAGATGTTTACATCAGTCAGATATGTAATACGCACACTTTTCAGAGACATGCCTTCGTCATTTAGTTTATTTTTATTTGTTTATAATTGATTGTTTTGTTTAATATGGCAAAATTAGAGTCATTACCTCTAACATTACAATCACTATGCGCTACAAGAGGTCTTACATTTAATAAGGTACGCGGCAAATGGAAATAGTTGTGAAATAAGTAGTGGAAATAGTAATAACAACATAAAAAAATCAGCCGATACTTATTTGTGAAATGCAGAGGAATAAAGCTAAACGAAAAACCAGTGCATATGTTATTTTCGAGATATATTTATGCAACTCCCATGAAGTCACATGAAAATGTAAGTCATAAAATAATTGTATGCCGATAAAAATATATTAATGCTGTAATGAATGTCAATTTCCATTTCATTCAGTGTGTGAAATACCTTATGTCTTTTAAACCAAACCTGGCCATAGACTTTACAAAAGAGTCAAGATCACTGAAGCGACTAAAATCTCCGTAATCTTTTGTAAAAACAAGCAAAAAGGTTACTTCAATTATTCTCGCCTTGTTAAGGGCTCCTTTGTCATATAGCTGTCTTAACGTCAGCATGTATTTGTCCTGTACTCTCATTCTGGTTTAAATAGCGAATATTGTTATAACGGTGTATGTGTGACTTATTTAGTAATATTGGACCAGATAAACTCCTATGACCAGATAAACTCCTATCTTTTGTAAGAGGCCGCAAGGAAAGTGTGGTGACGAATTTTTCGAGGTATAATAACGCCTGAATACTCCTTGTGCTCTTTCGTTATTCATGTTGAATTGCTAAGCAGAATGTTCCTGAGATTCATTTTCTGATCATTTCTTTTAGTTTCTTGCTTATATTTTTTACGTGAGAATCTTGCTAGATTTATCGGCCAATTGCTTTCGAACAATAACGTCGGCAATCGCTTCACTGGATTGATGTATCTTGCCTCACCAAAATTAATAAGCTGCAACCTGCAATATTACGTGAATACGTAATTATCATATTTCAACAGCACTAATGAATTCCATTTACCCGGAATTTTCTATCATATTTGCCATCTTTAGACGTTTCTCTTTCTCTTCACGGTAATGCATCAGTACTTTAATACTCATATTGTATTCTTACAGTGACTTACTGCGAAAAATGTTATTTAAAATAGCTCAGGCTTCTTCTTGTAGTAAATTTAAGAGGCAAACACTTCAGGCCATTGACTTGTGCGCCCATCGCAGACCAGCTGCCTCAAATGCGGCCAGTAGCGATGGAGAAGGAGATGGTTTTTGTGTTATATATGAGCACAGATAGCCGCAACACGATGTCTTACTTATTTAGTATGCTTTGATGCGATGACGCGCACCTGAGTTCTGATGCGAGATGCTGATGTGCGTTGCACTGAGGAGCCATTGGAGCAAAATTATGGTAGTTACGTAACTTGTCTTGCCGCAGCTAATGTGACTGGACGTATGAAGCACTGGCGGTCAAGCTGACGGATCTTGCAGGTGCAACGCATATTAGCATTCATGGTTAGTTCTACATCGCATTAGTGGAGACTCAGAAGACCGAGGGACTGCTGAAGTTCACATTTCACATCCCGTGGGTATATGTTTCGAAACTCGTCGAGGACGCTTACCTAGAAGTGATGACAATCGGAATTAGTTGCTCAAAAAAGCTCGAAGTTCATTGCCGTACGAGGTGAAAACAGCGAAAACTAGGAGAATTTTTTAAGTTTTTCCAAGAAACCTAGTATGCACTACTGGATACAGTAAGTTATTTTTCGATTTGTGTTTGTTTTGTAAACTTACATTCTCAGTATGCCACTTCGTAATATATCACTGTAATCTTACCAGGACAAGAATTAACATAAATTTTGAAAAAAGTCATGTAGACTGTCAAAGCACCTGAACATAACGTCCAGGGCTCGAAATGCATCGTGCACGGACATAAAATCACGATTTGTGACTGAAGACGGTTCTTCTTTATTCTGTTTATTGTTCTTCATTTTTGTGCCGTCACTGAAGAAACTCAGCAATAAATAAAATTGAAAAAAATATCCTGCCCTCGCAGTTTTTATGTGGAGAAAATCAAGCGATGTCAAGAAGCGGCTGGAAAGGTGTGCCATGTGTCAGAAGTGCTGTGACTGTTGCCCTCGTGAGTCACGCTCTAGAAATTCGTCGCTCCCGTGCCGGAAACAGGCTATAAAGAAAACTATCAGGCTTTTCTGTCATGGCTACATCGCAAATAACAAGTGATACATTATCACCCTGCGGAAATATTTACTATAGAAATGATCAGGACTTGTAGATATGTGAGACTTCATCTCTCCGTTTCTTTCTTTTTCAGTTTCCCATTAACGCTCATTCCAGTCTTGAAAGATGTCCTTGTTTTTCTTTTTCGTGAATCGTGCTGGAATTTCTTTCTGCTGACTCAGTGAAACTAATTTCAGCCAAAAGGTTCCATCTTCTAATGCTACTTCATTCAAAATATTAACAAGTGTAATGTTAATAAGAGTGTTACTCATTATTGTTATACATTCTTTCTAGGCGAATGTCATCAGGGAATTTACCCGCTGAGGGAAAAAAGACGACGTATCACGAGGGAATTATCCGAATGGGATGGAAATCAATAGATGTGATGTGCGTGTACAGACAAACAAATGATTAAAGTTTCAGAAAAAAGTGGATGATTTATTCAAGAGAAACAGCAGCACAAATTGAGCAAGTCAGTAACGCTTGGTCCACCTCTGGCCCTTATACAGGCACACTGGACTCGCATTCGAGAGGATGACGGTTCAATCCCGCGTCCGGCCATCCTGTTTTAGGTTTTCCGTGATTTCCCTAAATCGCTCCAGGCAAATGCCGGGATAGTTCCTTTGAAAGGGCACGGCCGACTTCCTTCCTCTTCCTTCCCTAATCCGATGAGACCGATGACCTCGCTGTCTGGTCTCCTCCACCAAAAACAACCCAACCTTATACAGACAGTTATTCTATTTGGCATTTTTTGATAGAGTTGTTGGATGTCCTCCTCAGGGATATCGCGCCAAATTCTGTCCAGTTGGCACGTTAGATCGTCGAAATCCCGAACTGTTTGGAGGGCCCTGTCCGTAATGCTCCAAACGTTCTCAATCGGAGAGATATCCGGCGACCTTGCTGGCCAAGGTAGGGTTTGGCAACCACGAGGACGAGCAGTAGAAACCCCCGCCATATGCGGGCGGACGTTATCTCGCTGAGATGTAATATACGGTGGCTTGCCATGAATGGCAGCCAAGAAGGGCGTGGAATATCGTAGACGAACTGCCGTGCTCTAAGTGTGCCGCAGACAACCAACTGGGTCCTACCATGAAAATAAATGAGACTCCAGACCATCACTCCTGGATGTCATGCCATATGGCGGGCGACAATCACGATGGTGTCTCACTGCTTTCTGGGCGTCTCCAGACACGTGATGGTGTGGGATGCCATTTCATTGAATATCAAGATACCCTCTGGTTGCCACCTGCGGTACTCTTGCAGCCAGCTGCTGTGGCCGAGCGGTTCTAGGCGCTTCAGTCCGGAACAGAGCTGCTGCTACGGTCGCAGGTTAGAATCCTGTCTCGGGCATGGAAGTGTGTGATGTCCTTAGGTTAGTTAGGCTTAAGTATTTCTAAGTCTACTGGACTGATGACCTCAGATGTTAACTCCAATAGTGCTCAGAACCATTTGAACCATTTTTTTGCACTCTTGCAGCACAGAGGTACTTGAAGCACAGAGGTACGTCGACGATATTCTACGCCCCGTTTTGATACCCTTGATGGCAAATCATGCTCGGCTTACATTTCAGCAAGATAATGTTCGCCCGCACACGACGAGAGTTTCTACTGCTTGTCTTCGTGCTTACCAAGCATCACTTCGTCCAACTAGGTCGCTGGATCTCTTTCCAATGGAGAACGTTTGAAGCAATATGGGCAGGGTCCTCCAACCACGATGGAATTTTGACGCTCTAAAGCGCCAATTGGACAGAATTTGGCATTATATCCCCCAGGAGAATCTCCAAGAACTTTATCAATTAGTGCCAAGCCGGATAACTGCTTGTATAAGGGCCAGGGGTGGAGCAAGGCGTTATTGACTTGCTCAATTTGTGCACCCGATCCCTTGAATAAATCAGCCACTTTTTTCTGAAATTATAATCATTTGCTTGTCTGTACGTCCGCCCCGATAGCTGAGTGGTCAGCGCGGCGGTCAGTCACGCCAAGGGGCTCGGATTTGATTCCCGACTGGGTCGGAGATTTTCTCCGCTCAGGGACTGGGTGTTGTGTTGTCCTCATCATCATTTCATCACCATCAGTGGAAGGCAACGGGAAACCACCACTGGAATCACTTCCCTAGACGCTCATGCGATGGACCTCTCTGACGACGCTTCCCCCATGACAAGACCTGCCGTACGGCAGAACACGAAGTTTTGTCTGTACGTTACATCACATCTATCAATTTCCGTCCCATTCGGATAATTCCTTCGTGGTGCGCGTTTTTTGTCTTAAGAGCATATTAACAAATGCAATATTAATAAGAATGTTACTCATTAGTGTTATTAATTCCGTCTAGACGAATATCTTCAGGGAAGCTACTTTCTCTGTAAGAGAAGTAGACGCTGTTGAGGAAGTTTAGAGAACCAGCATTAGCAAAATGACTCTGCTGCCTCCAATGGTCATCCCACATTAAGAACTGTAGGGTCAATGAGGTAGAATGGCGAGCAGTACAAGCCGTCGTGCTTCAATAGGGTCATTGCCCTTGCAATGGCAGAAGTGCCTTCTGCCATGCACCGTTCAATAGTTTGCGTAGTACGCATGCAGATACTGATGCAATGTTGGCAGATGAGGATATAGAAGGAGCGGTTTAGTGGGACATCTACTGCCGCATCCTGGAGTAGTTAACGAGGCGTTGGACGGAGCAGTAAAGGGAAAAACACTGTGGGCAGAATGAGTCAGTGGTCTCCAGCCCGAAGACTGGTTTGATGCAGCTCTTCACGCCTCAGTAATCACTTCATCCTACTTCCGTCTGACCTGGCGTACTGTATTCGAGCCTCTGTTTCCTTCTATAATTTTCACCCATCGTTTTCCTGCTTTATCAAATGGGCAAATTCCCTGTTCCCTCACGATGTGTCCTGTCAAGTTGTAGCGTGAATTTATTTTCTCCCCTATTCATTTCAGTACCTCCTGACTTGTTATCCGATTTGCCCACGTAATTTCGCCATTGTTATGCAGCACCACATTTTTAAAACTACTATTCTCTTTTTGTCTGGAACGTTTGACGTCCATGTTTTTCTTCCGAACAAGTCTACACTACAGAAAAATACCTTCAGCAAAGATTTCCTAACACATTTATTTTCGAAGTTAAAAAAATTTTCTTTTTCAGATCTGCTTTTCTTACTATTGCCATTTTATATCGTCCGTACTTCTGCCAACCTCATGTATATTAGTGTAACTTTTTGCATTTCGGACATCCACAACTGTTCTGCAGCATGTTCACTGCAAACAAATCCGCCACAGTTGTAAAATAATTTTATTGACTGAAGTCTTTTACACGAGAGTAGTCGCTGTACACTATCATGGTTTCGGGGTCTTAGTCCCATCATCAGCTATATCTGAAACCTAAAGTAAAACAATAGTTGTAACCTACTCCTTTAAACAATAAAACCATTCAAAAACATAAAATATATAATCAAAAAATCAGATAAAATGATTAAAAAGATTAAAAATAGTCTGCCTACCAGCAGTAGGACGTCATGTCCCTTCGCAAACAGCTAGTAGGTAAACATCTACTTGTAATTTATACAATGCTTTCAGTAGTCAGTTTGGGAGACAGATTACTATTTTCTCTGCTCCTATTTCATAATCCTGCCACAGCCACTCAGTCTTCTTCTTATATTCCTTTTTATTGAAATAACGTCAGTTGTTTATAGTTGTAAAATTTTAGTTTTTAATTTTTCAAAATATCCTAAAACATTATTAAAAAATCAAAAAAGATTTTAAAAATTTAAAACATAAAATTATTCTTTTATTAGTTACTCTGCTTTTTCCTATTTGCTCCTTAAGGCGTACATCTCGTACAGGACTGCCGTTTCTTTCGGCTATTATCTATATTTCTTTCGTATTCTCTTCCGGCAGCCGTACATTCTTGTACTTCAGTTCCTCACCATGCCTTTTCATGCGTCCCTTCACGGTCACGGCCCACAGTGCCACTGCTCAGTCGGCTTGCAGTAGCCACGTGGGTCACAGAGGCGCGCTGTTACCAGCGTCCGGAAAGTTTTGGCCTCGAATGTTAGCGTCATTTCCTCGAAGGTCGCCGTATCAGGTTTAAAGCCGATTTCCGCTTTCTGCAGAGCAGGGTCATTACTTAGTTTCACTTTGGTCCAGCGCGTGACTTACACCAAGTGTCCTACTACTGTCAGGTAGGCTATTTTTAGTCGTTTTATCTGATTTTTTAGATTCTAAATTTTAAGATTTTAAATTTTTTAGTTGTTTAAAAAAGTAGGTTGTAACTATTGTTTTAGTTTAGATTTCAAATACATCTGTTGAAGTGGCTAAGACTCCGAATCCGTGGTAGTGTATAGCGACTTTTATTGTGTAAGACATCGGTCAATAAAAGCATTTTACAACTGTGGGGCATTTGTTTACCATGAGCAAGTAATAGCTAAACTCCTCTAATTATTTTAATATCTCATTTCCTAATCTAATAATATAAACGTATGGTTCCCTTTATTCTGTCAGTCTTCTAAGATAAATCGTAGAGTAAGTATTGTCCCGTGTGTTGCTTCATTTTTCCGTAACCAAAACTGACTTCCCCGAAGCCGGCTTCTATTCATCTCTCCATTCTTGTGTAAAGAATTCGTCTCAGTGTATTTCCAAAATTTTTGATATGCTCAGTAATAGTGCAAATCTTGTCAATCTAAATGGGCAACAGCCTTTAGGAATTATAGAGGGACTGTCTATAGACATGTAACTAGACAATGTATATAGACAGTCTAGATACTTAGTCCCGTGTGCACACTTTTGTGCATTGTTCCTCGATGTTTGCTAATTATGGCTGGCTCTGTTGTGATCGCGCCTTGTGCAGTGACAGAAATGGATAATAAAAGAAATCGAAAGACTAGACGCTGGTGGAGAACGTGAACTGTTTGCGGAGGGACCTAGTTTCGGCAGCTAGTTGCTTTCTACTTTGGAAGTAGAAAAATATATTTTCTTCCAACGTCACTAACTGATAATTAATATTTTTTTGGCCAGCTCTTTGGGAACCAACTACTTCTTATGCGATTTTTAGATTCAGAATTATTAACTTCCCATAAGCCAGACCCTACGTGAAAACCTTCACTCTGATGGGACTCTTTCTCCGTTGGCCACATCTTGATATGCGATCTTTAACAAAAATAAAAACCAAAGTAATAAAGTGCCGACGAAGTGCTTCCACGGCGCAAAGAGAATAACTGGAGGCTATGTCTACCAACAAGCCTACACTAGGAAATGTTGCGCAGTTTTGTCTTCGAATTGTCTCATGTTTCCCGTTTCTAACGAGAGTCAAAAGTTCTGAGATATTGTTGCAAAAGCGTGTCTACAGACAAGAAATGTCTCTCAGTTCTCTATAACCAATATTTCTCAGTTGTCTCTGACACTGTCTAGATACATTGAAGGCCCAAAGAAACTGGTATAGGCATACGTATTCAAATACGGAGACATGTAAACAGGCAGAATAGGCGCTGCGGTCGGCAACGCCTATATAAGACAAGTGTCTGGCGCAGTTGTTAGATCGGTTGCTGCTGCTAAAATGGCAGATTATCAATTTAAGCGAGTTTGAACGTGGTGTTACAGTCGGCGCACTAAGGGTGGGACACAGTATCTCCGACGTAGCCATGAAGTGGGGATTTTCCCGTTGGACCATTTCACGAGTACACCGTTAGTATCAGGAGTCTGGGAAAACACCAAATCTCCGACATCATGCAAGGACGAGACCAACGATGACTGAAGAGAATCGTTCAACGTGACAAATGCAATCCTTCCGCAAATTGCAGCAGATTACAGTGCTGGGCCATCAAAAAGTGTCAGCGTGCTAACCATTCACCGAAACATCATCGATATGGGCTTTCGAAGCCGAAGGCCCACTCGTGTGCCCTTGATGACTGCACGACACAAAGCTTTATGCCTCGCCTAGGCCCGTCAACACCGACATAGGACTCTTGATGACTGGAAACATGTTGCCTGGTCGGATGAGTCTCGTTTCAAATTGTATCGAGACAACCTCAAGAATCCATGCCTCTGCACGTCAGCAGGGGAGTGTTCAAGCTGGTGGAGGTTATGTAATGGTGTGGGGCGTGTATAGATAGAGTGATATGGGACCCCTCATACGTCTAGAGACGACTCTGACAGGTGACACGTACGTAAGCATTCTGTCTGATCACCTGCATCCATTCATGTCCATTGCGCACTCCAACGGATCTGTCAAGTCCAGTCGGACAATGCCCCAAACGTCCAGAATTGCTACAGAGTGGCTCCAGGAACACTCTTCTGAGTTTAAACACTTCTACTGGGCACCAGACTCCTCGGAAATGAATATTATTCAGCATATCTGGGATGCCTTGCAACGTGCTGTTCAGAAGAGATTTTAACCCTCTCCCCTGATTCTTACGGATATGGACAGCCTGCAGAATTCATGGTGTCAGTTCCCTGCAACAATACTTCAAGCATTAGTCGAGTCCATGCTACTCGTGTTGCGACAGTTTTGCGTGCTCGCGGGGGCCCTACACGATATTAGGTAGGTGCACCACTTTCTTTGGTTCTTCAGTGTACAATAATCGTTCGACTCTGTATACGAGTGTGTACAGTGTAATTGCACACCCGGAAGTACTGAGTAATAGTACGTATTGACTCCCTTAGGGGCCGCTGCAGAGCGCACAGTCTCGCAGCAGGCTACGCGTAGTGAATTCGTGCGCGGCACCAGGCCGCTGCAAGGAGTAGCGTGTAGGGCACGGAGCGGCCGCGCCAGACGCCGTGGCGTCATCCGCAGGAAGCCGGGTGACGTCAGCTGCGGCGCGCGGCGGCCCACGGCTGCGGCTGCGGCTGCCGGGCCACGGCGGGCCCTCTGCCGGCTGCCGGCTGCTCGCTGGGCCTTCTTCCTCATCACCGCCGCGACGCTTGCTGCTGGGCGACGCCACCCGCAAAGAGCTTTCCGCGAATCGCCGGCGCGGGCCGGACGCAGCTCGTCCCCACACCACCTCGCCGCCTCCGCCCTCTTCACTCTGACCGAGGAGTGCTGCTCATCTGCATTAGTCATGCGCTCTACAGAGCCACTGTGCGGACGTCCTCGTTTTCACTTACCTCCCAGAGCCGCTGCTAAGTGTTTTGCCGCCCTAGACAAGACGTGAAAAATGATGCCCCCTGATTTTTACTACTATCGGTCTCCCCGATTCACCATCCCCCCTCCCCCGCCCACACCAACACCAACAACCAGCGGCAGATATCCATCAAAAATTTAATCATTAAACTAAGGTGACCAGCCATCATCATTGTCTAGGGACAGTCTACAGTTTCCATGCTTTATCCTCAATTGCTTTAAAACTGATTGAGGACAACGAAGATTCTCAAGGTTGTCATTTTTTTTCCTAAGTTTTTGACATTTCCCATAATACACTAGTCGCCATTAAAATTGTTACACCACGAAGATGACGCTCTACAGACGCGAAATTTAACCGACAGGAAGAAGATGCTGTGATATGCAAATGATTACCTTTTCAGAGCATTCACACAAGTTTTGCACCGGTGGCGACACCTACAACGTGCTGACGTGAGGAAAGTTTCCAACCGATTTCTCATATACACAAACAGCAGTTGACCGGCGTTGCCTGGTGAAACGTTGTTGTCATGCGTCGTGTACGGAGGTGAAATGCGTATCAGGTCGGATTGCAGCGTATCGCTATTGCGGTTTATCGTATAGCGACATTGCTGCTCGCGTTGGTCGAGATCCAATGACTGACAGCAGAATATGGAATCGGTTGGTTCAGGAGGGTAATACGGAACGCCGTGCTGGATCCTAACGGCCTCGTATCATTAGCAGTCGAGATGACGGGCATCTTATCGGCATGGCTGTAACAGATCGTGCAGCCACGTCTCGATCCCTGAGTCAACAGATGGGGATGTTTGCAAGACAACAACCATCTGCACGAACAGTTCGACGATGTTTGCAGCAGCATGGACTATCAGCTCGGAGACCATGGCTGCGGTTACCCTTGACGCCGCATCACAGACAGGAGTGCCTGCGATGGTGTACTCAACGGCCGGCCGGGGTGGCCTAGCGGTTCTAGGCGCTACAGTCTGTAACCGCGCAACCGCTACGGTCGCAGGTTCGAATCCTGCCTCGGGCATGGATGTGTGTGATGTTCTTAGGTTAGTTAGGTTTAATTAGTTCTAAGTTCTAGGGAACTGATGACCTCAGAAGTTAAGTCCCATAGTGCTCAGTGCCATTTGAACCACTTTTTGGTGTACTCAACGACGAACCTGGGTGCACGAATGGCAAAACATAATTTTTTCGAACGAATCCAGGTTCTGTTTACAGCATCATGATGGTCGCATCCGTATTTGCCGATATCGCGGTGAACGCACATTGGAAGTGTGTATTCGTCAGCGCCATACTGGCATATCACCTGGCGTGATGGTATGGGGTGCCATTGGTTACACGTCTCGGTCACCTCTTGTTCGCATTGACGGCACTTTGAACAGTGCACGTTACATTTCAGATGTGCTACGACCCGTGGCTCTACACTTAATTCGATCCCTGCGAAACCCTACATTTCACCAGGATAATGCACCCTCATGTTGCAGGTCCTTTACGGGCCTTTCTGGATACATTAAATGTTCGACTGCTGCCCTAGCCGAACATTCTCCAGATCTCTCACCAATTGAAAACGTCTGGTCAATGGTGGTCGAGCAACTGGCTCGTCACAATACGCCAGTCACTATTCTTGGTGAAGTGTGGTATGGTGTTGAAGCTGAATGGGCAGCTGTACCTTTACGCGCCATCCAAGCTCTTTTGACTCAATGCCCAGGCGTATCAAGGCCGTTATTACGGCCACAGGTGGTTGTTCTGGGTACTGATTTCTCAGGATCTATGCACCCGAATTGCGTGCAAATGTGATCACATGTCAGTTCTAGTATAATATATTTGTCCAATGAATACCCGTTTTTCATCTGCATTTCTTCTTGGTGTAGTAATTTTAATGCCCAGTAGTTTCACTGAAACAGGAAGAATGTGCTGAACATTTTAAAGTAAAGGTTGTATCAAAACGAAACATCCGATTTGGCACGTCTATATTTCTGAAACTAATAAACATGTACAATGAATTTAGTTCTTTGATGAACGGGAAACTCAAAGTTTTTTTTTTTCCATACCTTTTCATTGGCGTTCCATACGCCCCCTTTGAGATGCGCGGCATATGCCAGTGGGGTATTCAAATAGTTCCCACACTGCAGCGACTATGTCTTGAGTTACAGCCTCCAAGCTGCTGTTAAGCGATGTCTCAGTTCATTCATTGGTGTCGGTAACACAGACACATAAACAGAGTCTTTTATAAACTCCCACAAGAAATAATCACGTGCAGTCAGGTCTGGTGACCTTGGAGGCCAGTAATGTAAGGCTGAACCATTTGGTCCAGTGCGATCGATCCATCGTTCAGTAATCCTTTGATTTAAAAATTCCCGCACTTCCAGATGTCAGGGTGGTGGCGCCTCACCCTGCCTTGGTGAACGAAGTCTCCATCTATGAGAAAACAAAGTTCTCAAGCATATCGAGATATGGTTCAAATGGCTCTGAGCACTATGGTACTTAACATCTGAGGTCATCAGTCTCCTAGAACTTACAACTACTTAAACCTAACTAACCTAAGGATATCACAGACATCCATGCCCGAGGCAGGATTCGAACCTGCGACCGTAGTGGTCGCGCGACTCCAGACTGAAGCGCCTAGAACCGCTCGGTCACACTGGCCGGCTATCGAGATATGTCCTTCCTGTAACAGTGTTCCCGGAAAAGAAAAATTGACCATACACCTTTTCCCTGTACAAAACACATTAATTTTTGGAGAGTCCCTCTCAACTTGTTCAACTTCATGTGGTTGTTCCCTACTCTATATTCTCACATTATGTGGTTTTTCCTTTTCATTTAAATGGAATGTTGCCTCGACATTAAACACTAAGCTTGGGAGAACACTGTCATCCTCCATCTTTCCAAGACCGAAATTACAGAAATCCACATGTTGTTGTTTGTCGCCTTCACGAAGAGCTTGCTTTAGCTGAATTTTATATGGTTTCATTTGTAAACGTCGACGCAACACACGCTAGACGAACATTGGGGGCGTGTTGAGCTGTCGAACTGCACGGCGAACGGGCTCCTCGTAAAACTATAGCGGATTTATATGAAGACAGGAACTGTTCTCGAAAGAACGGATTACTGTTGTTGACCGAGCAGCTTTTCCCTGGAATAAATGATGACTAACTGAAACCCTCAGCTACCGACAGGTGTTGTTGATATACCTCGATATGGACAGCTGAAAATGTGTGCCCCGACCGGGACTCGAACCTGGGATCTCCTGCTTACATGGCAGACGCTCTATCCATCTGAGCCACCGAGGACACAGATGAATAGCGCACGCTTTGGCGATTCCAGTAAGAGTTTGGGCAACGCGAGTAATGAGTGAATGAGTAAATTTCTATAAGGTAAATCACATATGTAGAATTGTGGACAGCTGGGAATGTGAGTCTCACGGGAAGCGTGCAAGGGATAAGTCCCTGCAGTCGCGTTATTCATCTGTGTCCTCGGTGGCTCAGATGGATAGAGCGTCTGCCATGTAAGCAGGAGATCCCAGGTTCGAGTCCCGGTCGGGGCACACATTTTCAGCTGTCCACATCGAGGTATATCAACAACACCTGTCGGTAGCTGAGGGTTTCAGTTAGTCATCATTTATTATAGCGGATGTGTTCGACGTATACGTCATACTCTTGTGGAAGGTCCGGCGATTTGCCTTTACACAAGTAGCTTGTTTCTCGAAATTTTTTATGCCGTCGTCTAATGCTCTGTGCTGTAGGAGGGTCCACACCATACCTAGTACGAAAGTCACGCTGAACAGTTATTACTGACCCGCACTGCGCAAAACGTAGAACACAAAACTCCTTGCGCCGGCCGCGGTGGCCGAGCGGTTCTAGGCGCTTCAGTCCGGAACCGCGTGACTGCTACGGTCGCAGGTTCGAATTCTGCTTCGGGCATGGATGTGTGTGATGTCCTTAGGTTGGTTACGTTTAAGTAGTTCTAAGTCTAAGGGACTGATGACCTCAGATGTTAAGTCCCATAGTGCTCAGAGCCACTTTCTTATTAGTCGCAGTGGTCTAAGCGATTGACTACTTATCATTCTTCCGAGTTGGCTCCAGTTTCGAACTCCCGAGAGCGACAGATTTTGTGGTTGCCCAAAGGCAGTGGCTCTTTCTGTGTTTACGTTTATTACTCAGTAGTGGCTGCTTCAGTTCCTAAAGAGGTAGACGCAATGTGTTTACTTTCGTTAACTCATGTAAAGAGTTATTAAGTAACTGTTCCATATACTTATGAAAACAATTCAGAGTTTTAATTTTTTATCTTTTTCCATATTTTTCTCCCATTTTCTCAGCTATTTTCACTGTTCGACGTGAAATTAATGTTTTCGCCCTTTGCCGCTCCCTAAAATTTTGCCAGCCTAGGCGGCCGTCTAGTGTTGTCCAAAGGTAGAAACGGCTCTGTTGCCTTCACATTACTTTTATAGGTCTTTGTAATGACTGGTGCGTCCCTGAAGGGCCCCAAACACGAGCGATGGATTGCTGGCGGTATCACCAGTGACATCCCCCTCAATCTGTCGCTCGCTTCGACATCGCCATACACGACCGACTTATGGATCGCTTTCAGCCAGCGTTACGAACACCAACATGTCGCGAAGTCCTGCTATGGCAAGTGAAATGCTATGTTTAGCAGCAGTGGCCGTTCATCTCTGTGCGCCTACTAATACTTGCAGAAATATATATACAACGTGTTTCAGAATTCTTGTTACGGGCTTCTGTGGGTTGTACGGGGAATTGAGAAGACACAGTTTCAACCCTAGGTTAGTAAACCATCGTAAAATTTACGATTGTAGTTGATACCATTTCACGGTTCCCGCCAATCTGTATTGTCACTATAGGACGTAAAACAGGACATTTTGCACTTACTTTGAATGTGACATACCACTGGAGACATTACAATTGCAATTACCTAGTGAATAGACTATATACTTCGTTGCTTTAAAATATGGAATAGTAAAATTTGCTATGGTTTAGTAACAATGCAACATTTCCTCCCTTTAGTGTCCTAGCGTTAATAAGGATCCGATGTCCGGGAATATCGCCTTTGGTTTGAAGAGTTGATCGTTATCAAATCTCCCGGTTCACGGTACAAGAGGGCGCCCTAGTCAGTCCCTGATCTAATTCTGACGTCACATAATGCTTTATTACGACTAGAACAGCTTGAATGTGGAGCTTCACGGGCGTGCCCTGCTCTTGATTCTGAAGAGAACGTCCTTCGCACATAGGAGAGGACCCAATG
This sequence comes from Schistocerca nitens, assembly GCF_023898315.1. Taxonomy (NCBI): domain Eukaryota; kingdom Metazoa; phylum Arthropoda; class Insecta; order Orthoptera; family Acrididae; genus Schistocerca; species Schistocerca nitens. Next base: position 952,812,509 of record NC_064615.1, read on the forward strand.
ACAAGTACTCGAAATCTTGCCTATGTTATGCCCTCCTGTACAGCAAACAAGTCAGAGCTTACTGTCTCCGCTGTGTGTGTATATCTAATGTCCACCTCCGTTACTGAGTAATCAGTGCAGCTTACTTCCATGCTGAAGTCCCAGGTTCGATTCCCGGTGGTACCTGGAATTTTTGCTTGGTGGGAGGACCGGTACGAGGTGCGCTCAGTCCTGTGATGCCAACTGAGGAACTACTTGATGGAGTCGTAGCGGTTCCAGAACACGGAAACTAAGAGTGACCAAGAGAGAGGTGTGCTCAACCCACACCCCTCGATACCACATCTAATGACGCTATTGGCACATGATGACACGGCGGTCGGTCCGTATCGTTGACTTACCAGTGGATGGAGTTTGTGTTTATATTTAAATTAAAACAACGAGAACTGAAATTTAGTTCTTTGGAAATGGTATACTTGGCAGCTGTACTTCACATTTTTCATTGACACCATGAACCATGGACCTTGCCGTTGGTGGGGAGGCTTGCGTGCCTCAGCGATACAGATGGCCGTACCGTAGGTGCAACCACAACGGAGGGGTATCTGTTGAGAGGCCAGACAAACATGTGGTTCCTGAAGAGGGGCAGCAGCCTTTTCAGTAGTTGCAAGGGCAACAGTCTGGATGACTGACTGATCTGGCCTTGTAACATTAACCAAAACGGCCTTGCTGTGCTGGTACTGCGAACGGTTGAAAGCAAGGGGAAACTACAGCCGTAATTTTTCCCGAGGACATGCAGCTCTACTGTATGATTAAATGATGATGGCGTCCTCTTGGGTAAAATATTCCGGAGGTAAAATAGTCCCCCATTCGGATCTCCGGGCGGGGACTACTCAGGAGGACGTCGTTATCAGGAGAAAGAAAACTGGCGTTCTACGGATCGGAGCGTGGAATGTCAGATCCCTTAATCGGGCAGGTAGGTTAGAAAATTTAAAAAGGGAAATGGATAGGTTAAAATTAGATATAGTGGGAATTAGTGAAGTTCGGTGGCAGGAGGAACAAGACTTTTGGTCAGGTGATTACAGGTTTATAAATACAAAATCAAATAGGGGTAATGCAGGAGTAGGTTTAATAATGAATAAAAAAATAGGAGTGCGGGTTAGCTACTACAAACAGCATAGTGAACGCATTATTGTGGCCAAGATAGACACAAAGCCCATGCCTACTACAGTAGTTCAAGTTTATATGCCAACTAGCTCTGCAGATGATGAAGAAATTGATGAAATGTATGACGAGATAAAAGAAATTATTCAGGTAGTGAAGGGAGACGAAAATTTAATAGTCATGGGTGACTGGAATTCGTCAGTAGGAAAAGGGAGAGAAGGAAACATAGTAGGTGAATATGGATTGGGGGGAAGGAATGAAAGAGGAAGCCGCCTTGTAGAATTTTGCACAGAGCACAACTTAATCATAGCTAACACTTGGTTCAAGAATCATAAAAGAAGGTTGTATACCTGGAAGAATCCTGGAGATACTAAAAGGTATCAGATAGATTATATAATGGTAAGACAGAGATTTAGGAACCAGGTTTTAAATTGTAAGACATTTCCTGGGGCAGATGTGGATTCTGACCACAATCTATTGGTTATGAACTGCAGATTGAAACTGAAGAAACTGCATAAAGGTGGTAATTTAAGGAGATGGGACCTGGATAAACTGAAAGAACCAGAGGTTGTAGAGAGTTTGAGGGAGAGCATAAGGGAACAATTGACAGGAATGGGGGAAAGAAATACAGTAGAAGAAGAATGGGTAGCTCTGAGGGATGAAGTAGTGAAGGCAGCAGACGATCAAGTAGGTAAAAAGACGAGGGCTAATAGAAATCCTTGGGTAACAGAAGAAATATTGAATTTAATTGATGAAAGGAGAAAATATAAAAATGCAGTAAATGAAGCAGGCAAAAAGGAATACAAGCGTCTCAAAAATGAGATCGACAGGAAGTGCAAAATGGCTAAGCAGGGATGGCTAGAGGACAAATGTAAGGATGTAGAGACTTGTCTCACTAGGGGTAAGATAGATACTGCCTACAGGAAAATTAAAGAGACCTTTGGAGAGAAGAGAACCACTTGTATGAATATCAAGAGCTCAGATGGCAACCCAGTTCTAAGCAAAGAAGGGAAGGCAGAAAGGTGGAAGGAGTATATAGAGGGTTTATACAAGGGCGATGTACTTGAGGACAATATTATGGAAATGGAAGAGGATGTAGATGAAGACGAAATGGGAGATAACATACTGCGTGAGGAGTTTGACAGAGCACTGAAAGACCTGAGTCGAAACAAGGCCCCGGGAGTAGACAACATTCCATTAGAACTACTGATGGCCTCGGGAGAGCCAGTCATGACAAAACTTTACCATCTGGTGAGCACGATGTATGAGACAGGCGAAATACCCTCAGACTTCAAGAAGAATATAATAATTCCAATCCCAAAAAAAGCAGGTGTTGACAGATGTGAAAATTACCGGACTATCAGTTTAATAAGTCACAGCTGCAAAATACTAACGCGAATTCTTTACAGACGAATGGAAAAACTGGTAGAAGCCGACCTCGGGGAAGATCAGTTTGGATTCCGTAGAAATGTTGGAACACGTGAGGCAATACTGACCTTACGACTTATCTTAGAAGCTAGATTAAGAAAAGTCAAACCTACGTTTCTAGCATTTGTTGACTTAGAGAAAGCTTTTGACAATGTTAACTGGAATACTCTCTTTCAAATTCTGAAGGTGGCAGGGGTAAAATACAGGGAGCGAAAGGCTATTTACAATTTGTACAGAAACCAGATGGCAGTTATAAGAGTCGAGGGGCATGAAAGGGAAGCAGTGGTTGGGAAAGGTGTGAGACCGGGTTGTAGCCTCTCCCCGATGTTATTCAATCTGTATATTGAGCAAGCAGTAAAGGAAACAAAAGAAAAATTCGGAGTAGGTATTAAAATCCATGGAGAAGAAGTAAAAACTTTGAGGTTCGCCGATGACATTGTAATTCTGTCACAGACAGCAAAGGACTTGGAAGAGCAGTTGAACGGAATGGACAGTGTCTTGAAAGGAGGATATAAGATGAACATCAACAAAAGCAAGACGAGGATAATGGAATGTAGTCAAATTAAGTCGGGTGATGCTGAGGGAATTAGGTTAGGAAATGAGACACTTAAAGTAGTAAAGGAGTTTTGCTATTTAGGGAGTAAAATAACCGATGATGGTCGAAGTAGAGAGGATATAAAATATAGACTGGCAATGGCAAGGAAAGCGTTTCTCAAGAAGAGAAATTTGTTAACATCAAGTATAGATTTAAGTGTCAGGAAGTCGTTTCTGAAAGTATTTGTATGGAGTGTAGCCATGTATGGAAGTGAAACATGGACGATAACTAGTTTGGACAAGAAGAGAATAGAAGCTTTCGAAATGTGGTGCTACAGAAGAATGCTGAAGATAAGGTGGGTAGATCACGTAACTAATGAGGAGGTACTGAATAGGATTGGGGAGAAGAGAAGTTTGTGGCACAACTTGACTAGAAGAAGGGATCGGTTGGTAGGACATGTTTTGAGGCATCAAGGGATCACAAATTTAGCATTGGAGGGCAGCGTGGAGGGTAAAAATCGTAGAGGGAGACCAAGAGATGAATACACTAAACAGATTCAGAAGGATGTAGGTTGCAGTAGGTACTGGGAGATGAAGAAGCTTGCACAGGATAGAGTAGCATGGAGAGCTGCATCAAACCAGTCTCAGGACTGAAGACCACAACAACAACAACAACCAGTTGTGTGTTTCTTTCTACTGTCTTTTGCAAATAAATCGTAATTAATTTCATTAATATTTATTAGTCTTGTAGTTTGTCTCGAAGTACTTACACGCAGGTTTGCTTCTCTTTGTTGCTACACGAATGTTATCAGCAGGAATACTGCTGATTTCCTTAACTCTAGTTGTAAATTGTATGAGGGAGAGTTAGGTTATGTGATGTGACAAGGGACTTAGTAAAGCTGTAAGAAAAATATGCCCCAAACATATCAGTTAAAAGACCTACTGAATATTACCTCGTTCTATTAAGCAATTAAAAATACAACAACACATCTAACTGTTTCATAAGAAACCTAAAATCATCAGATGGAGCCTAGTACATTTGACTATTGCAGTGCACTTCCCATGAATTTCTACTTTACGCAACAAGCTTCAAAATGCTAATCACTGCAAAATTTGAGGGTATCAGTGTTGTTATACCTGTTACTAACATCCTGGTTTGTACTCATCGGAAATGAAATGTGTGTGTGAAATCTTACGGGACTTAACTGCTAAGGTCATCGGTCCCTAAGCTTACACACTACTTAACTTTAACTATCGTAAGGACAAACACACACAGCCATGCCCGAGGGAGGACTCGAACCTCCGCCGGGTCCAGCCGCACAGTCCATGACTGCAGCGCCTTAGACCACTCGGCTAATCCCGTGCTTCCTGTGCTCATCGGATAACTTACAAATTCTAATGAGAAGTTCGTACTCCACGTGGACAGAGCGAAACGAAACTACACAATCACGCTTAATAACTAGACAAAGGCGACACAACCAGGCAGTCATTTTGCCAAACATGACCAGTTCGTAATATGCAATTTATTACACTGCAGGGAATGTGATTTTCCCACACACGCGCAATCTCTTGACAGTTCGCTCGACCTGGCGACGGATTGCTGCGATCGATCGTTCGTCTGTGGAGAGGGGAGCGGGCCGTATGATTTTGTCTGGTTAGCTACTCTCTCGCGTATTTTGTACTTTTAGTATATCACGCAGTCATCCGTGTATTCTCAAACTTCCTTTCTGTGTTGGTGTAGTTCGGTCGTCTGCAAACTATTGGATAGTTCCGCAGTTGTTATTGTTGATGTGATTTTCAGTGCGAAGACTGTTTGATGCAGCTCTCCATGACAGTCTATCCTGTGTGGGTGTCTTCATCTCTAAATAACTACTTCCTGCCTTCACTATTTCATCTCTTAAAGTTATCCGTTCGTCTTCTGCTGTATTCCTTTCCCCTGTTCTAGTCAACTGTTGCCTAATGCTCCCTCTGAAACTCTCAGCAAGCTCTGGTTCCTTCGACTTATCCATCTCCCATCTCCATAATTTCCTACCTTTTTCCAGTTTCTTCACTTTTAATCTACAGTTAATAGCGAGTGAACTGTGGTCAGAGTCCACATTCCCCCTGGAAATGTCATACAATTTGAAAAGTGATACCTAAATCTCTGTTTAAACATTATATAATCAATCTGAAACCTTCCAGTGTTTTCAGGTCTCTTCCACGTATGCAACCTTCTTTTATGATTCTTAAACCAAGTGTTGCCGATGATTAAATTATGCTCTGAGTAAAATTCCAGCGGGTGGCATTCTCTTCCATTCCTTTCCCCTAGCCCATATTCACCTACTACTTTTCCTTCTCTTCCTGTTCCTACTATTGAATTCCAGTCCCAATCACAATTACATTTTCGGCTCCATTATTTGAATAATTTCTTTTATCTCGTCATACATTTCTTCAATCTCTCCTTCAACTGCGGAGCTAGTTGGCACATAAACTGATACTACGGTGGTAGGCATGGGCTTCCTGTCAATCTTGGCTGCGATAATGCGTTCACTATGCTGTTCACAGTAGCTCACCCGCATTCCTATTTTCGTATTCATTATTAAACCAATACTTACATTGCCCCTATTTCATTTTGTATTTATAGCCCTGTATTCACATGACTAGAAGCCTGTTCCTCCTACCACCGAACTTCACTAATTCCGACTTTATCTAACTTCAATCTACTCCTTTCCCTTTTAAATTTGCTAACCTACCTACTTGATTAAGGGATGTAACATTCCACACTCCGATTCATAGAATGCTAGTTTTGGTTCTTCCTCCTGAACAGTCCTCGCTCTCCCCTCGAATGGGGGACTACTTCACCTCAGGAATATTTTCGAAAGAGCACGGCATCATTATTGAACCATACAGGAGAGCTGCATGCCCTAGGGAAAACTTACGGCTGTAGTTTCTCCTTACTTTCAGCTGTTAACGGTATCAGCACAGCAAGACCATTTTGGGTTATGTTAGAAGGCCAGTTCAGTGAATCACCAGACTGTTACCCCTGCAACTACTGAAAAGGCTGCTGCCCCTCTTCAGGAACCAAACCTTTGTCTGGACTCTCAACAAATATCCTTCCGTTCTGGTTGCACTTACAGTACGGCTATCCTCGTATATCGCTCAGGCACACTAGCCACCTAGTTATTATTATGAAAACGTCAGTCGTGTGTAGTATATTGTAAATTAATATTTATTGTTTCGACTCGTTTAATTCATTTATTTTCCTTGATTAATGCGTACGGGTATGAGAAATTGTATACCAGTGACTTTGAAGTTATTTCAATATCTATCACAGATGTTAAACTAATGCTTGGATGTTATGCTATGTCACCATCTTCGGCATTGTAGGTATACAAGATATGAGATTAGGGATAAAAATTACAGCAAAGTTGGGGATAAAGCGACAGACAGAGTGGAATTAAATCACTGAAACAGGTGAAGCAGTAAAACAGAAAAAGAAGCGAATCGAAGCGTTTGAAATGTGATCTTACAGATGGATGAGCAGAATTAAGTGAATTGATACAATGAGAAATGAAGCGCTTCTCTGCTGACTTGGCGAAGAAAAGATTATCTGGGCAACTTTGAAAGAGGGGATAGAATGGTAAGACACGTCTTAAGACATAAGGGAATAAATTCAGTAATACTAGAGGGAGTCGTAGGGAGCAAAAATGGCAGTGAAACGAGTCAGAAGACTAAACAAAAAACAGACATAGATAACGTTGCATGTTGCTAAATGGACCCGAAGACAAACAGTGGTGCTCGGACACAATCATCCATTAACAGAGAGAAGTGATTTTCTAAGCTATATACAACTTCAGTTCAAAATATAAATAGTGTCGTTTGAAAAGTCTGCTTATACGAAAGCAAAAAATTATTTATTTATTTTATTTATTTATTTATGCATTTATTTTACCTGGCAAGATTAGGGCCTTCAGGCCCTCTCTTACACCTAACCAGGCATACTCAGATTCAACAAATTTCAGTTTCTACAGAACATTAAGGACATATAACATGTTATACAGTATTAATGTTAAAGAAAAAATAGAGATTATAAAAGTAGTACAATGATAATTATAACAATCAAAAAATAATTATAACAATCAAGAATAATAATAATAATAATAATAATAATAATGACTATGTATATGAAAGTAAACAGATTTTTCTTTTATGAATGTCAGTCCTATTGCTAGTTGGGAATTTTCTCGTTATATTCTTGCAGCTTGTGAGTTATTCTCATCAAGCAGAGACATAAGACGATGGAATGGGGTGAAAGAGATATAGAAGAGGTAGATAGGTTAGAGGAAGAGAAATAGAATGGTAAAATTCGAAGCTATGATGGAGAGGAGAAAGAAAAAGATGAGAGGGGCACAACAATGGTGGCTATACCGTCCCTAATATGTAAGTCTTGAGTTCCTTCGTAACCTACGAAAACGCTACATGTGTTTGAAAAAACCGTGTGCTGTGCTACGACACGTCGACAAAACATGGTAAGCAATGCGTCCATACAACGCCTGACGCAGCTTCCTCGTGATTTGTGGACAGCGCATTTTTTCTGACAACCTTTGCTGACAATTTGAATTTCCATTATAATTTGAATGTACACAGCTATTTGCAAACAAGAACCGACAACAGGAACAGCAAACAAACTGTGACAAGCAGTTTCATTAGGATTGGTTTTATTTACTTCATAGAATGTAAATGTGTGGTATGTGTTATACTAAACAAATATAGTACCAAATGATGGACGAAAGCGATAAAAGCAGCTGAGTTAATGTTATGTAGGTGTTTCCGGCTTTAATTGCATAGCAACCATTCCGTCATAGTCACGGCCAGACTCACACTACTCACGAGAACAGTACTTAAAAACATTCTTTCTACAGTTTTGATAAAAATAGGAAGGTTTACATTTTCAGTACCTAGGTGATCTGTCTACATTCTTCTTTTTACGTTGCCTTTTCTGTAGGTCTCATAGTGTTATACACTACTGACCATTAAATTTGCTACATCACGAAGATGACGTGCTACAGACGCGAAATTTAACCGATAGGAAGAAGATGCTGTGATGTGCAAATGATTAGCTTTTCAGAGCATTCACACTAGGTTGGCGCCGATGGCACAACCTACTACGTGCTGACATGAGGAAAGTTTCCTACCGATTTCTCATAAAAAACAGCAGTTGACCGGCGTTGCCTGGTGAAACGTTGTTGTGATGCCTCGTGTAAGAATGAGAAATGCTTACCATCACGTTTCGACTTTGATAAAGATCGGATTGTAGCCTATCGCGATTGCGGTTTATCGTATCGCAACATTGCTGCTCGTGTTGGTCGAGATCCAATGACTGACAGCAGAATATGGAATCGGTGGGTTCAGGAGGGTAATACGGAACGCCGTGCTGGATCCTAACGGCCTCGTATCACTAGCAGTCGAGATGACAGGCATCTTATCCGCATGGCTGTAACGGATCGTGCAGCCACGTCTCGAGCCCTGAGTCAAAAGATGGGGACGTTTGCAAGACAACAACCATATACACGAACAGTTCGACGACGTTTGCAGCAGCATAGACTATCAGCTCGGAGACCATGGCTGCGGTTACCCTTGACGCTGCATCATAGACAGGAGCACCTGCCATGGTGTACTCAACGACGAACCTGGGTGCACGAATGGCAAAATGTCATTTTTCGGATGAATCAAGGTTCTGTTTACAGCATCGTGATCGTCGCATCCGTGTTTGGCGACATCGCGGTGAACGCACATTGGAAGCGTGTATTCGTCATCGCCATACTGGCGTATCACCCGGCGTGGTGGCATGGGGTGCCATTGGTTACACGCCTCGGTCACTTCTTGTTCGCATTGACGGCACTTTGAACATTGGATGTTACATTTCAGATGTGTTACGACCCGAGGCTCTACCCTTCATTCGATCACTGCGAAATCCTACATTTCAGCAGGATAATGCACGACCGCATGTTGCAGGTCCTGTACGGGCCTTTCTGGATACAGAAAATGTTCGACTGCTTCCCTGGCCAGCACATTCTCCAGATCTCTCACCAACTGAAAACGTCTGGTCAATGGTGGCCGAGCAACTGGCTCGTCGCAATACGCCAGTCACCACTCTTGATGAACAGTGGTATCGTGTTGAAGCTGCATGGGCAGCTGTACCTGTACACGCCATCCAAGCTCTGTTCGACTCAATTCCCAGTCGTATCAAGGCCGTTAATACGGCCAGAGGTGGTTGTTCTGGGTACTGATTTCTCAGGATCTATACACCCAAATTGCGTGAAAATGTAATCACATGTTGAAAGGTGGCTACACTGAGCCACAGCGCCAGAGATCGCTAGAGAGCATTGTTCCGCCGCCTCCACTGGCTGTCATTATTGAGATGTGCTAGAAGTCAGTGCTTGTCCAGGACTCGTAGTAGTCAGTTCGTGTTGAGATGTGCTAGTAGGGAGTGCTTGCTGAGATGTGATACTGAAAAGTTCTTGTTGAGATGTGGTAATAGCGAGTCGGTGTGGAGATATATTGTAATGATTAGAGTGATTTTGGTCAATATATGAAGGTAACGAAACTTGATTTATTTTTCATTATTTCCATGTTTTAAATAATGCGTCATTACAGGTTCAGTCAACAAAGCATCTGGCTTGTGTTCTTGGATTAGAGTGCAATTCTGGTTTTCTTGAGTAATTATGGTATTTCTATTTCCTTTAATGATATTTAAAATTTCTTGTGTTGTTGAAGAAGAACCGTGCCAGATGCGTACGTTGAGTCATACTTCCACACACAGAACAGTTATACTTGTGCTTTGGTTTCGCAGGTTTTATAGTTGCTGGGGACTTAATTAATTAATTAATTGTGTTAATGAAAATTTCCATTTCATTCTTTGTTATTGTTCTATGCAGTCAGATAGCGTAATAATACTAGTCAGGGCCAACCGTTACGAGACTTCGTAAACGGACAGACAGCTACTAAAACAAAAAATTAAAATTATTTTCATTTCATTTAATTAAGCCCCCATGCACGTGGCGACCGCTGCTTCGGATCGTCCCTTGGAATTCTTCTGATTGTAAAAATAGTAGACAGTAGCATTGTTGTAGCAATTTGTAGTTTAGTAATTATAGTCTGTTTTGCATGTGTAGATTTGGTAATTGTCATTCTTATAATGGTATTTTTTTTCAGAATTTAATTTTGTTGTCTTGTATACGCGTTTGACAATTTAGTGCAATTATTTCAATTGTTCGATTAATCGTGTTTGAGGGAAACATTTCGTGTGAATGGTATTGTTGGAGATAAAGTGTCATTGTGTGTAATTTTCATATAGTGACGAGTTTTGTATGTTTTGTAAATGATTACGCGATCGATGAAAAAGGCAAAAATGATGGATAGTGAGAATGACGAAATTGTTAACATGGCGAACTCGCCAACAGAGGAAAACAGTATCATGAATAATGAAGTGGAAAACAATTTAATAAGTCGGGAAAATAGTCCGGAACCATTTCAAAATTTTTCTCAATCAGAAAATTCACAGAATACGAGATTAACGATAGAAGATTCTGAAATAGTATCGAACACAGATAGCTTTACAGCCATGACGAAAGAAGTTGGTTTTGCGGGAAATGTTAGGGGCGAAAAGAATTTCGAACCGGCTATTATGGAGCAGTTGATGAGTGCGATATTAAATTTACGATCTGAATTAAAAACAGATAGGGGAACAATGGAGCAGTTTCGATCTGAATTAAAAACAGATAGGGGAACAATGGAGCAGTTTCGATCTGAATTAAAAACAGAAATAGGAACAATTACAACTGGTATGGGAACAATGGAAACACGGTTAGACTCACTGGGATCACAAATAGGAACAATCAAAACCGAGATGGGAACTTTGGGATCTGAATTAAAAACTGATATGGGAACAATGGAAACACAGTTCAGATCTGAATTAAAAACACAGATGGGGACAATGGAAACACGGTTAGACTCACGAATAGGGACATGTTTCAAAAATATGAAAGATGAATTAAAGAAAGAAATCAGAGAAGAAGTACAACCGATTTTGAATTCTCACAATAATAGATTAATTGCAGTAGAGATTAGACAAAGGGAACAGGATAGAGAACAGGAGGAGAGAGATCGCGTGATAGTACAGAAATTTTCAGAGTTAAATTTACAATGTGCACACGATAAGTAAGAAATATTAGAGAGAATCGCGGAATCCGTACCAAATGACAGAATAAATAACTTAACGCAACAGTGTGAACAGTTAACTACTAAATGTGACAATACCGAAACCCGAGTCGCGACACTTACGGAAGACGTAAATAAACAGAAAGAGCAATTAGGTGACTTATCGGAAAGAGTTGAGGAGATTTCAGATAAATTGACAAGTCTTAGTTTAAATGGGGATAGAGATTCAGATGATACAGCTCCATTACCATTTGCAGAAACTGAAGAGTACCAGAACATAAATAAGCATGTTGAAAATCAGGGAAAGTTTAATGAACGCGTTAAAAGGGAAGTAGAGGCATTACGAAAGCAAGTCAAACAAATCGAAGGTGAAATTGTAGGAAAAGACAGCAAAAGAAATTTAGAATCACAGGTAGCAGAGGGGTTTGAAGAAAGTAATTTGTTTCATTTACTGGATGCAACAAGAGAGCGCCAGGCGCGCGAACTTGACAATAATCGACATTCAAACTGGGACAGACGCGGTAGGTCTTTGTCGCCACGAGGCGAAAACTTTGACTATAAACACTTTTTGACTGTTCGGAAATTTAAGATCTTTCGCAATTCCAAGAATGACATACATCCATGTTCATGGCTAGATCAATTTACGTACGCACTTCCACCAAATTTACCACTAAGTCACAAACTGAAATTTATGTGCAGCTATTAATGTCCTCAGGGGATTCACTACTCTAAGTGAATATGTGCCGTAGCGAGCATAGGGCCCCGAGCTGTAGTGGTGCTATTTTCCTTTTAGTTTTCTGCACCGCTGCTTACTCTTTCACTATTCTTTGCATCTATAAAAAACAATTCTTCTACTATCCATCTATCTAGACAGTAGGTAAAGAATAACCGTATATGACGATTTTACCCAAAAGTGACTTCGGAAATTACCGTTTGGACTTACAGTATCTTCTGCAGCATTCATTCGTAGCTTAAATGAAATTTTACCTGTTTATCTTCGTGACAATATTACTTCATATGTTGACGATATTCTTATTGCTAAACGTTCTTGGAGTGAGCATAACAAAATTTTGGATTCATTATTACGTATTTTTGCACGAGTTGGCATGACAGTGAACTTGGAAAAATCTGAATTTGGTCGTTCTCAGGTGAAATTTCTCGGTCACATTATTTCTACAGAAGGTATTCTTCCTGATCCAGAGAAACTAGACGCTATTCGTAATTATGCTGTTCCTACCACAAAACGTGATGTTCGTAGTTTCCTTGGTGTCTGTAATTTTCTTAGACGCTTTGTTAGATTGGACAATTTGGCCACACCTCGTTTATGTGAACTATCTGGAAAGAAATCTAACTGGTGTTGGGATGAGGAAGCTCAGTCAGAATTTGAACAACTTCGTGATGCTTTAGTTGCTGCTCCACTTCTTTCACATCCGGATTTATCTAAAGATTTTTGTTTGGCGACGGACTCATCATACAAAGGCCTAGGTGCACACTTATTTCAAGAGATAGAAGAAAACGGCGTTGTAGTACAGAAGACAATTGCATTTGGAAGTCGTGTTCTCTCTAAATCCGAAAAGAATTATTCGATTACGGAACTTGAAGTCTTGGCTGTTGTTTGGGCTTTTACAAAATTTCGCACATTTTTGTTTGGCAGACATACTAAGGTTTACACCGATCATCGAGCTCTGGAATTTCTTATGTCGACAAAATTATCTCATGGAAGATTGTCACGATGGGCGCTGTACCTACAGGAATTTGATTTTAGCATTGTTTACATACAGGGATCTTCAAATATTGTTGCTGATGCTTTATCACGTGCACCTATGGGTTTGAAACAAAGTGCTGAAGAGGACTGCAAAGAAAACCATTATTGTTTGATGTACATTCAAGGTGTGGCGTTTGAGAACTTTATTTCGTCTTCGCTCCAGGACATTGCTAAGGAGCAAAATAAGGATCCAATCTGGAAGGACATTAAGGAGAAGTGGAGGAGAAAGGAAAGCGTAGCGATTAGACAGCATTATTTAGTTCGCAATGACATTCTTTTTAAACGGAAATCGGTCGACAACTCTGTTTGGTTAGTTTGTATTCCTGATGATTGGGTCAATAAATTGATTTGGTACACACATTTTAGTTATGCGCACTTTGGTCCCAGAAAATGCTTTCATAAATTACGAGAAAATTGCTACTTCAGTAATATGGAAAAACGTATTCGATCCGTTCTTGCCAAATGCAAATTATGTCAAATGGCTAAGCCGCCAACTGTTTCTCACAGAGCACCGTTGTTTCCTATCATTCCAGCGAAATTAAAGGACATGGCTGCAGTCGATTTGTTCGGTCCAGTGGTTCGTTCTACTAATGGTTTTGCGTACATTTTCGTAACAGTGGAATTGACATCAAAATATGTGTGTTTTACACCTTTACGCAAAGCAACAGCTCGTTCAGTATCTAATGCTTTCATCAAACATTTTCTTAAAGAAGTTGGTCATGTTGATAAGGTTATATCAGATAATGGATCACAGTTTCGCTCTAAAATTTGGCTTCGTACTCTACGGCGTCGGAAGATTAAACCAATTTTCATTTCACTTTTTCACCCTCAATCTAATGCTTCAGAGAGATGGATGAAGGAAATAAATAAATTGTGCCGTCTTTATTGTCATCAGAATCACAGAACTTGGGATCAGTATCTTCATATTTTTCAAAACATTCTGAATGAACTTCCTAATGACTCAACTTCTTTACCGCCTCTATTGATATTAAAAAATAAAGTACCAACAAATCGCATTTCTGAAATCGTTCCTTTTCCGCCTTCACGGAAACTGCGGCATTCTGAAGTTGTCAACCTGGCTCTACAAAATATTGCATCGGCGGCTGCTAGAAGAGAGAAATCAGCTAAGCGTCCTGGTCGTTTAAAAATCTTGTCAGTTGGCCAGAAGGTGTTAATTAAGTCCCACCGTTTATCTCATAAAGGAAAAGGCTTATGTCGCAAATTTTTTCTGCTTTATAACGGTCCATATAGAGTTCGCAAAATTATTCATGATAACACTGTTGAAGTAGAAACTCTTAAATCACGACGCTCTAAGGGAATACATCATATATCGAACGTAAAAATTTTTGTAGAATGACATACTTTAGAGAAACTAACAGCTATGTAAACACGAAGAGAGTACAAGGATACCGCGCTGTGTTTTGGCGGCGGCACATACTCAAAGCAACAGTCAAGTCGGCGCGCCGCACAAGGCAGTCGTTGACCGCAAACAATCGCTTCCTACGTCACGCGCCTACAGCTGATCGAGCGCTCAGTGCGAATGCACTGACAGACGTAAATAAATACACAGTTTAATTTCTCCGAATAAATTCTGTATAAAGCTATAAGGACTTCATAAATTATGTTATTAACGTTCAGTATTTTTCAGGATACGGTTGTATAAAGTATTTAAGACCTTCAGGTAAATTCTGTGCGTGTCCGACGTTAAGACGACTTGCTTTGGAGAAAATTTTCAGGAAGAAGGTCATTTCGAAGAAGAAAGTAATAAACAAAAAAAAGGTAACGGTTAATTGAGTTTATTTTTCAGGTAACATAATTCCACTTAGGTACGTACTTCAGACGTAATTTGCTGCTTGCGATTACGTGATTCATACTTTGTGCTAATTTCATGTTCTATGAATTTACTAGTGAAGCGACGTGCTTACGCATATTAACTGATTTTGACAATGATTAATTAATGAACAGGGTTGTTATTTGTATATATTATGCATCGCTTGGCTGCTATGCTTTTTCACTGATGTCATATTTTTCTATTATGTGCCTGCTGTGCTTAGTTATTTAAATTATAATTGTCACCTGATTAATTGTGCTGATGTGGTTAGATATGTAAGTTATACTTTGTGATTTATCTGCTTGCGCCTTCATGTTTACTTATTAAGATTACATATGAAGATTTATTTGCTTATGTCGATGTGATGCTAATGACCTGTTTATTGTGTAAGGCATGTTTGCTGCTGTGCGTGTGGATTGCATATTTACACATTTCTGTTTTGTTGTCATAACTACTCTTCAATTTAGTATATAGAAATGCTGATATACTGTGTACAAACATGGAGTTTAGGTTACACTGTGGTATTAATTATAGATTGTTTGCTTGGCAGAGCCTCGTTGTAGGGATTGTGCTGCATCCACTTGTGGACATTCTGTTCTCTACTGGTATATTTACTCGCTATTGCATGTTTTGCTTACGCTCAGTGCCTTATATTTTTAAGATAAGAAAATGAACTGCTATAATTCGACGAACGACATTAGTACAAGAAAGTCATAGAAGTCACATGAGCTGAGGTTTTATGGAAGCTGTATAAATTTATGCTAATAGGAAGGAAGCTAACGACATTACATACCAAAACTAGGTTTAGACCATTGACAGTATTACACTGCATTTTTCGTGAGCAATTGAAATAGGAAGTGACACTTGACAACAAAAATACTCCATGTTTGCTTCTGCTATGATTCTTGAAGTGGTGTACACACTGTGAAATGTTATGATCATTCACACTCCGTAATCGTACTTAATTACTGAGAGTTATTCGAACTAAGGTCTGTTAAGAGGTCATGTATGCATTTCTTTTATTTAATGATGGACAAGGAACCAAAATGTATCTTATAATTTATAATGAGTAGAAAATTTGGGTCAGATGGATTACACAGAGGTTGTGTGTTGACACTGTATCTTCGGATTGTATGGATGATGAGGTTTGCATTAGGATTTTATCTGTACTGTTCGAGGAGACTGACTAGAGGAAGGAGTTGCTGTGGAAGCGAAATGATATTGGTACTGAGGTTTATATGTTATCGACGTATTATTGAGGTATTGAGATTGGGTGAAGTTGATGATTATTGGAGTTTTGGTGGATAAGAGGTAAAGTAAGTGAGGAAGATTAAGTGATGATGATTGGAGTTTTGGTGGATAAGAGGTAAAGTAAGTGAGGAGCATATTCTTTTTGTTGGTCCATATGGAACAAGGAGGATGAAGATGGCAGACTAGAACACTCAAGTAGAAAGAAGATTGCCTACACACACACTTTGTTAAATCAATAAGCAGTATACACTTTTTTTTTGAAGAGAGGAAGTATTTGCATATCTTGGCTCACTGACAGTTGTTCAGCAACAGTACAATTTGATCTGGCCTGGCAAACATTGGTCTTGACATGATGACTATGACGTTGACTTAACTATTATTGACTGTTATACATTGCTGCCACTACTACTTGGTACACATGATGAACATCAAATCTTGGACAGAGTTACATTTACACAGTTAACACTATTCAATTACACAGTAGTACTTAATGTGGATGAAAGATGAGTGAGTGTGTTTTGTGTGTTTTCCTTTCCTAATCCTACCCACCTATCTCCTAAATATTATTTTATTTGTTGGTAGTGGCTTGCACTGACACCCATAAATATTATAGGTTAACTGTTATTGTGTACTGTAATAGTTAATGTGACAATTAACTGATATCATTTGTGTGTTTATTATGATTGTATGTTTAGTATAAGAGCATTGATTATATTTTGTTAAAGAAATTGTATGTGCATTCAAACTATTGTTCATGACTGAACTGTCTCAGTAGTTATGGTGAATAGTATGGACTGTTACTTGCACCTTTTCTACATGATTGGTGCTACAAGGATATGTTTAATTTCTGCTGATGAACTGTGTGATCAGTGATTGTAAAAAAATTATGGACTGTTACTTGTACCTTTTCTACAATATTGGTGCCACTAGGACATGTTTAATTTCTGCTTATAAACTCTGATGAACAGTGTGATCAGTGACAGTGTATTTTATGGAACTGCTTCTGCTGAGAAATGTGACTTGTTGCTGTGTGTACCTGCTCAGCTTTGCTGGTGCCACTCATGGACTGCTTCTACTGAAATGGTGTTACTTGTTGGTGTCTGCACCTACTCAACATTGCGGGTGCCACTGATGGACTGCTTCTACCGAAATGATGTCACCTGTTGATGTCTGCACCTACTCAACATTTCTGGGTGCCACTGATGGACTGCTTCTACTGAAAAGATGTCACCTGTTGATGTCTGCACCTGCTCAACATTGCTGGGTGCCACTGATGGATTGCTTCTACTGAAATGAAGTCACCTGTTGCTGTGTGCACCTGATCAACATTGCTGGTGCCACTAATGGAACTGCTTATACCGAAATGGTGTTACTTGTTGGTGTCTGCACCTGCTCAACATTGCTGGGTGCCACTGATGGACTGCTTCTACTGAAAGGGTGTTACTTGTTGGTGTCTGCACCTATTCAACATTACTGGGTGCCACTGATGGACTGTTTCTACTAAAAAAAAATATCATTGTTGGTTTTTGCACCTGTTGACCATTGCTGGGTGCTACTGCTGGAACTGTCAACTGCTTATTCTTGAGCTATGGAAAGCGTTTATGTGAATATTTGTATAAACTGATTTTTTGTGTATTACTGTTTGTGGAAAGTTATGAGACTCTTACCTGCACATATTCGTCATTGCTGACGCTATTGATTGAACTGTTTAACCACATAATACTTGTATAAACTGTTATGTAAAGTCACATGTATGAAAGAATTTGTATTGCTTACTGTATTCTATATAATAGGTTATTGAAAGGTCAGTGCAAAGCCAAAATTTTATCTAGTTATATGATATTTACGTATTAATATTATCTTTTATTTTTGTCTATATTTTTTTGACGAATTTGGTGGTATTTTCACCACCAATGCTGGCAAAAATACCATCAAATTCTAGCCGTGGAGGAAGGGCATGTGAAAGGTGGCTACACTGAGCCACAGCGCCAGAGATCTCTAGAGAGCATTGTTCCGCCGCCTCCACTGGCTGTCATTATTGAGATGTGCTAGAAGTCAGTGCTTGTCCAGGACTCGTAGTAGTCAGTTCGTGTTGAGATGTGCTAGTAGGGAGTGCTTGCTGAGATGTGATACTGAAAAGTTCTTGTTGAGATGTGGTAATAGCGAGTCGGTGTGGAGATATATTGTAATGATTAGAGTGATTTTGGTCAATATATGAAGGTAACGAAACTTGATTTATTTTTCATTATTTCCATGTTTTAAATAATGCGTCATTACAGGTTCAGTCAACAAAGCATCTGGCTTGTGTTCTTGGATTAGAGTGCAATTCTGGTTTTCTTGAGTAATTATGGTATTTCTATTTCCTTTAATTAATTCAGTATAAATGATATTTAAAATTTCTTGTGTTGTTGAAGAAGAACCGTGCCAGATGCGTACGTTGAGTCATACTTCCACACACAGAACAGTTATACTTGTGCTTTGGTTTCGCAGGTTTTATAGTTGCTGGGGACTTAATTAATTAATTAATTGTGTTAATGAAAATTTCCATTTCATTCTTTGTTGTTGTTCTAAGTAGTCAGATAGCGTAATAATACGAGTCAGGGCCAACCGTTACGAGACTTCGTAACCGAACAGACTAATACTAAAGCAGAAATTAAAATTATTTTCATTGCATTTAATTAAGCCCCCATGCAATGTCAGTTCTACTATAATATATTTGTCCAATGAGTACCTGTTTATCATCTGTATTTCTTCTTGGTGTAGCAATTTTAATGACCAGTAGTGTATATGAAAATATACTACTCTACGAATTAAAGTACCGGTATCACTTTTTTGCACACCCCGTACTTGTCTCCCATCGTGATGTGTAAGTTTGAAATTTAGCTTTAAGATGCCCACAACCTTCCTCTGTAAGGGTGCAAAACCGTGGCTCCCTGTGACGTCACCCTCTGATGACGCTCCAAACAGCAAGGTGTCGACATATGCCAAGAAAGGCCACAGCTCAAATGTTCATGTCAGTTGTAAGGTGGGTTAATGATTTCAAAACAACACCAAATTTCACCTCAATTCTGCCCAAAGCGACCGTGATCAACCCACTCGATGAGAAGGTCGTCACAGCGCCTTCTTTTGATGACACTATAATGGAAGTTAGAACTGCGACAGCCAGTGCTGAAATCATGCAGTTTTCTTAAGAGAGGCATAGCAGATCATTAGACACACACTGCCGCTCAGAAACGACATGAAAAGGCCTCACGGGGTGGCATAAAGGGCGTCAATGAAACCACTCTCCCTTGTAGTGTTGATTCCCACACATGTCGCCATCGCCAAACGACAGTCCGAAAAGCGATGAGCAATGGGAAGATATTCGTGGAAACCTTTGACACTGCTGACACCTACAGACGTTTCTGCCTTCTCTAAGGACATTATGGGCTTCCGTCCCCACTGAAGGTACGTGATGGCACCGCTTTTGAGTGCAGAGTTTTGTGTTAGCAGAAGAGCCAACGCCGTGTTACTAGAGGAGGCCGAAATGCACGCCGATTTAGCTCACGCAGACTGGCGTCAGGAGGGAAGAACTATACTGACGTGAGGTCTGGAACATGACAAGGAATGAGAATTCAGAAAGCGGACGTAATTAGTTTCATACTTAACTTTAATCCAATAATGATGAACGTCGCTCTTGACGGTACATGATTCACAATATTATCTGTTCAGATTACATTCTTGAAGTAATTATAGTAACTGAATATGGCGCCTTGCTAGGTCGTAGCAAATGACGTAGCTGAAGGCTATGCTAAACTGTCGTCTCTGCAAATGAGAGCGTATGTAGACAGTGAACCATCGCTAGCAAAGTCGGCTGTACAACTGGGGCGAGTGCTAGGGAGTCTCTCTAGACTAGACCCGCCGTGTGTCGGCGCTCTGTCTGCAATTACTGATAGTGGCGACACGCGGGTCCGACATATACTAACGGACCGCGGCCGATTTAAAGGCTACCACCTAGCAAGTGTGGTGTCTGGCGGTGACACCACACAGCGCATCCGCAATTTTTGTTCAGGTGTACGGGTTGGGACCAATAGGGACCGTTCAGAACAATTCTCCAAATTTGAACGTGATCCGAAGCATCACAGGATACTCATTCATTTTTAACCCTGCTGTTTTACACACTACTGTAATGTGACCACACAGGGGGGCAACACCCCTTGGTGCCACCCACGCAGCTTTGTTATGCACGTTAGAAATGACCCGTAAGGAACTTCGATTTCAATTCAGCCTGGTGCCTGCTCTAGCGCTTGGAGTTAGCCAAATCGCACCAAAGGTGTGTCCAAGGGGTTGCCTAAGCCTCAGAAGCTAGCTCACCCATTAGGCTGATTTGCTGGCGAAATTTCTGAAGGTACATTTCTAACGAGCTCTACAAAGTTGTGTGGGTGACACCGAGGGGAGTTGTCCTGAACTGGAGGTGGGGGAGGGGGGGGGGGCGGGGATGGTCTTAGAGACATTCTTTGTCGTTTTATTCACGCACATGATAATATTGCGCCGCTGTGTGATCATGCTACGAGAGGGTGGAAAACAGGAGGTTTGAAAAAGCCTGAGCATCCTTTGATGCTTTGGGTCACTTTCAGATTTCGTTGGAATGTCGAACGGTTCCGATTGGTCCCAGCCTCTACACGTGAACAAAAATTGCGGTCGCGCTGCACTTCAAAGTTGTATGATCACGTTCAGTGGAGATGCAGGCCTACAACGTCCTTAGAGAAGAGTAGAAGCGTCCGAGGGTGTCAGCAGTGTCAAACGTTTCCAAGAACATCTTCCTGTTGCTGATGGCACTGAGAACTGTCGTTTCCGACCGCGAAATGTGTGGGATTGAACGCTCCAAGGGAGGGTGCTTTCATTGACGCCTTTTGTGCCACACCATTAGGCCTTTTCATGTCGATTCTGTGCGACGGTTCGTCTGTAGTGATTTGCTCTCCCTCCCACAAGAAAACTGCGTGATTTAAACACTGGGCGTCTTGGTTCTGACCATCATCGCAGAGACTCCCAAAAAGGAGTGAAATGTGGGTAGCCGCGCGGGATTAGCCGAGCGGTCTCAGGCGCTGCGGTCATGGACAGTGCGGCTGGTCCCGGCGGAGGTTCGAGTCCGCCCTCGGGCATGGATGTGTGTGTTTGTCCTTAGGATAATTTAGGTTAAGTAGTGTGTAAGCTTAGGGACTGATGACCTTAGCAGTTAAGTCCCATAAGATTTCACACACATCTGAATTTTTTTTTTTTTTTGTAGTGTGGTTAAAACGAACTGTGGCGACCTTTTATCGTATGACACGTTCACGGCTGCGTTGGGCAGAGTAGCGGTGAAAGTTGGTGCCAGTGTGAAATCATTAACCCACCTTACAGCTCACATGAACTTTTTCAGCTGTGACCTTTTTTGCATCTGTCGACACCCTGCTGCTTGAAGCGTCACCGAATCCGAGTGTAGCGGCGCAGAGCGCCACTGTTTTGGACCCTTACATAGGAAGGTTGTGGGCACCTTTGTGCCAAATATCAAAATTTTCCGTCAAAATAGGAGACGGTTACGGGAATTCGGAAAGTGATACTTTTTATTCTGTTGTGTCGTGTGTTTGTTTCGACAAGTTCAGTTCAATAGACATCAAAGAAGATAGGAAGCGTACATAACTCAGTAATAAATATTCGGAGTCTGATAGATATCGTAATAACGTTACTAGATCGAACCATTCTAAAAAAAAATGGTTCAAATGGCTCTGAGCACTATGGGACTTAACATCTATGGTCATCAGTCCCCTAGAACTTAGAACTACTTAAACCTAACTAACCTAAGGACAGCACACAACACCCAGTCATCACGAGGCAGAGAAATTCCCTGACCCCGCCGGGAATCGAACCCGGGAACCCGGGCGTGGGAAGCGAGAACGCACGACCACGGGCTGCGGACGAACCATTCTAGTTGAGGATAGTGTAGCTTATGGACACCACAGAAAGATACACGGGATAGAGGAGTGTTTTGCGTTTTATAGAAACAGATAAAATTTCGGATAAATATGCGGTGGAAGATTAGATGTAGATGCCAACAGAAAAATATGCACGTGGCGCGTATTGTCTTCTACGAGAACAGAAAAGCAAATGATGTACCTACACTATTGGCCATTAAAATTGCTACACTAAGAAGAAATGCAGATGATAAACGGGTATTCATTGGACAAATATATTATACTAGAACTGACATGTGATTACATTTTCATGCAATTTGGGTGCATAGATCCTGAGAAATCAGTACCCAGAACAACCACCTCTGGCCGTAATAACAGCCATGATATGCCTGGGCAGTGAGTCGAACAGAGCTTGGATGGCGTGTACAGGTACAGCTGCCCTTGCAGCTTCAACACGATACCACAGTTTATCAAGAGTAGTGACTGGCGCATTGTGACGAGCCAGTTGCTCGCCCACCATTGACCAGACGTTATCAGTTCTTGAGAGATCTGGAGAATGTGCTGGCCAGGGCCGCAGTAGAACATTTTCTGTATCCAGAAAGGCCCGTACAGGACCTGCAACATGCGGCCGTGCATTATCCTGCTGAAATGTAGGATTTCGCAGGGATCGAATGAAGGGTGGAGCCACGGGTCGTAACACATTTGAAATGTAACATCCACTGTTCAAAGTGCCGTCAATGCGAACAAGAGGTGACAGAGACGTGTAACCAATGGCACCCCATACCATCACACCGGGTGATACGCCAGTATGGCGATGACGAATACACGCTCCCAATGAGCGTTCACCTCGATGTCGCCAAACAGGGATGCGACCATCATGATGCTGTAAACAGAACATGGATTCATCCGAAAAAATGACGTTTTGCCATTCGTGCACCCAGGTTCGTCGTTGAGTACACCATCGCAGGCACTCCTGTCTGTGGTGCAGCGTGAAGGGTAACCGCAGCCATGGTCTCCGAGCTGATAGTCCATGCTGCTGCAAACGTCGTTGAACTGTTCGTGTAGATGATTTTTGTCTTGCAAACGTCCCCATTTGTTGACTCGGGGATCGAGACGTGGCTGCACGATCCGTTACAGCCATGCAAATAAGATGCCTGTCATCTCGACAGCTAGTGATACGAGGCCGTTGGGATCCAGCACGGCGTTCCGTATTACCCTCCTGAACCCACGGATTCCATATTCTGCTAACAGTCATTGGATCTCGACCAACGCGAGAAGCAATGTCGCGATACGATAAACCGCAATCGCGATAGGCTACAATCCGACCTTTATCAAAGTCGGAAACGTGATGGTACGCATTTCTCCTCCTTACACGAGGCATCACAACAACGTTTCACCAGGCAACGCCGGTCAACTGCTGTTTATGTGTGAGAAATCGGTTGGAAACTTTCCTCATTTCAGCACGTTGTATGTGTCGCCACCGGCGCCAACCTTGTGTGAATGCTCTGAAAAGCTAATCATTTGCATATCACAGCATCTTCTTCCTGTCGGTTAAATTTCGCGTCTGTGGCACGCCATCTTCGTGGTGTAGCAATTTTAATGGCCAGTAGTGTAAAATGTTGTGTGGGAAAAGATTAGTAATGTGCGAAGTTTCTTTGCAGTTATCACTTTGTCTTTTCGCGACGCAGTTTATCCGCTGCGAAATGTACTAATCTTTTACGTCCTCGTTAGCCGTTATATTTTTATCTACTCATTTTGTCGTTGCATAATGAAATTTATCTGTGGTAAAGTTTATTTATCCGTTGCTTTTTTTTGTGTACACACGCATTTTAAAATAAGTAAGACATTCATTCTTTCTGAATAAAACGTATAAAGTCAACGTGAAACTACTGGAGCTTAATAATTGTCACATGTGAGTGAAACTGGATAGGTATCAGAAGGTTGGTCCGGTGGTCTTTTTGGTCTGGAGATACTGGTTTAGAGGTGGATATCTGCTGCTTCCAAATATTAGACTGTACTCTGGTTACAGCTACTGGAGTATTGTCTAAATACTCATGAGTAGATAGATCTGTTCCTGCTATGATTAATACCCTGTAAAATATGTCCCACTATGTTTTGTACCTTGAGTTTCACAATTTCACGTGGTTGAGTTCCACGAGTGATCTTTACGAGCTTCAAACAACAGATTTCTCATCCCTTTCTCCCCGTAGAGATATGATGACTAACATCTGTGTCCTAACTGGAGGCGAATTATTTTCTATGTATGGCTCTTAGGTCATCTTATCTGAGAAACATGATTTTCATGGTCTATGTGGCTTGAATTTAGATTAGTGTCAGCCCTTTGTCAATTGGAAGGACTGTCATCAAATAACTTGTTCTTGGGGGTACAGATAAAGTCAATGAAAGAATGTCTAGTACAATAGTTCTGTCGCAATCTCCATCGCTAGTAAGTCTGACATCCAATTCTGGGTGATGTCCATATGTTCTTTGATACAGACTCACTGTACGCTACCTTGACGTCTTTATTTGAATACAAATTTAAGTGATGAATGTCCAAGCCATGGTCGTTAGATTTTATGTTCTATTACGTCTACAGCACTTTGGGATTCAGTGGAGAAAACTATGCTGTCGTACGTATCAACTGCGTACTGACGGCCATCTCTGATAGCAAGATCTTCCGCAGCAGAAGCGCTGGCTTCTGCCGGGATCTTGAGCATTTTCCCAGCTTGAGAGGATTGGGACGTTAACGCTATTTTCGTACGGAAACACCTATCACCAGCACATGGAACCTTTCAGTCAGTGACACTAACAAGCAACGTTCATCAGTAACGGAAACAAAGTTGCCGAGCAAGTTCTTCGTCGGAAAAGTATCCTGTGCAAGAGTATGATTTACATGAGGAAACTATCATCCGCAAACCGTTTTGTTTTTGCGTGACTTTTCTGCTCTGTAAATGCTTCTCGATCGGTTTTTACGAAATGATTAGAATATAAAAGCTTGAAACTTTTACATCTTATTGTGTGATATCGCAGCTTCATGATGACTGATGACCAATTCATTATTCGAAGTGGTGATTATGATATTTTTAAAGTAATTGACCAATACTTCACAGTTTGACAAGCTCTGTGAACGCTTTATGTTTGGTGCACTTTTGGTCATCCATTGTTGTGTCTAAAGCTGACACTCTGTAAGCACTTTTTATGTCGGAAGGGAAGCCATATAACACTGCATTTACGAGTATTGAAGTTTGATAACTGGTGGAACACCGCATGCAATGAAATCTTTGTGCATTGTGTTGAATTCACTTTTCCATATGTCGTTAATCTGTTAGGAGAAAAGACTTGCTAGAATTAGAATGATCATGTTAAGTGGGCGGTAGTTTTCTGAAGATTTTTGCTTTATTAGCAATTCTGTATGCTCCCCTGGGCCGGCCGTTGTGGCCGAGCGGTTCTAGGCGCATCAGTCTGGAACCGCGCGACCGCTACAGTCGCAGGTTCGGGCATGAATGTGTGTGATGTCCTTAGGTCAGTTAGGTTGAAGTAGTTCTACGTTCTGGGGGACAAATGACCTCAGATGTTAAGTCCCATAGTGCTTCGAGCCATTTGAACCATTTGCTCCCCTGGGACTTAATTCTTCTTTATAAAAAAGTGCCAGCCCCGCCTACTGGCTGCCACTGGCCACATGGTGGTGCGCTGTCGAGGGGCGTGGCGTCTACACACACCGCCCGCCTGGCCGCTGTCACCCTCACAGACTATGGAACTGTTACTTCTCACTCAGGTAGCTCCTCAGTTGGAAGCACGAGGTTGAGTGCTTTTCGTTCCAGTCCTCTCACCACAGAAAATTCCTGGCAGTCCCAGGTATTGAAGTCACGTCCTCCGCACTCTAGTCAGGCATTGGACTATTTAGCTACATGGATGGAATTACAAGATAGCGATTTATAGTAAAATATGAAATAGCGCTAGTAAACTGGAAATAAAGTACCTTGGTACAAGTTGTATGCATTACGTTGTATCACAAGTGCACGGAAAGTTATCCCTTTGTGATCCGGGGCCACATCTCAGTCCCACTATAAAAAAGAGCATATAATATTGTCTATCGTTTGAGGCCGTGCAGGTCTGCGGCATACCATTTATTCTTAGTTTAGTACATTCTTGACATGTTGCAAAACATTCGCTGAAGCATTATCTGTGATTCCAGAGCAATTTGAATCTCAGCGCGTGTATTTCTCGCGCTTTTTTTTCTTGGTAGTTGGAAATACTCTAAGTGATCAAAAATATCGGACACCCCCAAAAACATACATTCTTCATATTAGGTGCACAGTGCTGCCACCTACTGCCGGGTACTCTATATCAACAACCTCAGTAGTCATTGGACTACGTGAGAGAGCAGAATGGGGCGCTCCGCGGAATTCACGGACTTCGAACGTGGTCAGGTGATTGGGTCTCACTTGTGTCATACGTCTGTACGCGAGATTTCCACACTCCTAAACATCCCTAGGTCGTTTCCGGTGTGGTAGTGAAGTGGAAATGTGAAGGGACACGTACAGCACAAAAGCGTACAGGCCGTCCTCGTCTGTTGGCAGACAAGAGACGGCCGACTGTTGCAGAGGGTCGTATTGTGTAATAGGCAGACATCTATCCACACCATCATACAGAAATTCCAAAATGCATCAGCATCCACTGCAAGTACTGTGACAACTAGGCGAGAGGTGAGAAAACTTGGATTTCATGGTCGAGCGGCTGCTCATAATCTACACATCATTCCGGTAAAGGCCAAACGACGCCTTGCTTGATGTAAGGAGTGTAAACATTAGACGATTGAACAGTGGAAAAATGCTGTGTGGAGTGACGAATCACGGTACACGTGTGGCGATCCGATGGCAGGGTGTGGGTATGGTGAATGCCTGGTGAACGTCATCTGCCAGCGCGAGTAGTGTCAACAGCAAAATTCGGAGACGGTGGTGTTATGGTGTGGTCGTGTTTTTCATGCAGGGGGCTTGCACCCTTGTTGTTTTGCGTGGACTATCACAACACTGGCCTACATTGATGTGTTAAGCACTTTCTTGCTTCCCACTGTTTAAGAGCAATTCGGGGATGGCGATTGCATCTTTCAACACGATCGAGCACCTTTTCATGATGGACGGCCTCCTTTGGGATGTTTTGGAAAGCCAACTTCGTGCCAGGCTTCACCGACCGACATCGATACCTCTCCTCAGTGCAGTTCAAAATGGCTCTGAGCACTATGGGACTTAACATCTATGGTCATCAGTCCCCTAGAACTTAGAACTACTTAAACCTAACTAACCTAAGGACATCACACAACACCCAGCCATCACGAGACAGAGAAAATCCCTGACCCCGCCGGGAATCGAACCCGGGAACCCGGGCGTGGGAAGCGAGAACGCTACCGCACGACCACGAGATGCGGGCCCTCAGTGCAGTACTCCGTGATGAATGTGCTGCCATTCCCCAAGAAACCTTCCAGCACCTGACTGAACGTATGCCTGCGAGAGTGGAAGCTGTCATCAAGGCTAAGGGTGGGCCAACACCATATTCAATTCCAGCATTACCGATGGACGGTGCCACGGACTTGTAATTCATTTACATCCAGGTGTCCGGATACTTTTGATCACATAGTGTAGGTCATTCATTGCTTTACTTTGAGCACAGCCCTCCTGTAATGATTCATTCCTTTTCAAAGCTCCACATTCACCAAGTATTAGATACACAAATATATTAGATGTGTGAATAGTACCGTAAACTCTGCAAATGTTCCTCTCTGGTCACATGACACACATCCTTAACGTATGAAGCGAAATCCTGTCAGTGGTGATCGTAGTAGCACTGCTGCAGTCTCTGAGCTGTTCCAGTGTTCCGCAGTGGTGGAACGTGAACACGCTCCTTAATGTACCCCCAAAGTAAGAAGTCACAAGCCATTAGTTCAGGTGACCTGTGGGGAGGGGGGGGGGGGGGACAAGGGAACATAGAGCCACATCATCTTCACCACTACGCCCAATCCAGCCATGGTGGGAGATTAAGTCGTCCTCTCACGTGACGAGAAAACGCTTGTGGACGAGGTGCTGGTGACGTCACAGCGGACAATTCCACGTTCCACAACACTGCGGAACGTCAAATTTAGAATCTGGCATATCAGATTTTATGCCTCGTGGAGAGGAACGTGGCCAGTGTGATGCTACATCGTTTTTACCTCACAAGCAGAACTGAGGAATCGTCATATTGTATTGTGTTAAACTACACATCTGGTGGATTTTCTTTATTATTGTGTACGTGGTATGAATGTAAGCCTTTCCTGAGCATTAGCAAATTGAGAAGCTCTCCAAAACGCATCGTGTTTGCTATGACTTCTTGTACACTCCTGGAAATTGAAATAAGAACACCGTGAATTCATTGTCCCAGGAAGGGGAAACTTTATTGACACATTCCTGGGGTCAGATACATCACATGATCACACTGACAGAACCACAGGCACATAGACACAGGCAACAGAGCATGCACAATGTCGGCACTAGTACAGTGTATATCCACCTTTCGCAGCAATGCAGGCTGCTATTCTCCCATGGAGACGATCGTAGAGATGCTGGATGTAGTCCTGTGGAACGGCTTGCCATGCCATTTCCACCTGGCGCCTCAGTTGGACCAGCGTTCGTGCTGGACGTGCAGACCGCGTGAGACGACGCTTCATCCAGTCCCAAACATGCTCAATGGGGGACAGATCCGGAGATCTTGCTGGCCAGGGTAGTTGACTTACACCTTCTAGAGCACGTTGGGTGGCACGGGATACATGCGGACGTGCATTGTCCTGTTGGAACAGCAAGTTCCCTTGCCGGTCTAGGAATGGTAGAACGATGGGTTCGATGACGGTTTGGATGTACCGTGCACTATTCAGTGTCCCCTCGACGATCACCAGTGGTGTACGGCCAGTGTAGGAGATCGCTCCCCACACCATGATGCCGGGTGTTGGCCCTGTGTGCCTCGGTCGTATGCAGTCCTGATTGTGGCGCTCACCTGCACGGCGCCAAACACGCATACGACCATCATTGGCACCAAGGCAGAAGCGACTCTCATCGCTGAAGACGAACAACAGCAACTGTAATCCATCCATTGCCAGCTTGATGTGTATCTAATTGCGTAAGTGTAAAATTAATAATACACCCACAAAACACTGATGGACCTTGCAAAATAACTTGTGATCCCTTGTTAGCAACTCTCACTTCCAGATCTTCTATGGCCTTATAAACAGTTTGACGCGTACGTCGATATCTTCTGCTGTAGCGAGGCATCTCGCGTGCCCAAGCTTATTTTTTAAAATAAGAGGTGAGAAAACTTGGATTTCATGGTCGAGCGGCTGCTCATAATCTACACATCATTCCGGTAAAGGCCAAACGACGCCTTGCTTGATGTAAGGAGTGTAAACATTAGACGATTGAACAGTGGAAAAATGCTGTGTGGAGTGACGAATCACGGTACACGTGTGGCGATCCGATGGCAGGGTGTGGGTATGGTGAATGCCTGGTGAACGTCATCTGCCAGCGCGAGTAGTGTCAACAGCAAAATTCGGAGACGGTGGTGTTATGGTGTGGTCGTGTTTTTCATGCAGGGGGCTTGCACCCTTGTTGTTTTGCGTGGACTATCACAACACTGG
Source organism: Schistocerca nitens (assembly GCF_023898315.1). NCBI lineage: Eukaryota > Metazoa > Arthropoda > Insecta > Orthoptera > Acrididae > Schistocerca > Schistocerca nitens. The sequence goes on from NC_064615.1 coordinate 952,842,244, forward strand.
CCTACATTGATGTGTTAAGCACTTTCTTGCTTCCCACTGTTTAAGAGCAATTCGGGGATGGCGATTGCATCTTTCAACACGATCGAGCACCTTTTCATGATGGACGGCCTCCTTTGGGATGTTTTGGAAAGCCAACTTCGTGCCAGGCTTCACCGACCGACATCGATACCTCTCCTCAGTGCAGTTCAAAATGGCTCTGAGCACTATGGGACTTAACATCTATGGTCATCAGTCCCCTAGAACTTAGAACTACTTAAACCTAACTAACCTAAGGACATCACACAACACCCAGCCATCACGAGACAGAGAAAATCCCTGACCCCGCCGGGAATCGAACCCGGGAACCCGGGCGTGGGAAGCGAGAACGCTACCGCACGACCACGAGATGCGGGCCCTCAGTGCAGTACTCCGTGATGAATGTGCTGCCATTCCCCAAGAAACCTTCCAGCACCTGACTGAACGTATGCCTGCGAGAGTGGAAGCTGTCATCAAGGCTAAGGGTGGGCCAACACCATATTCAATTCCAGCATTACCGATGGACGGTGCCACGGACTTGTAATTCATTTACATCCAGGTGTCCGGATACTTTTGATCACATAGTGTAGGTCATTCATTGCTTTACTTTGAGCACAGCCCTCCTGTAATGATTCATTCCTTTTCAAAGCTCCACATTCACCAAGTATTAGATACACAAATATATTAGATGTGTGAATAGTACCGTAAACTCTGCAAATGTTCCTCTCTGGTCACATGACACACATCCTTAACGTATGAAGCGAAATCCTGTCAGTGGTGATCGTAGTAGCACTGCTGCAGTCTCTGAGCTGTTCCAGTGTTCCGCAGTGGTGGAACGTGAACACGCTCCTTAATGTACCCCCAAAGTAAGAAGTCACAAGCCATTAGTTCAGGTGACCTGTGGGGAGGGGGGGGGGGGACAAGGGAACATAGAGCCACATCATCTTCACCACTACGCCCAATCCAGCCATGGTGGGAGATTAAGTCGTCCTCTCACGTGACGAGAAAACGCTTGTGGACGAGGTGCTGGTGACGTCACAGCGGACAATTCCACGTTCCACAACACTGCGGAACGTCAAATTTAGAATCTGGCATATCAGATTTTATGCCTCGTGGAGAGGAACGTGGCCAGTGTGATGCTACATCGTTTTTACCTCACAAGCAGAACTGAGGAATCGTCATATTGTATTGTGTTAAACTACACATCTGGTGGATTTTCTTTATTATTGTGTACGTGGTATGAATGTAAGCCTTTCCTGAGCATTAGCAAATTGAGAAGCTCTCCAAAACGCATCGTGTTTGCTATGACTTCTTGTACACTCCTGGAAATTGAAATAAGAACACCGTGAATTCATTGTCCCAGGAAGGGGAAACTTTATTGACACATTCCTGGGGTCAGATACATCACATGATCACACTGACAGAACCACAGGCACATAGACACAGGCAACAGAGCATGCACAATGTCGGCACTAGTACAGTGTATATCCACCTTTCGCAGCAATGCAGGCTGCTATTCTCCCATGGAGACGATCGTAGAGATGCTGGATGTAGTCCTGTGGAACGGCTTGCCATGCCATTTCCACCTGGCGCCTCAGTTGGACCAGCGTTCGTGCTGGACGTGCAGACCGCGTGAGACGACGCTTCATCCAGTCCCAAACATGCTCAATGGGGGACAGATCCGGAGATCTTGCTGGCCAGGGTAGTTGACTTACACCTTCTAGAGCACGTTGGGTGGCACGGGATACATGCGGACGTGCATTGTCCTGTTGGAACAGCAAGTTCCCTTGCCGGTCTAGGAATGGTAGAACGATGGGTTCGATGACGGTTTGGATGTACCGTGCACTATTCAGTGTCCCCTCGACGATCACCAGTGGTGTACGGCCAGTGTAGGAGATCGCTCCCCACACCATGATGCCGGGTGTTGGCCCTGTGTGCCTCGGTCGTATGCAGTCCTGATTGTGGCGCTCACCTGCACGGCGCCAAACACGCATACGACCATCATTGGCACCAAGGCAGAAGCGACTCTCATCGCTGAAGACGAACAACAGCAACTGTAATCCATCCATTGCCAGCTTGATGTGTATCTAATTGCGTAAGTGTAAAATTAATAATACACCCACAAAACACTGATGGACCTTGCAAAATAACTTGTGATCCCTTGTTAGCAACTCTCACTTCCAGATCTTCTATGGCCTTATAAACAGTTTGACGCGTACGTCGATATCTTCTGCTGTAGCGAGGCATCTCGCGTGCCCAAGCTTATTTTTTAAAATAAGAGGTGAGAAAACTTGGATTTCATGGTCGAGCGGCTGCTCATAATCTACACATCATTCCGGTAAAGGCCAAACGACGCCTTGCTTGATGTAAGGAGTGTAAACATTAGACGATTGAACAGTGGAAAAATGCTGTGTGGAGTGACGAATCACGGTACACGTGTGGCGATCCGATGGCAGGGTGTGGGTATGGTGAATGCCTGGTGAACGTCATCTGCCAGCGCGAGTAGTGTCAACAGCAAAATTCGGAGACGGTGGTGTTATGGTGTGGTCGTGTTTTTCATGCAGGGGGCTTGCACCCTTGTTGTTTTGCGTGGACTATCACAACACTGGCCTACATTGATGTGTTAAGCACTTTCTTGCTTCCCACTGTTTAAGAGCAATTCGGGGATGGCGATTGCATCTTTCAACACGATCGAGCACCTTTTCATGATGGACGGCCTCCTTTGGGATGTTTTGGAAAGCCAACTTCGTGCCAGGCTTCACCGACCGACATCGATACCTCTCCTCAGTGCAGTTCAAAATGGCTCTGAGCACTATGGGACTTAACATCTATGGTCATCAGTCCCCTAGAACTTAGAACTACTTAAACCTAACTAACCTAAGGACATCACACAACACCCAGCCATCACGAGACAGAGAAAATCCCTGACCCCGCCGGGAATCGAACCCGGGAACCCGGGCGTGGGAAGCGAGAACGCTACCGCACGACCACGAGATGCGGGCCCTCAGTGCAGTACTCCGTGATGAATGTGCTGCCATTCCCCAAGAAACCTTCCAGCACCTGACTGAACGTATGCCTGCGAGAGTGGAAGCTGTCATCAAGGCTAAGGGTGGGCCAACACCATATTCAATTCCAGCATTACCGATGGACGGTGCCACGGACTTGTAATTCATTTACATCCAGGTGTCCGGATACTTTTGATCACATAGTGTAGGTCATTCATTGCTTTACTTTGAGCACAGCCCTCCTGTAATGATTCATTCCTTTTCAAAGCTCCACATTCACCAAGTATTAGATACACAAATATATTAGATGTGTGAATAGTACCGTAAACTCTGCAAATGTTCCTCTCTGGTCACATGACACACATCCTTAACGTATGAAGCGAAATCCTGTCAGTGGTGATCGTAGTAGCACTGCTGCAGTCTCTGAGCTGTTCCAGTGTTCCGCAGTGGTGGAACGTGAACACGCTCCTTAATGTACCCCCAAAGTAAGAAGTCACAAGCCATTAGTTCAGGTGACCTGTGGGGAGGGGGGGGGGGGACAAGGGAACATAGAGCCACATCATCTTCACCACTACGCCCAATCCAGCCATGGTGGGAGATTAAGTCGTCCTCTCACGTGACGAGAAAACGCTTGTGGACGAGGTGCTGGTGACGTCACAGCGGACAATTCCACGTTCCACAACACTGCGGAACGTCAAATTTAGAATCTGGCATATCAGATTTTATGCCTCGTGGAGAGGAACGTGGCCAGTGTGATGCTACATCGTTTTTACCTCACAAGCAGAACTGAGGAATCGTCATATTGTATTGTGTTAAACTACACATCTGGTGGATTTTCTTTATTATTGTGTACGTGGTATGAATGTAAGCCTTTCCTGAGCATTAGCAAATTGAGAAGCTCTCCAAAACGCATCGTGTTTGCTATGACTTCTTGTACACTCCTGGAAATTGAAATAAGAACACCGTGAATTCATTGTCCCAGGAAGGGGAAACTTTATTGACACATTCCTGGGGTCAGATACATCACATGATCACACTGACAGAACCACAGGCACATAGACACAGGCAACAGAGCATGCACAATGTCGGCACTAGTACAGTGTATATCCACCTTTCGCAGCAATGCAGGCTGCTATTCTCCCATGGAGACGATCGTAGAGATGCTGGATGTAGTCCTGTGGAACGGCTTGCCATGCCATTTCCACCTGGCGCCTCAGTTGGACCAGCGTTCGTGCTGGACGTGCAGACCGCGTGAGACGACGCTTCATCCAGTCCCAAACATGCTCAATGGGGGACAGATCCGGAGATCTTGCTGGCCAGGGTAGTTGACTTACACCTTCTAGAGCACGTTGGGTGGCACGGGATACATGCGGACGTGCATTGTCCTGTTGGAACAGCAAGTTCCCTTGCCGGTCTAGGAATGGTAGAACGATGGGTTCGATGACGGTTTGGATGTACCGTGCACTATTCAGTGTCCCCTCGACGATCACCAGTGGTGTACGGCCAGTGTAGGAGATCGCTCCCCACACCATGATGCCGGGTGTTGGCCCTGTGTGCCTCGGTCGTATGCAGTCCTGATTGTGGCGCTCACCTGCACGGCGCCAAACACGCATACGACCATCATTGGCACCAAGGCAGAAGCGACTCTCATCGCTGAAGACGACACGTCTCCATTCGTCCCTCCATTCACGCCTGTCGCGACACCACTGGAGGCGGGCTGCACGATGTTGGGGCGTGAGCGGAAGACGGCCTAACGGTGTGCGGGACCGTAGCCCAGCTTCATGGAGACGGTTGCGAATGGTCCTCGCCGATACCCCAGGAGCAACAGTGTCCCTAATTTGCTGGGAAGTGGCGGTGCGGTCCCCTACGGCACTGCGTAGGATCCTACGGTCTTGGCGTGCATCCGTGCGTCGCTGCGGTCCGGTCCCAGGTCGACGGGCACGTGCACCTTCCGCCGACCACTGGCGACAACATCGATGTACTGTGGAGACCTCACGCCCCACGTGTTGAGCAATTCGGCGGTACGTCCACCCGGCCTCCCGCATGCCCACTATACGCCCTCGCTCAAAGTCCGTCAACTGCACATACGGTTCACGTCCACGCTGTCGCGGCATGCTACCAGTGTTAAAGACTGCGATGGAGCTCCGTATGCCACGGCAAACTGGCTGACACTGACGGCGGCGGTGCACAAATGCTGCGCAGCTAGCGCCATTCGACGGCCAACACCGCGGTTCCTGGTGTGTCCGCTGTGCCGTGCGTGTGATCATTGCTTGTACAGCCCTCTCGCAGTGTCCGGAGCAAGTATGGTGGGTCTGACACACCGGTGTCTATGTGTTCTTTTTTCCATTTCCAGGAGTGTAATAAAGTGACGTATAATTACATATCGGTAGCTAAAGGGTTCATGTGTTTTTTTTGGGGGGGGGGGTATTTATAGCTTGTGTCTTGTGAAATTACAGGGTGTATCAAAAAGAATCATATGATTTGGCACGTCTATATTTCTAAAACTAATAAACATATAAAATGAATTTTGTTCTTTGATGAACGGGAAACTCAAAAAGTTTTTTTTTTCGTATCTTTTCATAGCTGTTCATTAAGCCCCCCTTGAGTTGAATGGCATGTGTCACAGCCTCATACAAATTGTTCCCACACTGCAGCGGCCATCTCATGAGTTACAGCTTTCACAGCTGCTGTTATGCATTCATTGTTGTTGGTAACATAGGGACATAAACATAGTCTTTCATAAACCCCCACAAGAAATAATCGATTACAGTCACGTCTGGTGACTTTCGAGATCAGTAATGTAAGGCTGAATCATTTTGTCCAGTAGAATCGATCCAGCGTTCAGCAATCTTTTGATTTAAAAATTCCCGCACTTCCAGATGCCAGTGTGGCGCTGCCACATCCTGTTGGTAAATGAAGTCTCCAACTGTGAGAAAAGAAAGTTCTCAGGCATATCGAGATATGTGCTTCCTGTAACAGTGTCCTCGGCAAAGAAAAATGGACCATACACCTTTTCCCATGAAACTGCACAAAATACATTAAATTTTGGAGAGTCCCTCTCATGTTGTACAGCTTCATGTGGTTGTTCCGAACCCCATATTCTCATAGCGTGACGGTTCACCTTTCCATTTAAATGGAATGTTGCCTCGTCACTAAACACAAAGTTTGGAAGAACACTGTCATCTTCCATCTTGCCAAGTAGGAAATTACAGAACACCACACGTAGTTGTGTGTCACCTACATGAAGAGCTTGCAGTAGCTGAATTTTGTATGGTTTCATAAGTAAACGTCGACGCAACGCCAAACGGACATCGGAGTCGAGCTGCACGGCTAACGGATTTCTGTGGATTCCTTGTGAAACGATGGTGAATGCTTTCGACGTCTGTGTCAGACACACGGGGACGCCCGGACGATTTGCCTTAACACAAACAACCTGTTTCTCGGAATTGTTCATGCCATCGTTTAATGCACTGTGCTGTAAGAGGATGTACATCATACCTAGTACGAAAGTGACGCTGAATAGATATTACTGACCCGCACTGCGCGAAACGTAGAACACAAAACGCCTTCTGTTGCCCCGACACAATTTTTACTAGAACTGAAGTGGCCGCACACTGCTGCTAACTAGCACGAACCATGTTAAACTCCAGAGTTTGCTCTTTCCCACAATACGTTGTTCACGCATATATCTCAAATAACATAATTATGATTTTTATAGTCGGATGATTCTTTTTGATACACCCTATATACCGTTTCAATGTTGCGGACGATGAAGATCTATGAAAACGTCGTAGTTTTTAATCAGTTTGTCGTTTTCCACTATCAAATAACACTTGTAGACACTCGTACAGTCTTTAGACAGTGCATACCATGCTCGGAGTCCTGGTTTCCATGTAGAATCCATAAGTCAGTTGAAAACATCGTTAGCTGTGAAGCGAAAAGTAGGAAGTATGTATCCACCTCCTTCCAACCTTCCAATTTTTTTCACCTTTTGGCTTCTGAAAGAATCTGGGTCTTTGTTATTAGTTTAAAAGAAGTATTACCTGCAGTAGACGATGCTATTTATTACAAATAATGTAGTTGCTGCAGTTCTTTTCGCAAAGTCCGTCCACTGGAATGTTTTCCCAGTGGGCAAAATTCTTAAGGTACCGATAATTGTCGGCCTATGTCAGAAAATAAACACAAGTTGCGTACTGCGAGTTTTTGTTATTATGAAACATTTTTGTAAATTATATACAGGGTGGTCCATTGATAGTGACCGCTCACAAAATAAGCATCAAACGAAAAAACTACAAAGAACGAAACTCGTCTAGCTTGAAGGGGGAAAACAGATGGCGCTATGGTTGGCCCGCTAGATGGCGTTGCCATAGGTCAAACGGATATCAACTGCGTTTTTTAAAAATAGGAACCCCCATTTTTATTACATATTGTGTAGTACGTAAAGAAATATAAATGTTTTAGTTGGACCACTTTTTCGCTTTGTGTTAGATGGCGCTGTAATAGTCACAAACGTATATCACATAACATTCCGCCAGTGCGGACGGTATTTGCTTCGTGATACATTACCCGTGTTAAAATGGACCGCTTACCAATTGTGGAAAAGGTCGATGTCGTGTTGATGTATGTCTCTTGTGATCAAAATGCCTAACGGGCTTGTGCCATGTATGCTGCTCGGTATCCTGGACGACATCATCCAAGTGTCCGGACGGTTCGCCGGATGGTTACGTTATTTAAGGAAACAGGAAGTGTTCAGCCACATGTGAAACGTCAACCACGAACTGCAACAAATGATGATGCCCAAGTAGGTGTTTTAGCTCTTGTAGCGGCTAATCCGCACATCAGTAGCAGACAAATTGCACGAGAATCGGGAATCTCAAAAACGTCGGTGTTGAGAATGCTACATCAACATCGATTGCACCCGTACCATATTTCTATGCACCGGGAATTGCATGGCGACGACTTTGAACGTCGTGTACAGTTCTGTTACTGGGCACAAGAGAAATTACGGGACGATGACAGATTTTTTGCACGCGTTCTGTTTAGCGACGAAGCGTCATTCACCAACAGCGGTAACGTAAACCGGCATAATATGCACTATAGGGCAACGGAAAATCCATGATGGCTGCGACAAGTGGAACATCAGCGATCTTGGCGGGTTAATGTATGGTGCAGTATTATGGGAGGCCCCCATTTTATCGATGGTAATCTGAATGGTGCAATGTATGCTGATTTCCTACTTAATGTTCTACAGATGTTACTACAAGAGGTTTCATTGCATGACAGAATGGCCATGTACTTCCAACATGATGGATGTCCGGCACATAGCTCGCTTGCGGTTGAAGCGGTACTGAATAGCATATTTCATGACAGGTTGATTGGTCGTCGAAGCACCATACAATGGCCCGCACGTTCACCGGATCTGACGTCCCCGGATTTCTTTCTGTAGGAAAAGTTGAAGGATATTTGCTATCGTGATCCACCGACAACGCCTGACAACATGCGTCAGCGCATTGTCAATGCATGTGCGAACATTACGGAAGGCGAAATACTCGCTGTTGAGAGGAATGTCGTTACAAGTATTGCCAAATGAATTGAGGTTGACGGACATCATTTTGAGCATTTATTGCCCTTAATGTGGTATTTACAGGTAATCACGCTGTAACGGCATGCGTTCTCAGAAATGATAAGTTCACAAAGGTACATGTTCACATTGAAACAGCCGAAATAAAATGTTCAAACGTACCTAAGTTCTGTATTTTGATTTAAAAAACCTACCTGTTAACTGTTCGTCTAAAATTGTGAGCCATATGTTTGTGACTATTACAGCGCCATCTATCACAAAGCGAAAAAAGTGGTCCAATTAAAACATTCATATTTCTTTAAGTACTGCAAGAATATGTAATAAAAATGCGGGTTCCTATTTAAAAAACGCAGTTGATATCCGTTTGAGCTATGGCAGCGCTATCTAGCGGGCCAACCATAGCGCCATCTGGTTTCCCTCTTCAAGCTAGACGAGTTTCGTTCTTTCTAGTTTTTTCGTTTGATCCTTATTTCGTGAGATGTTTGATCCGGTCACGATCAATGGACCATCCTGTATACCTGCCTCTTGGCTTTGGGCTCCTCATGACTGTACCTTTTGGCTAAATATCTTTTTCAGTAATGGTGAGCGCTTATAAACACTTTCCTCTTCTATTCAAATGAAATTAGGAAACGAATCTCTAACTTGAAATGTATGTGATGAACTACAGATGTTACAGAGCCGTAGGCTGATATTATACACTACACTTATCCACATTCAATTTAACACCGGAAATGGGATGAAGGTTCAACTGAGTGAACCACTAACTTTCACTAGTATGTATGTCAGATCGTTGTAAAGCGTTATACGCTATTCAAGCCATCGGCGAGTCCAGATTACCTCCGCTTTTCTGCGGCAGTCGCTAACAGAGTTGTCGCAGCTATTTTACGCGACTCCATTTTCGCAAAGAAACTGTGTGATTTACGCACCAGATGCCGCAGCCAAGCAGGTGGAGGGCGCTGGGGTTGCAAATCACGTTTAGGAGCATCTTGTGTTCCGTGAGACGGAAAGCAGGTCTTTTCAGACCGTCAGGCACCGCGTCAGGCGTGCTTCGCGATGAAAAACTCGTCAAGATGACGGCGCGTGTTGTGTCGCGTGGAGGCCGGTTGGCAACGGGTGGCCCAGCCCAGTCGCTCGCAGGCAGCGACCTGCCGATCTCGCGCGCTGTGACGTCACCCATTGAAGGCCGGTCTCGGCGCGCGCATACCGCACTGCCGGTCCACACGCCGCTGCCAGTCGCAGGCGGTGACGTCGGCCGCCTCTGCGCTTGATCGTAAACCCGCAAGGACACTCGACCCTCAGGCCTTGCCGGAAAACCTTCTGTCAACACCGACATTGGACTGTTGGTGACTGGAAACATGTTGCCTGGTGGCGGATGAATTTGAACGGGTATGGAGACAAGCTCATGAATCCATGTACGCTGCATGTTAGCAGGGGAGTGTTCAAGCTAATGGAGGCTCTGTAATGGTGTGGGGCGTCTGCAGTTGGAGTGATAAGGGACCCCTTATAGGTCTAATACGACTCTGATAAGTGTCACGTACGTAAGCAACCTGTTTGATCACATGCATCTATTAATGTCCATTGTGCATTCCGACGGACTTGGACAATTCCAGAACGTCAATGCGACACCCCACACGTCCAGAACTGTACAGTGTGGCTCCAGGAACACTGTTCTGAGTTTACACAATTCCGCTGGCCATCAAATGCCCCAGACATGAACATTATTGAGCGTATCTGGGATGCCTTGCAGCGTGCTGTTCATAAGAGATCTTCACCCCCTCGTACTCTTACGGATTTATGGACAGTCCTGCAGGATTCATGGTGTGATTTCCCTACAGCACTATTGCAAACATTAGTCGAGTCCATGCCACGTCGTGTTGCTGCACTTCTACCTCCTCGTTTGGGCCCTACACGATATTAGGAAGGTGTACCAGTTTCTTTGGCTCTTCAGTGTAGAAGGAAAAGTCCTGACTGAGTCATGATCGACCAGCCAAAAAGCGCTAAGGATAGGAACTTGAAATTTGAGAGGATGTTGGTCTTTTACTGTAGGCATAGTTAAAGGAGGGACTTTTCAAATTTTCACCCCTAAGTAGGTGGACTAGAGGATGAAAGGTTATTACAAAATGTCGCCCTTAAGAGAGTATTAATCTAGAATTGCGAAAATTTCTGTTCGGTTTCTCGGCAAGAAATAAAAAAAATTACGTGTTTCATCATTTTTGGAAATTCAACCCCTTAAGGGAGTGAAATAGGGGATGAAATGTTCTAAGGAAATATGTAATTATGAAACCATTTTTAAAGCTAAATTTACGAAATTTGCTCTCTGGATTCTCGGTTACAAATAAAAACTATTTGTTTCAGTGTTTTTGGAAATTAAACCCCTAATGGGGTGAAACAGGGAACTGAAATTTATGTGGAAATATTTCGTTGTATTAAAACATTTTTGAAGCTAATACAGAAAACGATTAAAAAGATCTATGTAGACCATGCAGACTACGCTAGCGAAGCAATAGGCGCCAAGCCAGTTTAAATATAAAATTTGTAATCTGTATGCTAATTAACACATATGTGATTGCCATTTTAATTAAAAATGCACATATACAATAGCACACAAAAATCCAGTTTTCATAGCAAATATAAATTACTATTTACCGATCTTGTATAAAAGATTGTTAATAAAGGTCGTTAATTTTTGGTCATCTTTAAGTATTTTACTCCTCAAGGAAATTCTCATAGAACATGAAATTTACGACTGCCGTGATTCGAACCTGGGTCGCCCATGTGGCAAGCGTGAACCATTCCACATAACCAGAACGCCCGTCAGAAAAACAGATTTCTTTACGAGAGTGAAGATTCTCAGAAAACTTGTAAGTCGATTTTCGCGAGAGTTTTTGAGAGTTGCATTGAATTGTTTTGGGTGTATCATATTTCAGTACTGAACTTTATGTACCATAAATACAAAAAAAAAAAAAAAAAAATAAATTCAGAAATCCGATTGCCATTGACGTTGTATGTGAAGAATGTAATTTTTTTACGTTTTTTGAAGAACATCTTTCCATTCTTGACGATGTAGAAAAATAAAATATTAAAGCTAATGGCCGGAAAGACGACGTCTTTCAAAAATTTCCTTAAAAATTTATTTTGACTGTAAACCGCAAGCATCGGAGGTTAAGTTTTAAATATTTTTATTTTGGGAAAAGAACAGTCAGCTTTCGCAACAGGTGTATGTTCAAATGGTTCAAATGGCTCTGAGCACTATGGGACTTAACATCTATGGTCATCAGTCCCCTAGAACTTAGAACTACTTAAACCTAACTAACCTAAGGACATCACACAACACCCAGCCATCACGAGGCAGAGAAAATCCCTGACCCCGCCGGGAATCGAACCCGGGAACCCGGGCGTGGGAAGCGAGAACGCTACCGCACGACCACGAGATGCGGGCAGATGTATGTTCTTCTACATACATCAGGACCGTTGTGCATACGTTAGTGTAGCTCAGTACCAGCTCAGTTTCCTCTTTTTATCGCTGGATAGTTTCCTTAAATATGAGGTGACTATTTTCTGCATGACCTCCACGAATAAAGAACAAATCGCGACGTGACCCACTTCTCGATGCAGGGGTCTGTGATGTGGCCCAAGCCGTTGCTTAGCATTAACTTGGAACGAGTCGATCTACTTAAATATGTCTATCCGCTGTCAGCAAAATACATTATGAAGAAAACCATGGAATACAGTAAGAGCAGGGAACTAATGTTGGCAGTCAGGAGATAAGTTACGCCGTTAACAAATGTCTGAGCTGTGTCGTTCTGTGCAACCAAAATACAAGTATAAAAGGGCTTGCACCTCTCTGTGGTCGCATAACATAAATTATCACTGGTGTATTCGTGTAATGAATATGCTGATTTTCGACATGGAAGCTGTATTCAGGGTAGTTTGATTTTGTAAACCAGTCATCGAAACTGCTTAGCATGGCTTGTCTGAAGCCATTTGTCTTGGATAAGTCTAGATTTTATAAATCTTGAAATTACACACGTCACAAAAATTTTGCATCATTCCAGTTCCTAGAACTCCTGAAGATAGACATTGACTGCGGATATTGGCTCACAGACATAGTCCCCTTGACTGTTCAGAGATGTCACTTAACCGGGCCAAAGATGTAAACAACCATGCAGGAGCAGCGCCTATTAAGGGGGTACGACTGCCGATCAGTTCCAGTCATTCCGCCAGGAAGGAGGTACACGGCTCGTGTTTGTAGTTCAACCATGCCTAGACGGTCAGTACCGCGGTTCGATCGCGTCCGCATTGTTACTTTGTGCCAGGAAGGGCTCTCAAAAAGGGGAAGTGTCCAGGCGTCTCGCAGTGAACCAAAGCGATGTTTGTTCGGGCATGGAGGAGATACAGAGAGACAGGAACTATCGATGACATGCTCAGGCCGCTCAAGGGCTACTACTGTAGTGGATGACCGCTACCTACGGATTGTGGCTCGGAGGAACCCTGACAGCAACGCCATCATGTTGAATAATGCTTTTCGTGCAGTCACAGGACGTCGTGTTACGACTCAGACTGTGCGCAGTAGGCTGCATGGTGCGCAACATCACTCCCGACGTCCACAGCGACGTCCATCTTTGCAACCACGGCACTATAAAGCGCGGTACAAGAAGAGCCCAACAACATGCCGAATGGACTGCTCAGGATTGGCATCACGTTCTCTTCACTGATGAGTGTCGAATATGCCTTCACCCAGACAATGGTCGGAGACGTGTTTGGAGGCAACCTGGCCAGGCTGAACGCCTTAGACACACTGTCAAGTGAGTGCACTGCTGTTTTGGGGTGGCATTATGTGGGGCCGACGTACGCCGCTGGTGGTCATGGAAGGCGCAGTAACTGCTGTAGCATACGAGAATGCCATCCTTCGACCGGTAGTACAGCCATATCGGCAGCATATTGGCGAGCCTTTTGTTTTCATGGACGACAATTCGCGCCCCCATCGTGCACATCTTGTGAATGACTTCCTTCACGAGTGCGACATTGCTCGACTAGAGTAGCCAGCATGTTCTCCAGACATGAACCCTATCGAACAGGCCTGAGATAGATTGAAAAGGGCTGTTTATGGACGACGTGACCCACCAACCACTCTGAGAGATCTACGGCGAATCGCCGTTGAGGAATGAGACAATCTGGACCAACAGTGCCTTGATGAAATTGTGGACAGTATGCAACGACGAATACAGGCATGCATCAATGCAAGAGGACGTGCTACTGGGTATCAGAGGTACAGGTGTGTACAGCAGTTTGGACCATCACCTCTGAAGGTCTCGCTGTATGGTGGTACAACTTGCAAAGTGTGGTTTTGATGAGCAATAAAAAGGACGGAAATGATGTTCATGTTGATCTCTATTCTAATTTTCTGTATAGGTTCCGGAACTCTCGGAACTGAGGTGACAATGTTCTGCCAACCGAGTGTATTCCACGGTGTCGTGAAACACAGTTTCCATGCAGTTATCATAAGAAAGAATACATTTCATAACAATTGTTAAGGCATCATTATTGAATTGTATGCATTAAGCTTTACCATTCTGTGAGAAGTTCAGAATGGTTCAAATGGCTCTGAGCACTATGGGACTTAACATCTGAGGTCATCAGTCCCCTAGAACTTAGAACTACTTAAACCTAACTAACCTAAGGACACCACACACATCCATGCCCGAGGCAGGATTCGAACCTGCGACCGTAGCGGTCGCGCGGTTCCAGACTGAAGCGCCTAGAACCGTTCGGCCACACTGGCCGGTTCTGTGAGAAGTAATTTGCCTTGTAATTCATAGCCGACTTAAAAATTGAGACTATTTACAGAACGTAATGCGATATCAAATAGTTGCTCCTTTTGACACTTAATAAAATTTGTTTTCTTTTGTGTCAATGCAGTTCGTGTCCTCAATCCCATTTCATTCCAGCCATATTTTCTTGACGTCTCGCGGATCTAGAACAGGATCGGTAGAGCCCTCTCCCAAGTCCCGAGATTGCACGATACTGTTCGCAGTAGGCGTGAAGCTCTAGGCGTGAGTGCTTGAAACTGTTTCATTTAATGGCAAATAATTTAAAGCAATAAGAATCATTTGCGCATGATCACCTACGCCGTTGTGTACTTCCTTATTTGCCCCATCGAGAAGTGCCTGTGCACCGCAGTTTTTAAATCAGAGGCCCGTATGACTTCAGTAAGATGCAGAAGGACGTTGTTTCTACAGTAGAGAATGAGCGACATGAAGTTCAAATGGTTCAAATGGCTCTGAGCACTATGGGACTTAACATCTGTGGTCATCAGTCCCCTAGACCTTAAAACTACTTAAACCTAACTAACCTAAGGACATCACACACATCCATGCCCGAGGCAGGATTCGAACCTGCGACCGTAGCAGTCCCGCGCTTCCGGACTGCAGCGCCTAGAACCGCACGGCCAGCACGTCCAGCTGCTATATTTAAAGAGCATAATAATACAGACAACAGCTCGTCAGCTCTCTCAAAGAACCTCAAGAATGACAGCAGTCGTTGGGGGAATATAACGGGAAGCATGAAGGAGTTTCACGAAGAGAAACGGTGATTCAAATGTAGAGGAAGTATAGATTTACCGAGCCTTGAAAGAGGAGTGCGTCGGCGTTTTACATGAGAGGACGAAAGTGTCTAAAGGGCATTTCTGGACCCTCTTCAGCGATATCCTCCTTAAGAAACAGCCATCAACATATGTAATGTAGTGACATAGGATTTTCGCATGCTATTTCCGTCCAGAATGCACCGTAGAGATAGTTTTAAGTTAGAACAGGCTGGGACCAGACATGCATTCTCAAAGATTTTACGACAGACGGTAGTATCGTTGGTGCTGAGCATTAGGCTTTAAGTAAATATCATCGTTGGTAGGTGATGGCAGCGGATTTCAGTTCACAACTGCACCTCCGGAACGGTGGATGCACCGGCTTCTGATGTTTTATGGTTCGAGTTGCTAATACACGTGAGCAGCAAGTTTTGAAGTTGTGATGAGGCCTAATGGCATAAAAAAATTTAAGGTATTATAACACAGGAAGTCTGTAATCCTTATACATCTACAGGTATAAGGACGATTGTTTTATGTGGTTTCCGTGTTTTTAGCATTTGAAAATGGGATAATGTTGTCCAGGAAAATGTTGAGGCCGTAATGACACGATTGACTTCTGGACTGAATGTCCTCAATAATGATAAAATCGTTTTAAAATTACAAAAATTAGAGCGCTGTATAAAAGTAAGTCCCAATTTTTTTAAAGATTTTTAATCTTTTTTTTTTTTTTTTTGTTTTTTTTTTTTTTTTTTTTTTTTTTTTGTTGGATGAAATATGTTTATCGCGTTTCGATGTGAAAGCCAACTAGTACACATTGTAACTAGTAATTAAAATGCAGTTTGATAATTAGTAATATAGATGAAAGCTGACCGCTTTCTTCGATGGCTGTGCTATCTATTGGTATCAAGGCAATACATTAGAAAGTAGGATAATATTGTCCCGGAACATGTTATGGCAGTAATAATTTGTATACATTTGAAGTTACTGTTTTGAACGTGTCACTATCACGCAGAATCTGTAGTAGGAGATTAAAAGGAAGACTGTGATTTGTTTAAAAGGTTGTGGGCAAATGCAGTGCATTTGTAAAGGGTGTGATACACGAAACGATGGTAAGATCAATGTTGGTGTACTGTGTCAGCGCGTGCAGTCCGTACCAAGTAGCATGAACAGCGATCTGTACAGTCCATACAACAGTGGTTTTGGACGGTCGTTGGTGTATGTGTATGTGCTGTAATACTCCTCCCCAAAGCATCCCACAAGTTCTCTATGGAAGTCGGAGGAACGGGTAGGCCAGTCCCACGGACAATATCTTCTTGTTCTAAGAGCCTCTCTGTCTGCGTAGTTCATTGTGGTCGCTTTCTCATGCATAAAAACGAAGTCAGGGCCGAATGCACTCGTGCAAAGAAGCATTTGGGGAAGGAGTACGTGTCAAAATAACGTTGATCGGGGAGTGTAAGATATTCAAGGATTTGGAGGTTAGTAAGCCCATGCAACATTAAGTCGCCCCATACCGTAACACCTGAAGCACCAAAAGGATAATGTTTGATAATGTTCCTGGGTGCATTACGTATACTCACCGTATGAAGCTGCTTCCAGCATTGTCGAACGAGATCGTTTTGGCGGTCCAGTTTTTATGCTGTGAGAAGGCACAAGGTTGCATAGGCGTACTGACCGCCAAATCTTGGAACACTGTACACTTATCTGTCAACATCGTTGTGATACTGTATTCCAACCCTTTTCAGGGCTGGACTCGGCTCTGACTTCATTTTTACGGATGACAATATGCGACCGCATCGAACCACATACGTCCTTACGTTTTGCACATCAGTGTGTAATGTGAGTACCTTCTGCGTTCTTAGAACTTAATAATAAACTGCATAAATAATATCTATGCCACACATGAATCGTACATCATTTTTCGAATGTCACGTTTGAAGAAATATGTCTTCTTTCAGTTTAATTTGTGATAGATGAGCAATTTTTGACAATGTAATTTCAAACATGCTTATCTTTCAGAAACTGTTTCAATAGGGCCGACTTTGACGTCGTAATAGAAATTTTCTTCCAGTCCACGACGTCCTTAGAAATATTGGATGAAATATATACCACTGTTGCTCCAACAGCTTCCCTATCGCTTCACATCCTGTAACCATGGAGGGCAACGTGCTGCCTTTGAAATTCCGTTGCCGCGGCCGGAATACAGACTGCGGCGCATAAATCTGGACAAATTTCAGTTTGAATTCCCCCACCCCCCAACCCCCCATTCGTAGTTCCGCCGGAGGTCGCGATTGGCGTTCTTGAAAGTGAGACCCATCTAGTAAACAGTCAGAACTTCAAAATGGACCAGATATTACGGACAAGTGAGAAGTACAACCGAAGAGCTGCGATTATCTGATGTCTTCGCGCTGGGCGTTCGCCCACTGAAATAGTTAAGAGTTTTCGTGTGCTCGAGGTCAACTGTTAATGATATTGTGGTCAAGTATAATGCTTATGAGTAGTCTGGGGAAGGTTCCGCTAACCAGGCGAGGAAACCTCATTCGAGTAAATGCGTGTCACGAACTGCGGCAGTCATCGAAAAGGCTCAGGCGCTGATTTGGGAGGACCCGGGGTAATCGCTGAGGAAACTGGCGTCAGTATTGAATGTCAGCGAGTCAACAATGCGGCGGATGGCAGAGGAGGACCTCATACGAGCCATTTAGTCCAAAAAGGGCTCTCGGATAACGTTGACTTGTTGTGGTCAAAGAAGTTCTGGCCCCCGAATAGCCCGGATTTGAACCCCCTCGACTACAGTGTTTGGAGCGTAGTCGAAAGAGTTATCAGTAAGACGAGGCACCCTAATGTCGCATATCTACACGTCGCTATCGAAGCAGCATTCGCGAATATGGACAGTGCTATTCTAGAGATGGTGTGCGATCGCTTTAGGACAAGATTGGAGGCGGTCACTGCAGCTGAAGGGGGTTACATCGAGTAATGTTCGTCTTGAAACTCTATTTATATGTAAAGGGATTTTCATTTTCATTTGTATTTTGTTTTAATAAATTTGCTTTGTAAAAAAATTTCCAAAAGTTTCATTTGTCCGAATGTAAGCGCAGCATCCTGTGCTGCTGAGCAGGCACGGCGCAACAAGCTGCTCCGTTATTGAAGCGAGCAGGAATTCACACGCCGGGCCCTGGCGCCGAGCTGTCTGTCTCTCCCTGCGTGACCAGAGGCATGCTTTGGTCAAAACGAAGCCGGGTAAATCTGACATAAATACGTACTCTCCTCCTTTGCCTTGCATTATCTTTCATTAGCTGCTACCTACGATGAGAAGTACTCCATGCCATCCCAGGAGCCAATGTGGATCATCCAACCTCATCTGTAACCACTCGTTGTCTCTGCTAGCCGCTGGTTTATGGGCCATACCTAGACATGACGCCGCTGTGGCTTCAACTGGCGCCACCCAACTGGGGAACCATGCAGCAGTTTACTGACTCCTGGTCGCTGCCAAGGAGTCCTTGGTTCGAATTACGCAGCTGGTCTGCTGCGAGATGTGAGCTGACCGTCATACTCGTCGTCCGCTGCTGATTTTCCGTGTTTTTGTGCAATACTTGCAGATATTCTGATGATAAGGCGGGTAGCTTAACCATTTAACTACAGAATCATGCGTGACTCATTAATTAATTACGTATTTGGGTAACTCCAAAAACACTTTTCCTAGAAGATTGCAACTGACGGGGGGTTATTTGGCATAGCCCTAGGTGTGAATTGGCATAACGTGATATGGACAGGGCACATAGACAGAACCCAGAAATTTTACAGGATAAACGTTTTATTTCATCGAACGTTGGGATGTGACTCCCTTTTCAAATAATAAACTGATCAAAAGAAAAATTCTCATGAAGAAATAATATTTGAACAAAAATAAATTCTGCTTGAAAGCTTAAGCAAAATATTGAACTTAAATGTATGAATAACAATGAATTCTTCACGAAAAATAATTCTGTTTATTGTAATAGCTATCTATACTTACTCAAATAGAATTATCTCCATGTTTTAAGTCAACCAAGGATATAAGAGTTCGTGGCTCATTTATTTGAGTACGGACGTCGAGTTTCAGCACAATTCTACTTCGGACGTATCGGATTGAATCATCTTCGTCGGTACATCTCCACTTTTTCCCCTTTTTGACCATGCTTGACACGTGTATTTCGTTGCCATCGATTTTGACAATCTTCCCCGGAGTCTGGTGGGCTTGTTACCTCGTCAAAATGAAGTCATTTACATGGCATTTTTCTTTGTGGTGGAATCTTCTCACGAATTTGCCGGCCGGAGTGGTCGTGCGGTTCTAGGCACAACAGCCTGGAGCCGAGCGACCGCTATGGTCGCAGGTTCGAATCCTGCCTCGGGCATGGATGTGTGTGATGTCCTTAGGTTGGTTAGGTTTAATTAGTTCTAAGTTCCAGGCGACTGATGACCTCAGAAGTTAAGACGCATAGTGCTCAGAGCCATTTGAACCATTCTCACGAAATTTCAGTCACCAACTTTTCCTCCGGATGCTAAAATACAGGGTGTACACGAAGTCCGGGAACACTTTCAATTATTTATTGCACAAGAACGAAACATTGTACAGATATCATACATATGTAATTTTGAAGACAGACCCTGAAAGTTGTTTTTTTTTTTTTCTTTCGTGTATACCGCCACAGCGCAGTTTGGTAATTTGCCGATAGTCAGCGCTAGTCGCAAACATGACGAGTTCAGGTGCGGAGCGAGCTTTCTGTGTGTTGGAGTGCGACAAAATGACCTCCACGATCACCAGATAACACTCCGTGTGCCTTTTTTCTGTTGGGACACTTTAAAGATCTGGTGTATGTAATCACATCTGCCACGTGAAGTAGCAGAACTCGCGGAGAGAATACGGGAACCGACTGCTACAGTCGACGATGCCATGCTGGGACGGCTATGCAAAGAATTCGATTACCATGTTGACGTCTGCCCGGTCACTCATAGTTCGCATATCGAGTGTTATAAAAAAAAAATAAAAAGTAAACTTTCATAGTTTCGCTTCAAAATGCAATATGTATGACATCTGTACAATGTCTAGTTCTTGTGCAATAAATAATTGAAAGTGTTCCTGGACTTTATGTACGTGCTGTATTTTGTTGTCGCTGACCTACAGAGGAAGAAACAATCATCATAATAAAATAAGGGAAATCAGAGCTCGCACGGAAAGATATAGGTCTTCGTGTTTTGCGCGCGCTGTTCGAGATTAGAATAATAGTGAATTACTGTGAAGGTGGTTCGATGAATCCTCTGCCAGGCAGTTAAGTGTGATTTGCAGAGTATCCATGTAAATGGAGATGGTGATCAGGAGGTCCTGGAGATTGGTTGCTGGTCATGTTCGATGTGACCTGTCGGCAATTTTGAGTTTCACTAGGGTTGTGGGAACTGTCGAGTGAACCCTCATCATCGTCTTGGCAGGAGGTGGAGGAAGAAAACTGTTCATTGTGGACAGGTTCATCAGCTTCTAAATGATTATTAGGGAATGCCAAACTATCGTCACTCTCGGCATAGCTAATCGCTGGCACTCCGTAGAAGAGAATTCAAATTGACGTTTTCTGGGAAGTTTTTTCTTACTTCGGCTTGTCAACCGTAGCCACGTCGCCGTTCTTGACTGTACTTGGCTCTTTCTCATTATTGCCCTGTTCAGCTGCGATTCTCTTTGATGGGACTGTCTGTTAGAATAGCAACAAACCTTTTTCTGGTGACGGTTTCAGTGCTGTCGTGTCTCGACCTAGGGGAAAGGGCGAATTTCTTCTAGGGTGATGTGTATTTATTCATTTTTCAGAGGAAATTCTTCTTTTTTTATAATGAATATTAATGGAGTCGCTAGTTGGCATTGGTGCAGGGCGAGTTGTCATAGTTATGCCAACTGACTCCATTACCTAACTATACCAGTTAGCCCCACGGGGATGTCAAATACAAAATACACTACTGGCCATTAAAGATGGTTCTGAGCACTATGGGACTTAACATCTGTGGTCATCAGTCCCCTAGAACTTAGAACTACTTAAACCTAACTAACCTAAGGACATCACACACATCCATGCCCGAGGCAGGATTCGAACCTGCGACCGTAGTAGTCGCGCGGTTCCGGACTGAGCGCCTGAACCGCTAGACCACCGCGGCCGGCTGGCCATTAAAATTGCTACACCAAGAAGAAATGCAGATGATAAACGGGTATTCATTGGACAAATATATTATACTAGAACTGACATGTGATTACATTTTCTCGCAATTTGGGTGTTTAGATCCTGAGAAATCAGTACCTAGAACAACCAACCACCTATGGCCATAATAACGATCAAGAGTAGTGACTGGCGTATTGTGACGAGCCATTTGCTCGGCCACCATTGACCAGACGTTTTCATTGGTGAGAGATCTGGAGAATGTGCTGGCCAGGGCAGCAGACGAACATTTTCTGTATCCAGAAAGGCCCGTACAGGACCTGCAACATGCGGTCGTGCATTATCCTGCTGAAATGTAGGGTTTCGCAGGGATCGAATGAAGGGTAGAGCCACGGGTCGTAACACATCTGAAATGTAACGTCCACTGTTCAAAGTGCCGTCAATGCGAACAAGAGGTGACCGAGACGTGTAACCAGTGGCACCCCATACCATCACGCCGGGTTATACGACAGTATGGCGATGACGAATACACACTTCCAATGTGCGTTCACAGCGATGTCGCCAAACACGGACGCGACCATCATGATGCTGTAAACAGAACCTGGATTCATCTGAAAAAAAAATGACGTTTTGCCATTCGTGCACCCAGCTTTGTCGTTGAGTACACCATCGCAGGCGCTTCTGTCCGTGATGCAGCGTCAAGGGTAACCGCAGCCATGGTCTCCGAGCTGATACTCCATGCTGCGGCAAACGTCGTCGAACTGTTCGTGCAGATGGTTGTTGTCTTGCAAACGTCCCCATCTGTTGACTCAGGGATCGAGACGTGGCTGCACGATCCGTTACAGCCATGCGGATAAGATGCCTGTCATCTCGACTGCTAGTGATACGAGGCCGTTGGGATCCAGCACGGCGTTCCGTATTACCGCCCTGAACCCACAGATTCCATATTCTGCTAACAGTCATTGGATATCGACCAACGCGAGAAGCAATGTTGCGATACGATAAACCGCAATCGCGATAGGCTACAATCCGACCTCTATCAAAGTCGCAAACGTGATGGTACGCATTTCTCCTCCTTGCACGAGGCATCACAACAACGTTTCACCAGGCAACACCGGTCAACTGCTGTTTGTGCATGAGAAATCGGTTGGAAACTTTCCTCATGTCAGCACGTTGTAGGTGTCGCCACCGGCGCCAACCTTGTGTGAATGCTCTGAAAAGCTAATCATTTGCATATCACAGCATCTTCTTCCTGTCGGTTAAATTTCTGTAGCACGTCGTCTTCGTGATGTAGCAATTTTAATGGCCAGTAGTGTAGATACCGTATAATCTCAAGCAGCGTAAACAAAAGATGTATACTGTCACAGGTAACCACTCTTTCGAAAGACACCATCAGCAATGCCTCAATTCAATGTACAGGTTCATCAGAAACGAAAAGTTTACTCGCCAACCAGAAACAGGTTGAAACCCGTGTCCTTCTTCGTGACGTATGCAAGCAGAATGAATTTACAGTGCTTAGCGCACCTTTGCACGCACTCGCCACTAACACGATGACAGCGCCCTGACTCCACGGGGACAGGAAACAGCAACTGTGTGCCAATTTGCCCCTTATGGCAACTAACCCCGGTGCCCTCTACTCGTGACGTAGCCATACGCTCGCCAAAGCGCTGTCGCTGCGCCCTTTCGGTGGCCGCCGTGATGCGCTTGTGCATGTTTTGCTGAAGCGACCCCGCCGCCCAGCGTCAACGCACCGCACCGACTTCGTCGGTTGTGTGACTACTTGCTGAACAAAATATGTTGGCGATAACGCTGCTTTTCTTATTCCACGACCACCGAGGAGGTTCCCGACCGCCCATCTCACCATCCTGAGACTTATTCATAACGTTTTGTGGTGTCAGTTAGTGTCAGACTTTCCTAGCACCAAGTATCATTAAACTAATTAAAAATTATTTTTTCAGTATTGAGGGTCAGCTGTAAAAATGAAAGCTTATGACTGATTTATCAATTTAGTATTCAGAACGTAAAAACCATAAGAGTCTGTAAGTAGGCTGTTTATGTTTTCTTATTGGTAACGCCACGTAGCGCTGTGTATGAAAATCACTGGCTGTGCTGTGTGCGGTCTGTGGCTAGTTTGCATTGTTGTCTGCCATTGTAGTGTTGGGCAGCTGGATGTGAACAGCGCGTAGCGTTGCGCAGTTGGAGGTGAGCCGCCAGCAGTGGTGGATGTGAGGAGAGAGATGGCGGAGTTTTGAAATTTGTAATACTGGATATCATGAACTGCTATATACATTATAACTTTTGAACACTATTGATGTAAATACGTTGTTTGTTCTCCATTAAAATCATTCATTTGCTAACTATGCCTATCAGTAGTTAGTGCCTTCCGTAGTTTGAATCTTTTATTTAGCTGGCAGTAGTGGCGCTCGCTGTATTGCAGTAGTTCGAGTAACGAAGATTTTTGGTGAGGTAAGTGATTTGTGAAAGGTATAGGTTAATGTTAGTCAGGGCCATTCTTTTGTAGAGATTTTTGAAAGTCAGATTGCGTTGCGCTAAAAATATTGTGTGTCAGTTTAAGCATAGTCTTGTATAACTTTTCTAAGGGGACGTTTCAAGTCTGAAAATGTTTGAGGCATCGTAACCCAAGGCGTGCAAATTACAGTTACCTAGCGATTTGCCAATGGGAGCACTTTGCGACTTCCTAGAAATTTTATGCATAATTTCAAACGTTTTAAAACCGTTTCTTGGTGACACCCCGTACAAAATAATGAATGAAACAAAGTCTGCCGCTTACTATATTTTTTTGCTCAGGCAGTAAAACTTCAGAATCAGGGATGATGTTTTAATTTATTTCTTCTTTACTACTAACTCTATTCCCAACACATTTAGCAGTCAGTACCTACATGTAACACTGAATGAGCCAGCAAAGTTGTATCAGTGTACGCCACATAATTGAGGAGATATCACGTCATAAAAAACAGGACACGTGGGAGAAGGTCTCACGCTCTGAGGGTTCCGTACAGACTTAATTATGTATATTTATAATAATAACAATTTCCTGTGATTCAATGGCCTGGACGCCACTGGGCGACTTGAGTGTCCCTAACCTACTCCAGTTATCCAACCATGGAAAGAGGACCTTTAGTTTAACGTGGAATTCTAACCACGTGTTGCTTTTGGTGACTCCTCTCATTGTTGGGAGGTGAAGGCTACATTAAAACTAATACTGAAAAATCTGTGGTCCGACGGAGATTCGACTCTGCGGCATGCGGAATTCGCTTCACCTCTTTTTATCCTTCCTCCGGTTTCTATCTACACGCTTTCTGCTTTTTTAAAAAAATTCAAATTACACTTAGTACTCAAAAAAGAATATAGCAGAATCGGAATTAATCCTACGTGATACTGCCACATATAAACTTACAAAAAAAAAAAAAAAAAAAAAAAAAGTTGTTCTCTTCCTGTCGTTGCCTACAACTATTTTTCTCTTTCTTTTTTAATTAAAAAATAACAAAATACAAGTCCAACAGGGCCGTAAGATGAAATACCCTGTGAAATAATATAAACAATATACCTGAAAAGGGCCCATGCCAAGAATATCACGACTGGCTAATTCAGCTGAGCTTAAGGACGAAACACAAAGTTCTACATATTGGCGAATAAGTCGCGATACCGTCGCAGGCGTAAACATTTCCAGTAGGGAGTGGCCATATATTGGTAGAAGGCGCGTGGGTCCATATCGCCCGCTCCATCTACTTCTACAGTGTAATGAACATAGTGTCCCAATAGTCAAGTAGTTGTATTTGATTTTTGCCTCGGAAAGTAGGAGGAATCTGGACGTAACAGGATATCATCCTAAAAGGCAGTCTCAGCGGATCGAGTTAGAAACGATAATTGTTTTTGAAGCCAGTGCCAGTTCGCTTCGTGACCATGATAGGTAAATCTATGTCGTTGCGTTTTTATGGCAGGATGACGACTGCATTGATCCGTGAAACTAAGTCCAATACGAAATAGGAGTTCATTGGCGGATAGCAGAATGTTTACCACTTGATACCACGAGGAAGTCACCACCGTTGGTAGAATAGGAAGGCTAACATGAAACTACACTGTCTTCCAAGAATTTTGCGGCGATGCCCCTTTCAACAGGTGCCCTACAATCAACCTCTCACCCGCGCATTAAGAAAAATGTGGTAGTGAGATGCCCCCTTTGTATAATATCAACAGCCAGGTAACTGGCAGCAATTTAACTGCCGGCCGTTGTGGCCGTACGGTTCTAGGCGCTACAGTCTGGAACCGCGTGACCGCTACGGTCGCAGGTTCGAATCCTGCCTCGGGCATGGATGTGTGTGATGTCCTTAGGTTAGTTAGGTTTAAGTAGTTCTAAGTTCTAGGGGACTGATGACCAAAGCAGTTAAGTCCCATAGTGCTCAGAGCCATTTGAAGCAATTTAACTTTCACGGACATGTTTTAACTGTAAATTCAAACGACCAACATCGACAGGCGGATCAAAAATGCCCAGCTGCAGACAGTAAAATAACCGAGACGTGATTATGTAGATTGCGTGAGAGACAATCAACACGGTGCCCTGAACGAATAATAGAGACGCTTTCCTTTAAATATAGAAAAGTCGCAAACCTCCCAGAGAGCGGGCACCCTCAAACATTTCGTACCGTAATCGAAAAATGTGATGCTGCCATAAAAACAACTGGACAACTGTTTTAATTTCCTTGGTGTCATCACGGTTAGGGGAAAGATCTGCGCGAGGTAATATACTTTGCACAAGACGTCGGAATTCACGATCCGAACTCTCTAAAGAGGTAAGGGAACACCGTCCATATTCCAGGATTGCACCTTGTATCTTCTCCGTAACCGACATCCAATCAGATGTAGTCATTTGGAGAGGAGAAAGATCAATTATGACTCCCAAAGATTCATATATATCGACCATCGTCGCCCACGAAATGACAGCGTTATCAAAACCCCATAATTTCAAAAAAAAAAAAAAAATGGTTCAAATGGCTCTGAGCACTATGGGACTTAACATCTTAGGTCATCAGTCCCCTAGAACTTAGAACTAGTTAAACCTAACTAACCTAAGGACATCACACACATCCATGCCCGAGGCAGGATTCGAACCTGCGACCTTAGCAGTCGCGCGGTTCCGGACTGCGCGCTTCGAACCGCGAGACCACCGCGGCCGGCCCCGTAATTTCATCACCCGACATTTGCCTTACTTGATGCGGGCATACCCCTAGACCACCAAGCCCGAGATGTATATAGATAGTTCATCTATGGATTTTGATGAGTGAGTTTGCAAATATCAAAATATGTGACGTCTATGACCGTATCTTATGGTTTCATTGACTTGGAAACTTAATTATTTATCCCGCCAAGAGACCGTAAACATTATTATTTGATATAAATTTCAACTTGATATATGGCTTCAAATGGCTCTGAGCACTATGCGACTTAACTTCTGAGGTCATCAGTCCCCTAGAACTTAGAACTAATTAAACCTAACTAACCTAAGGACATGACACACATCCATGCCTGAGGCAGGATTCGAACCTGCGACCGTAGCGGCTGCTCGGTTCCAGACTGTAGCGCCTAGAACCGCACGGCCACTGCGGCCGGCTAACTTGATATATCTACCGTTCTTGAGAAAACTGGGACTTAGCAGACTGACAGACAGACGGACAAAAATAAATGGCAAAAAATATTTTTCTGTGATGTATATATAAATTAACATTTTTCAGGTTTTTTTTTCTCCTTTACTTGCACAATGAAACCTTGCCTCGTCCCAAACATTTATGATTCTAGGTTAACGGGAAGTACATTATTACCTTGGAAAAGTGAGAATGCGAGTCTCGAAATACGTGACATAAATGGCCGTAACTTTTGGCAGCACTGGCACTTAGAACTTAAATTTTTTACACCGCCAAGAGACCGTAGCCCTCAGAATGTACCATAAATTTCAATTTCAGACTTTCATCTGTTCCTGAGAATACAAACAAACAACAGAGTGATCCTATAATGGTTCTGCTTCTACCGAATGAGGTACAGATCCGTAAAAAATGCCATGGATGTTCAGTCATAAAGATTTTACAAACTTAGCATCAAATATTTTATACGTTAACTCATTTGTGAAGTTATCAGACATCTAATGTTGTTTTCCACGGAGACCGATTATCTAAGGAATAGGGGGTAGGGTTACTGGTAATATAAAGTTTGTGGCCAGAAGCTCCTAACACGCGAGTGAAAACGCAAGAAAATGTAAATTCCGTACACGTTGGTATTTTCATCCCTCTATATTATCTACACAAGCTCCGTAATGAAGAAACGAAAAAAAAGGAAAAAAAAAAGATTGGAAGATAAGATTTTTTTGTCGATACATACTACTGAAGCACTCATTTTTTTCTTTGTGATGAACAGGCACCGGAAGCCCGGCTAACGGCCTGAAAACGGAAGGGCAACGTTTCCACGATGGCTACGCTTGTTAACACTTTGTTCGCATATACGTTTTTGGTGCATGTTCGAAACTGCGTGGGGGCTGAATGTCCGCGCCTTTGTGAGATGTAAATCGGAAAACTACCAAGCCGGACTCGACTGCACAAAAAATTAATTTTCCAGCGGAACGGGGCGTAGTGACGCAGAATCAATGCGGCGGACAGGTCGGCGGGCCGCGGCGAACGACGGCGTTCGCACGAAACAGCGACCGATTTCGCACCTCGGGCCGGATTATCGGGCATTCAATACAGTGTGCAGGAACCGCACACAATGCCTGATTTGTTGGACCGCCGCTAGGGCGGTATGCATTATTCAGTGGCGGGACGGACTGGATAGCCGTGGGGCAGACGCACGCTGTCGCCTCGACGTCAAGTCTGCCAGGACGTTCTGGGTGAACGTCCAGGCTACGGGCAGATCATTAAAGTGCGTTCACATCTTGTTGCCGTCAGTATTGCAGCAACGTAGCTATAATACATGGCGATATTTTCGTATGGTGTGGTAATTATGCTGGTGGAGCACATGATGCAAGTAGTTGCCAAGATATGGTCAAGATGTTGAAGGTGTTGTCCGTCTGGAGTGGAGAAACAGTCCAATCTTGTTAATTCGAAATGCAAGTGTAGCTTAACCGCTTGTCTGCTTCTCTCTGTCTGAGTGAAGAAATCGCAACCAATAATACTCAAACATGATTACCAAACATCTAATCTACATCTACGTGATGACTCTGCTATTCAAAATTAAGTGCCTGGCAGAGAGTTCAATGAACCACCTTCAAACTGCCTCTCTACAGTTCCACTCTCGAATTGCGCGCGGGAAAAACGAGCACTTAATTTTTTTCTGTCTGAGCCCTGATTTCTCTTATTTTATCTTGATGATCATTTCTCCCTATGGAGGTGGATGCCAACAGAATGTTTTCGCAATAGGAGGAGAAAACTGGTGATCGAAATTTCATGAGAAGATCCCGTCGTAACGAAAAACGCCTTTGTTTCAATGACTGCCACTTCAGTTCACGTATCATGTCTGTGGCGCTATCTCCCCTATTTCGCGATAATACAAAACGAGCTGCCCTTCTTTGAACATTTTCAGTATCATCCCTCAGTCCCACCTGATAAGGATTCCACACCGCACAGCAGTACTCCAGAAGAAGGCGGACAAGTGTAGTGTAAGCAGTCTCTTTAGTAGACCTGTTGCACCTTCTAATTATTCTGCCAGTGAATCGCAGTCTTTGGTTTGCTTTACCCACATTATCTATGTGATCGTTCCAACTTAGGTTATTTGTAATTGTAATCCCGAAGTATTTAATTGAATTTACAGCCTTAAGATTTGTGTGACTTATCGCTTAATCGAAATTTAACGGATTTCTTTTATTACTCTTGTGAATAACTTCACACTTTTCTTTATTCAGAGCCAATTGCCAGTTTTCGCACCACGATATCTTATCTAAATCATTTTGCAATTTGTTTTGGTCATCTGACAAGACGGTAAATGACAGCATCGTCTGCAAATAATCTGAGAGGGCTAGTCAGATTGTCTCCTATGTCGTTTATATAGATCAGGAACAATAGAGGGCCTATAACACTTCCTAGAGGAACGCAGGATATTACTTCTGTTTTACTCCATTACTACGAACTGTGACCTTTCTGACAGGAAATCGCGAATCCAATCGCACAACAGAGGCGATATTCCATAGACCCACAGTTTGGTTAGAAGACGCTTGTGAGGAACGGTGTCGAAAGCCTTCTGAAAATTTAACAATGTGTAATCGATTTGACATCCCCTGTCGATAGCACTCATTACTTCATGAGTATAAAGAGCTAGTTGTGTATTTTCTGAATCCGTGCTATGTGTCAGTAAATCGTTTTCTTGGAAGTAATTCATAATGTTCGAATACAGCATATGTTCCAAAACCCTACTGAAAATCGAACCTAGTGATATGGGCCCGTAATTCAGCTGATTAATCCTATTTCCCTTTTTGGGTATTGGTGTGACTTTAGCCACTTTCCAGTCTTCAGGTAAAGAACTTTCTGTAAGCGATCGGTTGTACGTAATTGCTAAATATGAAGCTATTGCATCTGCACACTATGAAAGGAACCTGACTGGTATACCATCTGGACCTGAAGCCTTGCCTTTATTAAGTGATTTAAGGTGCTTTACTACACCGAGGATATCTACTTTTATGTTTCTCCTCTTCGCAGTTGTTCTTGATTGGAATTTGGGAATATTTACTTCGTCTTCTTTGGTGAAGGAGTTTCGGAAAACCGTGTTTAATAACTCTGCTTTGGTGCCACTGTAATCAGTGACCTCACCGCTGTTGTCGCGCAGTGAACAAGTTAATTTCTAATTTAAAATTGTGTACTGTGCAAAATTCTGATTATCCTGAATTACACAAAGACTTAATATGATTTGTTCAACACTGTCTACAAATTGATGCTAACTGTTTCCGTAAAAATGCAGTGCTACTCTGAATGGAACCTGACTTCTGAAATAAATGCACAACTGAACTAGCCGGCCGAAGTGGCCGTGC
This sequence comes from Schistocerca nitens, assembly GCF_023898315.1. Lineage (NCBI taxonomy): Eukaryota > Metazoa > Arthropoda > Insecta > Orthoptera > Acrididae > Schistocerca > Schistocerca nitens. The sequence continues at coordinate 952,872,614 of NC_064615.1, forward strand.
GGTTAAAGGCGCTGCAGTCTGGAACCGCAAGACCGCTACGGTCGCAGGTTCGAATCCTGCCTCGGGCATGGATGTTTGTGATGTCCTTAGGTTAGTTAGGTTTAACTAGTTCTAAGTTCTAGGGGACTAATGACCTCAGCAGTTGAGTCCCATAGTGCTCAGAGCCATTTTGAGCCACAACTGAACTAAGAAAGAAATTCCTGGCTATAATTGTATTTTCACTCACCTAGTGCCTTGGCAAACATTTCTGCAGGTTTCAAGAAAGCGGCGCACAGCATACAGCAGCAAAGCAACATTAAATATTACGACCGAAACTTCCAAGCCAGAAAGTGCAATGTGCGTACGTACATAATACACTGAAAGAAGGGTAGGAATTTTAACTGCTATAAAACGACTTTTGACAAAATTCAAGTGAAACTCCGTAATCAAAGTAATACCTTAAAAATCAACTGAATGTTCGCAATAGTTTTTGCATGCATGACTTTAAGAAATACTTTAAGCAAGGGGAATTTCATCGTCCTATCAGAGATATCCATATAACAATCGTACTATCTGGGCTTCGTTACTAAAATCTCAGTAACAAAAAACAATGCTACGCGCTTGCGTGCTTACCTCAATCTCTCAACATTCTAGAGAAACACACAAGTAATCTTCTTAGCTTCTCTCTCCATAATTGCGTCAAAAATATTCATACTCCATCTACATCAATAATATATCACACTTATAAAGAAATGTTCTTGGCTATTCTTCAAAATACGTCTGCTACTCAACATTACTCAACGTAGAAAACGTGTAACTTCGTTAGCGCTCTCACGCAGAGCAACACAAAGATATTGTAGCGATAGTCAAAGATTACTCAGCTACGTGGTTTTGGTCTGCGTAGGCTATGCGTATCTTCATTTACAATATGGGTCTAGTGAAGCAGGGAATACAACCCGTCGGCTTTGACCAGTAGCGTCATACACTAAGCATTGATATTAATGTCTTCACTTTCAGCCACAGATAAAGAGATCTCTACATATTGCTCAAAATATTCTTCATGTGCATTTATTTAAATAATTAGTTGTTTGCAATTCATTCGGTACTTAATTTCATTCTTAATGATACTGAGGTAATTTGGACTATTAGTTTCTTACTTTACGACAGTTTTTAATATCTCGTTTTCGTTTGTAGGTATGGATTTATCTGTTCCCATGAGCTTCGATGATTTGAGAGAGGCTATGGGCGTAGACATGTTTGTTTTTTACACATGTGTAGTCTCGTCGCCGAGTGGTAAGTTCAGTTTTCCATTTTTTTCTTTTACTGCATTTGACTACTTTGATGTACTTCATTGTTGTATTACACCATTACGTATGTTTCCGTGTACTCCACTACGTAATAGAAATTTCGCAGCTGTCGTTCTACTTTCGTTTCCCAGCAGTAGTATCTGTACGATTTTTTTCGAATCTGTACTAACAGCATTAAAGGCCAAACGCCCGACACAACTAAAATTTGTGTCCCGTCCTTCAGTTGAACTTTACACTGACTATTCGAAAAGAAAGACATACGTAACATTGGTGAGATTTACCTACATATGTCAGCTGGAGAGCAGGATACAAATGTTGTGTATAGCTATATAGCTCAACTAAAGAATGGGATACTACTGTCAGTGCTGTGATCAAAACTATAAGTTTCAGTCGATAGTATTAGCATCGAAGGCGAAAAAAAAATTATGACCCATAGTGAAGTACGGGATACAAATTGTATGTGTGTCTTCTTATTGCCACTTTGAACTGAGTTCAACTGAGGTACAGGTTGCAAATGTAACGTACGTCCATTTCTATGTTTTCGTTATACATATGTCAACGGAAGTATGGGATGCAAATATTATGCACGTAGCTCCTTCTTCCATCGGTAATACTACTGTCTACGTAAGGACAGACTATTAGTGGTAGCGTAGGCAAAAGAAACAATTCACGTAAAATTTGTATCCCGTGCTTCAGTTGACCTATAGAGTTCAGCTGAACAAAAAGACATTAATGCTAACGAAAACGAAGAAATCGACGTACGCTAAACTTATATCCCGTGTTGCAGTTATCGAATACAGTTCGAATGAGGTTCGAGATACAACCCATATATATGTGACGTGAGGTGTACTATGCTACCAATATTTCCATCCATTTTTCCCCTTCATTATCCACAGAAATGATACGATACAAACACGTGATATCCTTAATGTGAAAATACTACTTGCCTTGATATATGTCAACTATATTTTTCGCCTCTCGTATTCCTTTGTTTCTGAACAGTCTTGTCAGCTCTTTCATCTGTCTAGACCAATTCTGACGTCAATGGTCTAAGCCGACGAGTTGTATCCCCTGCTTCACTAGACACTACGTAAGGTACGGAATTTACAGTGACCAAAATAATATGCATAACTCACACAAGTTATCTCAGAAAAGTTCGAATAAAAAATGGTTCAAATGGCTCTGAGCACTATGGGACTTAACATCTATGGTCATTAGTCCCCTAGAACTTAGAACTACTTAAACCTAACTAACCTAAGGACAGCACACAACACCCAGCCATCACGAGGCAGAGAAAATCCCTGACCCCGCCGGGAATCGAACCCGGGAACCCGGGCGTGGGAAGCGAGAACGCTACCGCACGACCACGAGATGCGGGCAAAGTTCGAATAATTATGAGTTCGATTCAGTGAAAGTTACACTGATTAAGTGTATCATGAGGGTATCATGTTCAAACAAAATGATCAAACATAGTAGTGTAGCTTCAAAAACATTCGCATTTCTTTAAAAAAGGAAACAGAAAGTAACAACTAGAACACAAATTAAACGAAAATTACATATTTTACTAATTTTCATTTATTTCAACAATTCAAACAAAAGACACATACAAATTCCAGAAAAATACATAAAATTTTAGTAATATTTTGCAAGTAAACCAACGATCCTTTTTTATGCTCCTTTACTTCCTGCGTATTTGATCGATCGCATTTTCTATTGAGACAAAAACTCCGAAGTACATTACCATCTTGTTCTGTTTTAAGAATATACAGTTGTCACAAAATAACGTGGCCCCTGTGAGGGAGCCCATTATTTTTCTCAGCGCTGGGTGAGTGCAGCCCGCTGTTCCGAAGGGCAGCCGCCTTAGTTTCCTGTCGTCTGTTGAGCTGTGCGCTTCGTACGTAATGAACAAAACATTCTTTGCCCGCTTGCCCGCTTTCTCACACGATGTCGGACTGCTCGGTAAAAAAGTTTATTTTAGTGCATCTTATACCTTCATCTGCAAGCTTCATGCTGAACTGCCTAATGTGGGTCATTGTTACTGTGATATTTCAGTATTAAGTAACCCAGTTTAGAACAGATTGCAATGAAAATTAGGAGCTGCTATGTGTTTGTTAGGTCATACATTCCTGCATGTGAAATTGTATATGCCTGTAGAGAATATATAGGGTGGTCCATTGATCTCACGAAATAAGCGTCAAACGAAAAAACTACAAAGAACGAAACTTGTCTAGCTAGAAGGGGGAAATCAGATGGCGCTATGGTTGGCCCGCTAGATGGCGCTGCCATAGCACAAACGGATATCAACTGCGTTTTTTTAAAAATAGGAACCCCCATTTTTATTACATATTCGTGTAGTACGTAAAGAAATATGAATGTTTTAGTTGGACCACTTTTTTCGCTTTGTGATAGATAGCACTGTAATAGTCACAAACGTATGGCTCACCATTTTAGACGAACAGTTGGTAGCAGGTAGGTTTTTTAAATTAAAATACAGAACGTAGGTACGTGTGAACATTTTATTTCGGTTGTTCCAGTGATACATGTACCTTTGTGAACTTATGATTTCTGAGAACGCATGCTGTTACAGCGTGATTACCTGTAAATACCACATTAATGCCATAAATGCTCAAAATGATGTCCGTCAACCTCAATGCATTTGGAAATCCTCTCAGCAGCGACTAGTTCGCCTTCCGTAATGTTCGCACATGCATTGACAATGTGCTGACGCATGTTGTCAGGAGTTGTCGGTGGATCACGATAGCAAATATCCTTCAACTTTCCCCACAGAAAGAAATCCGGGGACGTCAGATCCGTGAACGTGCGGGCCATGGTATGGTGCTTTGACGACCAATCCACCTGTCATGAAATACGCTATTCAATACCGCTTCAACCGCACGCGAGCTACGTGCCGGACATCCATCATGATGCAAGTACATCGCCATTCTGTCGTGCAGTGAAACATCTTGTAGTAACATCGGTAGAACATTACGTAGGAAATCAGCATACATTGCACCATTTAGATTGCCATTGATAAAATGCGGGTCAGTTATCCTTCCTCCCATAATACTGCACCATACATGAACCCGCCAAGGTAACTGATGTTCCACTTGTCGCAGCCATCATGGATTTTCCGTTGCCCTATAGTGCATATTATGCCGGTTTACGTTTCCGCTGTTGGTGAATGACGCTTCGTCGCTAAACAGAACGCGTGCAAAAACTTTGACATCGTCCCGTAATTTCTCTTGTGCCCAGTGACAGAACTGTACACGACGTTCAAAGTCGTCGCCATGCAATTCCCGGTGCATTTAAATATGGTACGGGTGCAATCGATGTTGATGTATCATTCTCAACACCGACGTTTTTGAGATTCCCGATTCTCGTGCAATTTGTCTGCTACTGATGTGCGGATTAGCCGCGACAGCAGCTAAAACACCTACCTGGGCATCATCATTTGTTGCATGTCGTGGTTGACGCTTCACATGTGGCTGAACATTTCCTGTTTCCTTAAATAACGTAACTATCCGGTGAACCGTCCGGACACTTGGATGATGTCGTCCAGGATACCGAGCAGCATACATAGCACAAGCGTGTTAGGCATTTTGATCACAATAGCCGTACATCAACACGATATCGACCTTTTCCGCAATTGGTAAACGGTCCATTTTAACACGGGTAATGTATCACGGAGCAAATACCGTCCGCACTGGCGGAATGTTACGTGATACCATGTACTTACACGTTTGTGACTATTACAGCGCCATTAATCACAAAGCGAAATAAGTGGCTCAACTAAAACATTCATATATCTTTACGTACTACACGAATATGTAATAAAAATTGAGGGTTGCTATTAAAAAAAAAACGCAGTTGATATCCGTTTGACCTATGGCAGCGCTATCTAGCGGGCCAACCATAGCGCCATCTGGTATCTCCCCTTTAAGCGAGACGAGTTTCGTTCTTTGTAGTTTTTTCGTTTGATGCTTATTTCGTGAGATATTTGGCCCGGTCACGATCAATGGAGCACCCTGAATATGCTGGTAAGTCTATGTGAATGAGTGTCTTTAATTTTGTTTTGCTTGTGTCAACGAAATTTGACCAGAGATATGAGTCGGTTATGGTACTATGTAAACTGAAGGTGAAGGGAAAGGAAAGGAACTAATGATATCAGCTGCATCGGGAATTTACGCGTGCTGGACCGGGTCTCGATCCCAGGAACTCCCGGTTTGTAGGCAGTTGCATTAATCACTGCGCCATCCCGACACAGTGTTTATCGGAAATGGTCGGACTGTCTTGGCATGTTCCCCGGCCAACATATATTTCCATCCAGCGCCACTTATCCGCAGAACAGACACATTTTTGTAAATGATTCACCTCTTTAAGCAATGAATCCACAACCTTCAGTACGGATGCACAATATCGTTTGACCTTCGGCGGAAATCTAAAATTATCGATCATGGAGGTCATAGGTGGTGACTGCGGATAGGTGGTGCAGGGAGGGAATCTGAATTGGCCGTATTGCGTGCTGAGATATCGCAGATGGCGCCGGATGGCGCAGTGGTTTACGCATCAGCCAAGTAAGCAGGAGATGCAGGTATCGAGTTCCGGCGTGGCACACATTTGCACTCGTCGTCGCTGATTCCGCATAAAGTCCTGATGCAGCTGATGTCATCAGTTAGATCCCTTCAGACATGTAATATTCATGTAACCAGAATGGTATGTCATAGTAATTGTGCTATGCTATTATTTTGTCTGCGCCTACTTCGTTTTCTTGGTGTTGCAGTGAACTTTGAAATTTTTATGTGACCATTTTTAGAGGGGAGTAATTTGTGTTTATGCGTAGAGCAGATACATAATATCCTCCCGAAAAGCAGCATCGCACCAGAAGGCGGTAACTACAGGTGCCATCTTGCTTGTCATGAGTAATACTTTCTCCTTTACACAGGGTGAGTCACGTAACGTTACCGCTGCATATATTTCGTAAACCACATCAAATACTGACGAATCGATTCCACAGACCGAACGTGAGGAGAGGGGCTAGTGTAATTGGTTAATACAAACCATAAAAAAATGCACGGAAGTACGTTTTTAACACAAACCTACGATTTTTAAATGGAACCACGTTAGTTTTGTTAGCACATCTGAGCATATAAATAAATACGTAATCAGTGCCGTTTGTGCCGGCCGCGGTGGTCTCGCGGTTCTAGGCGCGCAGTCCGGAATCGTGCGACTGCTACGGTCGCAGGTTCGAATCCTGCCTCGGGCATGGATGTGTGTGATGTCCTTAGGTTAGTTAGGTTTAAGTAGTTCTAAGTTCTAGGGGACTGATAACCACAGCAGTTGGGTCGCATAGTGCTCAGAGCCATTTGAACCATTTGAAGTGCCGTTTGTTGGATTCTAAAATGTTAATTACATTCGGAGATATTGTACCCTAAAGCTGACGCTTGAAACCTCCGATGTTCAGTTGCGTGTTGTAACAAACACGGGCCACGGTCGGCGAGCGGCATCTGCAGGGACATGTTTACGATGACGACCGTTCTCCTGATCTTACACCTCTGGACTTCTTTCTGCGGGGTACGTTAAAGGAGAATGTGTACCGTGATGTGCCTACAACCCCAGAGGATATGAAACAACGTATTGTGGCAGCCTGCGGCGAAATTACATCAGATGTACTGCGACGTGTACGACATTCATTACGCCAGAGATTGCAACTGTGTGCAGCAAATGATGGCCACCACATTGAACATCTATTGGCCTGACATGTCGGGACACACTCTATTCCGCTCCGTAATTGAAAACGGAAACCACGTGTCTACGTGTACCTGACCCCTCATGTTAATGTACATGTGCGTCAGTGAAAAAGACCAATAAAAAGGTGTTATGTTAGCATGTGGACGTAATGTGCTGTTCCAGTCTCTTCTGTACCTAAGGTCCATCACCGTTCCCTTTGGATCCCTACGTAATTCGGTGCTCTCCGATACACACGATCGAACAGCGGAGGAGTGGTACTCAAGCGTCAACTTTAGGTTACAATATCTCCGGATGTAATTAACATTTTACAATGCAACAAACGGCACTGATTACGTATTTGTTTATATGTTCAGATGTGCTAACAAAACTAACGGGGTTCCATTTAAAAAAACGTAGGTTTGTGTAAAAAAAACATACTTCCGTGCATTTTTTTATGGTTTGTATTAACCAATTACACTAGCCCCTCTCCTCACGTTCGGTCTGTGGAATCGATTCGTCAGTATTTGATGTGGTTTACGAAATATATCCAGCGGTAATGTTAGGTGACGCACCCTGTATTAGTGAATGACTACAACGGTGCACCGTGATAGTTGTAGGTTCCCATCTGCCAGGGCAATTAATATTTGATTTGCAACATTTCCTATAATAATTATAGACCGAATTTAAAAATTTAAAATGCTGTCATAATCTACTCATTAAGCGGTATAATCTTACTTTAAGAGTGTGAAAAGTAAGTCAGGTATTACAGTTGAGGCACTGTAACTCATGGCACAGAAATGATGCAGACTATATTCATCCTGGATTTGAGAATCGGAGTCTTCATTAGCTTCCAGCGAACGTTTCACAAAATTTCAAGCCTTTCCCAAACTTATGCACAAAGTAATGAAAGGAAAAACACTTTTTCGCATGCAGTAAAACAGCAGGATCAGGCATGGCGTTTCAGTTTATTACTTCTTCACTGTTAACTCTACAAGGAACACATTTTGCAGACAGTATCTACGAGGGCTTTTCGGTATGTAAGGAAAGATGGGTCGCGGAATGGAAAAAAAAAGTTCAAATGTGTTGAAACCTCCCCTTAGGAAAATTAATGAATGATTGTGCTGATAAACCCATTACGTTATTTGTTTTTCAAACAGCTGAGCGAAACTGAACGTTCACAGACATTTCTCACTTTACTTATTCAGATTATCAATAAACTGACACACAATATTTTTAGCACAACGCAATCTGACTTTCAGTAATCCCTACAAAACAATGGCCCTGACTAACAATAACCTATACCTTTCATGGATCACTTACCTCACAGAAATCTTCGTTACTCGAACTACTGCAATACAGCGAGCGCCAATACTGCCAGCTAAATAAAAGATTCTAACTACTGAAGGCACTAACTACTGATAGACATAGTCCGCAAATGAAAGATTTTGATAGAGAACAAACAATGTATTTACCTTAATAATGTTCAAAATATTACAAATTTACTCCATCTGATGGACACACCTCCAGATCGTCTGCTCTCAAAATTCTTCCATTTCTCTCCCCACATCCACCACTGCTGGCGGCTCACCTCCAAATGCGCAACGCTACGCGCTGTTCACATGCAACTGCCCAACACTACAACAGCAAATATTGCAACAATACCGACCAGCCTGAGACTGCACACAGCACAGCCAGTGATTTTCATACAGAGCGCTACCTGGCGTTACCAACATAAAAATGTAAACAGCCTACTTAAAGTGTGTGAAATCCTAAGGGACCAAATTGCTGAGGTCATCGGTCCCTAGACTTAAACACTACTGGAACTAACTTCTGCTAACGACGACACACACACCTACGTCCGAGGGAGGACTCAAACCTTCGGCAGGAGGGGCCGGCGGAATGGAAACCGCAGTGAAAATCATAACTGTTTTATTTGCAACAGTTAGTGACATCTTCCAGCTATGTCTCTACATAATCGCCGCTTCAACTTAGACATTTTTCGTAGCGTTGTACCTCCTTTCCAATACTCTCGTCGTAGAAGGTAGCCTCCTGTCTTTTGCGACAATTTTCTGCGCTGGACTGCAGCTCCTTTTCAGCGGCAATTGTCTTCATAGCCAGGCGTTTATTTGAGCAGAGATGAAAATCAGAGAGAGGCAAGTCTGGGCTGTATGGTGGGTGAACAAACACTTCCCACTGAGTATGCTGCAAGAGCGTCCTCGTTGCCCCTGAAGTGTGCGGTCTAGAACTGTCATGAAGAAGGAAATGCGTGACAGCTACGTTATGTGTGGTTTCATGAAAGCAGATGGAACCTCCCAGCAGGCACCCTTCGGGAGACACTATTTTCTAAGTATATTTACGCGTCCACTGTGCGCTCAGATCTGAGAAGAGCGACGTTACGCCATCTACGGGCATATTAAGACACTGCCCAACACGTGTGTGCAAAGCTTCTACATCTACATCTACATTTATACTCCGCAAGCCACCCAACGGTGTGTGGCGGAGGGCACTTTACGTGCCACTGTCATTACCTCCCTTTTCTGTTCCAGTCGCGTATGGTTCGCGCGAAGAACGACTGTCTGAAAGCCTCCGTGTGCGCTCGAATCACTCTAATTTTACATTCGTGATCTCCTCGGGAGGTATAAGTAGGGGGAGGCAATATATTCGATACCTCATCCAGAAAAGCAACCTCTCGAAACCTGGCGAGCAGGCTACACCGCGATTCAGAGCGCCTCTCTTGCAGAGTCTGCCACTTGAGTTTGCTAAACATCTCCGTAACGCTATCACGGTTACCAAATAACCCTGTGACGAAACGCGCCGCTCTTCTTTGGATGTTCTCTATCTCCTCCGTCAACCCGATCTGGTACGGATCCCACACTGATGAGCAATACTCAAGTATAGGTCGAACGAGTGTTTTATAAGCCACCTCCTTTGTTGATGGACTACATTTTCTAAGGACTCTCCCAATGAATCTCAACCTGGCACCCGCCTTACCAACAATTAATTTTATATGATCATTCCACTTCAAATCGTTCCGCACGCATACTCCCAGATATTTTACAGAAGTAACTGCTACCAGTGTTTGTTCCGCTATCATATAATCATACAATGAAGGATCCTTCTTTCTATGTATTCGCAATACATTACATTTGTCTATGTTACGGGTCAGTTGCCATTCCCTGCACCAAGTGCCTATCCGCTGCAGATCTTCCTGCATTTCGCTACAATTTTCTAATGCTGCAATTTCTCTGTATACTACAGCATCATCCGTAAAAGGCGCATGGAACTTCCGACACTATCTACTAGGTCATTTATATATATTGTGCTTCATAACATTTTCACTCTGGTTTCCGTTTCGCGATGTGACAGCTTGTCAAAAAAGGTGAATAGCCATGTTTTGCAGCGCGGACCGCTGCGAGATGTGCAGAAAAAAAGAGACAGTTTGTTCCTGGGCGGTACCGATAGGACTGTCGAGCCGTGGCGACTCCCAGTGCAGTGGCCACCTGCACTAGGTTTCTCGGTCGAGGATCCATGGCGCGATCAGCACGACCGAGGTGGTCCCACAAATTATCGAATTGACTTAAATCATGGGAGTTTGGGGCCAGAGGAGTACAGTAAACTCACCCTGGTGCTATTCCAACTACGCACAAACACTGCGAGCTGTGGGACAGGATCCGTTGTCCTGCTGGTGGATGTCATCAAGTAGAGGAGAAACCAATTGCATGAACGGTGGACATGATCTCCAATGATAGACGTGTACTTGTGTTGATCCATTCTGCCTTCCAGAATGACGAGGTCAGCCGGCCTGGACCCACCCAACGATATTTACACGGTGTTTGCTTTCAGACTTTCCACGCCGTACATACCAACGACCATGTCTACATCTACATACATACTCCGCAATCCACCATACGGTGCGTGGCGGAGGTTACCACGTACCACAACTAGCGTCTTCTCTCCCTGTTCCACTCCCAAACAGAACGAGGGAAAAATGACTGCCTATATGCCTCTGTACGAGCCCTAATCTCTCTTATCTTATCTTTGTGGTCTTTCTGCGAAATATAAGTTGGCGGCAGTAAAATTGTACTGCAGTCAGCCTCAAATGCTGGATCTATAAATTTCCTCAGTAGCGATTCACGAAAGGAACGCCTCCTTTCCTCCAGAAACTCCCACCCGAGTTTCTGAAGCATTCCTGTAAAACTCGCATGATCATCAAACCTACCAGTAACAAATCTAGCAGCCCGCCTCTGAATTGCTTGTGTGTCCTCCCTCAATCCGACCTGATACGGATCCCAAACGCTCGAGCAGTACTCAAGAATAGGTCGTATTAGTGTTTTATAAGCTGTCTCCTTTACAGATGAACCACGTCTACTTTACAAACAGATGAACCGCATTCCCAAAATTCTACCAATGAACCGAAGACGACTATCCGCCTTCACCACAACTGCCATTACATGCTTGTTACACTTCATATCACTCTGCAGTGCCGGCCAAAGTGGTCGAGCGGTTCTAGGCGCTACAGTCTGGAACCGCGCGACCGCTACGGTCGCAGGTTCGAATCCTGCCTCGGGCATGGATGTTTGTGCTGTCCTTAGAGCCATTTGAACCAGCCACTCTGCAGTGTTACGCCCAAATATTTAATCGACGTGACTGTGTCAAGCGCTACACTACTAATGGAGTATTCAAACATTACAGGATTCTTTTTCCTATTCATCTGCATTAATTTACATTTATCTGTATTTAGAGTTAGCTGCCATTCTTTACGCCAATCACAAATCCTGTCCAAGTCATTTGTATCCTCCTACAGTCACTCAACGACGACACCTATCCGTACACCACAGCGTCATCAGCAAACAGCCGCACATTGCTATCCACCCCATCCAAAAGATAATTTATGTAGATATAAAACAACAGCGGACCTACCATACTTCCCTGGGGCACTCCAGATGATACCCTCACTTCCGATGAACACTCACCATCGAGGACAACGTACTGGTTTCTATTACTTAAGAAGTCTTCGAGCCACTCACATATTTGGGAACCAATGCCATATACTCGTACCTTAGTTAGGGTCTGCAGCGGGGCACCGAGTCAAACGCTTTCCGGAAGTCAAGGAATATGGCATCCGTCTAATACCCTTTGATGCATGGACAGCAACTGCCCTGTCTCAAGGAAATTCATTATATTCGAACTAAGAATATGTTCGAGAATCCTGCAACAAACCGATGTTAAGGATACTGGTCTGTAATTTTCAGGATCCGTCCTTGAACCCTTCTTATATACAGGCGTCACCTGCGCTTTTTTCCAGTCGCTCGGGACTTTACGTTGGGCAAGAGGTTCGCGATAAAAGCAAGCTAAGTAAGGAGCCAATGCAGTAGAGTACTCTCTGTAAAACCGGATTGGAATCCCATCAGGACCTGGAGATTTATTTATTTTCAAGCCATGCAGCTGCTTCACAATCCCAGGGATGTCTATCACTATGTCCTCCATACGGGTATCTGTACGAGACTCAAACGGCGGTATGTTTGTACGATCCTCCTGCGTGAAAGATTTCTCAAATGCTAAATTTAAAATTTCTGATTTGCTTTTGCTGTTTTGTGTCCAGTGGTGCATAAAAAGTGAATCACGTCAAGAGGCAACCTGTCGTTCACTCAGTGGACATCCAGTTGAGGTATTGGCTTGCAAATTCCAGCGTTCGTCGCCGATGAACAGTTGTCAGCATGGGTGCATGAACGAGACGCCTGCTGAGGAGGCCCATAGAAGCAAGATTCGCTAAACCAGTGGTCGAGTAGACACTGTTGGTAGCCCCTTGGTTCATCTGGGCGGTCACTTGCTCAACAGCTGCACGTCTATTAGCCCGAACACACCTCTGCAGCCATCATTTAACCACAGCTTCACGCGGACAGTTCACAAACTGAGCCGTTTCGGAGATTCTTTCACACCCGAAAGCCAATGATCATGTCCACTTGGACCTCAGATAAATCCCTCCGCTTTCACATTACGATAAAGACTGCTTTGTGTACCTTCCGCTGTTAGAGCTGCTGCCTGCAGTCTGTGAGTAGCTATTGGACATTGACGTCGAACATAGGCGCTGTTAATATGACTGGACAGCGTATATACGGGGTCACCCCAAAAGAAATGCACAAAAGTTTTTTTTTTAAATCCATCTTTTATTCTACATGTTTGAAGGTTTACAGTGCGTAGATACATCCTTTAGGAACAATGCTTTCATTTCTCCACATAAATTCCATCCCTCTCAACTGCCTTACGCCATCTTGGAACCAGCGTCTGTATACCCGCACGGTAAAATTCTGGATCAACCTGTTGGAGTCACTGTTTGGCAGCGTGCACAAGGGAGTCATCATCTTCAAACCTTGTTCCACGAAGAGAGTCTCTCAGTTTCCCAAAGAGATGATAGTCACATGGAGCCAGGTCAGGACTGTAAGGCGGGTGTATCAATGTTGTCCATCCGAGTTTTGTGATCGCTTCCATGGCTTTTTGACTGACATGTGGCCGTGCACTGTCGTGCAACAGCAGAACATCCTGCTTTTGCTGATGTGGTCGAACACGACTCAGTCGAGCTTCACGTTTCTTCAGTTTTGTCACATATGCATCAGAATTTATGGTGGTTCCTCTTGGCATGATGTCCAAAATCATCGGAATCGAAAAACACGGTAGCCATAACTTTTCCAGCAGAAGGTATGGTTTTGAATTTTTTTTTCCTTGGGTGAATTTGCATGATGCCACTCCACTGATTGCCTCTTCGTCTCTGGTGAAAGATGATGGATCCATGTTTCATCACCTGTCACAATTCGTCCAAGAAATTCATCTCCACCATTCTCGTACTGTTCCAAAACTTCGCTGCATACCGTTTTTCTTGTTTCTTTGTGAGCCACTGTCAACATCTTGGAACCCACCTGGCACAAACCTTTTTTAACGCCAACACTTTCAGTATTCTGCAAACACATCCTTCCTCTATCGAAACGTAGCGTGACAATTCGTTCACTGTGATGCATCTGTCAGCAGTCACCAATTCGTTAACTCTCTGCACATTGTCTGGAGTGTGTGCAGTACGAGGCCTGCCGCTGCAAGGACAATCCTCAGTATTGCCGTGCCCGCTTTCATCACGTAACCTGCTTGCCCACCTTCTAACTGTACTGCGATCGACAGCAGCATCTCCATACACCTTTTTCAGCCTCTTGTGGATGTTTCCCACTGTCTCGTTTTCACAGCACAGGAATTCTATGACAGCACGTTGCTTCTGACGAACGTCAAGTGTAGCAGCCATCTTGAAGACATGCTGCGACGGCGCCACTCACGGGAACAGGTTGAACTCAGTTTGAAAACAAGCGGGAAGGATGTATCTACACACTGTAAAACTTTCACACATGCAGAATCAAAACTATATTTTTACAAAAATGGTGTGCATTTCTTTTGGAGTGACCCTCGTAACTGAATGTACAGCCAAAGTTGAATAATTGTACAATGCATTGTTCAGATGTTTTGACGTCATCAACATTGATATGAGTGAGAAACTATGTTTTCTTAAAGGGGCGCAAATTACCCAGAGTGTAGTCTTCAAATGTTTTATAATCAGAGCACTTAGCAGTCTCTATCAAACTTCAGTTATCACATTATGTCAAACCTTATCGAAACATTCTTGCCAACCCCCACACCAATACCACCATGCAAAGAAGAAAGTTTATCGTGTTGTACATTTTCGCTGTTCATGAAGTGCAACTTCGGCATGAGGTAAGAAATTTTAATTTACTACTTTTTCACTACCAACTCAATTCATAAAACATTTTACCACATACGCCACTGAATGTACCTGCAAAATTATATCAATGCATGACATACAGTTCAGGAAATGTATTATGTCGTAAACATTGATACGAGTGAAAAACGTCAGTTTTTGATAACGAGAGCACTTACCGACTTCTGACAAATTTTAAACATAATTTTAAACATAATTTCAAATCTGTTTTAAATTTTCTGTTACTCTATGGGTAAACAACACAAAAGGTCCTGATGGCATTCCAATTCTATTTTACAGAGAGTACTCTACTGCATTGGCTCCTTACTTAGTTTGCATTTATCGCGAATCTCTTGCCCAACGTAAAATCCCGAGCGACTGGAAAAAAGCACAGGTGACGCCTGTATATAAGAAGGGTAGAAGGACGGATCCTCAAAATTACAGACCAATATCCTTAACATCGGTTTGTTGCGGGATTCTCGAACATATTCTCAGTTCGAATATAACGAATTTCCCTGAGACAGAGAAGTTGCTGACCATGCATCAGCACGGCTTCAGAAAGCATCGCCCCTGCGAAACGCAACTCGCCCTTTTTACACATGATATCTTGCGAACCATGGATGAAGGGTATCAGACAGATGCCATAATCCTTGACTTACGGAAACCGTTTGACTCGGTGCCCCACTGAAGACTCTTAACTAAGGTACGAGTATATGGGATTGGTTCCCAAATATGTGAGTGGCTCGAAGACTTCTTAAGTAACAGAACCCAGTACGTTGTCCTCGATGATGCTATGGTGTACGAGAAGGTGTCGTCGTTGAGTGACTGTCGGAGGATACAAGATGACTAGGACAGGATTTGTGATTGGTGTAAAGAATGGCAGCTAACTGTGAAACATAGATAAATCTAAATTAATGCAGATGAATAGGAAAAAGAGTCCCGTAATGTTTGAATACTCCATTAGTAGTGTAGTGCTTGACACAGTCACGTCGATTAAATATTTGGGCGTAACACTGCAGAGCGATATGAAGTGGGACAAGCACGTAAAGGCAGTTGTGGGGAAGGCGGATAGTCGTCTTCGGTTCATTGGTAGAATTTTGGGAAGATGTGGTTCATCTGTAAAGGAGACAGCTTATAAACTACTAATATGACCTATTCTTGAGTACTGCTCGAGCGTTTGGGATCCCTATCAGGTCGGATTGAGGGAGGATATAGAAGCAATTCAGAGGCGGGGTGTTAGATTTGTTACAGGTAGGTTTGATCATCACGCGAGTGTTACGGAAATGCTTCAGGAAAATCTCTGGAGGAAAGGAGGCGTTCTTTTCGTGAATCACTAATGAGGAAATTTAGAGAACCAGCATTTGAGGCTGAATGCAGTACAGTTTTACTGCCGTCAACTTATAATTCGCGGAAAGACCACAAAGATAAGATAAGAGAGATTAGAGCTCGTATAGAGGCAAATAGGCAGTCATTTTTCCCTCGTTCTGTTTGGGAGTGGAACAGGGAGAGAAGATGCTAGTCGTGGAACGAGGTACCCTCCGCCACGCACCGTATGGTGGTTTGCGGAGTATGTATGTAGATGTAGATGTAGAAGTAATGAAATTAAGATAACTAGGGTTCTGTGACTTCAAACATAAACGTTTTTCATGTGTAGCGTCAAATATTTAACGCATTAACTCATTCCTAAAGAAATCAGATACTTAAAACTGTTTCATAGATGGGAGGTCGATTATTTAAAGAATCGGAGGTGGGGATTATTGGTATTGGAATAGGCATAAAAAGGTGCGAAACTGATCTAAAACGTATGTCGTTACTGTGCAAATCAAGTTGTGAAGATGACTTTCATAGACCTCACAACATGCATCAGGAGGATCGTATCTTGCTTGTCAAAAGCCGTAATTTGTCATTTGCTTTGTTCGACGTTTCCGCGATTGTTCGTTGCAGACTAAGTGCATAATCCGCCGAACACTTCAGACGGAAGACGGCTCACGTTGAAAAGTGCGCAGCAGCAGGTGATTTCGTAACATGCAGGCGGCGAGGGTAAAGCGGAGCTCATCCACTAGACTACCAGAGAGAGGATCCCGTGTGACTATTGCGTGGCGCGGCCATTCGCATGCATCACGACTAACCGCGCCGGACAGGGAGACGGACGAGCGGGGCACCCTGCTAATAGTCCATCCGTTTCCCCTACCATTTGCCAGCCACTCGCGGCCAGCAGGTGCGAAACGTTGGCAGAAGCAAACCGATGCCGTCGAGAATGTAGCAGAAGAGGGCGTGTTTTTTGGTCCCCGTCTAACGTAAGCACACTCACTTAGCAAATGAACGACAAAACTGATCATTTTAGACACATCATGATCAGTTCCGGCCGTTACAGCCCATGACAAGAATCTCACGATTAACCTAAATTAATAATTTTAGATAGAGGCGAAAATAATTTGAATTATTTTTCTGTTTGCTGTTGAAAGATTGCAGTTATTTCCAAAAAACCTAAATTTCTTTTAATTTTATATTATTCAGAACTCTCTGAAAAAGTCGCCATTTCCCGGGTCTTTCTTTATTTATAGCTGTGCTCGAGCCATCTACATCTACATCTACATACATACTCCGCAGTCCACCATACGGTGCGTGGGGAGGGTACTTCGTACCACAACTAGCATCTTCTCTCCCTGTTCCACTCCCAAATAGAACGGGGGAAAAATGACTGCCTATATGCCTCTGTACGAGCCCTAATCTCTCTTATCTTATCTTTGTGGTCTTTCCGTGAAATATAAGTTGGCGGCAGTAAAATTGTACTGCAGTCAGCCTCAAATTCTGGTTCTCTAAATTTCCTCAGTAGCGATTCACAAAAAATACGCCTGCTTTCCTCTAGAGACTCCCACCCGAGTTCCTGAAGTATTTCCGTAACACTCGCGTGATGATCAAACCTACCTGTAACAAATCTAGCACCCCGCCTCTGAATTGCTTCTATATCCTCCCTCAATCCGACCCGATAGCGATCCCAAACGCTCGAGCAGTACTCAAGAATAGGTCATATTAGTATTTTATAAGCTGTCTCCTTTACAGATGAACCACATCTTCCCAAAATTCTACCAATGAACCGAAGACGACTATCCGCCTTCCCCACAACTGCCTTTATATGCTTGTCCCACTTCATATCGCTCTGCAATGTTACGCCCAAATATTTAATCGACGTGACTGTGTCAAGCGCTACACTACTAATGGAGTATTCAAACGTTACGGGATTATTTTTCCTATTCATCTGCATTAATTTACATTTATCTATATTTAGAGTTAGCTGCCATTCTTTACACCAATCACAAATCCTGTCCTAGTCATCTTCTGTCCTCCGACAGTCACTCAACGACGGCACCTTCCCGTACACCACAGCATCATCAGCAAACAGCCGCACATTGCTATCCACCCTAACCAAAAGATCATTTATGTAGATAGAAAACAATAGCGGACCTACCACACTTCCCTGGGGCACTCCAGATGATACCCTCACTTCCGATGTACACTCATCATCGAGGACAACGTACTGGGTTCTGTTACTTAAGAAGTCTTCGAGCCACTCACATATTTTGGAACCAATCCCATATGCTCGTAACTTAGTTAGGAGTCTTCAGTGGGGCACAGAGTCAAACGCTTTCCGGAAGTCAAGGATTATGGCATCCGTCTGATACCCTTCATCCATGGTTCGCAAGATATCATGTGTAAAAAGGGCGAGTTGCGTTTCGCAGGAGCGATGCTTTCTAAAGCCGTGCTGATGCATGGACAGAGACTTCTCTGTCTCAAGGGAATTCATTTAATTCGAACTGAAAATATGTTCGAGATTCCTGCAACAAACCTATGTTAAGGATATTGGTCTGTAATTTTGAGGATCCGTCCTTCTACTCTTCTTATGTACAGGCGTCACCTGCGCTTTTTACAAGTTGCTCGGGACTTTACGTTGGGCAAGGGATTCGCGATAAATGCAAACTAAGTAAGGAGCCAATGCAGTAGAGTACTCTCTGTAAAACCGAATTGGAATCCCATTCAGCTGCTTCACAACCCCAGGGATGTCTTATCACTATGTCCTCCATACGGGAATCTGTGTGAGACTCAAACGGCGGTATGTTTGTACGATCTTCCTGCGTCCAAGATTTCTCAAATGCTAAATTTAAAATTTCAGCTTTCGTTTTTCTGTCTTCCGTTGCCAGGCCAGACTGATCAGTGAGTGACTGAAATTTATGTATGTGTGGAATTTATTTTTTACTTATAAAGCCTTTTGTATAAGACCTTTAAAGCAAGATGTGTTGGAACATGCACGAAGAGCTTGCTTGCTTCACTAAGACCGGAGAGAGCCACGTTGAGCTGGCCCTGTGAAATGCAACTGACACTAAGAACCACATCCACAACACACAGCGTCTGCCTTGAGCTTTGTTTGTGGTTATAGCGTAACATAAGCTCATCAGGAATTGTACATGTCTAAAACGAAATGGTAAATTATTAGGAATAAGTGGGATTTGCGCTACAGAAAGTCCCTCGATTGTGCCACTTCCCGTCAGAGTATCCGCTTCTATGATGTTACGTTGGAGAGAAGTAACTTAAAACCTCTGTGAGTGAAGGGTTTCGAGGAGTGAGACAATGTGGATCGGAGATACATCGCACTTCGCCTTTGGTAGGAGTTTCCAGATAGCGAGTCAAAGCCTGATTCGAGCCACAGCATGTCTCGCCTCCAGATCTTATTGGGTTCTTGAGACTGCATAGTACTCAGTCCTTTAGCCGTTCTGGTGTATTCAGAAACATTCGTCCGTTTTCAAGGATTCTTCATACTCAAACAAAACCAAATGCAAATGAAATGAGTAGATACCCAAATCACAAAGCAAACTTAATAAATCTATTTTTTTCTAGCAAAGAATATAAATAAACCTATCACAAGAAGCAAAGCAATGTCGTTAAGTTTTCAATACACAAAGCAAAATCATTAAATCCGTATATTGTCCACAGGTAAACTCAACGTTAATTTGTATTCGTAAAGATAAGACTGCGGTGCTTAATTCTGTCACTGATGTAAACTTCCGAAGAGACATCTGCCTCGGAGTTAAAAGTAAGTAACAGTACCATCTGTTGGTTCTTTGGTATACTACGCTGTGATGACCAAACATTCGAACTACTGATCTCGGTAGACGGTTTGCGATAAAAGTTTAAATTACGATGTCTTTCTTTTTTTCACGATGATCCGATTTTGATGAAGTAAAACTTGTAAGAATACATTTGGGGAAATATAGGCTAACCCTCGAAAGTAGCTGGCTGAGTGGCCGACCGGTTCTAGGCGCTACAGTCTGCAACCGCGAGACCGCCAAGGTCGCAGGTTCGAATCCTGCCTCGGGCATGGATGTGTGTGATGTCCTTAGGTTAGTTAGTTTTAAGTGCTTCTAAGTTCTAGGGGACTGATGACCTCAGATGTTAAGTCCCATCGTGCTTAGAGCCATTTGATTTTATTGCTGGGTACGGGAACAATCAAAACTGGCATGGGTCTCAACCCCAGGGTGATAGTTCCCGTACCCAGCAACAGATGGCATTACTTAACAGTAAGTTTTTACGTTTGAGGGTTAGACCGTTCTTCCGCGCATGTGTTCATATGTTGTCCAAAGCTGCGGTCAAGTTTCCTGCGAAAACCCCCTGAACATTCGTCTAGCAATTTTGAATATCAGCATGTTCAAACAGTCAGACACGACGGTTTTAGGTAAAACTTCAAATCACGATATCTTTTCTTCCGTTGTTCGATTTCAATAAAATAAAGCCTATAGGAGTATGCTGCGCCAGGTGACGCTCGAGTTACGTACGAAAACCCAATGAAAATCCGCCTAGCAGTTTTGGAGATAAATGTGTTCAAACAGACAAACAAATAGACGAGAGACTTTGGCAGTTTTATTATTACCATATAGTTCATACGAAAGTTTGTAATGTTAAATTATTCTTTATATGTAGAACAGTGTTTCTGTATATGTAACAGTCACTGGCAAGTTCTGAGCTCATATGCCTACTTCACTTCTCATTGCCTCTCCCCATTTTCTTGTACAACTTAGTTTGATGCCTCTGTACGTAGAGCAAACGGTGTACAAACGGACACAAGAATAAATACGGGAATCCCTCCCTGAAGGGGTAGTGAAGGTGCTGCAGACTGGTGGCAAGCACTGTAAACGATAGCACTTTCTGATAGAAGATATCAGCGAACAGTTGCAACATTTCTTTCAAGTAGTGTGGATGCAACGTTGGCTATTGTGCGAACTGGTGTATTTTCTAGACTGCAAACCTATGGAAGGTGTGTGAAAAAGTCTTCTTTTCGTGTCCTTACGGTTAGTTTAAAGTAATTTCAGTGTGATATCCTGAAAGCAGAATCCTAAGCCACTTTTAGAAACACGTCTTCAGTCATCCATTGCTTTAGATTGCATGTGATAGGCGCCATCTTGCTTAGATGGGATTGGTGTTAACATTGGCTCTCATTTAAACACCTCAGTATTCCATGGAGACTTCAAATGCAGTGCGACACATCTCCTGTCCCCAACATTCAGGAGAGAACCACCACATGGGAATAGAAATCAGGAAGCACCAGCCTCATCACTGGAGGCCATACAAGGAACAGTTGACTATATCGCATGACAAAAATGCTGTCATGAAGAGGTCGTTGAGTTTTGACGGAGCTGGAAACTGGCTAGTGAGCAGGAGTAGGGAGACCAAAGGCCTTCGCAAAAGAAAATTCCATCCAAGAAGCGATCCGATGATTCTGCATCAGCTTCCTGTGACCTTTTCCTTGTGAAAAGACTGACCTGGATATCAATGCTGGGGATAAAACTAGTGGCTTTAGCCATGCAGCCTTCACCTTAAGTAATGAAAACTTCTTTCAAGGCACTTGCGGGGAACTGTGGTTTAAATTTGTTAACTGCCAAATGTGGACTCGCTTAGACTTTAATTTTGCGATTCCTGTAGACAATTTGTGATTCGATGTTCATTTAAAATGTTTAAACAAAGAAGCTGCTCTTTGTAGACTATTCTCCTGTGTTGCAGTGTTTTATCGAGTTTCATTAATTTTATTTTAAAATATGTTTGTGATTCTTTTGGATAAGGCCAATACTTGCACACGGCTTTTAGTGCTATTTTACAACCTTTTTGTGACTTTCATTTGCGAATGGAAATAACTGATATTAAAAAACTGCCGCAAGTTGCATAATGTTCTTTATTGGTTCAAAAACGTCGCGTTTCACCCGGGCGGCAGCTATAATGAAAAATGGACGTAATAAATAACCAGGCATGGTCTTATCGTGAGGTACTATACTCAGAACTGAAAACCAAAACCCTAACTACATAAGCTATAACGGATGTATTTGCGTTTTTGGTTTTCACTTTTGAGTATAGTAGCTCGGGATAGAACGACGCCCAATTATTTGTTTTGTCCATTTTTCATTGTACTTTCAGATAGCCTGATGATGCAGTTCCTGGGCAAAACGCGTCATTTTTGAACCTATAAAGAAAATTGTGCAACCTACGACTGTTTTTTAATGTTAATCACAATATAAGGTTGCTGCACCACCGTGCCACAATGAATTGGAATAAATTTTAGAAGTAACTGATATTAACCACAGTCTCAGCTCCTATCATTTAAGAAACTTGTTGTAGCTGTTAGAGGAGGTAAAATCCACAATTTCCCCAAAAGAAATTACTTATCTGTGAGTCAAAAACAAAAGAGGATGCCCATATTTACGCTTTTCCCTCTACCTTCGTGGACGCATTTCTGTTCAATATTTTAACTTCCAGGTGGTTATTAACGACGACTGGTGTGACCTGTTACATCGTAATCAGTCACTATCCGAATTTATTTATTTGATTATTTATTTTCTGTTTACTTTTAGTCTGTTATCTAAATACGTTGCACATCAAAATTACACGTATATGACATAATACATTTACATAAAATTCAAAACGTAATATTTTGTAAGCTCATCCGAAATTCAGAAGGCATTTCATATTTCACTGTAATTACTGTATTGTACCGACTTGCCACGACAAATATTTTGTAATTTAGGTATTTGACACTAAATTGTAATGCTGATTCTTCTTGTTCACATCAAGGTTTAGGCGATATGCCCCTTCAGACTCCTCATTTTTCAGATAATCTTTTTCTCGGTTTACCTACATCTCTTTTTCCTTGTTTACAATGATTAGAATTCTGTCTTCTTCCATACTTTTAAAATGCTTAAATAAAAAAAGCTGCCTTTGTAGACTACTCGATTGTTTTTAATGTTTGTTACAGCTTTATTGTATTTATTTTAAAAGTTTTTGTAACTTCATTTCTTCCTATATTCTCCCACTTTGTAGTTTATCTTAAATATTCCTAATTCTTTCGTATATTTCCTGTAAGATTCGTCCTTGAGCAACCTTTGACAGAAAAATGGAAATGGAAGTCTCATACTCTTGGACAGAGAGTAGGGGAGCGATACGGAAGACCCGCACCGCCGTACTAGGCAAGTTCCTTTGACAGATCTTCGCAAAAACTCATTTTTGACGGTTGTATCCTGTTTCCATCGTCCTTTTTTGAATTCAAGTTTCAGTGCCATAGAATAAGACAGGCACAGCCATAGTTTGTCAATATTTAATTATGTTTCTTCCTTTGTTTTGTTCTTTAAGTTTTTATTTATAGTTCCACATATATGCTGAAATGTACTGATTTTATTCCGTATATCATTATTGTCATTAAATGTGATATCTCACCATAAATATCTAAAACTGTAGACTTGATGCAGTGCCTTGCCTTAAATGATAATGTTTCCGACAGTGAGGTATAACTTTACTTTTAGTGGTTGATATTTTCAGATGGGTGTATTATCTTCCTAGTTCATACAATGTATACACAGAATTTTATAAGTTTGCTTCCTTACTCTGTATTAAGACTAAATAATCTGCATATAATACAGCGTCCAGATGATAGCATCTTTTCACTTGTATACCTACATGTACCACATTCTTCCATTTTTTATGAGATTCACAATATAGATGTTAAATAGCGTCTTTGACAACTACATAGGCCTACTTGCCTGAGGTCTTGATTTGTTATTATCTCTTCTGTTTTTCAGCTGTCTGTGTTGGATTGTTTTGAAACCTTCATGTAATGTATGTTATTGATTGTATGAGTAGTATGGGACATCATCTTTCTTCCATTATTGTCCATAGTCTGTCACTAATGACCGAGTAAAGCTTTCTCCTAATCACAACACAGCACTGCATTAAATTTCACTACTCTGTTCTGCTGGCAGTTACAAGTAAATCTATTGATATTGTCATTTCTCCCGGATTGATAGCTTCTGGAGCATTGAGGCACAGCTCAGAAATCCCAGGGACATTGTTTGCCACGGCCCCTGTATCCTTTAAACTTGCTTGTAGGTTACTATTACGTATTGCACCTGGAGTCGGACCCGGAACGAAATGCCTTTCGCGGCCAACGTTCTTATCTGTGTAGGACTCATAGTCCACCCTCACAATTTTACTTCTGTGACCGAAGGAAAGACGTGCTGGCAGAAATAAAGGTCTGGTCTGGCACAAAGTGTTAATCTGCCTGCAAGTTTTAAGACAGCGCGTACTTCACCGGCGAGCGGAAATGTGAAACATTTATTCTTCTTTGGCCTTACGAGGCTGAAGGTACTGGGATGGGATTGGATCTCAAGGTCTCAGGAAGAACTTCCAGGCTCTCCACGAGGCTCTTCTCTTCTCTTTTGCCGGAATGACGTTCTGGCTGGGTTTTCTGTCGTGGTGCGTCTCACTGTAAGAATTTGTGGCTTTCTCCAGTCTGTCTGTCGGGCAGACGGGCTTGTAGCTCGTATCTAATATTTTGCCTGCCTGAAAATTTAGCATGTGCCACAGTTTCTTATTACCTATCAGACAGGTTGGTCGTAAGAGACACGCGCAATGCTCATATACGAAGAAGCATATGCCACGTGTACTCTATTTCATTAGCTATGGTGGCCTGCGAGGCGGTGCCCGAAGGACGTACGGTTTCTCCGTAATTACGATCCTCTTTCCCCTGATCAAGATTGAAACTTCTCGTGCATTTTTAGAGCAACGTACTTCGTTTAGATGGGGCACCTCCGTGAAATCTTTGTAATGCGATAATTTTATAAATATGTTACATAGTTTATGTTCTTTTGACGAGCTACAGAAAAACGTATTGAAGGCCCGGAAAATAATGGTTCTCATGAATAGTACATGGAATCGTAGAGGGTGTAATGTACAACAAAAAAAATGGTTCAAATGGCTCTGAGCACTAGGGGACTTAACATCTAAGGTCATCAGTCCCCTAGAACTTAGAACTACTTAAACCTAACTAACCTAAGGACATCACACACATCCATGCCCGAGGCAGGATTCGAACCTGCGACCTTGGCGGTCGCGCGGTTCCAGACTGAAGCGCCTAGAACCGCTCGGCCACCCCGGCCGGCAATGTACAACAAATGGGAGACTAAGTTTCCATGTGCGGAAAACACTACGGAATATTGAAGTTGGAGGGATTAACGTCTGTTGTTAGGCCACCTCTACATCTACTTGATTACTCTGCTATTCACAATAAAGTGCCTGGCAGAGGGTTCAATGAATCACCTTCAAGCTGTCTGTCTACCGTTCCACTCTCGAACGGCACGCGGGAAAAACGAGCACTTAAATTTTTCCGTGCGAGCCCTGATTTCTCTTATTTTATCGTGATGATCATTTCTCCCTATGTAGGCAGTGCAGTTAACATGAGTTTGTTGTATTACGAGAAATCAAGACTTCAGCTGGATACAGGCATTGAAATAAATCAGTGGTAAGAGTCGAAAATTTGTGCTGAACAGGGACTCGAACTCGGATGCCCGCTTCTCTGGAACGGTTGCCTTAAGCGCCTCAGTCATCTGGACACGCTTCCCGTCCAACCCTAAGTCTCAACCTGTCACGCGCAAGTAGCGCCCCCATTCATCAGCCCCACTGCTCGTACCATTTGCTAAGCCCCTCAGGGTTTCGAAAGATGTGGTGCATCCGCACCGAAAGTAATTAAAGCTGTCCTCGTTGTCTGTTCTGTTGGACATGTAAAATAACAATGAGTTTGATGTGTTAGGTGTCGACGTGTTTGCCGCTCTCCCGAGTCCTTCCTAGCATTCGCATTAATCGTTTCACTACCATTGGGACGTCTCACGATAGGCTATAAAAGGAGCACTGTGAACTTTCTGCATGTTACTGCTACGTATCAATGTCCACCAGTAAAGGGAAGCCCGCTGATGGTATGCAGAATTCTTGTAACTACATCTTGGATATGAACTGTCTTCAAGTACCGTTTTTAACACTCTGCTTCGACTAGCCTCCATATTTTAACTTCGAATTAGTTCACGCCTGCATATAGGCAACCTAATGAACTAATTTGCAAAGCGGGTTGCTGCCACGCCTTCCTGAACAGTTCGTGTCAGTGGACTGCACGCACGTGTTGACGTTTGCTGCATCACAAGTAGTGTCCACATTGAGCACCCGCAATATGAGTTACAATCTCGGAGAGATGTTACAGCCACAGATGTGTGTCTGTTTTTTGGGTTCAGTGACAGGGCTATTGATGAATAATCCTATATGTCTCACCCCTTCCCGTGTTGGAAAACGGAACGGCGGAAAATGTTTTTTGATATAGTTACTTCTGAGTACGAAATTAATCAAAATACCTAATGTCTTTCAATACAAAAACAATTGATAGTGGATGGATTAAGCGATTTAGCGAGGCCACGAAATCGTGAATACTCCTGGGTGGACATGGATTTGAACTCCGTTCCTCTACGACACGCACATACTCGGAAGGAAGATCAGCAATTAACTGTTGCAGGTGGCCAGTCCTGTGTACAGCGTTCTTGGAGCGTGTAACATGTAAAAGCTCGCTGTGTCGCTAGGACCAGGATTCATGCAATACTTCATCAGTCATTGTGAGAAACTGTTTAGCAAAGTCAGCTCTTGGTCGCCCAGCAGGTTCAGGTGTGACCTGCTGACTTTAGATTTTAAATGGAAATATGTGTAGACTGTTCTCGGTATTACATGAGTGCTAGAACGCTTCAAACCGGTCTCTGCTCCAATTCTCTGGACGGATATTCTCTGATGTCGAGAAACTGTGGTGATATTTGAGGAGATGGTACAGTTGGCTTGGGCCAGCGTTCTCCACTAGGTCGTCAGCCACGCTGCCTGTCGTTTCGAATTTGGCCAAGAGCTGGGGGACGGTTTTCACATCGGGTCCTTTCGGAACATTAAATCGCGTCTGAAACTGCAATGCTGTGTTCTAATCTGTGATATTACAGTGCCAGAAACACACGTTGTTCTATGGAATAAGTTACATGATTCAACCTCTTCCTTCGGTAAGCTAAACACTTTTCACGTTTCAACGGTGAAACTGATCGCTCTGGGCTTCGGAGTACTATTTATAGGCACTACGTATTGCTATTATAGTCCCATGTCGGATTTTGTAACAACTACTTCGAAACTTCTATATGAAATTCTTCCAGATTTCATAATAAACTTACCAGTTTTGAATTCTTCTATTGATCTTAATTTTCATGTTACTTAATTTGAAATCTGTGAGTTTTTTTCTGGCCAGCAAGTAGGTGCAGTTGATCTATTAAGCATAGAAGACAGCACAATAATTTGAAGTATGTCACACATTCGTCGCCATATTGTCTGGCTGAATGTGTACTGTTAAGTCCATTAAATATTCCAAAAACTCGATACAGATAAATGACCAAGAACAACGTAACTAATTATACAGTACACGAAAGATAAACTGTCAAAGCTTTTTAACAATGTTTGTAAATGTTGCATGTGTCTTCCCTTCACCACGTGGCATGTATCTACACTCGTGGAAATTGAAATAAGAACACCGTGAATTCATTGTCCCAGGAAGGGGAAACTTTATGGACACATTCCTGGGGGTCAGATACATCACATGATCACACTGACAGAACCACAGGCACATAGACACAGGCAACAGAGCATGCACAATGTCGGCACTAGTACAGTGTATATCCACCTTTCGCAGCAATGCAGGCTGCTAGTCTCCCATGGAGACGATCGTAGAGATGCTGGATGTAGTCCTGTGGAACGGCTTGCCATGCCATTTCCACCTGGCGCCTCAGTTGGACCAGCGTTCGTGCTGGACGTGCAGACCGCGTGAGACGACGCTTCATCCAGTCCCAAACATGCTCAATGGGGGACAGATCCGGAGATCTTGCTGGCCAGGGTAGTTGACTTACACCTTCTAGAGCACGTTGGGTGGCACGGGATACATGCGGACGTGCATTGTCCTGTTGGAACAGCAAGTTCCCTTGCCGGTCTAGGAATGGTAGAACGATGGGTTCGATGACGGTTTGGATGTACCGTGCACTATTCAGTGTCCCCTCGACGATCACCAGTGGTGTACGGCCAGTGTAGGAGATCGCTCCCCACACCATGATGCCGGGTGTTGGCCCTGTGTGCCTCGGTCGTATGCAGTCCTGATTGTGGCGCTCACCTGCACGGCGCCAAACACGCATACGACCATCATTGGCACCAAGGCAGAAGCGACTCTCATCGCTGAAGACGACACGTCTCCATTCGTCCCTCCATTCACGCCTGTCGCGACACCACTGGAGGCGGGCTGCACAATGTTGGGGCGTGAGCGGAAGACGGCCTAACGGTGTGCGGGACCGTAGCCCAGCTTCATGGAGACGGTTGCGAATGGTCCTCGCCGATACCCCAGGAGCAACAGTGTCCCTAATTTGCTGGGAAGTGGCGGTGCGGTCCCCTACGGCACTGCGTAGGATCCTACGGTCTTGGCGTGCATCCGTGCGTCGCTGCGGTCCGGTCCCAGGTCGACGGGCACGTGCACCTTCCGCCGACCACTGGCGACAACATCGATGTACTGTGGAGACCTCACGCCCCACGTGTTGAGCAATTCGGCGGTACGTCCACCCGGCCTCCCGCATGCCCACTATACGCCCTCGCTCAAAGTCCGTCAACTGCACATACGGTTCACGTCGACGCTGTCGCGGCATGCTACCAGTGTTAAAGACTGCGATGGAGCTCCGTATGCCACGGCAAACTGGCTGACACTGACGGCGGCGGTGCACAAATGCTGCGCAGCTAGCGCCATTCGACGGCCAACACCGCGGTTCCTGGTGTGTCCGCTGTGCCGTGCGTGTGATCATTGCTTGTACAGCCCTCTCGCAGTGTCCGGAGCAAGTATGGTGGGTCTGACACACCGGTGTCAATGTGTTCTTTTTTCCATTTCCAGGAGTGTAATTCCAATTCCGCCCACACCCGACTCAGCATATCATGAATTGCGATGTGAACACTTTCTGTGTTGCAGTGTCGCAAGTCTTCGAGGTTCCGTGGTGGACATGGAGTGCGGGACTCTATCCTTGCTGTAACCCAATAAATCGTTAAGTGTTAAGTCCGGGCCTGGTGACCACTCGAGTAGTTCCATTTCAGCCGAAGTAACACGGCCTACCCAGCAAAGTGTCAGCGTTTCATTTAGGTAACCTCGTACACAATTTTTGAAACGTGGAGGGGCACCATTCAGTTCAAAGTTGAGGCGCCAGCCACAATTGCAGCATGTCGAGATAGGTAATACCGTTGAGGGTTCTCTCAGCGAAGAAGAAGGTTCTGGAGACAGTCTTGTTGGACACGTTAACTTTTTACACCTTCATCAGATACATACTCATCAAGCCATAATACGGTGCGTGGCAGAGGGCACTCTGCACCACTACTCATCGTTTCCTTCCCTGTTCCAATCGCAGATAGAGGAGGGAAAAACAACTGTCTATATGCCTCCGTATGAGCCCTAATTTCTCGTGTCTTATCTTCGTGGTCCTTACATATTGGTGACAGTGGGCTAGTTCTGTAGTCAGCTTCAAACACCGGTTCTCTAAATTTTCTCAATAGTGTTCCTCGAAAAGAACGTCGCCTTCTCTACAGGGATTCCCATTTGAGTTCCTGAAGCATCTCCGTACCACGTACGTGCTGTTCGAACCTACAGGCAACAAATCTAGCAGCCCGCCTCTGAATAGCTTCGATGTCTTTCTTGAATCCGACCTGGTGTGTATCGCAAACACTCGAACAGTACTCAAGAATAGGTCGCACTAGCGTCCTATATGCGGCCTCCTTTACAAATGAACCACACTTTCTCAAAATTCTCCCAATACACCGGAGCCGACCATTCGCCTTCCTTACCACAATCCTCACACGCTCGTTCCGTTTCATAGCGTTTCGAAACATTACACCCAGGTACTTAAATGGCATGACTGGGTTAAACAGGCCATTACTAATGCTGTATCCGGACATTCCGGGTTTGTTTTTCGTACTCATCTGCATTAACTTATATTTTGTGATTCTTCAATTTCTCCAGGCGTATTTCAGGTGAACCCCGGCGCGGACGGCGGAGAGAGCGCCCGATGCAGGGGGAGGGTGAATCTGATATATACCTCACGCCTGCCATCCCCTGGCAGTACGTCAGCACATCTGTTGATGGCAACAAGGTCGATTGCCGAAATATTGTGTCGCTTGTACACTCACACCAGGCTGTTCAACTTATATTTTGCTACACATAGGGCCAGCTGCCATTCATCACACCAACTAGAAATTTTGTCCAAGTTTACTTATGTCATCCTACAGTCATTCATATTCGACACCTTCCCGTACACCACAGCATAATCAGCAGACAACCGCAGATTGCTGCCCACCCTATTCGTCAGATCGTTTATGTTTATAAATAATAATAACGATCCTATCATACTTCCCTGTGGCGCTCCTGACTACACCCATATCTATATCCTTGATGAACACTCGTTGTCGCGGGCATCGTACTTGGTTCTGTTACTTAAACAGCCTTCGAGCCACTCACATGCCTGGGAACCTATTCCATATATTCGTATCTTCGTTAACAGGGCGCAGTAGGGTGCTGTGTGAAATGCTTTTCTGAAATCTAGGAATATGGAATCTACCTGTTATCCTTCATCCATAGTTCGCAGGATACCATATGAGGATAGAGGGAGCTGAGTTTCACACGAGCAAAGCTTTCTAAAACGATGGGCATTCGTGGTCATAAGCTTTTCTGTCCCTACGAAATTTATTATATTCGAAAGTCATAATATGTTCTAGAATTCTGGCAACCAATGTTAAGGATATTGGTCTGTTATTCTGTGCGTCCGTTCTTATGCCCTTCTTATGTAAAGAAGTTACCTGCGCTTTTGTACGGTTGCTTGGACTTTGCACGGGGCGAGAGATTCGCGATAAATGCCAGATAAGTAAGTGGCCAATACCGTAGAGCATTCTTTGTAAAACCGAATTGGGATTCCATTCGTACCTGGCGACTTCTTTGTTTTGAACTCTTTGAGTTGTTTCTCTACGCCAAGGATGCTTATTACTATGTCGCCTATATGGGACTGTGTACGATGGTCAAACGACGGTATGTTTGTAAGATTCTCCTGGATGAACGATTTCTAAAAAGGCGGAATTTAAAACTCCGGCTTTCGTTTTACTATCTTCAACTGCCACACCAGACTGGTCAGTAAGTAACTGGGGATTGAAACCTTAGATTCACTTAGCGATTTTACATAGGACGGATTTTCTTGGGTTTTCGGCCAGACCTTTTGCTAAGGTGTGACGGAGTTAGTTGTATGCTTCACGCTCAGATTTTTTCACAGATTTCTACACACATACTTCTCGAGAGCACGGTTTACGATACGTTTAAACTTCGCCCGTCATTCGTTACGTCTATCATACTGGAACTAAATGATTGCAATTCATTGTCTAAGTTAGATGCTAAGAACTGTTTATCTGCTCTATCTAGCAGAAGCACTCTCCTAGCCTTCTTGGCTTTCTCGGAATCCCGGACGTATTCTACATTAGCATGAGAATTCTGTGTTCCCCATACGCGTGTGTTGTTTCGGTCTACCTTCCCTGAAGGATAAAAAATGATTTCATCACTGAAGACCAGTGTGCTTACGAGC
Source organism: Schistocerca nitens (assembly GCF_023898315.1). Classification (NCBI taxonomy): domain Eukaryota; kingdom Metazoa; phylum Arthropoda; class Insecta; order Orthoptera; family Acrididae; genus Schistocerca; species Schistocerca nitens. The sequence goes on from NC_064615.1 coordinate 952,904,392, forward strand.
ACGTCATTTTCAAGATGAATCTGCGAATCAATGCAGAACTGCAGGACGGCGCAGTTTGTCGTCATGGCTTATAACTTGCAGGAATTGCAATTTGCACAGCTTCAGTCTTCATCGCTTACAAAGTATTTTCCACAGTGTGGGCTGAGTGACGTTTAATTTTGCACTGGCTCAATAGCTAGACTTTGTGGGCCTTCGCAACATCACGTTCCTCAAGTACTCTGTCTGTTCTGATACGCTAAGTCTGAACTTTTTTTAAAAATTTTTATTTATTGGCTTTTTGAATCTGCCCATACAGCCATCTCAACACGGGAAATGTTCGATAATTCATCAGAATATACATCAGTTTAAGTAGTATCCTGGTGCGAGGCTACACAGGCTTAACAAAGAACAGAGCACAAATTTTACAACCACAGTACACTAAATGAGCTAACAAGATGAAAATGTAACACAGCATATGCTTACTGGTAACACAATAAGAAATGAGAAACCGCCGTTGGTACACATTTGGTATATTCCCAGTACAGTCCATAACAATGGCTATGTATCGTAAATTAATAATAAAATGTTTATTGTATGTCCTCTAAGAACTTCTTCAAAAGCTGCGGATAGAGACTTGAATATTTGTACAGTCCCATAAGTACCATCTAGGCAGAACATGAGAACAGTATACAATAACGAAATTTGAGTATTACAGCCATACGGATAGTTCCACCACTATTCAGACACATACAGATAGGAGGTACATACTGACGTAAATTTGGAGGTTGAGCGTTACGTATCCTGCTGAGTAGCACGGGGGTATATAGTGAGTTAATTGTGATTTGGTCTTCCCTTGGCATTCTAATTACCAACAGTATTAGATTAGTAGAGCAGGGGGCTATATCCGGATGCAGGCACTGTTGACGAACTCGTTCAGTATTTTATACGTCGTTATATGTTGGATGCTGACAAGGTTTGGCGGCTGCTTGGGAACTGATGACCAAGCGCCCGAAGGTTACTTGCAAGGATGTTGATGTGATACGTGTTCCGATGACATTGTAGAAATATGTGGTTTTGGAGCTTCTTTCTTTCTGCAAACACATACAGGCGTAGGGCTTAGGTTGAGCCGACAACCGCTTTCTGTGTATATGTATCGTACACGTGAGAGGGAATTTACCGTACTTAATAGCTTCATGTAGAGATGCTTGCTTTGCTAGGACATCCACTTGGGTCTCAACATTTTGCATGGCCCAATCACCATTCTGGAATATATTATGCCACATCACTGTGGTGTTGTGATAGTGTCTTGTGAAACTTTGCACACTCACAACTGACTGCCAATGGACAAATTCTGGCCCACAAAATGCTTTCTCTGCCTGATTCGCCGCCATTTTCAGCTATTAAGGTCTATGGCACCCCTATCGGCGGTTTTACGAACTAACTTGATGGCAACACACATTTGAAAAGAAATGTTTGTCTATCACGTTCTGTCATCTGTTAATAGAGTTGCACTCCACCAAAACTATGTTTCGATAGTTTTAGTACACTATAAATGACGAAATAAGTGGCAGAATTACGGTAGTATTGGTAGCATTGGTAGAGGAGGAAACGTAAATCAATGTGCGAAACAGAAACTGGAAGATGACTTCTTCTTTTTTTTTTTGAACTCTTTTGTTTTTCATAGAAATAGAACCGCACATCGTTGAGTGTTAGTCCACTGTGTATTAGATATTCTTACAAAATATAAATTGCATTTTACAACTAACATAAATTAGTTGGTGACGTAACTTTTGCGCTTTTATACAACCAAAGCAATTACTTCTGATGGAAGTACAATTTACATGGACAGACATAAAAATTGTCGTTGTTATTTTGTACTCTGCAGGACGTTCTTCATCATGATCGAAGGAAAAAGTTTTCTGTTGTTATTGATAAATGCGAAAGTTGTTTATGAATATCAAGAAAATGTTTTACGTAAGCTCGACGAAGTACTAAGGTGATACTTGAGATGTTTTTGTTTTGCGTTTCTTTTTCATTTTACCTTTTTTTGAGGAAATTGCTTTATCTAACGCTATATAAGAAATCTGTATTTCTTTTATTTTTACTGTTTCTCTGTTTCACATTACAGATCAACTATTTTTAATGAATCCTTCAGCGTTAATATAAATACTGTTTATTATTTTTACGTAACAGACAGGAGGCTGACTGTGTAGAACAAAAATATTCCGTAGGTTAAGCGCCCCTTTACATATCCTTACTCAGTTTCTACACTGGTTACCGCTTCCTGTTTCTATGGAAATGAGTCAGACACTGATCGTATATGCAGGTACAGCAGTCAAGATGAGGTAAACTCCTATAGGTGTACAACACACCTAAAGTACATGTAGTGTCCCTTTTGCAATATTCACCATTATCGAGGTGAAACATTAATAAAAATGACTGTATGTGACTCAAAATTAACGGCAAACATCGATTTATCTGCGAAAGGTAATAACACAAACTGTAAAAATATACAATATAGATCTATAGATGCAGAAAAGACATTATTTTTATTGTATGAGATTATAATGTGTAAGTAATTAAAAGAAGTATTATTATCTTTGTAAGAGTATAAAACACAATGCAATGCTCATTCGTCTGTCTAGTCTGTTTTGTTCTGTTCGTTCTGGTGTTAGCTGGAATAAGGTACGCAAGCTATTGTGCTGCACTAGCATTTGTTTCTGTCGTAACGTAATTGCAAATATTTAATGGTGTAAACTGTGTCCTAGTAAGAATATATTAGTATAAAGTGATCTCCGTGTGTTATTTCAAGAACCTACGTCACATTTATCTTATGAAAAGAATATTTAATGAAAATTATTTAGCATTTTTCCAGCTGCTGCGGTGCGAGTAACAGTGATCTCTGACAGTTAACAATTAGCCGCCATTACGCGGTACGTTTAAAAATATTTTTTCACAGCACAATGTCTGATAGCCGGAGCGGAAGAAATTATGTAAAAATATTCAGTGAGATTAACTGAAGGAATCCAGTGAAATCGTTTTATTGAAACTTGTCTATTACCTGTGATAGTAATAATTTCATATCAGTGAACTGGAGCTGAGTAATACTACGCTATTGCATTTACAGTAATTTGTAGGGAGCCTGGCGCTCGATAAAACCAGATATAATACGTGATTGGCAACCTACGAAATTCATTATTTTGCTTATTATATCTCTTTTGTATTTTTTTTTTTTTTTGGAAAGCTAAACGTAAAAACTAACTTCACTAAAAATCAGTAACAGATCACGATAAATCAAAGGACAAACAAATTTACTAGGAGAGTGTTTCCTCTAAATAAGTAGTTACATTTTTTTAAGAGATATAATACGCAGGTAACACGGTTAAGATCTTAAGTGACGAAGGCTACTAGCAAAACAACCGTAGTCTGCGCTTACTAATCGTAGTCTACGGTAGCCTACGTTAGTTTTACAACTCCTTTCCTTGGTTATTTTAGTTGTTTACCTATACCGATTTTTAAAATGGTGATTGACTTTAAAATTACCCTGTATGTGGTAAGTGGTCCAGATGCAGTAATCCATTAGGAAATTTATTTGGTGCCCTGAATGTGCTGCGAAGCCAAGAAAGAGTAGAGTTTCTTCGAAATTCAGTGCGCCACCTTTCGCGTGTGATGACAGCGTTATGAAGAGAGCTGCATTCCGCAGCTGTTTAGCGGCAGCTACGTTTCCGACGAAAGCACGCGTCACCGAGGTTAACGAGAACACGCATTAGCATAGAAATCGACAGCGGGAAGGCGCTTGTCAGGTGTCGCACACGTTCCCAGAATGGCGCGCGCGGTCGCTTTCCACAGCTGGACGGCGTTGCGGTTCCGGAATACCAGGGGCCCGCCTCTTACACGCAGACAGGTCGACATGGCTCTCGAAATAGCGCCAGTCCCACACTCGGTTTGTGTTCCTGTCCGGGAGCTGCTGAAGTATTGCCGAGAGGCATTGCGGGTCGACGCTAATTCCCTGAAATGAAAGGGAACGACATTTCTGCGTAAAATTAATATTGGCGACCACTTGTCACGCCATACCTGATACTGCCGCGTATAGCCGGAAAATTAAAATCCGCCTTCATGGAATCGTTGGTACCCAGGAAAAAAATTGGGAAAAATCGGAATTTCACATGAAGGTTTTCGTTGGACTTTTTTTACGATTTTCGTGAAGTGTTGTGACCAGAAGGACTGTTCGTCACCTTTAAGCGTTGCGAACAGTCAACGCCTACCTGCTGTACGGTTTTTTATTATTATTATTTTCTTTCCTTTCTCAGACCATATGTCTGGTTAAAAATGGGAAGTGACGCGGACCTTGATCAGGCCTGACTTCCTTTTAACTGTACGGTATATGTTACATTGCATTTAGGAACTTTCGGGTAATTGAACAAGTATCAATAATTACAGATTTCTGTAGTTGTATATGTAGGTTTGGATGTACTGATGTACTGGTGGATATTGTGTGGTATGACTCCTGTAGTTGATAGTACAATTGGTATGATGTCAACTTTATCCTGATGCCACATGTCTTTGACTTCCTCAGCCAGTTGGATGTATTTTTCAATTTTTTCTCCTGTTTTCTTCTGTATATTTGTTGCATTGGGTATGGATATTTCGATTAGTTGTGTTAATTTCTTCTTTTTATTGGTGAGTATGATGTCAGGTTTGTTATGTGGTGGTGTTTTATCTGTTATAATGGTTCTGTTCCAGTATAATTTGTATTCATCATTCTCCAGTACATTTTGTGGTGCATACTTGTATGTGGGAACGTGTTGTTTTATTAGTTTATGTTGTATGGCAAGTTGTTGATGTATTATTTTTGCTACATTGTCATGTCTTCTGGTGTATTCTGTATTTGCTAGTATTGTACATCCGCTTGTGATGTGATCTACTGTTTCTATTTATTGTTTGCAAAGTTATTATTATTATTTTCGATTATTCCCATTTAAAGGGAGCGTTTGAACTTGAATTCCTTTATGGTGATTGTTTATGTTTTTTCTGAGCCCAAATTTTCTTCATGTGTTCACTGTGTTGTTTCTTTCGCTCCGCTGTCCATTTGCATCCTGGTCTCTTCTATGTTGTGGTGTCAAATTTATGTTTTTTGATGATGTTCCTCAATTCAGTTCTATTTTCTGCATCTTTTACTGTTATGTGTGCTTGTCTGAGGTCCTCTTCAACTTCTTTTACCCATTTTGTTTTTCCCCTGCCTGAGTTGATGACTTTAAGAATTCGCTTTGAAATTCTGTTTTCATTCATCCTGTGGATATGTCCGTAGAACTGCATTCTTCTTTTCCTTATTGTATCCGTAATCATGTCTGTGTATTTATATAATTCTGAAGTTGGTCTCTTCGTCCAACTTCCTTGCTCTTGTATCGGGGCCAAAAATTTTCCTGAGAATTTTCCTTTCTTGTTTCTCTATTTCTTTGATTTTAATTTGCCCACGTATTATTATTATTCTTATTATTGTTATTATATTAATGGCTTCTGGGCAGCACCCGTAAAGTTAGCCTTAAAATTATTTTTTTAAAATTTTAATTGTCCAACAGCCCTAACCATTGAACAACAATTATCCGTTACGTCCATTGAACGTGAAATTAATGCTCTAAGAAACAACGTAAGAGACATTTATTTATTATATCGCCAAAAACAAAGAATTACTATATTCGTACAAAATCGTGTAAGAGTTTGCACAGTTTTACGCTTCCTGTGGTTAAAAGAGTCTTAATCCTTTGGTACACCGTCTCCAAAACAGTGGGCAGCTATTAATGACTTAGGTCACAACAACAGTAGGTAGTGTCCACTGGAGAGGACTGAGTGCATTTGCAGCCTCACGACTGATCAAAAATGCCAAAGAAACGACTCCTAACAGCTGTCCACTGCAGTGGATATCTGCGTCACAGAGTTAATGTTTGTTGGTGACGCATTGTCAAAAGGCATCAGATGCTGCATTAGTGTCGCGCTTTCTTGATACCTTCTGTCGCAGCTGAAGGAAATGCGGCTATCATCTTCCTCACTGCTGCATTCACACGAGGAAGACGTAATCATGTTGAGGTAGTAGAGATGCTGTCAGAATTCCCCGTGATTGATTGAATCATGCTCGTACTTTTGTCGCTACGAAATTTATGCTGTACCTGCAATTGTGGTACCAAGGACGTAAGAGCGGATTAGGTACCATTACAGCATGACTCCCTATAATTCCGTAAGACTGATAGAGACTCTTCGTTGCATTGGACCTTGTTTCTATTCCTTCTTAGTTTGTAGATCGTCAGATGGCACTTTACCATATTTCAGTCAATCGAAGTACACAGCATCCTAGGTCAGATTGTCTAATTCATTTCTGGTTATTTCGGTGTGCGCCTTCCTCCATAATATGACAGTCGTCTTATTTAGGTAGTAAACCTCCTGAAATATTTATTTCTATAATGCGGTATACTCGTACTGTATTGCTCAACACAATTAAAGGACTACTTTTTCGAAACCCGTAACTGTCTCCCATTGCAACGCATAAGATTGAAATTTGGCTCAAAGTTGACTACAACCTTCTTCTGAAATGGAGCAAAGATATGGTATCTTCCAACGTCACCCTCGCGCTCTGTGCCGCTTCTAACAGTAAGGTGTCGACACGTGCGAGAAAATGGCCCTCAGAAGTTCATGTGAGCGGTAAGGTGGTTTAACGACACCACACTGGCACCAAATCTCACGGCAATTCTGTCCAACGTCAGCGCGGACTTGTAACACAATGGGAAGATCGTCACACCACCTCTTACTTACATTTCACCATTTCTTTTACCGAGCGAGATGGCACAGTGGTAGCACACTGGAATCGCATTCGGGAGGACGACGGTGCAATCCCGCGTCCGGCCATCCTGATTTAGGTTTTCCGTGATTTCCCTAAATCGCTCCAAGCAAATGCTGGGATGATTCCTTTGAAAGGGCACGGCCGACTTCCTTCCCCATCCTTCCCTAATCCGATGAGACCGATGACCTCGCTGTTTGGTCTCTTCCCCCAAACAACCCCCAACCCACGTTCTTTTGACGCCTCTGCGATTGATGTCAGAAGCGCGACGCCCAACGAGGTTCTCTTATGACTGGCGGACGAAAAGATTTCAGACACACCGCCGTTCAGAATCGACACGAAGAGGCCTCAGGGGGTGGGGTAAAGGGCGTCAATGAAAGCACCCCTTCCCTTTGGGCGCTGATTCCCACACAGTTCGCTGTCGAAAACGACGTTCTTGACGAAGTTCGTCACTGCTGCTACCAGCTGGCGCTTCAACCCTACTCTAAGGACATCGTGGCACCGCAACACCAATGAACGTTATCTGACACTTTTGGAGTGGAATCGACTATAATTTTTGCTCTGGAACACTGGGTGGAACCACCAGGAATTGTTCAAAACCTTTCTACGAAATTTGAATGTGAACCGAAGCAGCAAAGGGTTTAATACTTTCTGAGCCATCCTGTTTCGTGACCTTCCGTGGCGTTATCACGGGGAGGTTTGCGTAAGTGTGTGTGTGTGTGTGTGTGTGTGTGTGTGTGTGTGTGTGTGTGTGTGTAGGGTTGCAACTTTAACCTAGCTGGTCTAGCGCGTGAAGATAGGCAAACCGCATGTCGAAGGGATTGCCTAACTCTCGGGACCTAGACCAACTACAAGGCTGAATTGTCGAAGTTTCTGACAGACGTATTTTCAAAGTGCTCAACAGAGGTGCACAGTGCAGATAATTTTTGGTATTGCTGATATTGTAACATTTTAACAGCATCGATGCTGAGCATGAACCTGATATCTACATCTACATTTATACTCCGCAAGCCACCCAACGGAGTGTGGCGGAGGGCACTTTACGCGCCACTGTCATTAACTCCCTTTCCTGTTCCAGTCGCGTATGGTTCGCGGGAAGAACGACTGCCGGAAAGCCTCCGTGCGCGCTCGCATCTCTCTTACATTCGTGATCTCCTCGGGAGGTATAAGTAGGGGGAAGCAATATATTCGATACCTCATCCAGAAATGCACCCTCTCGAAACATGGACAGAAAGCTACACCGCGATGCAGAGCGCCTCTCTTGCAGAGTCTGCCACTAGAGTTTGCTAAACATCTCCGTAACGCTATCACGCTTACCAAATAACCCTGTGACGAAATGCGCTGCTCTTCTTTGGATCTTCTCTATCTCCTCTGTCAACCCGACCTGGTAGGATCCCATACTGATGAGTAATACTTAAGTATAGGTCGAACGACTGTTTTGTAAGCCACATCCTTTGTTGATGGACTACATTTTCTAAGGATTCTCCCAATGAACCTCAACCTGGCACAACTGTTTCTTGTTGAATTCCTTTTGCGTATTTACGTGCCTCTAAAATCGCTGTAAGCTTAGAGTGAGTGTGGGCGCTATTTCAGGAAACTTGCTGCCCCATCTTTTCGTTAGATCCATCTCTGTAAATCTGTCTTGAGGATGACCATGCCGCTAGATTGTCAAGTAAACAGATTTTTTATTTCGATTCTTTACGTTTGCGTGAATACGTTGCTGACTCACTAGATTTAACCTGCTTCAGAACGCCCAATAATAACGCAGGCGCACTGTCCATTCATCTAAAGTAGAGCTTGAACTTGGCCCTTGTGCAGAAACGCATCCTTGTTGACAGTTCAAAATGGTTCAAATGGCTCTGAGCACTATGCGACTTAACTTCTGAGGTCATCAGTCGCCTAAAACTTAGAACTAATTAAACCTAACTAACCTAAGGACATCACACACATCCATGCCCGAAGCAGGATTCGAACCTGCGACCGTAGCGGTCGCTCGGCTCCAGACTGTAGCGCCTAGAACCGCACGGCCACTCCGGCCGGCTTTGTTGACAGTGCTGGGTGAGTCCACTCTTCTTCTCACAAGGGCAACTCCCCATCGCTCCCTCTTAAATTTAGTGGTTAAATGGGCCAGTCGATAGCTCGTCGAAAACTGAACACAGATCAGGAAAGAAAACAGGAAGACGGTGCACTGAACTGTGAAAAAAGAAGCAGAATAGAAATAGCTAACGGTCCAAGCTCAAAATGCGCAACATCGAGCAAAATGCAAGAATTACGCCGACGTGGTTGTGTGGTCACGGAGTTGGACTGCAAAGCGGAAAATCCGTGTTAAAAATCTCCCTCATAACCATTTTTTTAACAAAATTATGAACTTTCCGTCCAGTCATTGACGTGTCTGTTCTACTTCTGTAGTCTTTGCGTCCGCCCCGATAGCTATGTGGTCAGAGCGACGGACTGTCATCATCTCATCCCCTTAGACACGCAAGTCGCTGAGGTAGCGTCAACTCAAACGACTTGCACCGGACGACAGGTCTACCCGACGGGAGGCCCTAGCCACAACACATTTCCATCTAGTCTTGGTTACAGAATATGAGTCGTGTGGTAAGAATATATTACCGTCGCTAGTAAATGTGATGAATACTGACAATACGCAAGGTGCCACATAGACCTCTCACAGAAATGAAAACAACAAATAAAGGGATGTGAACTATGTTACAACAAAGGAATTCAATAGTCAAAGCTTCCAAATAGGAACTTAAGAGCCATAACATGTGGTACTTGCGTAGAACAAATAAGAAGTACGTACGTCTATATATTCCTCGCTTCCACCTCGATGTTGCAAACGGACGTTACACCACGACACAGGTACAGTTCAAAAGAGTATAGGGCAGGAGAGAGATTTGGAACACGGATCTCCCACTTCGCATTCGAACACCACGACCACATGACCACGACGCCTTAGTTAATCAGCTTCGCTCGATGTTGCACATCTTGTGCTTGGACCGTTCTTTGTTTCTATTTTGCTTCCTTTCTCACAGTTCAGTACACTTTTTCCCTGTTTTCATACGCGTTCTTGATCTGTGTTCAGCTTTTGACACTCTATCCACTGGGCCATCTTACCACTAACTCTGAGTGGGGAGCGCTGAGGAATTTCCCTTGCCAGAAGAGGCGACCGCTGCAGTTGTCTGTCGCCTGCCAAGCTGTGAGCTTCGTCCATTACAAACAAAAGCGCGCATACTGCGACCTTTTACGGACAATTTTAAATAAACTGTTCGTTAAAAAAATTGACTCTCACGCATCTCATAGCCTAATTCATCAGCTTCATTATGAACGGCCTATCGTCTCGTTTACGATCATCATTATTGTGATATTTATATATTTATTATGGTACTTTGCGAAATTCGGATGATTTGAAAAGAAAAATAGAGATTGTTATGAGTTTGCGTCTGATCCATGTTAGATCATGTATTACTGCGTACGAAATTGAGCTAACATACTGAATTAAAAAAAAAAAAAAGACTAGGATCTACATCCATTACCAGAGAAAATGAACTGTATGTAATGCGCTCGCCTCAAATCGCTTGCACAAACGATAGAGTGGAGCCGACCAGAGTGGCCGAGCGGTTCTAAGCGCTACGGTTTGGAACCGCTCGACCGCCACGGTCGCAGGTTCGAATCCTGCCTCGGGCATGGATGTGTGTGATGTCCTTACGTTAGTTAGGTCTAAGTAGTTCTAAGTTCTAGGGGACTGATGACCTCAGAAGTTAAGTCCCATAGTGCTCAGAACCTTTTTTTTGAAAGAGTGGAAGTGAAATATAGCTAACATGCGAATCTTTCTTATCTACTGCGATGTATAAGTGACTAGAGTTTTCTTTTCTTTTTTTCCAATGAAATAGCGAAATTATTTAAAGGGCCATCAGTAGCTGGTGAAATGAAAATTTGTATGCGTTTTTTTGACAACATACACGAAGGAATCCCGCTTTTATTTCTATACCCAGTATGAGCTTTTCATAAGCTATTGACCATTCATGTCCTCTGCTGTATGATTAATAGTAGACTGTTGAAGTATTTTGTCGCAATTGCAACCGAATTAGAATGTTAGTGAGGTGAAATTGCGTAAACACTGCCTTGTTTTGGGAAAGAAGCAAATTTTGACATGGCAACAAGAGAGACAAGGAAAGATCTTAAACACAGGCGAAAATAAATAGCTTCTTCTATTGCAATTTCAGCGTAATAGTGTATACATTGTATTTTTAACAATAAACTGTTGACTCGCTGAATTATTAGTCATACTGGCATACTCTATTAATACGATCGTTTCCAGATTCGGTAGCTGTAGCTTGCATGCTCTGCGAGACAGGCGTTTGTGTGAAGGCTTAAGCTGCAGGACTGCACCTCGCTTCCGCGACGTCTGCCCAACCCGGGTCCATGTAATACTGCATGCGCTCTACACTGAATGCTGAACGGTTATCGCTGAAAATTGAAGCTGTTGTGTGCACAATGATACGGACACCTGTACTGAACTCAACTACACTACTGGCCATTAAAATTGCTACACCACGAAGATGACGTGCTACAGACGCGAAATTTAACCGACAGGAAGAAGATGCTGTGATATGCTTCTCTACGGCTTCTCTACGGCTTCTCAGAGCATTCACACAAGGTTGGCGCCGGTGGCGACACCTACAACGTGCTGACATGAGTAAAGTTTCCAACCGATTTCTCATACACAAACAGCAGTTGACCGGCGTTGCCTGGTGAAACGTTGTTGTGATGCCTCGTGTAAGGAGGAGAAATTCGTACCATCACGTATCCTACTTTGATAAAGGTTGGATTGTAGTCTATCACGATTGCGGTTTATTATATCGCGACATTGCTGCTCGCGTTGGTCGAGATCCAATGACTGTTATCGTGCAGCCACGTCTCGATCCCTGAGTCAACAGATGACGTTTGCAAGACAACAACCATCTGCACGAACAATTCGTCGACGTTTGCAGTAGCATGGACTATCAGCTCAGAGACCATGGCTGCGGTTACCCTTGACGCTGCATCACAGCCAGGAGCGCCTGCGATGGTGTACTCAACGACGGACCTGGGTGCACGAATGGATGAATCCAGGTTCTGTTTACAGCATCATGATGGTCGCATCCGTGTTTGGCGTCATCACGGAGAACGCACATTGGAAGCGTGTATTCGTCATCGCCATACTGGCGTATCACCCGGCGTGATGGTATGAGATGCCATTGGTTACACGTCTCCGTCACCTCTTGTTCGCATTGGTGGCACTTTGAACTGTGGACGTTACATTTCAGATGTGTTACGACCCGTCGCTCTACCCTTCATTCGATCCCTGCGAAACACTTACATTTCAGCAGGATAATGCACGACCGCATGTTGCAGGTCCTGTACTGGCCTTTCTGGATACAGAAAATGTTTGACTGCTGCTCTGGCCAGCACATTCTCCAAATCTCTCACCAATTGTATACGACTGGTCAATGGTGGCCGAGCAACTGGCTCGTCACAATACGCCAGTCACTACTCTTTATGATCTGTGGTATCGTGTTGAAACTGCATGGGCAGCTGTACCTGTACAAGCCATCCAAGCTCTGTTTGAGGCGTATCAAGGCCGTTATTACGGGCAGAGGTGGTTGTTCTGGGTACTGATTTCTCAGGATCTATGCACCCAAATTGCGTCAAAATGTAATCACATGTCAGTTCTAGTATAATATATTTGTCCAATGAATACCCGTTTATCATCTGCATTTCTTCTTGGTGTAGCAATTTTAATGGCCAGTAGTGTAATTGAAGGAATCTGTCGAAAGAAGGGAAATCCCAAGCAACAATGAAGTTCACTACTTTATATTTTCTATAGTTGGGCATAAGCAACCGTACAAGAAGTATGTAGGCGGTGCAGAAGGACTACACAAAAACATTAAAGTCTTACGAGAGGTATGATACTACCAGTGCTAACAGCGGAGAGACAAGCCGCGAAAATGCAAGGTTGTAAAGTTTAAAGTTGTACACTGCTGGTGAAAGATTTATGGGGTTTTATAGGCTGTAATGACTCTTCTCCACTTTTCCCTGAAGCGGGGACGGCCGGTCAACAGTGTGTGGCTGAATTACGAGTGTGTTCAAAAATGGTTCAAATGGGTCTGAGCACTATGGGGCTTAACTTCTGAGGTCATCAATCCCCTAGAACTGAGAACTACTTAAACCTAACTAAACTAAGGACATCACACACATCCATGCCGGAGGCGGGGTTCGAACCTGCGACCGTAGTACGAGTGTGTCATGGAAAGATCCGAATGATACTCGTCTCCCTTCGCGTGTCGCCACGAGGGACAGTTCCTTCCTGGTATAAATATAACGGGCATTCAAATGAAACCCAGCCACTAGTGTACAGTAACGGTAACGATTTTATGAACTCAAGAATGTAGTTATACACAATACACATACTCAAAAATAGTCGCCAAAACTGCTGACACATGGATCCCACTGCGACACTAGCCGACCGATTCCATCCTTGAAGAAGCTAGGAGGATGCTGTCGGATCCAGGCCTAGACCCAGTCACACACTTCGTCGTCCGTTGCGAACCGATGTCCGCGAATAGCTTGTTTTAGAGGTCCAAACACACGAAAGTCCCACGGTGAACGGTCGGGACTGTACGGTGGATGATCCAGCGTTTCCCACCGATACTGCTGCAATTTTATCTTCACCGATTGGCCGTGTCTGGGGGGCATTATCATGCATTATGATGTGGGCGGTGCCCACGCTAATATCCAGTAACCGATGGATCTCGTCCACGGTGATTCTGCGGTAGTCCAAGACTGTTGTATTGTATTGCATTGTATTGTATGTTAACCGGGGACCTAGAAACGACGGAGAGGCTCCGTCCCAGCCGCAGCCGAAGTGGCCCACAACCCCACGACGACTACCGCAGTCCACCCCTCCGCCGCCCCACACCGAACCCAGGGTTATTGTGTGGTTCGGCCCCCGGTGGACCCCCCAGGGAACGTCTCACACCAGATGAGTGTAACCCCTATGTTTGCTTGGTAGAGTAATGGTGGTATACGCGTACGTGGAGAACGTGTTTGCGCAGCAATCGCCGACATAGTGTAACTGAGGCGGAATAAGAAGAACCAGCCCGCATTCGCCGAGGCAGATGGAAAACCGCATAAAAACCATCCACAGACTGGCCGGTTCACCGGACCTCGACACAAATCCGCCGGGCGGATTCGTGCCGGGGACCAGGCGCTCCTTCCCGCCCTGAAAGCCGTGCGTTAGACCGCACGGCCAACCGGGCGGGCTGTCCAAGACTAAAGCATTCACTTCCGCTACCATTTCCGGTGTGATGACACGATGAGCCTGCCCAGGACGAGCATCATCTTCCAGTGACTCGCGCCCCTCAAGGAATCGATTGCGCCATTCAACAACACTTGAACGACTCAGACTGTACTCACCGTACACAGCCTTCATCCGTCGATACATTTCACGGCCTCCAACTCCCTCAGCCGCCATAAACCGAATCACTCTTCGTTGTTCCTGCTTCGGTAGTGGACGATAACTTGTGTGACCATCTTCTCTACGGCGTGAAACCACACTGGCGCTATGCAACATCAAACGGTGCGCACGCGTCCGTCTCTCTACCCATAGATGGCGCCACCATACACGCAGTTACATGGTGCCACCTTACGTGTAAGGCACAGGTAGACGCACTGACCAGATTTCATTTGAATGAACCTCATAGTATCAACGACAGCCATCTGTCCGGCGTCTGGTGGGCGCGGGTCTCACTGTTCTTACTTCTCCATTGCCATAGTGGTGACCCATCGCTCGAATGTCGTTGATCATCGATCCCAAGCCTAGAAGACTGCTGGGTTATGAGTCCGCGTAAGTGGAATGCAGCAACACGTTCTTACAGCGGGCCTTATTCTCGTACAGCTGTGTGACTGGAAACGTCTACGTCACCAGCAGAGGCTCGTGATTTACAGTAACAGCTGCCTGGACTCCCAGCCGAGCCGTTCGACGGATAATGCTGCACACAGTTGGTTGGTTGATTTGGGGGAGGGGACAAAACAGCGAGAACACCGGTCCCATCGGATTAGGGAAAGATGGGGAAGGAAGTCGGCCATGCCCTTTCGAAGGAACCATCCCGGCATTTGCCTGAATTGATTTAGGGAAATCACGGAAAACCTAAATCAGTGTGGCCGGACGCGGATTTGAACCGTCGTCCTCCCGAATGCGATTCCAGTGTGCTACCCACCGCGCTACCTCGCCCGGTGCACTCAGTGAGACACACAAAAAGAACGTTTCCATTTCTACTGATCGTTCACCCGTGCCAGTTCGCGCTTCTGGTTAAGTCTCTCTCTTTCAGGCATGTCATAAACAGCAACTGTTGTCGCTGTCAGAGTTGAGTAAATTAAATTTTGGGTGGAAATTTAGCTGTAAAACAAATCTGTTTCTGACGGGTTCAACGCTGCTTGTGTCAGTTGGTGTAGAGAAACACTCAAATTGTACAGAGTAGATGCAAAATCTGTGTACAATATTGTAACAGGAGACGAAATATGGACATACACTACCCTGATGAAAAGTATCCGGACATATAGGTCTATTATTGGACATTAATTTGTGTCGTGTCTACTATTCGCCTTTATGACGCCTCCAGATCTGCTGGGGACACTTCCAGTGCGGTGTCAGAGGGGCTAGAAGACTTGACCAGAAGGGAACGTATATGTCAGAAAACAGCTCGATGCAACTCCAGTTAATGATGTAATACAGAATTACAGAGAAGGTCGACACGCGTCAGAGGGATGAAAACTAAGGTTTCGTTGCAGTTATTGAACTATTAGCCTCAGGGGAAACGGAAAGGCCGGCCGCGGTGGCCGAGCGGTTCTAGGCGCTCCAGTACGGAACCGCGCGACTGCTACGGTCGCAGGTTCGAATCCTGCCTCGTGCATGGATGTGTGTGATGTCCTTACGTTAGTTAGGTTTAAGTAGTTCTAAGTTCTAGGGGACTGATGACCTCAGATGTTAAGTCCCATAGTGCTCAAGGCCATTTGAACCATTTTTGAACGATTTCAGTAATCTACACAGAGTTTTCAAAATTAGCTTTCTGATGGGTCTGAAAGGTAAAATTTACGCTTTTTTTTACACCGCTGGCGAAAGTTTTTGTTTAGGGTGCGAATTTGTCAAATATTTACATATGAGAAAATGTTTGTGTATTCAAAATAATATTTACAAATCTTCCGAGTATTTTAGTTTAGACCCAAAATCATTTCATTTAAAACTATCTATGTTAATTACTGTAAGCGTAACATACTTCGACGCACTTGTAGTATGTCTTACTACCTGCAAATCGCAGCGTGACGTGCGCAGCAGCACACACGCACACAGCTGGAGAGTCGTGATAAGTTTCGTGATAAGGAGACTCCCCTGAAAGATTCTCGCAGTACTGCGTACAAGCGTAACCTTGCTCGCTGATAAACCGTGTGGTGATCGGTTGCTGTCGTAATCAGCTATCTTAATGAACAAAGATTGTTGGTCTTGTAACCGAGGCCTAAAACACTTCCCATTCCAACTCCTTGCTCTCGTTGACTGAGTTACGATATTATCAGCAAACCTTGAAGTTTTTATTTCTCGTCTCTGAACTTCAGTTGCTTATAGATGTCTCCTGATGCGTCGATGTACAATCTGAATAACTTGTGGGATGGGCAATATCCTTGTCTCACTCGCGTCTCAACTACAGCCGCCTTCATATCCTTCGTCTCTTATAACCGCATTGTGGTTTCTGTACCAGTCGTAGATAACGTTTCGCTCCCTGTATTTTATATATATCACCTTTTTATTTCTTCTTTCGCATGAGCCTCGGCGATGACGATGATGGAAATGAAATGGAGATGGGCGGGGCGTGAAGCTAAGCCAATCCTGACCACACCGATCTTCTCTCCATCAAGAACATAAAATGCAATATCTAAAGCGATATTCAGAACAGAATAAAAAATTCAGAGACATTATTTTTCAGCATGCTTTCATAATTTTGTTTAGTCGTAGATACACTGGTAGAGGATGGTTATAATCCCGTTGGCAGCTAGGGAACAACACATAAAACAAAAAGAAAATGGTTCAAATGGCTCTGAGCAATATGGGAATTAACATCTGAGGTCATCAGTCCCCTAGACTTAGAACTACTTAAACCTACCTAACCTAAGCACATCACACACATCCGTGCCCGAGGCAGGATTCGAACCTGCGACCGTAGTGGTCGAGCGGTTCCAGACTGAAGCGCGTAGAACCGCTCGGCCACTTCGGCCGGCCACATAAAACAGCGATATTTATGTCGCACTAATAATTTGTTGTAACTTACATCACTTGAGAACTCGATATAATTTTTATATTGACAACGTAGTAACTTGTGATGCTTGTTAACTTTGTGGAGAACTGGATAGTATAATGTGTCTTTATGAACATGATAGTGATAACAGTGGGAAAAGGTGTAGTCACTATTGATTAGGATGACCATTGAAGTAACTGATATTAAAATTTATCTTACGCGTGCTTCTAAGAACAATAAAACAGTAAAGTAGCTGAAGTTCTCGGCGTCAGCACAAGGCAGTTAACATCACAACGTTCCTTTGTGGCTGAAGGAAAGCTACTGAGATCTAAAGGAGGCATATTCTGGAGAACTGATATGCTTCCTTCAGCGTCGGTACTTCAGTCCGCTGATATGCCGTAACTGCGTGGGCTGTGGTCGCGCATATGGCATGTCCCAAAATTTTAAGTGCAAATATTTACAGTCGCTAAGGGAATCTTAAAAACTGAGTACGATGAAGTAAGAAGCTGTGGTTGGAGATGAATATTCCTATTTTTTGTTGACCTAAACCTCTTACATATTTTAGCAATAACTTAAGCTCGCAGCGGTGGTTCAGAGCAACGATCTATGAATCCTCCAAGCGGACCACACGGAAATCAGATTCTTATAATATTTCATATACATGTTTATGGTATGTGAAGGACAGAACTTAAGTGTCAATTTCCCAAAACAGCTCTATGCAAACCTCAAAAATTCAGAGAGAATTGACTTTGAATTTTCCCAGGCATCTTTAATACCTTAAAGTAAGGGCAATTTTTCGACAAGAAACGTGGTTCTATGGTAGAATGCTCGCCTGACACGTGGGGGCCTAGGTCCAGTTGCTGCCTGATACAAATTTTCTGGTTGGTGCTAGACAACGGCGGGTTGTGGATTCCGTCCTCTCAGCCCATTGTTCCACGCCCCCCACTGCAGTCCCCGGATATCGAAGCTGGGTGGCGGCTCGGACGTGTTAGGATCAAACAGATATTTTTGCAAAATTATTAATGAATGGAATTTTCCTTAATTACCGCCCTTCTCCTATCACACGGCAACAGTTTGAGATCAATATATTCCAAACTTTATATTTGAAATTAATACTTTAGAGGGGAATAAGAAAAACGTATGTAACTGGACCGCTACACCTTGCAGGACTAGCAGTCACAGAAACAAGATGTGTCGGAGAAGTGCATTAACCATCGCCCAGAGAAATGTTTGCGAAAGGCTGAGGAGAGGTTCTGTCTAGTGGAGCTATGACGCCCAGTCGCGGGAATTTTTTGATAAACTTTTATTATTATCTTATGAATTTACATAGCTAATTTAACACTGTAAACGGGAATTGATGTGATAGCGCGTAGTAGGACGCATCGTTCGAACTGCTATTGCTGCGTCTTGATGTTGATAAGAGCCAGCGTTTCTTTTTTGAAAATTTTGTCTAATGCAGTGATTAAATATTCATAAAAAGTTCTTCATATTTTGGTATTTTCCTTGTTTTCTCATGTTGGTCCAATAGATATGTTAGAAACTGTAATTATCAGTTAGTCACAGGTCATACATCGAGTGCGTTGTGCGGACGACTATCCATGAAGTAGATCTCTTGCACGCGGGGAACGACTTAACGTCTTTTGCCGTACTGTCGTTGCGGTGAAATGGTTCGGCACCGTTCTGTTTATCAGGTTGAGTATTAATCTACTAGTTTTCCTAACGTCTGCGACTGTTCAGCACGGAATCCTGTGCTACAGAGTATCTGGTTCACTGAAAGCACTACTGGCGTCTGTCTTGACCAGGTGAGCGCCTGCTAGTTTTTCTTTGGTCGGTATCGTCCTTTTAATAACCTTGCACCTCGAGCTGCGATCTTCTGGTATTACGGAAATATTGATTCTGTGGTATTATTTAGTGGATTGCCTCTGACTACGTCGTGCTTGGATAACTCAGTAGGTAGAGCACTTGCCCACTAAAGGCAAAGATCACACGTTCGAGTGCCACTGCAATACACAGTTGTAGTCTGAGAGGAAGTTTCAAATCATCGTACACTCCGCTACAGTATGGAAACTCATTCCGGATTCCTGTTGTCTTGCGCATAGTCAGATAAATATCTAGGACCTTCATGAAATAGTTTTTACTGCTTCACTCACTTTTTACTAATACTAGTATTTAATAAATCACAGCTGCAAAATACTAGCCGGCCGGAGTGGCCGAGCGGTTCTAGGCGCTTCAGTGTGGACCCGCGCGACAGCTGCGGTCGCAGGTTAGAATCCTGCCTCGGGCATGGATGTGTGTGATATCCTTAGGTTACGTAGGTTTAAGTACTTCTATGTTCTAGGGGACTGGTGACCTCAGATGTTAAGTCCCATAGTGCTCAGCCATTTTGCAAAATACTAACGCGAATTCTTTACAGACGAGTGGAAAAACTGGTGGAAGCCGATCTCGGGGAAGATCATTTTGGATTCCGTAGAAATATTGGAACACGTGAGGCAAAACTGACCCTACGACTTATCTTAGAAGAAAGATTAAGGAAAGGCGAACCTACGTTTCTAGCATTTGTAGACTTACAGAAAGCTTTTGACAATGTTGACTGGAATACTCTATTTCAAATTCTAAAGGTTGCAGGGGTAAAATACAAGGAGCGAAAGGCTATTTACAATTTGTACAGAAACCAGATGGCAGTTATAAGAATCGAGGGGCATGAAGGGGAAGCAATGGTTGGGAAGGGAGTGAGACAGGGTTGTAGCCTATCCCCGATGTTATTCAATCTGTATATTGAGCAAGCAGTAAAGGAAATAAAAACTTTGAGGTTCGCCGATGACACTGTAGTTCTGTCAGAGACAGCAAAGGACTTGAAAGAGCAGTTGAACGGAATGGACAGTGTCTTGAAAGGAGGATATAATATGGACATCAACAAAAGCAAAACGAGGCTAATGGAATGTAGTCGAATTAAGTCGGGTGATGCTGAGGGAATTAGATTAGGAAATGAGAGGCTTAAAGTAGTAAAGGAGTTTTGCTATTTGGGGAGCAAAATAACTGATGATGGTCGAAGTAGAGAGGATATAAAATGTAGACTGGCAATGGCAAGGAAAGAAGAAGAGAAATTTGTTAACATCGAGTATAGATTTAAGTGTCAGGAAGTCGTTTCTGAAAGTGTTTGTATGGAGTGTAGCCATGTATGACAGTGAAATATGGACGATAAATAGTTTGGACAAGAAGAGAATAGAAGCTTTCGGAATGTGGTGCTACAGAATAATGCTGAAGATTAGATGGGTAGATCACATAACTAATGAGGAGGTATTGAATAGAATTGGGGAGAAGAGGAGTTTGTGGTACAACTTGACTAGAAGAAGGGATCGGTTGGTAGGACATGTTATGAGGCATCAAGGGATCACCAATTTAGTATTGGAGGGCAGCGTGGAGGGTAAAACTCGTAGAGGGAGACCAAGAGATGAATACTGTGGTGTCACCGCCAGACACCACACTTGCTAGGTGGTAGCCTTTAAATCGGCCGCGGTCCGTTAGTTACGTCGGACCCGCGTGTCGCCACTGTCAGTGATAGCAGACCGAGCGCCACCACACGGCAGGTCTAGAGAGACGTCCTGGCACTCACACCAGTTGTACAGCCGACTTTGCCTGAGATGGATTACTGACAAATACGCTCTCATTTGCCGAGATGATAGTTAGCATAGCCTTCAGCTACATTTGCTACGACCTAGCAAGGCGCCGTATTCAATTGATATTGAGATTCTGTTAATGTATCATCAAGAGCGATGTTCTACAAATGTGGATTAAAGTTAAGTAATCCAGAAGCTACGTACTTTTCTTTATAGCATTCATTACGTATCCTGTTTCAGACCTCACGCCAGCCTGCGTGAGTTTAAGCGCGTGCCTTTCGGCTTCCTCTCATTGTGTCTAGGCTGACTTGTCTAGACACAACAAATACACTAAGCAGATTCAGAAGGATGTAGGTTACAGAAGGTACAGGGAGATGAAGAAGCTTGCACAGGATAGAGTAGCATGGAGAGCTGCATCAAACCGATCTCAGGACTGAAGACCACAACAACAACAGTATTTCAGCATCATAATGCCATCATCAGGAGACTTACAGTTACATGTCTGAAGCGTGACGAGGATAATTTTCTTGGTATACCAGCGATTTTATTACACTTCAAGCTACTTGTAACTACAACGCACCTCGTGATGCCAGCGTGCTGCCAAGACACGTCGCGCTGATAAATATTAGTAAAAAGTAACTGAAGCAGTAAAAGTTATTTCATGGATTTATAATACAGTCGCATTCGTTAGTCAGTTGCATACAGTATGGCTAAATGTAAGTTAAGATCTTGCCAACAATACCTCGTCATCTTCCGTACATAAATGACTTCATGTAACTCTCTACGAAAAAATCGGTAGAAGTGAAATTCGATGGTCGCGCTGGGACACTACCTCCCCTACCGGTCCTCCGATAAGGCTTCGTATTGTTCAGAGGGTGTGTTACTGTGAACAGTTCAGTGACCGGGTTGTTCTAATCAGAATCGACAGCAGACCAACACCGACAACGATAGTTCAGGTATACATGCCGACGTCGCAAGCTGAAGATGAACAGATAGAGAAAGTGTATGAGGATATTGAAAAGGTAATGCAGTATGTAAAGGGGGACGAAAATCTAATAGTCATGGGCGACTGGAATGCAGTTGTAGGGGAAGGAGTAGAAGAAAAGGTTACAGGAGAATATGGGCTTGGGACGAGGAATGAAAGAGGAGAAAGACTAATTGAGTTCTGTAACAGGTTTCAGCTAGTAATAGCGAATACCCTGTTCAAGAATCACAAGAGGAGGAGGTATACTTGGAAAAGGCCGGGAGATACGGGAAGATTTCAATTAGATTACATCATGGTCAGACAGAGATTCCGAAATCAGATATTGGATTGTAAGGCGCACCCAGGAGCAGATATAGAATCAGATCACAATATAGTAGTGATGAAGAGTAGGCTAAAGTTTCAGACATTAGTCAGGAAGAATCAATACGCAAAGAAGTGGGATACGGAAGTACTAAGGAATGACGAGATACGTTTGAAGTTCTCTAACGCTATAGATACAGCAATAAGGAATAGCGCAGTAGGCAGTACAGTTGAAGAGGAATGGACATCTCTAAAAAGGGCCATCACAGAAGTTGGGAAGGAAAACATAGGTACAAAGAAGGTAGCTGCGAAGAAACCATGGGTAACAGAAGAAATACTTCAGTTGATTGATGAAAGGAGGAAGTACAAACATGTTCCGGGAAAATCAGGAATACAGAAATACAAGTCGCTGAGGAATGCAATAAATAGGAAGTGCAGGGAAGGTAAGACGAAATGGCTGCAGGAAAAATGTGAAGACATCGAAAAAGATAGGATTGTCGGAAGGACAGCCTCAGCATACAGGAACGTCAAAACAACCTTTGGTGACATTAAAAGCAACGGTGGTAACATTAAGAGTGCAACGGGAATTCCACTGTTAAAGGCAGAGGAGAGAGCAGATAGGTGGAAAGAATACATTGAAAGCCTCTATGAGGGTGAAGATTTGTCTGATGTGATAGAAGAAGAAACAGGAGTCAATTTAGAAGAGATAGGGGATCCAGTATTAGAATCGGAATTTAAAAGAGCTTTGGAGGACTTACGGTCAAATAAGGCAGAAGGGGTAGATAACATTTCCATCGGAATTTCTAAAATCATTGGGGGAAGTGGCAACAAAACGACTATTCACGTTGGTGTGTAGAACATGAGTCTGACGACATACCATCTGACTTTCGGAAAAGCATCATCCACACAATTCCGAAGACGGCAAGAGCTGACAAGTGCGAAAGTTATCGCACAGTCAGCTTAACAGCTCATGCATCGAAGCTGCTTACAAGAATAATATACAGAAGAATGGAAAAGAAAATTGAGAATGCGCTAGGTGACGATCAGTTTGGCTTTAGGAAAAGTAAAGGGACGAGAGAGGCAATTCTGACGTTACGGCTAATAATGGAAGCAAGACTAAAGAAAAATCAGGACACTTTCATAGGATTTGTCGACCTGGAAAAAGCGTTCGACAATATAAAATGGTGCAAGCTGTTCGAGATTCTGAAAAAAGTAGGGGTAAGCTATAGGGAGAGACAGGTCATATACAATATGTACAACAACCAAGAGGGAATAATAAGAGTGGACGATCAAGAACGAAGTGCTCGTATTAAGAAGGGTGTAAGACAAGGCTGTAGCCTTTCGCCCCTACTCTTCAATGTGTACATCGAGGAAGCAATGATGGAAATAAAAGAAGGGTTCAGGAGTGGAATTAAAATACAAGGTGAAAGGATATCAATGATACGATTCGCTGATGACATTGCTATCCTGAGTGAAAGTGAAGGAGAATTAAATGATCTGTTGAACGGAATGAACAGTTTAATGAGTACACAGTATGGTTTGAGAGTAAATCGGAGAAAGACGAAGGTAATGAGAAGTAGTAGAAATGAGAACAGCGAGAAACTTAACATCAGGATTGATGGTCACGAAGTCAATGAAGTTAAGGAATTCTGCTACCTAGGCTGTAAAATAACCAATGACGGACGGAGCAAGGAGGACATCAAAAGCAGACTCGCTATGGCAAAAAAGGCATTTCTGGCCAAGAGAAGTCTACTAATATCAAATACCGGCCTTAATTTGAGGAATAAATTTCTGAGGATGTACGTCTGGAGTACAGCATTGTATGGTAGTGAAACATGGACTGTGGGAAAACCGGAACAGAAGAGAATCGAAGCATTTGAGATGTGGTGCTATAGACGATTGTTGAAAATTAGGTGGACTGATAAGGTAAGGAATGAGGAGGTTCTACGCAGAATCGGAGATGAAAGGAATATGTGGAAAACACTGATAAGGAGAAGGGACAGGATGATAGGACATCTGCTAAGACATGAGGGAATGACTTCCATGGTACTAGAGGGAGCTGTAGAGGGCAAAAACTGTAGAGGAAGACAGAGATTGGAATACGTCAAGCAAATAATTGAGGACGTAGGTTGCAAGTGCTGCTCTGAGATGAAGAGGTTAGCACAAGAAAACAATTCGTGGCGGGCCGCATCAAACCAGTCAGTAGACGGATGACAAAAAAAAAAAAAAAATTGTTCAGATGTTCGCGGGGAAGAGTAACGAACTGGGACGACAAGCGCTGCGTCGTGTCGGTAACACAGTGCCTCGCGTACAGCAACCGTGCCAATAAACATCAGACGAACGACAGCTAGCGCAGTTTTCAAACACGGGCCTCACACTGATTGCTTGTTGAAGACCTCGTGAGGCCTGAATTGTTTCGTATTATTATTTCCTTGCCCGAAAATAATCCGTTCAGCACCCAGTACCGTCTGCGTAGTAGCGAAAATTATTGAATGCAAGACAGCTACAACTGTATAAATCATTGACACCACACATTCGAGGAACTTATTATATAACAAAAGTTTTGTTGATGCTTTGCGTAATCTAAGTGGGGACATCTTGATTTAAATATCAATATCCCTGCTTACTCCTCAACAGTATTGTTGTATGTTAAATATTACAAACGTTGATTAGTTTCCTTTCATTATTAGAAGGATTAAATAAGACTGATTTTAATAATAAAAATAGCAGGAACAGTAATAATACATTGCCACTCAACAGCAGCCAGCCACGGGGTAATGTAAATCAGTTTACTAGATTAATTACCTCCTCCTTATGGCATGCCATGCATGGGTCATTATTGCATTTCGAGCTTAATTCCATGCACGTAATATTCAAGCGACTGTGTACATGTTAGTATGACCGTTATCATAACTCAGTTGCGCTCTTCCTCGTATATTTGGCATTATGTTTGTTACTGTTCCTCGTCTCTTGTTAACATAATTACTGCAATTTTACTTTGATCTAAAAGTATAGCCTCGATTCTTTCACATTACTATAATCATTTTCAACTATCCCCATTAGGCTTTTTATTACGAGTATATATTTATTAAAAAATAAGAGACCTGCGGAAACGAAGTGCTGACCCACTTTACGTTAAAAATGCTTTTAATCTCATGATTATCGTGGATGTAATTGATCTCAGTGCACACAAAATTTTGTATTGCACGATATCCAGGTTAATTATAATCGGCTACTGTCTACTGTCGGTCCTACAGACCGTCGGAATGTTTGATTTCGGTCTTAACAACGGCGTTGTACTTAACGAGAGTAATTAGTGTTAATCCGGCATGCGTTGCAAAGAGGCGTGAATCGCACTAGGGCGAAAGGTCACACAGTTACATTTCGAAACGCGTGGCCTAATTTTGTCACACAAAAAAAAACCTTGCTGAACGTGTTGTTAGCTGTTATTTTGGGGGGAGCTTTATTACTAAACTCCTGCCCTCCTCTGAACCGAATAAAAAAGTCTGAGGCACGCTTTATATGTTAATTTCGGCGCTCCTAGGGTTGAAAAGTACATGCAGTGAATCTGCTAGATTTTTGCAGCATAATGGCTAATAATGGTTCTAATGGCTCTGAGCACTATGGGACTAAACATCTGTGGTCATCAGTCCCCTAGAACTTAGAACTACTTAAACCTAACTAACCTAAGGACATCACACACATCCATGCCCGAGGCAGGATTCGAACCTGCGACCGTAGCAGTCGCGCGGTTCCGGACTGAGCGCATAGAACCGCTAGACCACCGCGGCCGGCCAGCATAATGGCATCCGTATGAAACCACTGTAGTGGCAACCTTCGTAAAGGCACACAAGTTGTACGTGAAGAAGCCCGCGTGCCGCCTCACATTGATACGTGATCAAAGGCGAGGGTGTTGAGACAGGTCCTTATCTCTTCTAGGAATACAGCGTCAGACAATGGTTTCGTCGTTAAGGTACTTGACGCGTTTTGCTAGCGCTTGAGCTGTAATATCTGTGACACCGCTATGACATACGTCTACTGCCTGCTCGGGTTGCCGCATCCGCTGAAACAGTGGTGCACTTTTTCGTTTCTTTGTCAGTTGTAATTGAGGTTACGTCATACGGTTAACGTGTCGATATTGGGCTTCACGAGGCGCCTTCGATCCCGTTCCATATCTTTCCGTCACTAAAAAAACGTAAACTGCAAATCGAATGCGGTGCCTGCGCGTTAGAGGTCTGCAAAGTTAACTACTATACGAAATCACCTTGGGGTGGAAGGAACGCTTAAGCGACTGGCAACGAGGGAACAAGATACTGAGGGTGAATAACTATCAACCGTTTGAGATACAGTAAATTTTGTGTACTTCTAATTAAATTTAGTTCGTAGGCCACGACAGGTTCTCATACTCACCGGGCCAATTATAAAACAAACGCAATTCAATTATCTTGTTTCCTCATGTACAAATTTCTGTAGACGTCGCTGTCTCCTTCAATCCCTTCTCGAATTCTTCCCTGAGTACCTCGTTTCAGGTACTTAGTTTCATTCATTTACAACGGGTTTCTGTGAAGGAATCATGCTTCCTGTGTGTATGAAGTGCAATGTTGTTGGCTAATTTCTGCTCGACACTTTATTCAAGAAATTCAAAGCACACACACTTTAGGTGAAGGAAATACAAGGGGTGAACAAAAAATAGAAGTACCAAAAACACAACACATTACCATTTCTAATAGCGGTAGCAAAACCGTTGATATTCTAAACAGCTTACAGTAGTATTATTTTCAAGGCAAACACATATTTTCCTTCAATCAAAATATTGTCAAGTTCAGGTAACGACGATGAAAGTGGATAGTGATTACGTACCCTTATCTCCGTTGTAGACCGCAAAGGATCGATAATATTGAGATCTGGCGACTGGTGGCTAGCGGACATGCTACAATTCATCCTCGTACTCCCAAAACAGATCCTGGACGATGCGAGCCATGTGAACAAGGGCTCTGTTATCTCGAAACATAGCAGCACCATTTGAGAACAAAGACTGTACCATAGGGGAGACCTGGTCGGCCAAAATGGTCATATATTCCTCAGCAATAATACGACCTTGCAAGGTAACCATGGGGCTCATGGAACGCCACGATATGGCTGCCCAAATAATCACCGAAGCCCCGCCCTGTTTCACTCTTGGGACGTAACCTCGACCAGAAGCTGGAAACAGTTTGAAGCAAGACTCACCCGACCAGATGGCATTCTTCTGTTGCTCCACAGTCCAGGTTTAATGGCTGCGGCACCACGTTTTCCTATTTACGGGAATTTGCAGCACTGATGAACAGTTTTCGAATCCCAGCTCGCCATTGAATTCCTTGCTTATGGTGCCCCCTTCGCGTTGACAGGGTTCGGGAGTGCGATATTCAGTTCTGCAGTGACTTTTGCAGCTGTATTCCTTTTGCTTTTCATCACAATCCTTTTCTATAACCGTCCGTCACGATTAGTCAACACATACTTGCATTCGCGTTGTGGCCTAGCGGATGATGTTTCTCCGCTTTCCCTGTTGCAGTATAAATCTTCGATACGGTGACTGTTGATAAAACAAACAGATCAGCTATCTTGATTACGGAAGCACCCACCATATGAGCACCCAAAATTTGCCCGCGTTCGAATTCATCGACACCACACAGAACACTTTTTCTGATCACGAGCGACACTTGGAACGTATTGAGGACATCGCACAAATGTCGTCCGTGGTCAAACACAACAGCGCAACCTGCAGGCTTCGCTAGAATCTGCTTTTACATTGAAGTATGCGCTTTTCGCGGTGTTTCCGTATTTTTCTCAAAGACGTGTATTTCATACGAATATGTATGTTTTTTCGATGTGTTTCATGTCCAAAGCATTTTAATGTAGTAAAGAATTCTCCAGCGAAACGAATGCACGTGTGCTGTTCGCGTTTATACAGTGTCACAAATATACACGATGACTTTGCTAAATGGAGACAAACTGCAGAAAACGATGCCTGATAGAATAAGGTGCAAAAAGATGTTATCCGGATTGTGTGGCCGAAAATGTGGTCCTTACCACGTGGAACATTCTCTTCAGCTGCCACTATTCGTATCACTTACAACGGGTGTACGCTGTATAACGGTTTTGTCGCTGGTTCGTTGTGCAGGCCAGCAGCACATTGTCTTTTTATCATCCATCGTATTCACAGATAAGGCTATTTTACGAGTACACCTTTGAACGATGGAGAATCGCCTTGTATGCTGGCAGCGAACCATGAGCAGTGGTTCAGCCTCTGTGTGTGAGCAGGGACTACTGCCGACCGCCTCTTGGGATCAGTCATTCTTCCCCAGCGCCTCAAAGGCGAGGCATAACTGCTCTTCCTACGGGTGAACCTGCCTCGCCTGCTTGAAGGCGTGCCTTTGGTGATACGAAGGATGATGTGTCTACTGCATGATGGTGTTTCATCTCTCTGCCTTCATGAAAGTAGCTCTGAAAGACTTATACAGGCACAAATTCGCCTCTTGCCAGGTCTGTTTTCATGTGTGCTTTCAGTCATTGAAACCCACGCTGTCAAAGAATTTTTATCTCCACCTTCAAGTGGATGTACCTCCTTTGGAACGCATTTCCAGCAATATGTCCATAGTACTTTTTTCCCTCTCATTCTCCCAGAGACCGTTTCCTGCAGTTTGTCCCCATTTAGGCCCGACGCACACCAGCGATTTACTATCGCGAGTTTGCAGCGTCATTTTCTCGCGCTTTTCAGCAGAGCTTGTAAAACAACTGAGCCGCACAATAAAATGTGTGGAGTAGTGTATTTCATAATAATTCAGTGAGCATAAGTTTTGAAGTACTGTGTAGTAGACCGTGAAGAACCTGCATAAGGATTAATTATTGTGCGGGTCTCGAAGTAACAGTGTCTATGGAGTTAATTGTGTTTCTTATATTGTGTTGTGACTAAGTGTTAGCCTTTATCTGATTCTACTGATGGATTAGCATCTGGGTCCCCACCTAACAGCTGAGCTAGATTTAAATTTCATATTACAGTAACAGTAATCAAAAATACAAATTGTGTGTACTTCACTAAGCAAATAGCCTGAGCTATTCAAACTACACACATCAAAAAAAATTTTGCATCACTTCGGTTCCGAGAGTTCCAGAACCTGCAGACAAAGCTGGAATAGAGATCAACATAAACATCATTTCCGCCCTTTTTATTGCTCATGAGAACCACACGTTGTATGTTGTGCCACCCTACAGCGAGACCTTCAGAGGTCTGGTCCAAATTGCTGTACACACCGGTACCTCTAATACCCAGTAGCACGTCCTCTTGCATTGATGCATGCCTGTATTCGTCGTGGCATACTATCCACAAGTTCATCAAGGCAATGTTGGTCAGATTGTCCCACTCCTCAACGGCGATTCGGCCTAGATCCCTCAGAGTGGTTGGTGGGTCACGCGTCCATAAACAGCCCTTTTCAATCTGTCCCACGCATGTTCGATAGGGTTCATGTCTGGAGAACATGCTGGCCACTCTAGTCGAGCGATGTCGTTATCCTAAAGGAAGTCATTCACAAGATGTGCACGATGGGGGCGCGAATTGTAGTCCATGAAGACGAATGCCTCGGCAATATGGTGCCGATATGGTTGCACTATCGGTCGGAGGATGGCATTCACGTATCGTACAGCCGTTACGGCGCCTTCCATGACCATCAGCGGCGTACGTCGGCCCTACATAATGCCACCTCAAAACAGCTGGGAACCTCCACCTTGCTGCACTCGCTGAACAGTATGTCTAAGGCGTTCAGCCTGACCAAGTTGCCTCCAAACACGTCTCCGACGATTGTCTCGTTGGAGACATATTAGACACTCATCGGTGAGGAGAACGTGATGCCAATCCTGATCGGTCCATTCGGCATATTGTTGGGCCCATCTGTACCACGCTGCATGGTGCCGTGGTTGCAGAGATGGACCTTACCATGGGCGTCGGGAGTGAAGTTGTGCATCATGCAGCCTATTGCGCACAGTTTGAGTTGTAACATGACGTCCTTTGGCTGCACGAAAAGCATTATTCAACGTGGTGGCGCTGCTGTCAGGGTTCCTCCGAGCCATAATCCTTAGGTAGCGATCATCCACTACAGTGGTAGACCTTGGGCGGCCTGAGCGAGGCATGTCATGGACAGTTCATGTCTCTCTGTATCTCCTCCATGTCCGAACAACATCACTTTGGTTCACTCCGAGACGCCTGGACACTTCCCTTGTTGAGAGCCATCCCTGTCACAAAGTAACAATGCGGACGCGATCGAACCGCGGTACTGACCGTCTGGGCGTGGTTGAACTACAGACAACATGAGCCGTGTACCTCCTTCCTGGTGGAATGACTGGAACTGCTGTACCAGACAGTACCCACAGTCAACGTCTATCTTCAGGAGTTCTGGGAACTGCGGTGATGCAAAACATTTTTTGATGTGTGTATATTAGATTCAGGTATCACATGTCCCATCTGAGCTAAATAGTATAATAAAGTGAATGCTTCTTGAGAATACAAATATTAATTAGTACAAAGGTCAGAAGTTCTTGAAAACTATTTCAACGATAGTAATTTCCAGTAACTAAATTGGCAAAAGAAACCCTTCTCCAAGTTAGTTGCGCTCCGTCATTGGTAATCATTTACCTATAAAGACCATTAACTTCATACGGTTGGTAAGTGTTATTGAGAGTCAGTTGTTACCTAAACGTATTAATACTCCCCATCCCCCCCCCCTCCCCCGTCCTGTGTAGCTCATGTCAAACCACTGGTATATTACTTAATAATATGCGCCACTGTCTTGTACCTTCTCAGCAAAACGGAATTTCGGTATCTAGTAAAGTCTGTCCCAGTAGCTCATGTTCTTTATGAACCATACTAGTACTTGGTATAACTTTGCCTAATTAAGCTGACGACCGTTTCCTTCTACGTAATTGCACTTTACTTTTTGTTACTAATAGAACCTTGGTTCAATGCCAGTTTGTCTTGCTACTGCTGCCCTTCAATAGAATTCTTTAGAGAAACAAAAATAGTCCGATACCTTTCGATTACAGTCCCTGTCAAATAAGTGTCCTTTCACACTATCCGTGTATTGCTAATTTAGTAGTAATCGGTAGTGTTACACAGATCACGTAGTCCTTGTATATTTCCAAGTTAAAACCATCTCTGGAACAGCGGTAGTCTCGAAAGCCACAGCAACATTTGATAATGCTAAGAGTTAAGTTCAGCATGGTGTGTCTGTGAAATTCTCCAGTTCGTTAGAATTCCAAACGTGTTTCTTGTAGGAGAGATGAGTTACGGGGAGGTTTACTACCTTTGGCCCGAAAAAAGGATGTTCTTTGAGAATTTTTTCTCGGAAAGTGTTATAGTAATCAATCTCAAATTTGGTCAAAATGTTTATTGATATTTTCTCTACAAACTGGAATTTTTGCGACCGGAAATGTCGAAGAGCAAAGGCGGAAGTGCCGTCGGAACGAAACAAAATTTCGATGTAGACCTCCACGCGCGGTATGTCACATGTCAGCCGGCTCCTCTGAAATCAAATTTGAGTCGACGTTAGCGAAGTATGTAAGATTCTTCAGGAGTTGTACCGCGCTTAAGTTATCTGGAACAAAGGAAACAAAATGGCGGCCATTTGAAAAAAATATGGTTTTTTCATCGATTTTTCGACTTCGTCGGCCAAGTAAAAATATTTATAGTTGATGGATCGGAATAAAAGTGGTGCAACTCCTAGACAATTTAGTTAGCTTCGTCGGAAACAAAGAATCATGCCATCTGTTCAGTAGATTTGAAGTTACCATATCACGCGATAAAAAAAAAGTCATTTCGAGAAAACCGCGTTTGAAGTTTTGACTACATATAAATGCAATATCTGCTATCCGGGCCATCCTGCGCTGCTCCAGAGCCGCTCGTACGGCCGGTGACAAGCGGTGGTCGTCCGAATGCTTGGCGAACTGCGTCGAATAGAGCCCCAGGGTGACGTCCATCGTTGTCATGGTCTTCAGAATTGCTGAATACCCTTCGTTGAAGCTGTTCACTGCCAGGAAAGTAGCAATCTCCACCGTATACGCACCAGAATGCAATTGCTTGAGGGCTAACTTCCAAACACACGCGTTCAAACTTTCATTTGAATTTAGTGTGTTTCCTTCCAAGCACCGGTACAATAACTGGCCCTCCGAAAGAAAAAATCTGGTGCGTGAAAAATGGCGATTTCAGGCAGGTGCATTTTTTTCTTCAACCGCGAATAACAAACATTTCCGTTCCGTATTCGGAAAAACCGTTTCAGGGGTGGATTCTAAACACTTTTATGGATCCAAAAATGCGGTTTCAAAAAAAATCGATTTTTTGAACCAAAAGATGGTAAAACTCCCTTTAAGGTGTGCGGTCTTATGACAGAATGAGACAGAGATACTGCTTCGTGCCCAAATGAAGTGAAGACCATATAAGTTTGTAGTTCTTGACGGAGTCTGTCCTCTTGCCCGGCTTGCTTGGTCATTTTCTAGTATTCTGTACTGCTTAGAGTTTTCATCTGCAACCACGAACAGAACTACAGCTGAAGAACTGAGAACCACTGAAATCTGGTTTAACTCTTCTCAAGTGCTTGTCATCGGAGGCAAGATGGAATTGCGGGAGGTGCACCGCAAGGATTTCTTGAGCTAACTCACCACCGCAAGAGCTTCGTGAGCTAACCAGTGAGTGAATCCAAAACCACCTGTAGCGTTTCTTAATGTGTTCTCAACCGAAATAAACAAACACCGCTCGTTTCTTCTGGCTCAGTCTAAACTGGTTGGCTTCCATTCTAGCACTGATGCGACATTTTCGCTGCGATTCCGCCGAGTGTGCACCGAAACGATTTCTGACGCCGCAATGTCCCTACGTGTCCGCGCAGGATACTGTGGCCGATGTGCAGTGACCAGCTTGCGTCCAAAGCGCTGGGCGAGTGTATTCGTTTCTTCGGAAGGGGAGAGCGACAGTGTTTGCTACCTTTCGGCCGGTCGGCGATTACAGAACCAGAACCTTTCTCAAACGATTTTACAGGCTGTTCGGTTAAAAAATTCATTTTCGCCTTGCTTACAGCTTTACACGTAAGGTTCATGATGATGTGACCACCATTTCGGTAACGGTCATAACGAAAAAGAGGGGGCGCTATGATTTTGCTTTTGGTGCATGTTACACAATATGTTGCTGCGTATGAAATTTAACTAACATACTGATTTTTTTTTAAAACTTGGGTGATGTTCTCTATCTGTCACCCATATCGAGAAAATTGATCTGATGCAGCACCCTCATTTGAGATCGCGCAGCACCAGCGATAAACCCAGAGTGAAATATTCGCAATATTCCTCATATTTCTCAGACAGTTTGAGATATCGAAACCAGATTTTGGCAAATGATAGCACGTAAAGAGGTCAATATTTTGTTATATGATTATTACCCAAAATTTCATTACCTACCGTGTTATTCAACTAATTACAGATCTTTTCGATTAAGCAATGTAATTGGTTGGTTGGTTGGTTGGTTTGGGGAAGGAGACCAGACAGCGTGGTCATCGGTCTCATCGGATTAGGGAAGGATGGGGAAGGAAGTCGGCCGTGCCCTTTCAGAGGAACCATCCCGGCATTTGCCTGGAGTGATTTAGGGAAATCACGGAAAACCTAAATCAGCAATGTAATTTTTAAGGGTCGTTGATAACAGGTGAAACGAGAATGCTATAGGTTTTAAAACAACTTAAGTAGAGAAATTACACGTTTATTTCGTGCCGACGATGTGCTTTTTCATAAGCTACTGATCTTACTTATCCTCAGTTCCTCACTTAAGAGCCTTAATAAACCACTGCTTCTGAATTCTCTCGCATCTGCGTCTGCACAACATGTTAGTGAGATGACGCTGTGTAAACTCCAGCCAGCCGATGTGGAGGAGCGGTTCTAGGCGCTTCAGTCCGGAACCGCGTTGCTGCTACGGTCGCAGGTTCGAATCCTGCCTCGGGCATGGATGTGTGTGATGTCCTTAGTTAGGTTTATGTAGTTATAACTTCTAGGGGACTGATGACCTTAGATGTTAAGTCCCATAGTGCCTAGAACCATATGTAAACTCCGATGTGTTACGGCAAAAGAAACAGATTTTAACACGCAACAATAGAAATGTCTAGGTTTCCCTCGAAATCCGCAACTCATGACGCTACTCTGGAAGTTAAAAATGGTTAACAAGCCAGGCGAAAATACATTACTGGCCATTAGAATTGCTACACCAAGAAGAAATGCAGATGATAAACGGGTATTCATTGGACAAATATATTATACTAGAACTGACATGTGACTACTTTTTCAAGCAATTTGGGTGCATAGATCCTGAGAAATCAGTACCCAGACCAACCACCTCTGGCCGTAATAACGGCCTTGATACGCCTGGGCATTGAGTCAAACAGAGCTGGGATGGCGTGTACAGGTACAGCTGCCCATGCAGCTTCAACACGTTACCACAGTTCATCAAGAGTAGTGACTGGCGTATTGCGACGAACCAGTTGCTCGGCCACCATTGACCAGAAGTTTTCAGTTGGTGAGAGATCTGGAGAATGTGCTGGCCATGGCACCAGTCTAACATTTTCTGTATCTAGAAAGGCCCGTACAGGACCTGCAACATGCGGTCGTGCATTATCCTGCTGAAATGTAGGGTTTCGCAGGGATCGAATGAAGGGTAGAGCCACGGGTCGTAACATATCTGAAACGTAACGTCCACTGTTCAAAGTGCCGTCAATGCGAACAAAATGGGCGACCGGAGTGGCCGAGCGGTTCTGGGCGCTTCAGTCTGGAACCGCGCGACCACTACGGTCGCAGGTTCGAATCCTGCCTCGGGCATGGATGTGTGTGATGTACTTAGGTTAGTTAGGTTTAAGTAGTTCTTAGTTCTAGAGGACTGATGACCTCAGATGTTGAGTCCCATAGTGCTCAGAGAGCCGAACAAGAGGTGACCGAGACGTGTAACCAATGGCACCCCATACCATCACGCTGGGTGATACGCCAGTATGGCGATGACGAATACACGCTTGCAATAAGCGTTCACCGCGATGCCGCCAAACACGGATGCGACCATCATGGTGCTGTAAACAGAACCTGGATTCATCCGAAAAAATGACGTTTTGCCATTCGTTCACACAGGTTCATCACGTACACCATCGCAGGCGCTCCTGTCTGTGATGCAGCGTCAAGGGTAACCGCAGCCATGGTCTCCGAGCTGATAGTCCATGCTGCTGCAAACGTCGTCGAACTGTTCGTGCAGTTGGTTGTTGTCTTGCAAACGTCCCCACCTGTTGACTCAGGGATCAAGACATGGTGCACGATCCGTTACAGCCATGCGGATAAGATGCCTGTCATCTCGACTGCTAGTGATACGAGGCCGTTGAGATCCAGCACGGCGTTCCGTATTACCCTCCTGAACCCACCGATTCCATATTCTGCTAACAGTTATTGGTTATCGACCAACGAAAGCAGCAATGTCCCGATACGATAAACCGCAATCGCGATAGGTTACAATCCGGCCTTTATCAAAGTCGGAAACGTGATGGTACGCATTTCTCCTCCTTACACGAGGGCCGGCCAGAGTGGTCGAGCGGTTCTAGGCGCTACAGTCTGGAACCGCGCGACCGCTACGGTCGCAGGTTCGAATCCTGCCTCGGGCATGGATGTGTGTGATGTCCTTAGGTTAGTTAGGTTTGAGTAGTTCTAAGTTCTAGGGGACTGATGACCTTAGAAGTTAAGTCCCATTGTGCTCAGATCCATTTGAACCGTACACGAGGCATCACAACAACGTTTCACCAGGCAACGCCGGTCAACTGCTGTTTGTGTATGAGTAATCGGTTGGAAACTTTCCTCATTTCAGCACGTTGTAGGTGTCGCCACCGGCGCCAACGTTGTGTGAGTGCTCCGAAAAGCTAATCATTTGCATATCGCCGCATTTCCTTCTTGTCGGTTATATTTCGCGTCTGTAGCACGTCATCTTCGTGGTGTAGCAATTTTAATGGCCAGTAGTGTATTACAAAAGGCGTCAAAAAGTTTTGCACAGTCGTCTCAATTTTTTTCTTTTTTCTTTTTCTTTTTTAAGAGAAGATAATTATATTTTTTGTGAACATACTTGGAACATTAACCTATAAGTTGGTATATAGAAGTATTTTCTTTTATTTTACAGGTGAGCCATAATGGACCGTGAAGTAGACGTCAGGTTACGACAACGGTCGGTGATGTTCCACTTCAATCAAGACCGGCAATGACTCTGCCACATCGGTTCACAGGAAGTTGCTCCCTGTTTATGCTGAGAACACAGTGGATCGCAGCAGTATCCAGTGGTATTTCTCTCCACTGGACAATCCTCAATGCGGTAGACCATCGACGGCAGTGAGTGATGTGAATAAGGAGACCACTGATCAAATCATCCAAAATGACAGATGTGTGGCGACACGACAGCTTGCTGAAATGACTTGTTTGTCATTGGGTAATGTGGTATCAGTACAGTCACTAGGGTACAGAAAAATCTGTGCACGTTGGATGCCTAGATTATTGACAAGAGAAATGAAAACTATGAGGAAGAATGTGTGCGAGGGTCTCATGAAGACCTTTACTGAAGAGTCGAAACAGTGTTTTGACGGCGTCATCACCCAGGATGAAACGTTGTTTTTTTCTGATCCTGAGAGCAAAACCCAATCCATGGTGTGGCGTCGTCCGGATTCCCCTCGGAAGAAAGAACCAAGACTTTCACGAACAGCAGGTCGAAAGGTGACGGCCTCCTTCTTCTGGGATAAATGTGGTGTCATTTTCATTGACTTTTTGGAGCCTGGCTCCGCAATTAACGGGGACCGTTACTGTTTGTCGTTGGACAAGCTGCGACTTGCCATCAAGACTCACAGACCATAGCTTCAGGGTCAGCTCATCAGACTACACCATGACAGTGCCAAACTCCATAAAGCCCTTATGACGCAGGAGAAAATCTGGAAAATGGGTTGGAAAATTTTTCCTCATCCTCTCTACAGTCTGGACTTGGCTCCGTCTGATTTTTATCTCTTTGGTCGTCTGAAGGCCCACCTGCGTGGTAAAACATTTGATAGTGAGAAAGACCTTATTCCCTGTGTCAAGCGATGGTGGAAAAGTCAATCCCCAGAATTTTACCAAAGTGCATTTACATCGTGGAAGGAATGTTGGGCCAGATGCGTCACAGCTGATGGAGGCTACATTGAGTAGGCCCAATGTATAGCTAAATGTCCCAAGTATTTTCACAAAAAAATTCATTCTCCTCCTGCAAAAAATCAAAAAAATCGAGACGACTGTGTAAAACGTTTTGAACGCCCTTTGTAAATGGCCTAAACGGTAATCAGGTCCCATTGGCAGGTAGCCTATCTAACGGCTTCCAAATTTAACAAAAATTTGACTTTCAGTATTTCGTTGACCGAATTTAAAAATTCTAAATGCTATCATAACTTAGTCATTAAGAGGGATAATCTTAACTTATAGTTTTAATATAAAAAGTCGGGTAATGAAATTACAAACGGTACGTATGTCTTGAAGCACGATCATTCATGGAGTGCAAATTACCCATACTGTATTCATCTTGTATTCGAGAATGAGAGCACGTGGCGTTTGAAGCTGTTTTGCAAATGAGAGTTTGATTTTTTTAAAGAATCGGAGAGATGGAATAGGGTAAAATAAAAAAGGGCATGGCTATTTTATTATCTTCATGATAAGCGACTCAGTATAAAATCTCATAGAGTGTCGCCCCATGACTCTTAAGCACTCATCATAATTTCTAATTAACGCAAGAAGTCCTTTGCTTTTACTTGACGTCATTTTATAAAGCATGTGTGAATTTCATGAGCCATGGCATCACGTATATTACATTTTACACGTACGGCATTGCGTGCGATAGATCCCGTTATCCCAACGCTCCGCATAGTGTACCAGCCGATTAATATGTCACATTGTCTTAAATGCACGTCCTCGTCCGCCACGTAGGTCGAATTATCCGACACAGATCTCCAACTCCGAGTGATAAGGAGAAGTATCGCTGGTGAGATAGGATGCCATTGTTTACAAAACAGCTACTCTTCCACAGCGGTATCAACTGATTGCGTTCTACCGCAGGTCCCTCAGCTGTCCGATAAGACCCGATACTGAACAAGCTGAGTCAGCGGTTAAAGCACTGCAGTCGCGTTCGGGAAGAGTGAGGTTCAAATCCAGGTCAGGCTACCACGACAGTTTTCCGTAGTTTCCGTAAATCGCTTAAGAGGAAAGGTGGTATACAGGCAGTTTACCATAGGTACTAACGAAAGGAAACGAGCAGAGAAGAATGAAACAACTAAATAGAGTAGGTGAAGGTAAAGCCCCGCAATTTTCAGTTTTTCTATCATTGTGGTCAATGAGGAGTACATTTTCCTGCAATTTCAAATTGAAGTGATGCGTAGATTGGGTTGTTAGATATAACGCATCCAAATTCCACCTCTGTCTGATAATTAATTGCAAAGAAATTTCCAGTTTACAGAAAAAAACATGGTGAGGTTTTATCCCACAAAATGGGATAAAGCCCTGCAGTGCAAGTATTCGTCCCGTCTTTCAGTGACAGAGAGTAAGCTGTCTAGGTACCTAGTAAATATTGAAAAAGTCGTTGCGGTATGGAATAGAGCTGTATCCATCCCTGTGGGTTTTGACAGTTTCATTACCACACTTTCAGTACCAAAGAATGACTCCTCACACTGTCAGTACCAAAGAATGACTTCTTGTGTGTCAATTTACTTGTAGGCTTCAGGAAGTGGTTTGTAAAACGCGCCTTCACAGCTAACGTCTTGGTATACTGAAATTATCGTGGTCACAAAGAGTCGGAATGAGTTTTCGGTTTTTCCCTGCACTTTTCCTACAGCGAAGTAATTGAGTGACTGGAAAATCTACGTCTTCCTTTAAGTCTCAGACTGTTGTGCCTCTCCTTCGGATACTTCATTGCCAAATAGTAAGCTCATATCTATATCTCAGCTACTGTCTTGAACTGAGAATTCTGAATCTGGGATTGGAGAATAATCTTTTGGCTGTTTGGCCTATTTTCTTCACCCCTCCCTTTGTTTTCGTTTTTTTGACATTAATCTAGCGATATCTAGCTTACATCGTTTTGTTTGTATAGCACGCTTCTTTCTTTCTTTCTTACGCACGTCTTTCCTTCTCAATAACAAGTTTTTCTTTTCCATGGATTCGTCTTCCATTCGTTCTTTATTGGGTATCGACGTTCCAGTAGGGGAGGGGGGAGGGGAGTCTGAGGGTGCACAGCATCGCATACCCTCTCATCTCACTGTAATGATACACTTCACTCAAGACATTAATATACATTCAAGACACACACTTGCAAATCATAAAGGCGCAGCATACTTTTTTTCGTTTACTTGTCAGTTTCATTTAATAATTCAGTAGAGGTATTTTGATGTATGCACCGATGTTCTGCAAATGTAACAAATAAGGTCATCTGTTAGTGGCGTAGGGAACTGTTTACGTATATGTTTTCATTTTTCTTTCTGGACAAAGTTGTAATTGCAAATATTATTATTTTTGTGATTCATTCTCTCAGTAGCTAAGCAACCCAGCAACAGTAAACTGTATAAGCAAAATAAAAGTATGTTAACATTTTTATGATGTTTGTAAGGGAACTGCACTGATTAGACAAAGACTATTTCACCAACTGCGACATAGTCGCGTATTTGAACAGTGATTCAATACTGTCAAATGTTTTTTATTCCAGTCTCTGATCATAATATTAGATCTTTTGACGATGACCGGTTTCTGTCAGTAATGACCCTTGTCACCATAGTGTAGAAAAGATCTGAGGATGGTCATTACTGACTGAAACCGGTCATCGTCAGAAGAATTAATATTGCGATCAAAGACTGGAATAAAAATATTTAAAGACTGTATTTATTTCAACAGCGTCGGGAGGTTAGCAGTGTGGCTGTGTATGCATGCTTGGAATGCAGCGCTACTAAACTGGAACAACATTGCAGCGTGTAATTGCAATGGCGATATATTAAGGAGGGAAACAGAAATGTATTGCACAGTACGACGAGATGTAAAGCCACAGTGGTGGCGCTAAAATACTCGACGTCCACGCGATGGTAGATTACACAAAAGTCCAGTTAACGAGAAGACCACACGGCACTCACATTCTTTTTTGTAATTATCGTATTTATGGCACGTGAAGTTCGTAACTTAAACATCAACCACCAAAGCAGTCGATAGAAGCTCAAAAATTCTCTACAAAATCGACTCCGAAGTCTTCCGAGCCTCTATAATGTACCAAAAGTTACTGTAATCACTCGCGGGGGAGGGGGCGGGGGATGGAAGGTCTGTGATAGAATGCTTGGATGCCACGTGCTGGTCTGTGTTCGATACCCGGTCAGTGCAATTTCTTTAAAAGAGGTGCATGTTCCACGATCATTTTCATTAAGCGTAAAATATGTAAAGATAAAAAAACCGGTAGCGCTCGAGACGTAAATCTTGGTTCGAGTGGTATATCATTCATTACTTCGTTTTTTTCACTTTGGTAGACTATCTACATCATTTAAATAGAAAGTTAGTCAACATTAACATACGTAATTATCATTTAGTATGAAAAATGCACGGTGTCTTGTTTTTAATTAGATGTTCCATACAAAATCCCAGTTTTCATTGCAAATATAATTTTTTAATTTATGGCCTTTCATAAAAGATCGTTAATAAACATCGTTTAAATGGAAGAAACATTATAAATTAAATGTTCCGAGGAAAAGTGAAAAATCGAAAACTGTTTACTTGGCTTTGAAGATCTCCGAGCCTCTATAATTCACTAAAAATTACTCTAATCACTCGCTGGGCAGTGTGGATCTGTGGTAGACTGCTTGCATGCCACGTGCAGGCCGCCAAAATTGCAGGCAAGCGTTCTACTACAGAACTATGTGGCCAATTAGAAAAGTACGGTAACTTTTACTGAATCAAGGACGCTTGGAAATCTTCAAAGTCGTTTTTCTCGAGAATGTTTGAGAGGGGCATCTAACTGCTTTGAGAAATTGATATCCGAGTTCAAAAAAAAAATGGCTCTGAGCACTATGGGACTCAACTGCTGAGGTCATAAGTCCCCTAGAACTTAGAACTACTTAAACCTAACTAACCTAAGGACAACACACACATCCATGCCCGAGGCAGGATTCGAACCTGCGACCGTAGCGGACGCGCGGTTCCAGACTGTAGCGCCAGAACCGCTCGGCCACCAGCGGCCGGCGATATCCAAGTTCCGAACTTCAAGTGCCTTAAATAAAAAAAATACAAAAATCCGACTGCCGTGTGGTCTCCTTGTAAGTTTGAACACTTATTGTAAAGCGCAGATTCTCAATGCGTGTTTCCTTTTTTCTCTCGACATAAATATAAGACAGTGTAATACGCCCGCTTTGTGTTTCTATAACCTAACACCATAACGCAGCAGTGGGTTTTGCGCCTAAACGCTCACAAAGTAGCTTCATAAAATATGTAACCATTGCGGAAAAACAGTAGATTTCATTAGCTGCAGGGTATATGTTATATTAATATCAGTATTGCTTAATGTATGATTAGTAGTGAAGTTTGCATGAATGATTGTGTGAAAGATTGCTGTTATTATTACGATGCCATATTACTATGCGATTCAGCTCTACAGTATACATACGATATCAGTAGGAATACCTCCGTCAAACTTCCAGCACGGGATTCGACTGTTTCCTGGTAATCGTTTTCAATGATTAATTGCATCATTTTATGGTCATAACAAGCTTTCCCCCTAATTGATTTCAGTATTTAAACAAACAAAGAAAATGAATTTCAAATCCTTTCCAAGCCCGCTCAAACGCTCCATCTGAGCCATGTGATGCCTGTGATGTCGCTAGCTAGCTGGCGCCTCCTACTATCATTGAAATTTTGACACAACTTTGCATTCAAATAGATGCGTGTTTCATATACCTATTTTTAATGTATTAATCTATATGTACTATATATCAGGGAGAAAGAAAATGCTGTACTGTAATGTGCTGTAAATATTTACACCATTAGACAAATTTGTTCTCCCATATATGTTCTTTCTCATTATACATATTTTTGAACATAAATTGTATACACAACAGTGTGCTGTTTAATTTTCTTCCTCGCAGACGGTTTCCACATAAAACTGGGAAGATGTTTTTGTGGATTATTGGCTTGTGATAAGAATACTGCTATTGAATCTAAATCTGCAAAAACAATAAACATGGCTCTAGATCAGAGCCGGCCGGAGTGTCCGTGCGGTTCTGGGCG
Source organism: Schistocerca nitens (assembly GCF_023898315.1). Classification (NCBI taxonomy): domain Eukaryota; kingdom Metazoa; phylum Arthropoda; class Insecta; order Orthoptera; family Acrididae; genus Schistocerca; species Schistocerca nitens. The sequence continues at coordinate 952,946,761 of NC_064615.1, forward strand.
CTGCAGTCTGGAGCCGAGCGACCGCTACAGTCGCAGGCTCGAGTCCTGCCTCGGGCATGGATGTGTGTGACGTCCTTAGGTTAGTTAGGTTTAATTAGTTCTAAGTTCTAGGCGACTGATGACTTCAGAAGTTAAGTCGCTTAGTGCTCATAGCCATTTCTAGGTCAGAGATAGGGCAGCGGAAGAGGAAATGTAAAGAGGTGCGGGAGAAAATGGACATAGAGAACGGAAAGTACGAGATGGACAGAGACATGGTGCAAGAGGAGATGGAGAGAATGGGAGGGGAGTGAGGAAAATATGGATAGGTAGAGGGGGAGGAGGTGATGGAGAGGGGCAAGGAAGAGAAGATTGACAAATAATGTGAGGGGAAGTTCGCTGGTACCCTACACTATATTAGGCAGGTGTACCAGTTTCTTTGCCCCTTCAGTGTATCTGACACTTGCAGAAGTCTTTTAGTGCGAAATGCCCTTTTCGCTTGTTGTAATCTGCTTCTTACATCCTCTTAGCTTCGACCGTCATATGTTACACACCTCAACATAGAGTTTACTACAAATACTTCTTATAGTACACCCATTGAGATGTGAATAATACCTTATTAACAAAATAAACATAATTCCTTCTGAAGAAAATAACGATTTTGGTTAGTTACAAAAAGTACAAGGTGTACAACTTTGCTTCCGCCGTTTGCCGGTGGGTGGCGACAACGGTAAGTAGCGGTCGAAAGAAACAGATCGCAGACGTCAGGCAGTTAGCTTGGACCTCGGTCAATATAACCTCATTCAAACATTAGTCGATTTGTCTCTGCATCATAAAGTTGTTGTTGATTGAAAATGTCAGTTTATGAGCGTAATTCTCGTCATTTGCGGGAGGTGTACCTATTTTGTTTCAATATGAAGAAAACAGCGGCTGAGTCTCATCGAGTGCTCTCAAGTACATATGGTAAGGACGCTGTTAGTGAAAGAACGTGTCGTGAGTGGTTTCAGCGCTTCACGAACGGTGATTTTAACGTCGTAGACCGACATAGTGGTGGAAGAGAGAATGTTTTCGAAGATGTAGAATTGTAGAGTGAAGACTCGCGTCAAACCCAAGAAGAATTGGCACGATTAGTGGTAGTGACAGAGCAAGCCATTTCAAAACGTCTCAAGGCTATGGGCATGATTCAGAAAGAAGGAACTTGGGGCCCCGTTTGAGTGTACGGCGTTTGTGTGTTTGGCAAAACGGAAGGGATTTCTGCATCGCATTGTGACCGGGGACAAAATTCATTACGATAACCCTAAACGCAAAAAATCATGGGGATATCCCGGCCATGCTTCCACGTGGACGGCCAAATCGAATATTCACGGATCCAAGATCGTGCTCTGCATTTGGTAGGACAAGCTCGGCGTCGTGTACTATAAGGCGTTAAAACCAAGTGAAAAATCACAGGTGCTCTTTAGCGAACGCAATTAATGCGTTTGAGCAGAGCATTAAAGGACAAACGGCCGCAATACAGCGAGAGGCACGATAAAGCAATTTTGCGGCACGTCAACGTTCGACCCCACGTTGCAAAAAGAGGTCAAAACGTACTTGGAAACGTTAAAATGGCAAGTCCTACCCCACCAGCCGTATTCTCCGGACATTGCTCCCTCTATCACCTGTTTAGATCAATGGCGCATGACCTGGCTGATGAACACTTACGATCTCATGAATAAGTCACAAATTGGGCCGATTCGTGGATCGCTTCAAAAGATGAACAATTTTTTCGAAGCGGTATTCGTACACTGCCCGAAAGATGGGAGAAAGTAGTGGCCAGCGATGGAAAATACTTTGAATGACACATGTGTAACCAATTTGTTTCATTAAAGCCTCAAATGCTGGGGAAAAAACGGCGGAAGCAAAGTTGTACACCTTGTAATTACAAAACAAAGCAGGCTCTCTCCTAACTTGAAAATCAAAACATCGATATTCTTTATCTCATGATGATGATCATCAGTCTTTAGTAGTGATTATGTCCTCCTCACACACAGATGAGTTTTTCTACTCTTCGAGGTATGCTCTGGATGAAATCATCAAGTTTATCGTGGTGTATGAGGTCCCACTTCTCAATGGCACCTTCATTGAGATCCTGAAGATTGTCAGGTGGATTGGACATTGTGTAATGACCACCTTCTACAGGTACCATGCATGCTCAGTTGCATTCAAGCCTGGGGACTGTGCCCGCCAATTCATTCGGCTGATGTTGCGTCTTTGAAAATACCGAGACACTGCTAGAGTACGGTGCGGTCTTGCACTGTCATCGACTAGGATGAATTTGTCACTGACATCACATCTTTAGGGCCTTACAGTCGTTTGTAGGACCTCTTGGAAGTATCGGAGACCAGTCAAATTACCATAGATGGCAATTATAGGAGTCCACCATACAATCATTATTATCGGCCAGAACATTACACTTCCACCTGCAAACGGATGGGCTTCCTGAACGTATCGGCGTTCCTGGTGTCGTCTAGCGCTTCTCCAAACTTTAACAAGTATAGTGTACGTTCGCAAGCCAATCCTGGTCTCGTCACAAATCATTACACTACCCCATTCTGCAATAGTCCAATGTTGATGTGCAAGAGCCCAGGTTCGTCGATAGCGTCGTGTCCATTGGTTCAGTGCAGAACTTCTCATTAGTCTTCTGGAATGAAGACCACCCTGATACAATCTTCTATGCAGAGTTTGGTCTGAGATACGAATCCCTATAGCATGGGACAAGGCATTTCCAATATTTCTGGCAGTTGATGGTGGGCGCTTGTGAGCTGGCAGTTGGACGAAACGATCCTACATTGGTATTGTCATTACGAGGACGACCATTGCGAGGTCTGTTGTACACATTTCCCATCTCTCTGTACTTTCTGCACATCTTAGACACACCACTTTGAGCGACATATAGCCGATCGGCAAGATCTTGCTGTGTATGGTCTGCTATCAAAGGACTCTATGCCTCTACGTGGCAAGATACTCCAGTGCTGTACACAAACTGAATGAAGTCGTTGTTTACACGACTGGGAAATGGCCACAAAGCCTGCCAGTAGTAAACACTTGCCAGTATACGGGCTCTAATTGGCTAATGCGTGAAGTGCTTAGGTCAGTGGACCTCTAGTATCGTAGGCTACATTGTACGATAGTATTCCAAACTTTTAATGAATAGTGCATTTTGCTTCCAAGATAGCAGATTTCCTTCGTTCACATCCCTTCACTCCATGACACTGGTGCAACATCACTACTTAATTATTCAAAAGGAAAAAAAACGGGCTGTATTGCAAAAGGATTTATTGCTAATGGTGCGTTTCACGCAGTTAACACATTTTCAGATTATCAGCAAATAATAACAAAAACCTTTTTGTTACATTAAAACACGCTAAACTATCTGGCACCGCTAATCACCGAGATTAAGCTAATGATGAGTTACATTAATTATTGTATTTGCCTTAAAACAGCAAATGCCGCGTTAGTGAGATAAAGGGGAAGCCTCAATATGATTAAAGCAAAATACACAATAATCGTCACATTCGGAGCAGGAGGACGGCGTAGAATGGCAAAATTAGTGAAGTTATATTAAAAACGTTAAACATTTTACTGAGCTCGAAATCAATATAAAATCCGCGTGAGCTAAGGTATGGTACTAAAACGAAAGTAAACACTCAACAAGCGGAAATGGTAGGGTACAGAGATAGGAAAGTGATGTAATACGGCATGTGAACAGGCAACGACTGTTTCCCCAGTGGCCAGAAATCTTAACTTTACTGCCGGGCCGGCCGGGGTGGCCGAGCGGTTCTAGGCGCAACAGTCTGGAACCGCGCCACCGCTACGGTCGCAGGTTCCAATCCTGCCTCGGGCATGGATGTGTGTGATGTCCTTAGGTTAGTTGGGTTTAAGCAGTTCGAAGTTCTAGGGGACTGATGACCTTAGAAGTTAAGTCCCATAGTGCTCAGAGCCATTTTTTTTATTGCCGGGCTAGGTCTGGAAGTTTTTGCCATTATGAAAATTGCTATCATATATATATATATATATATATATATCTGTCTTTGGAATTATGGACCGGCTCATGTGTGCATCCTACCGGCAAATATCTTTATAGTGACGGCGAGCAGCCTTCGAAACAACCTCCTTTTCCATTCGAATGATATTATGATACGAATCTCGATCCTGAAATGTGTGTGATGAAGTACGTTATTTCAGAGGAATAGTAGTCAATGCAGCATCTAGAATATGGGTATTAAGCATGTGCAGACTGACATTAGATACTGTACTTTAATTATACTCAGTTTCAATCCGAAAATTGGATGAAAGTACCATTGAATTGAAGAATAACTGGTACTAGTAACTTATTTAACTCAAATTGTTGCACAGCATTATGTGAAGTTATTCTACCAGAAATTCTCTGTTCAAGACATCGACAAGACAAGAATCTTCGATGCGATTTTCTGAGCTCTTCTTAGGCAATCTCTAACAGAGATGACGCGGCTGTTTCGGACTCGTCCATTTTCGTAAAGAAACTGTGTGATCTGTGAGCCAAATACGAGGGTCACTCCAAAATAAATGCGCACAATTTTTTGAAAGCCATCTGTTATTCTACATGTTTGAAAGATTTACAATGTGTATATTCGTCCTTTAGGAACAATATTTTCATTTCTCCACATAATTTCCGTTCCTCTCAACTGCATTACGCCATCTTGGAACCAGCGCCTGTATACCCACACGGTAAAATTCTGGACCAACCTGTTGGAGCCACTGTCTGGCAGCGTGCACAAGGGAGTCATCATCTTTAAACCTTGTTCCACGAAGAGAGTTTCAGTTTCCCAAAGAGATGATAGTCACATGGAGCCAGGTCGGGACTGTAAGGCGGGTGTTTCAGTGTTGTCCATCCGAGTTTCGTCATCGCTTCCATAGTTTTTTGACTGACATGTGGCCGTGCATTGTCGTGCAACAGCAAAACCTCCCGCTTTTGCCGATGTGGCCGAACACAACTCAGTCGAGCTTGAAGTTTCTTCATTGTCGTCACATATGCATCAGAATGGTGGTTCCGCTTGGCAATGTTTCCAGAAGCAAGAGCCCTTCGTAATCGAAAAACACCGTAGCCAGAACTTTTCCAGCAGAAGGTGTGGTTTTGAATTTTTTTTTTCCTTGGGTGAATTTGCATGATGCCACTCCATTGATTGCCTCTTCGTCTCTGGTGAAAAATGATGGAGCCATGTTTCATCATCTGTCACAATTCTTCCAAGAAATTCCTCTCCACCATTCTCGTACGGTTCCAAACGTTCGCTGCATACCGTTTTTCTTGCTTCTTTGTGAGCCATTATCAACATCCTGGGAACCCACCTGGCACAAACCTTTTTTAACGCCAACACTTTCAGTATTCTGTAAACACATCCTTCCTCTATCGCAACGTAGCGTGACAATTCGTTCACTGTGATGCATCTGTCAGCAGTCACCAATTCGTTAACTCTCTGCACATTGTCTGGAGTGTGCAGTACGAGGCCTGCCGCTGCAAGGACAGTATTGCCGTGCCCGCTTTCATCACGTAACCTGCTTGCCCACCTACTAATTGTACTTCGACCGACAGCAGCATCTCCATACACCTTTTTCAGCCTCTTGTGGATGTTTCCCACTGTCTCGTTTTCACAGCACAGGAATTCTATGACAGCACGTTGCTTCTGACGAACGTCAAGTGTAGCAGCCATCTTGAAGACATGCTGTGACGGCGCCACTCACGGGAACAGGTTGAACTAAGTTTGAAAACAAGCGAGAAGGATGTATCTACACATGCAGAATGAAAACTGTATTTTTACAAAAATAGTGTGCATTTCTTTTGGAGTGACCCTCGTAAAATCGACAACGGCCGCTGAGGAAAGCTAATCGCGTTTACCAGCTCGTCCCGTGTGACGGCGGCAATGTCTCCCTTGGAGTCGGGTGTCACGTCCACGTCCACGTTAACGTTAGTTGCCTTGTCCCGTGTGAGGACGGCTTGATACTGGGTCCTCGACACAATCTGGGGAGTCAAAGCGTGTGCAAATCTCCAGGTCGGTACCTCAGGTTGCTGCAGCTCATAAAACGGAAGAGGGATCACCGTCCTGCTGCAGCACTGAAAAGAGGAATATTCCCACACGTCAGCTGCTGTGCAGTGAGCGGACGCTGGTGTCCACGCAGGCGTTCTCAGTAGAGCAACGGCCGCGCCTCGGCCTCGGGAGGCGTTGCCCTCCGACCGGTGTAAGCAGTTTACGAGCCGCACCTCCCATCGGTTCCTCGGCCTGTCACAGCGGCGGCGGAAGCGCTTCCGGCGAACACAGCCCGAGCCGAGGGCGGAAATCGTAAAGCACGGCGCGCCTCGCCTTGCATATGGAGATCCGCGAGTACCCGTCTGCCTTCTCAGCCGTACGAGTATCGGCGGCCGGGCGGCAACCTGCCGTGCCAGCGAAGTACGAGGCAGGCAGAGAGCAGCAGCACCGCCTCGCAACGTGTGGTCCAGCCAGCGGCGGTGTTTGTGACCGTTTACGGATCCAAAAATGGAATTTTTTATTTAACAAAATTCTGTGATTCTTCCTCATTCTAAAAATATACATGATCTTCGGTTGAAACTTCCGGGCTGAGAGGCCGTGGTCGATGTATAAAATTTCCACCTGACGTTTCGTCTCCATCTACGGGAGACATCTTCTGAGGTGGAATTTTATACATCGACCACGGCCTCTCAGCCCGGAAGTTCACCTGAAGACAACGCCTGCCGTGAAAGCCTGCATTGTATGAATATACATGATGTTTCCGTAAGAGTGTGCAGGAATGTAACAGGACATAGAGAATGCTCCACTGAACAATTTGAGGTAGAAAACCTGGGGTCGGAGAAGCCAGCTTACGGGGGGGGGGGGGGGGGGGGGACGTCATACGGGCCGACTTGGAGCAAGAGAGGCACCACAGGACATTTTATTTTCTGCTGTCTATACGTTTACAAATAAATTCATAAAACTTTGTCAGCATGACCAGGAACGATTCAGGATTCACACTCATAGCAGTGGAAGTGCAAAAACGTAACACAATAATTTTTTTTAGATATGAAATTTCAACATTTTTTCACTTACTGTTGCCTGCATTTGTTGTTATAGGTAGATTTTTCTTCACAAGTAAGAGAGATTCTTTGATGAATTTTGCACAGCATACAAACCATACTTACAGGTGTATGAAACTCCAAAATTTTCCAAGTCTATTAAAAACTGTGGTAAAAATCGAGATAATTAACTACAAAATGTGATTTTTTTCTAAAGATAAAGTTTAAAACGTAACAGCTCATTCATTTTTTCATAAATTAAATAGATTCTAGAGTTTCACACACCCCTAAGTATGTTTTGTATGCTGTACAAAATTCATCGAACAGTCTCTCTTACTTATGAAGAAAAGTGTACCTATAGCAACAAATGCAGCCAATAGTAAGTGACAAAAATGATGATATTTCACATGTAAAAAAATTATTTTGTTATGTTTTTGAACTTCCGCTGCTACGAGTGTGAATCCTGAATCCTTCCTGGCCATGCTGACAAAGTTTTATGAATTTACTTGTAAAAGTATAGACAGTGGAAATTAAAATGTCCTGTGGTGCCTCCACTGCTCCAAGTCGGCCCGTTTGACGTTCTACCCCCCTTAAGGAGATATGGAAGTAAACTTGTCTATCGCTTTGTCTAGCATTACTGGTTTCCAGCTTATTTACAACTAACATGCGCACAAGTTTACACGATCTGAGCTGTTTATTTACATCTACATTCTTTTATTTGCTGCAAGGAAACAAGGAACGACGAGTCTGATTACAAGGAAGTCGTGACGTAGGTTTCGTTTACTTTACTTGTCCATAAGGTGGATCTGTTGTATCGTAGTATCGTATTTACATTCTCCCATGAGACAACGTGCTATGAATCAGCGACAGGCCCATTTATTACCCAGTGCTATTCACAGTCGTACTGTACAATACGATGGAGCAGTACAGGTACAGTTTCGTAGAACTGACTGATACGCATCTTGTGCATGGGGAAGTACGTTTGCAATGCTCTCGCTGCTGAAAGGCTGTACAGGGAACGATTTCCTAACAAACATCATCGGTCACTACGACTGCCTATTTCTCTCGATCGACGAATGTGGGAGAATGGTTCATTGGAAACAAGAAACGAGGGACTTGGAAACAAGAGCACCACCCACGGATATTTGTCAGGGTGCGTCAGAATCTTGTCGCAGATGTCATGCTTGCATTAAGGTTGATGCTCGTCAATTTCAGAATATTTGGTAAGATACATTAGAAATGCTCGTTCCTTGTGTCAGTGATGGTATTTGCAGTTAACTGTAACTCATGTAAATAACAAAGTACACAGTAATGTGGTTTTACGCCTATTACCTCCTTAAACTTGCTTCTCCGACCCCACATTCCCTACCTCAAATTATCCACTGGAGCATCCTCTATGTCCTGTTAAATTTTTTCACGCTCTTACGGAAACACCCTGTATATTTCATGTATAGTACATCATTTTCTGTAGAGATAATTCAGTCGTGATTGCTATAAAGATGGATTTATTAGTTCTTCATTTGCGACGCGTCTCTCTTGTACTGAACGAAAATTACAAAACTAGTAGAAATATAATGGCCATATACAAAAATTCTAAAACAACAAACCCACGTAAGAATTCTTTAACTTTACAACATAAAATTTACATGTTGTAAATTGCGTTTGAGAAGGGGGGGGGGGAGGAGGATTGCAACTAAAGAGTATACCAGCTCCCATAATATGAAATATATTTAACACTTACCGAACTATAGGTAAATAATCATCTCATGAAACAAGTAAAATTACACCCAGGGAAAGAATGGGCCAGCCGGCCGTTGTGGCCGAGCGGTTCTAGGCGCTACAGTCTGGAACCGCGCGACCGCTAGAGTCGCAGGTTCGAATTCTGCGTCGTGCATGGGTGTGTGTCATGTCCTTAGGTTAGTTAGGTTTAAGTAGTTCTAAGTTCTAGGGGACTGATGACCTCAGATGTTAAGTCCCATAGTGCTCAGAGCCATTTGAAAGAATGGGCCAAGATCATGTATAACGCTAAAATACGGAACAATGGCGATGGTCGCAATTTTTAACTAAAACAAGTACGACATCAGGTAGCATACAAGATTATTAGCAATAGCCATAAAAGAGAAACAGGCAAAAGTCTACCTTGTGAAGGTTGACAGTAATGTGGTAACATTCCACAAGCATATAATGGTAATAAAAAAGAAAACTCATATTGGAAAATCGTATGTGACTCTAAAAATACAGGTTTTGTCAACGGCATAAAAAATCATATGGAGAAGAAAACAACACTGTTGGAATATGTAAACTACAACTTTATACAACAGGAGCAAGTGACACGCCGAAAGGACTAAGACACATACATTAGTTGACTTAATACACGGAGACGACGCCCCTTAAATACAAAATAGGGCATGTTTTCATCTCTCATATATGCACAACCTTGCGTGCTAGCACTGGTCTGACTAGACGAAAATTGAGGCATACAGTGCAGTAGCACCGGGAACCTCGTCAGGTGGCCACGCTACTTTTTCTAGCTACGAAAGGCTGTGTCTAAATAATTGGGAAGAACCCCCAGTGCTTGTACTAATATAAGTTCATAAACTCATTTGAAGGTGGGCATAACAGCATCAAAACCGCCTGCTTCTTCGACAATAACTGTTGGTTTAAAGATCTTGGAGATTAGGAGCGAGAATGTTTCGAAATTTCGTATTCCTCGAGCAAATTCAATTTTCGCCCTTTATTTTCAACGTGCGGGGTTATAAGTTGCACAAACTAGCGGAATGATGGCCTAAAACTTTTAAATGCCTTTCTAAAGCAGGTGAGGCACCTGAATGCCTAGCTGTCGCACTACAGTCAAACACAAAACCTTGACCTCAGTGTCTCGTTTTTTAATTTTGGCTTGTGTAATAGCCGTGAAGAAATTATCGGCTGTACTTTGAGCAGGTATTTACTGCATATCGATCTTTCTGCCGATATAAGGAGATAAATTGAGTTTACGCTTGCCAAAAACTGTTTTTGTTGGCATGTCAGCTTTTCAGATTGGTGTAATGGACATCATAATATGTTTTAATGATGGAGTAACAAGCAGATTAAAAACTATGAGCAGACTAGGCATCAAATCAGGAGACAACGTGAAAAGTGGGCTGTTACGAGTGGACAGGCAACGTGTCGCAGAAGCTCAAAAAGCTGCTGAAAGTACGCCAAGGGAGGCCACAATAACAAGGAAAAAATGAAAGAAGACGAAGAGGACACTCGTAATCAACAAGATTGTAGAGGTGGAATGTTCTGACATGTTATCATTGAGACGAAAATGATATGCAAATCTTTAGCTTCAGTTTCGTGTAATTAACATTTCTGCACACTTACGTATTAAAGGTACAAAAGCAAAATTTAAGATGAGCTTGCCTGCACAGTGAACCACATTATTCGATAATGTATTAAATATTTTAAGCTGGTTTACGTCATATGTTCTTAAATTATCAGAAGAAAAAATTTCTTCCAAAAACTAATTTTTAAATACGCAGAATAACAGATTGGTAAACATTCCTGGTTTCAAGAAGTTCAAGAAGTTAATAATTAAAAGAATAAGATTTATTTTGATCCTTTATTTTCAATAGCCTTGGAGTACAGTGCATGTAAAATAAAAATTAGACGTAATTCAATATCTTAGATCAAAATCAGTATTCACTCCACTATATTTCCCACAGTTCTTAAATGTTTTCACATAGAGGTCACAAAATACTAATTATATAATAATTTTTCTGGTTGAAGTTCCTTTCCAGTATCTATTGAAGTTTTTAAGTCATTAAATTTTAAAATATTGGTAAAAACTACAGGCCATGACGTCCAAGTCCCCTTAACACGTACTCACACCGGACTTGTTTCTCATCGCGAAGCACGCCAGACGAGGTTTCCATCGTGGGTGGTGCACGTTTCTAAACGATCCGCTACATCTCACGGAACGTGACCCTCAGCGTGATCAGCAACCGCTGCGCCGTCCAGCGGCAGTTGACGGCTGCATCTGGTCACTAATCGCACTGTTTATTTACGAAAATCGACATGCATAAAATAGCTGTGTTAAATTAACTTGCCTGTGAGTCCAATTCAAAGAATAGATTTTATGTTACTCATCCGTAATCTATGTTTAGAATTTTTTTAACAAAATGGCGGCTAAAAGAAACGAGTAGGACATCAGGAAGTTGCTTGAAAATCAATTTAAGGATCTCTCGGTGTGCTTCCACACCCATGTTTCCTCTGATTTCGCAGGTAATTGTTGTCATTAGACTCCTGTTCGAGGAACACACTACACAACTGTTTTTCAAGTTGACAGCCCTGTTAGAAGATATACTTTGTGATGCTCTTATGTTTCCTTTGTAAGTCTTTGTTGTTTCCCTTTTAAACTTTTCAATACTTCAAGTTGTTATTTTTGTCATTCTCGAAAGTTATTATGCTTCTAATTTGTTGTAATAAGGGGCAATTAGTAGGTGTGAAGTTCTAGAATTGCTAGAAATATTTTCTGGGTTACACCATGAGAATGGCCAAATCTGCAAATTGGGTACTTGAGGCAACTAAAGACGTCAAAATACCAAAGAGAAACAAGAAAAGGAAGAGAGAAGAAGAAGAATACGTAAGCCAAGAAGATTATACCGCTGCAGCGTGTAAGGAACTATACAGGTCACTCATAGATCGAATATAACTTCCCGACAGTTAAATGTTCTGGCATGTTTATTTTATGCACAAAAAAATCTATTTGAGCTAGAGATTTGAAATTTTTTGGAATGTTTCAGGGTCCTATTTGAAGGGAAGTAGACTACAGACACCAACGCACTACCAACAGGAAGGAAAATACGCACTGATTAACTATAAAAAAAATCTTAATTTTGAGTATCAGATGTGAATATTTTTAGAATAAAAACTTGTTGCCGAAGTGGCATGACACAGTATAGTTTTTGGTAGACATATTGTTAATATGTACTTGAAGTTTCAAGCATCTAAGTAAGATAGTTAGTCAATGCATACATTCCAAGTATTGACGCATGAGAAAATCTAATTTACTGGTCTTCCAAGGAAAACTGTAATAAAGTCAACATGAAAAATATTGTTCAACAAGAAACACTCCTATTGACCTATAATTGTCATCCTACTAAGAGTTCATGCTTTTTAGTTATAGCCGTGTAAACTTAATGAAAGTTGTTAGTATTTTTTTTTTTTTTAGGCGTTCACAGGCAAGTTAGTTTAACTCTGGTAGCGACAAGTTAGTCTAACTCTGTTAGCGATCGCCGAAGAAGGGCGGAGAAATTCACGAAGAAGATTTTGGATTCGTCGCTGGCTTGCTCAGCGAACCGCTAGTGGAGAACCACTACATATGATGCACAACGATCTGAGATACGTAGTAGTAGTGGTTACACCGACATGAATCAGATGACGGGCGCTATTTGAAACCGTTAGTTCGGACAGTTTGTGTGTTTTATGTGCACAATATAATGTTATTTTATTGAGTATGATCCCATATTCTAATGAACACTTTCTGTCTTCAGTTGATCAAATATAAGAGTGGAATTAAGTGAATTGAATTATACCTGGTGCAATTAAGGGGATTTTCTTATTGTCCAAACACGGTTCGGCACACTTGTGCCATCAACAGTCAGAAATGTTGATTTAGCTCTGAAAATACAACATGGTTTGCAGAATAATTACCGTGTCAAAATATTAGGCCTAAAAATATTTTACATCTGTTTCAGCCATCACCTTAGACACTAGATGGTTAGGGGTGGTGCAACCTAGTCGTTTACAAGTAAATGATGTTTTCCTAAGGCTTATGTAGCTTGTCATCTGTAACAACATGATGTTTTCGTGAAGGTTACCTATTCACCTGAAACAACATGACGTTTTTTTGAAAGTGGTTGGCGGGATAAGAAAATCACTTTTTTTCAGCGCAATTTCTTTACCCGAAAATATTTCGCGAGTGTATTTTTTGATTACTTTCTTTTGCCTCCTTGTCCTTGTCCTCACATGCACGATCTTATCGTATGTGTAGACACGCAAAAAACCGATACATACTAGTTTGTAGGAAGAGCAAGGACACAGAAAGTGACTGTAAGTAATCACAAGCTACTGTCGCGAAGTATTATCGTGCGTTACAGATGACAAGCTACAGGATGGGGAAACTATAGCTAATGTTGAAAATGACCACCATTCATCTCTTGGAACTTTTGGGCCCTGGTCAGCAAGTTGCTGAAAGCGGGCCGAAGCTGGACTCCTTCTTGAAGACTACGACGGTTGTCGCGATACACAGTAAACTTGAGGGCTTCCCACACAAAGTAATCGCACACTGACAGATCAGGTGACCTGTGTGACCTGCTAGGGCCGTGACCAGACTGACCTCTGCTAACAACTCTAAGGCGTGAAGATTGAGTAAATGTGCTCCATGGTTCGGCCAGCGGTAAGGGCAGTTACTCCATCCTATTGGAAGAAACTGCCCTTTCCTCCTCCGTTAATGCAGCCACAAGTGGTTTCAAAATGTCGGAAATGTAAAGCCTCGAAGTCAGCGTCTGATTAACGAAGATGAGACCAATAATGCGGCGTGCGGACACTGCACATCAAACCCCAACTTTCTGATTAAGCAGTGGTGTTTCGTGGAAGTTATGCGAATTCTCCGCTGCCCAGAACCTGTAATTCTATGAGTAGACATAACAACTCAGGTGAAACCAGGCTTCATTAGACGTGTCCAAGCAATTCATTGTTACCTTAGAGAACAGCCACTCAGAAGACTGGAGGCGCTGAGGAGCATCTGCTGGTTTTAATGCATGGACAAAAGACACTATGTAGAGCCACAAGTGCAGATCCGGGTGATTCGGCCACAAGATCGACGTGATATGCCGGACTCTTGTGACAGGCGTCGGGTTGTTTTGGTAGGATTCTGACGCATTTTCTGGTGAAGTAAAGCCATTTTTTTTTTTTTTTTGGTGTGCAGGCACCTTTCGGGATGTTTTTTTCACTTGTTCAAAACAGATCCTGTCATTTTCTGGCTAAGCGTTGTTGCATGATACTCTTTGCTGGCACTTTGACAGCATTAAACTTCTCAGCAAACAACTAACCACACCATTTCCACGACTTCGTCGCTACCTAACTTTCCACAGCTAACACTCGCCGTTCCCCTGTGAGTACCATCGTCCCCTTTGCAATTGTCTACTCGCAATGACACAGCCCGCGCTATCCTCTGAACCGGTGTGGATCACGTGGCGGGCGTACACGTGGTGTGTGCGTCACAGGGTGCTGTTATATGTTCATCACTTCCTTATCTGTTGCTCCCCTCCCAACACATTTCTCAGATAGTAGGCACATATACCACTGGATGTACCTGCAAAATTATTTCATTTTACGACAAACTGAAACTTCCTGGCAGATTAAAACTGTGTGCCGGACCGAGGCTCGAACTCGGGACCTTTGCCTGTCGCGGGCAAGTGCTCTACCAACTGAGCTACCCAAGCACGACTCACGACCCATCCTCACAGCTTCAGTTCTGCCAGTACCTCGTCTCCTACGTTCCAAACTTCACACAAGCTCTTCTGTTAACCTTGCAGAAGCTGTGAGGACGGGTCGTGAGTCGCGCTTTGGTAGCTCAGTTGGTAGAGCACTTGTCCGCGAAAGGCAAAGGTCCCGAGTTCGAGTCTCGGTCCGGCACACAATTTTAATCTGCCAGGAAGTTTCATATCAGCGCACACTCCGCTGCAGAGTGAAAATCTCATTCTAGATTTCAGGATTTCCTACAAAGCCCAACCTGCTAGAGTAGTGCTCGTCAAACTTCTTTGCTCAAGAGCCTATACCAACATTGCAGATTGGCACTTCGGGCAGCAAATATAGACGTCTAATTGGCAACGTCCTTAAATTAGTATGTTGTGAGCCCCCAGCAGATAGTAATGGAATAGTAACATAGCTGCAGGCCTACAATTAGTGACAGAAGTTCGCACACTTCGTGTAGACTGTTCTATGTTTCAGATTACTGCCACCCTCATCAACCCGAAAGTTGTGGCATCGTCATTGCCTGTCGAAGTGTTCTGTTGGCTTTATCAGCAAATGATTAATGAGTTAATAACAGTAGTTCTACTTATACTTAAAAGCATTATACAATAAGAGACACGGTCACAAATGTTTGCCAAATGCTTTGAATGTCATTGTTGTTCCACTCATTGCGCTGTATTACAACATCCTTAGTTTATTTGCGCATTCATTGCTAAAAATATGTTTCGCATCTGAAGATCACAGCCTCTGTAATGCACATTCACGAATCCATGCTACGTCCGTGTCGAACTTTATACCATTGCTACTGATCGGTTAGCGTCGCGCAAGCCTGTGAGTTGTCAGTAGTGGAAGGCAAACAATAAAATAATCCAACCTCTCACATTCGCTAACTTGCATTTGTCACCCTATTTACCCCTCCGCCCCCGAGGTAAGCCAACTTGAGTTTGCTCTCAGCCGAATTCACCATCGTCAAATAAAATTAAGTACATCCTAAAGTAATATTGACACTTCAGGGCGAGTTATTGCGAGGTCGCAAGTTCAATCTTTAGTAATGCTCATCTGAAAGTGTGGTGTTAACAATTATGAGAGGCAAAGTATTAGCTGCTAATGATTCACCACGTGCATCAGGAGGACGGTAGAAAGGACGACAGAAAATGAGTGTCCGGGAAGTGCAGAGAGCAACCGTCTTTGGGATGTACGAGGGTTGAATGAAAAGTAATGCCTCCGCCTTCATTAATTGGGTTTGGATGTGAATATTTTTATAAATCAAACGCAGAAATAATCCTTAGAATGTGATATTTAATTACCAATATTCACTCTTCCACATATTCACCAGCCAATTGTATACATTTCTGCCAACGATGAACAAATTTTCTGAAGCCGTCACGGAAGAAGTCGACACACTGTTTCCACAACCACAGTCTCACTGTTGTCTCAGGGTCTTCATACGAAGCATAATGATGTCCCCGCAGATTGTCTTTCACTATCGGGAACAGAGGGAAATCAGATGTTGCTAAATCTGGAGTGTATGGACGATGCCGTACGGTGGTGAGATTCAGTCTCTGAAGTTCTGCTATGGTGGCACGTGAAGTGTGTTGTTTGGCATTGTCATGCTGCAGGAAAACATTTCCCTTTTCCGTCCGGACACTTGTTCGCTGTTGTTTCAGAGTTCGCAGCGTTGTGATGATACGACGATCGTCCTGAATCATTCTGTCAACAGTTTGCTTGTGAAACTCGGTGGTTGCTGTCACAGGACGTCCAACTCTTTGTCTGTCATGCAGGTCAGATGTTCCCGCCTCAACATCTTCAAACTTAATCGACAACGACACACAATAGTCACATCAACACAGTCACCATAAACTGCTGTGGGTCTCTGATGAATCTCCTTTGGGGTGACACCTGTCAAGAATTCAATGACTGCACGTTGCTTAAATCGCATTGACCGACCGTCTGCGCAGGTTCCATAGTTTACACTGTAACAACACAACCGTTCAATGCTAAGGCTTCCCACCAACTGGAGCTGTAGAGAAAAGGCTACGGAACAAGCCAGTACCTGCCGCATACCATTGCTGCCAACTGTTAAAGAGTTACGAAGGTGGAGGCGTTACTTTTAAGTCAACTCTCGTGTGTATTACATTTCACAAAATGGACATAGTCGACATTCAAAAAATGTTCAAAACAAACCATTAACTTGCACCATGAACACCAAATGAAGAACGGCACACCACAGTGATCACAAATGTTTGCACAACCAAGATCGACGGCGAACGCCTTGGGAGTTACCAACTGTGCATGACATTCAGCTACGTATCCACTCTTAAAAAATGTATACATGACGATATTAGTGTAACAGGATGGCAACTGATGGATTGTGATGGGATGCAGCCGAATTCGTAACAGTGTGTCGTGGAGCTTATTGTGAAATTGGCTATCCTTTTAGGCATGTGAGACAAGGGGACAGAAACGTGCCGTGGCTCACGAAACTCAGGAGTTTAAATTCTTGAAAGAGGACAAGTGAGTTTAAAAAAATTTCGAGAGTTTTTTATCGGTTATAGAATGGATCTATTGCCCTTGACCACGCCTGAGAGAAATGAAAGTGGTATAATCATAAAGTTTTATTATCAAATCGAAAAAAATACGTAATTAGGGTTTTGTTAATTTGTTGGTGAGCACCGAAATCACCGCGCCACAAAACCGCAGCACGCCTCCAAGAGTAGACAAACAAAATGGTGCAGCTGTTGGACGGATTACGCCATTTTGTTTGTCTGCTCTACCGGCGTGCTGCGGTGTTGTGGTGTGGCGGTTTCAATGTCCTCCATCAAAGTAACAAAACACTAATTACGTAATTTTTTTATTTGATAATTGAAACTTTTTGGCTTTCCTCGTAACTACACTCCTGGAAATGGAAAAAAGAGCACATTGACACCGGTGTGTCAGACCCACCATACTTGCTCCGGACACTGCGAGAGGGCTGTACAAGCAATGATCACACGCACGGCACAGCGGACACACCAGGAACCGCGGTGTTGGCCATCGAATGGCGCTAGCTGCGCAGCATTTGTGCACCGCCGCCGTCAGTGTCAGCCAGTTTGCCGTGGCATACGGAGCTCCATCGCAGTCTTTAACACTGGTAGCATGCCGCGACAGCGTGGACGTGAACCGTATGTGCAGTTGACGGACTTTGAGCGAGGGCGTATAGTGGGCATGCGGGAGGCCGGGTGGACGTACCGCCGAATTGCTCAACACGTGGGGCGTGAGGTCTCCACAGTACATCGATGTTGTCGCCAGTGGTCGGCGGAAGGTGCACGTGCCCGTAGACCTGGGACCGGACCGAAGCGACGCACGGATGCACGCCAAGACCGTAGGATCCTACGCAGTGCCGTAGGGGACCGCACCGCCACTTCCCAGCAAATTAGGGACACTGCTGCTCCTGGGGTATCGGCGAGGACCATTCGCAACCGTCTCCATGAAGCTGGGCTACGGTCCCGCACACCGTTAGGCCGTCTTCCGCTCACGCCCCAACATCGTGCAGCCCGCCTCCAGTGGTGTCGCGACAGGCGTGAATGGAGGGACGAATGGAGACGTGTCGTCTTCAGCGATGAGAGTCGCTTCTGCCTTGGTGCCAATGATGGTCGTATGCGTGTTTGGCGCCGTGCAGGTGAGCGCCACAATCAGGACTGCATACGACCGAGGCACACAGGGCCAACACCCGGCATCATGGTGTGGGGAGCGATCTCCTACACTGGCCGTACACCACTGGTGATCGTCGAGGGGACACTGAATAGTGCACGGTACATCCAAACCGTCATCGAACCCATCGTTCTACCATTCCTAGACCGGCAAGGGAACTTGCTGTTCCAACAGGACAATGCACGTCCGCATGTATCCCGTGCCACCCAACGTGCTCTAGAAGGTGTAAGTCAACTACCCTGGCCAGCAAGATCTCCGGATCTGTCCCCCATTGAGCATGTTTGGGACTGGATGAAGCGTCGTCTCACGCGGTCTGCACGTCCAGCACGAACGCTGGTCCAACTGAGGCGCCAGGTGGAAATGGCATGGCAAGCCGTTCCACAGGACTACATCCAGCATCTCTACGATCGTCTCCATGGGAGAATAGCAGCCTGCATTGCTGCGAAAGGTGGATATACACTGTACCAGTGCCGACTTGTGCATGCTCTGTTGCCTGTGTCTATGTGCCTGTGGTTCTGTCAGTGTGATCATGTGATGTATCTGACCCCAGGAATGTGTCAATAAAGTTTCCCCTTCCTGGGACAATGAATTCACGGTGTTCTTATTTCAATTTCCAGGAGTGTAGCTGTGCATAGAAGAATTAAATTTAGTGCTTTTCCAAAACAACGCCCGTAAATTGTTGTTGTCCTTGGCATTCTTAATTGATTAAATGCTATTTACAGAAATTCTTTCGACGTATGAAAGTCTTCCAGCAGAGACTAGAAATCAGTATACTAAGATCCACATAACATTAGATTTGTAATCCTTATCCGATTTGCTCAGCAATTATTGTCTACGTTTACTGCTTCAGAACATTGTGAAGAGTTGTAAGTAGGCTGTTTAGGTTTTTATGCTGGTAACGCCACGTAGCGCTCTATATGAAAATCACTGTGCTGTGCTGTGCTGTGTGAAGTCTGTGGCTGGTTTGCATTGTTGGTGTAGTGGACTGTTAAGGCAGCCAGTCCACAGTGAAGTAGCCGAAAGGGCACGCGTCAACTCACGCCGTCTGGCGTTAAGTCTGGAACAGGATTCGTAATGAATGTGATAAAGAAAAGAACGTAGCTACTAGAATACTTAACTTTTATATCGTCCTTTGGTATACAGCATTCTTGATGATACAAGTGAGACTCAGTAGATACATGAAGTTACTTATGGCGCCTTGCTAGGTCGTAGCCATTAACTTAGCTGAAGGCTATTCTATCTGCTCGGCAAATGAGCGAAAGGCTTCGTTAGTGTAGTCGCTAGCAATGTCGTCCGTACAACTGGGGCGAGTGCTAGTAAGTCTCTCGAGACCTGCCGTGTGGTGGCGCTCGGTCTGCGATGACTCAGTGGCGACACGCGGGTCCGACATGTACTAATGGACCGCGGCCGATTTAAGGTACCACCTAGCAAGTGTGGTGTCTGGCGGTGACACCACAGTTGGAATATTCGATATTGTAGTGTTGGGCAGTTGTATGTGAACAGCGCGTAGCGTTGCACATTTGGAGGTGAGCCGCCAGCAGTGGTGTATGTGTGGGGAGAGAGATGGCGGAGTTTTGAGAGCAGATGATCTGGACGTGTGTCCATCAGAAAGTGTAAATTTGTAAGACTGGATGTCATGAACTGATATATATATATATATATATATATATATATATATATATATATATATATATAATGACGTTTGAACGCTATTAAGGTAAATACATTGTTTATTCTCTATCAAAATATTTCGTTTGCTAAGTATGCCTATCAGTAGTTAGTGCCTTCAGTAGTTAGAATCTTTTATTTAGCTGGCAGTATTGACGCTCACTGTATTGCCGTAGTTCGAGTAACGAAGATTTTTGTGAAGCAAGTGATTCATGTAAGGTATAGGTTATTGTTAGTCGGGGCCATTCTTTTGTAGGGATTATTGAAAGTCAGATTGCGTTGCGCT
Organism: Schistocerca nitens; assembly: GCF_023898315.1. Lineage (NCBI taxonomy): Eukaryota > Metazoa > Arthropoda > Insecta > Orthoptera > Acrididae > Schistocerca > Schistocerca nitens. The sequence goes on from NC_064615.1 coordinate 952,966,980, forward strand.
AAAAATATTGTGTGTCAGTTGAGTGATGATCAGAATAAGTATAGAGAGAAATGTCTGAGTACGTTCAGTTTTGCTCAGCTGTTTGAAAATCAAATAACGTAAGAGGTTTTCCAGCACTGTCATTTATAAAAATTTTCTAATGGGAGGTGTCAGAGTAATTGCAGTGACGATATATTAGCATTAGTTTCGTCTTAGCCGGCCGCGGTGGTCTCGCGGTTCTAGGCGCGCAGTCCGGAACCGTGCGACTGCTACGGTCGCAGGTTCGAATCCTGCCTCGGGCATGGATGTGTGTGATGTCCTTAGGTTAGTTAGGTTTAAGTAGTTCTAAGTTCTAGGGGACTGATGACCACGGCAGTTGAGTCCCATAGTGCTCAGAGCCATTTTTAGTTTCGTCTTACGAGGTCGCAAAAGGAGAATGATGTTTACGGCATTCGACACCACACACATTGTCTACCATGCAGTCAGAATATTGGCTCCTAATTACAGCAGGGGGCGGGACTGGAGGTGTCCAATGGTGAGCAAAGCATGAGGATACGGAGCGAAGTTGAACTGCTTAGTCGACGAGTAACTCACAACAGTGCTATAGTGCTAGTGGTGTTGATACAAGGCAGGACAATGGTAATGATAAACAACGCTAACATTGCATTATATCTACAACAACAGGCTCCAAAGCTGACATTTCGTCAGAAAGGAACCCAGGGAATTTCGCATAGTGAGAAATAAGTGGCAGATGAAACTGTGGCGTTTCTACAAGATGAGTCAGTGGAATGTGTAGAGTCGTATACACTCGACTGTGCAGACAATGTACATGAAGACTATAATGATGACGATTCGTGCTTAACAAGTGAAATTAAAAAAAAATGGCTCTGAGCACTATGGGACTTAACATCTATGGTCATCAGTCCCCTAGAACTTAGAACTACTTAAACCTAACTAACCTAAGGACAGCACACAACACCCAGCCATCACGAGGCAGAGAAAATCCCTGACCCCGCCGGGAATCGAACCCGGGAACCCGGGCGTGGGAAGCGAGAACGCTACCGCACGACCACGAGATGCGGGCAAGTGAAATTACAACAGGTGTCCAACCATGTAGTTTATCATCCTTGTCGGAAAGAGAGATACCAATCCCGCGTCGAGTGAAACATCGTTGTTCAAGGAGCGGGTTGTAAACATAAACACTTACTTGTACGATCATCCCCAGTATAGTAAAAGATGCAATTATGAACAGATACCGAAAATGTCCGCAGCAGTGTAAATGAATAGTGCACAAGAAAGCTACAGATATTGAAGGGAGGACAAGGCGCACTTGTTACAAATAACGGTGTTGGCGCGTTTCGAGGATGCTCGATACAATTTAAAGGATGAGCATGATAATGACCTACTACGTTATGCAAATCAAATTGCGTGCGACATAGAGTACAGTGATTTCAAGGGAAACAGTGGATGGTTGCATAACTTCAATGGATGCTGATGGTGATGATGATGAGACCCATACTTCTTTACAGAGCGTAGGGGAACGACGCGGGAGACCCGCACCATCTTACTAGGCAAGATCCTAGTGGAGGTGGTTTGCCATTGCCTTCCTCCGACCGTAATGGGGATGAATGATGATGATGAAGACGACACTACAACACCCAGTCATCTCGAGGCAGGAAAAATCCCAGACCCCGCCGAGAATCGAACCCGGAACCCCGTGCTCGGGAAGCGAGAACGCTACCGCGAGACAACGAGCTGCGGACCTATGGATGCTAAGACAACGAAATTTGAAGCAAAGCGTCAACTTGACGACGCACAGCAAACTGCGAGATCGGCCCGAAAATTTAGAGATGAGATAAGCAAACGTACGCCTTCGTTCCGTAAGGAAACTGTTTTCAACTCCAACCAGTCGGGATTTGAAGAGGAAATGCATATGAAAGGAACCCTAGAAATCAAAGGTACCAAGACAGTTTTATCAATAGCAACTAATATCAGTGCCTTAACGCGTTCGTATACAATTATGCCGAATCTTATTATGGATGGTAAATTTTCTGGAAAGTTATTTATTGTGCTGCGATGTGTTGTAAGTGTTCTGCCCTTTACAATTCTTTCTCTTGTGCGTGATCTTGCAAGGGCAGTAGGGAATATTTACGTCACAGCAAGGAAGAGTGGGAAAACGGGCATAAGAGAACTGTAATTATGATGTGAGCACTGCTTTTGATCAGCAGCTGCACTGCGTATATTGATATCATACTCCTTCAGAGCAAACTACCCCTCCTGAAAAATGTGTAACCTTGCAGAACATACCATCTGGGAACTGGAATTCAACCTTTGGATGTTTGTTTTTCCGCGCCTACAAAACATATTATCGCACTATCTGCAGATACGCCTTAAAGAATAGCCAGTTTCACGATAAGCTCCGCGAGCAATTGTTTCGCACTCGGCTGCATGCTATCACATTCCAGCCGTCCTCATCACCCCGTTATACTAGTATGATTCTATATGCTTTCTTTAAGAGTGGATACCCAGCTGAACTTCCTGCACGGTTTGTAACTGCCAAGGAGTTCGCTTCGATCTTGATGGTGCAAACTCTTGTGATTCCTATGATGCGCTATTTTTCATTCGGTGCCCACGGCGCAACTTAGTGGTTTGTGTTGAACATTTCTTGAATGTTGACTATGGCATTTTGTGAACTGTAATACATACAGTACACCCCGTAGAAGGCTGATCTCTGCATTTCCCGGACACTCATTTTCTGTCGCTACCCTGGTGTACATGGTGAATCATAAGCAACTAATATTTTTCTTCTCGTAATTGTTAAAATAACACTTCCAAATGAGGCTTACTTAACACTGAGTCCGCAGCTCGTGGTCGTGCGGTAGCGTTCTCGCTTCCCACGCACGGGTTCCCGGGTTCGATTATCGACGGGGTCAGAGATTTTCTGTGCCTCGTGATGACTGGGTGTTGTGTGCTGTCCTTAGGTTAGTTAGGTTTAAGTAGTTCTAAGTTCTAGGGGACTGATGACCATAGATGTTAAGTCCCATAGTGCTCAGAGCCATTTTCAGACTGAACTTGCGACATCGCAGTAACTTGCCCTGAAGTGTCAATAACGGGAACTTAACAGTACAGAGAATAGGACAACGCTAGAAGTCAATTTATTAAGTGAAAAAAATGGTTCAACTGGCTCTGAGCACTAGGGACTTAACATTTCAGGTCATCAGTCCCCTAGAACTTAGAACTACTTAAACCTAACTAACCTAAGGATATCAAACACATCAGTGCCCGAGGCAGGATTCGAACCTGCGACCGTAGCAGTCGCGCGGTTCCGGACTGAAGCGCCTAAAACCTCTCAGCCACCGCGGCCGGCTGTTCAAGTGATTTTTACATATTCTTAGTGGCTGCATAAATAAAGTAAAGCTACGATCCCACAGTCACAGTATATCTTTCGAGAGGATGTGACTGTATTTCGAACACTTGTGGTTACCACTTCCAGTTTATAGTAAAAAAAAGGAAAAAGTTAACTCTTTCATTCGCACCTCCAGGTACACATTTTAACTGACAGGTAATTACATGATATGGAGATTTTAGCACACACTTCGAGTTGATAGGTAATAGATAAGTTTCGTCTCTCGTCTTGGAAATCGAGCTATAAAAATTACTATAGTAAGCAAATTTACGTGGCCTGTTCCTTAAATTTTTTTCTCCTATCACTGGAGTTCATCTTCTGTAGTCTCCTGTTTTAATATTTTGTTTCTTAAAGTAATTATTTTCACGTTTACGCTCGTAGTTGGAAATCTGTGAATGGTAGTTATTAGTGCGAATATTTGAATTATGCATATGAAGCGCCACGGACCGCTCAGCCATTAATATGCATGACGGTAAACGGTCGTGAGCTCGTTAGCAATTAACAGCTCTATCCCGCGGCACATGTCTGATAGATGTGGTATTCAGGAACCGCGGGCAGCAGGCTCATCCCCTGTGGGACATCAGTTAGCGTTACCGTTAATGCCGGCCGTGCTGGATGCCGTCGGGTGGCGCTCAAGGCGAACAGATTGCGGATGTCTGGCTGCGGAAGCTTCCAGAGCTCACGCTCTGACGGTCACTTTTAGTTTTAAAAGAACCGAATGTCCAAATGAAAACCCTGTCTTCCCACCCTAGTACCGCACGTGCTGATTACTCACGGGGTACCTGTGAACGAACAGTTACAAAATTCAGACTGAATTAATATTACACTCCTGGAAATGGAAAAAAGAACACATTGACACCGGTGTGTCAGACCCACCATACTTGCTCCGGACACTGCGAGAGGGCTGTACAAGCAATGATCACACGCACGGCACAGCGGACACACCAGGAACCGCGGTGTTGGCCGTCGAATGGCGCTAGCTGCGCAGCATTTGTGCACCGCAGCCGTCAGTGTCAGCCAGTTTGCCGTGGCATACGGAGCTCCATCGCAGTCTTTAACACTGGTAGCATGCCGCGACAGCGTGGACGTGAACCGTATGTGCAGTTGACGGACTTTGAGCGAGGGCGTATAGTGGGCATGCGGGAGGCCGGGTGGACGTACCGCCGAATTGCTCAACACGTGGGGCGTGAGGTCTCCACAGTACATCGATGTTGTCGCCAGTGGTCGGCGGAAGGTGCACGTGCCCGTCGACCTGGGACCGGACCGCAGCGACGCACGGATGCACGCCAAGACCGTAGGATCCTACGCAGTGCCGTAGGGGACCGCACCGCCACTTCCCAGCAAATTAGGGACACTGTTGCTCCTGGGGTATCGGCGAGGACCATTCGCAACCGTCTCCATGAAGCTGGGCTACGGTCCCGCACACCGTTAGGCCGTCTTCCGCTCACGCCCCAACATCGTGCAGCCCGCCTCCAGTGGTGTCGCGACAGGCGTGAATGGAGGGACGAATGGAGACGTGTCGTCTTCAGCGATGAGAGTCGCTTCTGCCTTGGTGCCAATGATGGTCGTATGCGTGTTTGGCGCCGTGCAGGTGAGCGCCACAACATACGACCGAGGCACACAGGGCCAACACCCGGCATCATGGTGTGGGGAGCGATCTCCTACACTGGCCGTGCACCACTGGTGATCGTCGAGGGGACACTGAATAGTGCACGGTACGTCCAAACCGTCACCGAACCCATCGTTCTACCATTCCTAGACCGGCAAGGGAACTTGCTGTTCCAACAGGACAATGCACGTCTGCATGTATCCTGTGCCACCCAACGTGCTCTAGAAGGTGTAAGTCAACTACCCTGGCCAGCAAGATCTCCGGCTCTGTCCCCCATTGAGCATGTTTGGGACTGGATGAAGCGTCGTCTCACGCGGTCTGCACGTCCAGCACGAACGCTGGTCCAACTGAGGCGCCAGGTGGAAATGGCATGGCAAGCCGTTCCACAGGACTACATCCAGCATCTCTACGATTGTCTCCATGGGAGAATAGCAGCCTACATTGCTGCGAAAGGTGGATATACACTGTACTAGTGCCGACATTGTGCATGCTCTGTTGCCTGTGTCTATGTGCTTGTGGTTCTGTCAGTGTGATCATGTGATGTATCTGACCCCAGGAATGTGTCAATAAAGTTTCCCCTTCCTGGGACAATGAATTCACGGTGTTCTTATTTCAATTTCCAGGAGTGTAACTTAGTAAAGCACTACTATGTTCAAAACAGCACTACGTTTGATGACAGCTTAGTCCTATTGATCGACGTTATATAGTACTCTTCTACAGGTGTCCCAGAAGTAATGGTCAGTACGCAAAGATACGACAGGAACGATGATTCGAAACAAAAATGTCTAGTACACACGGGCTGTAAAATGCATACCTTAAGAGTTGCGATATTTGTTCATCTTGGATACCTTTCCGTATACTGAAAGGTGGTAGTATGGAACAAAACAAGAAAAAATGTCTAGTAAACATCGGCCTTAAATTGCACACATTAAGAACTATGAGCAACTGTTCTTCTTCGCTACTGAGATTCACATCTCATTTAGTGAACAGGTGCTCGTAGCTCTTAAGGTAAGCATTTTGAGTCCATGTTTACTACATACTTGTTCCCATTTTGTTCCATGCTACCTCCTCCCAAGATATGGAAAGCAAGGAACAAAGCCGTCCGGGGTGGCCGAGCGGTTGTAGGCGCTACAGTAAGGAACCGCGCGACCGCTACGGTCGCAGGTTCGAATCCTGCCACGGGCATGCGTGTGTGTGATGTCCGTAGGTTAGTTAGGTTTAAGTAGTTCTAAGTTCTGGGGGACTTATCACCTCAGAAGTTAAGTCCCATAGTGCTCAGAGCCATTTAAACCATTTTGAACAAGGAACAAAGCAGTAGAAGAGATTTGTTTCACAATGTCGAAGATGAAGCTCTCGTAGCTCTTAAGATACGCATTTTAGAGCTCAGTTTACATGACATTTTCGCCTCGAATGATCGTTCCTGTCATATGCCTGAAAACTGAACGTCCCTCTGGAGACACCTTGTGTGGCGTCTACTCCACATACGAAAACGTAAAACGTAGACAGACCATTTCAGTCATTCCTAGTGTCATCTACCGTAGTCTTTGCAACAGTGTAAGCCCGAGATTTTTCCTTGATGTTTCCCACACACGGCGAGAGCTCTCAGGACAGATTTCTGCCAGATCTTACAAAGAAAGTGCATCTAATTATTCAATTAAAAACAAATCCATTCACAGATTCACACAGGATGAGACATTCCGTACTGGAACCTTCCAGAACCCCACTCTCTCTCTTCCTGCACATCTCGCGCTGCCAAAGGTGGTTATTCAGGTTTTTAACAGGTAGCTATACTAATGTGACTGGACAGTGAATCAGCATTCCATGTTTTGAGTCGGTAGTAAAATATTTCAAGCATTATGACTCAATACACAACTTAAGCTCTTTATTTACTCGTATCATGTGAAACAGGTTTTCCTCTTAGCTGTACTATTTATTCCAGTGAACAAATTATACAGCGATCAGTTTCGGAGTCATAAGGTTTTATCTTCAGGAACCTGCAAAAAGCACATACGCCAATCGAGAACCATCAGGTCGAAAGTCTCTCGAAGGAGTAGAAAAGGTAAAACCATCCACAGATTTGGCATGTGTCAGTATCAAAATCATGTTCTGTAACTAGAGGCACCATTGATTCCACTTTAACCACAAATACTATGTAAAGTCGTTTCAGAGTAAGGTTTGTCGTCAGTTTGCTCGGTGGCGCTCCTGATTGGTGGCTAGCAGCTAGCAGCTGGCTAACTTGCGTGTTAAAGCTCTCACGTGGTGTAATATTCGGCACGGCAGGTAGAAGACCAGCCAGACTGCATGAACGGCAACACGTGCAACCCTGCTGATATGCAGTACTTCAAAAAGGATTTCACAGAAATTTCGTTCTCTCACATCTCTTAGACCATTCTTCAGCTTCATCAGGAATTGTATACTACTTCGTTAACTGACATACTTATTGTGATAATCTGACATTAAGTAATCTACTGTACGAGAATTGTGTAGTTTGCAATGTAAAGTAGGGATCTCTATGAGTCTGCGTTTGGTGCATGTTACAGTGCGTTTAAAATAAGTTGCGACTTTTGACAGGTCAGTATGGAGCGAGAGGATGCAAGGGTAGTTGTCAGAGTGTGCTGGGTGCGCCAGCAGGTGACTGTAGTATAATCCTAGGCCTACTGACCGCGGAAGCAGTCAGGCTCGGTTGACTACGTGAATAGCAAGCCTGCCGATCGGCGATCTTCTTAAACGATTTTAAAGAAACTATTCGGAGATAAATTCTCATTCTCGCTTGTCTTATAGGTTAACATGTCAGCTTCATGATGAACCGCCTATCATTCCGTTAATGGTCGTGGTTACTGTGATATTTCGATAGTAAGTAAACTACTGCAAGAAATTCTTAGTTTGCAGTGAAAAATAGGTATCGCTATGAATTTGTGTTTGGTGCGTGTTAGGTTACATGTTGCTGCGTATTAAATAAAAAATACATAATATATTGAATTATTCGTTAAAGTGGGGAGGATATCGCTGTCTGTTTCCAAACTTGAGAAAATGGAATGTATGTTTAGTGCCTCGTCACGAACTCATGCATCAGTGAAAAAACTAGAATGAAATATTCATAAATTCCTCTCATCTCATAATGCTAGATATCGAAACAAGATTTTGTCAAATAATAGATCACAAAGCCGAGAGTGTTTTGTCAAGTGATTAATATGCGAACCTTCCATATCTACCGCGATATTCAAGCAACTACAGATTTTTTCAATGAAATAATGTAATTGCTGAGGGCCATCGACAGCCGTTGAAACGCCCGACCTTCTGTAGATTTTGTAACAATATAAGAGAGGATGTTACAAGCGTACTTTATACTGAGAACAGGCTGTTTCATATACTATTGTATTGACTTGCACTAAGTTCTTAGTTTAATAATACACTATTTCAGGTTTCTGTCGCAATTTCAACTGCATTAGAATGTTAGTGAGAAACATATTTCGATACTCTGCTGTGTTTTGACAAAAGAAGCAGATTTCAGCATGATGACAAGAGAAGTTACGTATTCCTCAAAACTCGCCACAGTCCTTCATGAATCAGTGTCTCCTCAACTACCTTCTTGGCATGGCTGACAACTGAAGACCACACCTATCGTGTAACATTTGCAGTGACTGCTTTTGTCAGCATTTCAACTTCTGTGCGCGTAAACTTCTTATTGTGTTTGCCACATTACTTTTCACCTAGGCCCAAACACTCTGTCGGATTTAAATGAGTATGGTACGGAGGATGCCTGATTAAACTATTCCCTTTACAGTCAGCCAATTCGTATATGCGGTAACGTGAAGTTTCAGCTTGGAAAAGCTGCAAGTTTCATTAATTTCGCGTTACGACTTTCCCTCATGGAATATTGTTTTGTACACAGAACAAAATATCCACTTTTATCGACTGCATTGTTGGAGTTTTTGCACGTATTGAATTAGTCCTTAATGCGAGCAGGAAATCTATATCTGTCTCCAATCTGAAGGATATGGGTTGTACGTATGTAGCGCACTCGTTCCACTTGCAAGTGTAAAGGATAAAGCCAGAGTGAAATATTCATAATATCCCTTGTATCTCATAAAAGTTTCGAGATACGAAAATGGTAGTCTGGCACGTGATATCTCGGAAAGAACAATTTTGCCAAGATCATACAATGTAAGCTTTCACGGCCGGTATTGTCTTCACTTAAAACTTCCGGGCTGATAGGCCGTGGTCGATGTATAAAACTTTCCCCTGACGTTTCGTCTCCGCCATACCTCCGAGGATGTCTCCCGCAGTCGGAGACGAAACGTCAGGGGAGAGTTTTATACTTCGACCACGGCCTATCAGCCCGGAAGTTTTAAGTGAAGAATCTTGCCAAGAGGTTAAAACGCGAAATTCTTTATCTATCGTACTACGCAAGTAATTAAAGATTTTTTCAGTGGCATAATGTAAGTTTTTAAAGGTCATCAATAGCTGAAAGAAATTAGAAATGCTGTGGATTATGCACTAAGTGAAGAAAACATAAGTTTATTTTTCTGCCGAGAATGGTATTTTCAGGAACTATTGACCTGTCTTCCCGTCAGCTGGTAGTTTAAATAACACTCTGTTTCAGGATACCATTGCAATATCAACTGCTTTTCAGAATGAGATTTTCACTCTGCAGCGGAGTGTGCGCTGATATGAAACTTCCTGGCAGATTAAAACTGTGTGCCCGACCGAGACTCGAACTCGGGACCTTTGCCTATCGCGGGCAAGTGCTCTACCAACTGAGCTACCGAAGCACGACTCACGCCCGGTACTCACAGCTTTACTTCTGCCAGTATCTCGTCTCCTACCTTCCAAACTTTACAGAAGCTCCCGAGTTCGAGTCTCGGTCGGGCACACAGTTTTAATCTGCCAGCAAGTTTCATCAACTGCTTTTGTAATATAGACCAGAAACCTTTCACTGAACTTCCACGAGGGAGGCAGGAGAAACATGTCCAGCTTCCTGACAAAGAGAAAGTGATTCAATAAAATATAACTTACATTTCATATCACAGATTCGGATTGTCCATAAAATTGCGATCCGATTGACATAGGTCACGGCTTGGCCTGATTATTATTACAAAAGGCCGTGGAGTTAATTGTTAAATAAAAAGTATAAACCAATTTTCTCTCGCAAATAGAGACCTCCGCAAGCTTGCCTAATCAGAGGATTGGCGTCTCGGGCGATCGTGTAAATTTCCAGACGCCAGATTAATTATTCTTGATACTTCGTATGATGGCGAGGATCCTCAAAGGCTGGCCAAACCACTGCTTAGGCTCCAACCTATGAGCTGTAAGGCCTGTCTTCGCTGGCCTGACAAGTCATAGCTGCCACCCTGGTTAGACTGGCCAGGGGTTCCTCTCCCTTCTCGCGGATGCATAATATGGCATTCGCGCTAATGAGGGTGTCCGGAGAGATGCTCTCAGCCTCAGTCGGTCACAGTTTTGGGTTGGGGTACACCGTTATCGTCACTAGCGGGGGTGTTGCCGCTATCTTCATGACTGTGTGCACACTTTCCGTAAACTGCACAGCGCGTATTAGTACAGTTTTGATCGCTAATACAGCCGCGAATACTTTGATTGTGATTTCATAGCGATGCAACCATTAGCATACCTGATCGGTAGACATGACACACTATGTGATCAAAAGTATCCGCACGCCTGTCTGAAAATGACTTACAAGTTCGTGGTGCCCACCGACGGCAATGCTGGAATTTAATATGGTGTTGGACCACACTTAGCCTTGATGACAGCTTCCACTCTCGCAGGCATTCGTTCAATCACCCGCTGTAAGGTTTCTTGGGGAATGGCAGCCCATTCTTCACGGAGTGCTGCACGGAAGAGAGGTATCGATGTCGGTCGGTGAGCCTGGCACTACGTCGGCTTTCCAAAACATCCCAAAGTGTTCCATAGGATTCAGGTCAGGACTCTGTGCAGGCCAGTCCATTACAGGGACGATATTGTCGTACAACCACTCCGCCAAAGGCCGTGCATTATGAACAGCTGCTCGATCGTGTTGAAAGATGCAATCGCCATCCCCGAATTGCTCTTCAACAGAGGGACGCAAGAAGGTGCTTAAAACATCAATGAAGGCCTGTCTGTGATAGTGCCACGCATAACAAAATGGGGTGCAAGCCCCTTCCACGAAAAAGCTTGATGACAGCTTCCACTCTCGCAGGCATTCGTTCAATCACCCGCTGGAAGGTTTCTTGGGGATTGGCAGCCCATTCTCTCCGGAGTGCTGCACGGAAGAGAGGTATGGATGTCGGTCGGTGAGCCTGGCACGACATCGGCTTTCCAAAACATCCCAAAGTGTTCCATAGGATTCAGGTCAGGACTCTGTGCAGGCCAGTCCATTACAGGGACGTTATTGTCGTACAACCACTCCGCCAAAGGCCGTGCATTATGAACAGCTGCTCGATCGTGTTGAAAGATGCAATCGCCATCCCCGAATTGCTCTTCAACAGAGGGACGCAAGAAGATGCTTAAAACATCAATGAAGGCCTGTCTGTGATAGTGCCACGCATAACAAAATGAGGTGCAAGCCCCTTCCACGAAAAAGACGACCACACCATAACACTACCGCCTCCGAATTTTACTGTTGACACTACACACGCTGGTAGATGACGTTCACCGGGCATTCGCCATACCCACACCCTGCCATCGGATCGCCACATTGTGTACCGTGATTCGTCACTCCAAGCAACGTTTTTCCACTGTTCAATAGTCCAGTGTTTACGCTCCTTACATCAAGCGAGGCGTCATTTGCCATTTACTGGCGTGATGTGTGGCTTGTGAGCAGCCGCTCGACCATGAAATCCAAGTTTTCTTACCTCCCGCCTAACTGTTCATAGTACGTGCAGTGTATCCTGATGGAGTTTGGAATTCCTGTGTGATGGTCTGGATATATGTCTGCCTATTACACATTACGACCCTCTTCAACTGTCGGTGGTCTCTGTCAGTCAAGATACGAGGTCGACCTGTACGCTTTTGTGCTGAATGTGTCCCTTCATGTTTCCACTTCACTATCACATCGGAGACAGTGTACCTAGGGATGTTTATGGGTATGTAAATCTCGCGTACAGATGTATGACACAAGTGACACCCAATCACCTGACCACGTCCGAAGTCAGTGAGTTCTGCAGAGCGCCCCATTATGCTCTCTCACGATGTCTAATGATTATTGAGGTCGCTGATGTGGAGTACCTGGCAGTAGGTGGCAGCATAATGCATCTCATATGACAAACGTGTGTTTTTAGGAGTGTCCGGAAACTTTTGATCGCATAGTGTAAATCTAACCATACTTCGACTATGCTGCCTGGGCTCTACTCACCCCAGTTCTCTTAGCTACTAACCATTGTAGTCTAACTCACACTGCATCTCTCTCTATAGACAGGACCTGGACTAGTTATTCAGCTGCTCGTTTACGTCTCAGTTGCTTGTTCTTTTTTTTTTTTTTTTTTTTTTTTCTTCACCTGCAGCAAGACCTTTTCATACCAGGTTTGATTTAATTATGCGTGGAGTAACCATTTTCATATTGATGTATCTGTCTAGGAAGAAACGATTAATGAAAATTTGTACGAAGGCCGGGATTCGAACCCTGTTCTCCTGTCCACTAGGCAGATGAGCTAACCACTACTCCACCCAGGCTCAGTGGATTTGCACAGCTGTAAGGACTACCTCAGCATGTATCCCTCCTCAAACCAAATTCATATTAACACCTCAGCCCTCTTGCTATTCCTCTTAAACTTGAACAGCATTGAATGGGAAATTGCATTGAGGATGGAGGTGCGCTAGAACAGTCTGTGCAGTTGTGCAAAGCCAGTGTGCCAGGGTGACGCAGTGGCTAGCACATCTGCCTAGTAAGCAGGAGACTCAGGTTCGAATCCGGGCCTTGACGCAAATTTTTATTGTCAATCCAATTCCTTGCCCCCCCCTCCCCCATGAACCATGGACCTTACTGTTGGTGGGGAGGCTTGCGTGCCTCAGCGATGCAGATGGCCTTAGAGTAGGTGCAACCACAACGGGGCCAGATAAACACCTTGTTCCTGAAGAGGCGCAGCAGCCTTTTCAGTAGTTGCAGGGGCAATAGTCTGAATGATTGACTGATGTGGTCTTGTAACATCAACCAAAACAGCTTTACTGTGCTGGTACTGCGAAAGGCTGAAATCAAGGGGAAACTACAGCCGTTATTTTTCCCGAGTGTATGCACCTCTACTCTATGGTCATATGATGACGGCATCTTCTTGGATAAAATATTCTGGAGGTACAATTTGGATCTCCGGGCGGGGACTATTCAGGAGGACGTCGTTATCAGGAGAAACAAAACTGGCGTTCTACGGATCTGAGCGTGGAATGTCAGATACCTTAATCGGGCCGATGGTTAGAAAACTTAAAAAGGCAAGTGGATAGGCTATAGTTAGATATAGTGGGATTTAGTGAAGTTCGGTGGCAGGAGGAACAGGACTTCCGGTCAGGTAAATATAGGGTTATAACACAAAATCAAATAGGTGGAACGGAGCAGTAGGTTTAATAAAAATAGGAACGCGGAGAAGCTACTATGAACAGCGTAGTGAACGCATTATTGTAGCCAACCCACCACCGTAGTACAAGTTTACATGCCAACTAGCTCCGCAGATGAGGGGAGAGATTAAAGAAATGTATGAGGAGATAAAAGAAATTATTCAGATAGTTAAGGGAGCTGAAAATTTAATATAGCGACTGGAATTCGATACCAGGAGAAGGAAGAGAAGGAAAAGTGGTAGGTTAATACGGATTGGGGGAAAAGAATGAAAGAGGAAACCGCCTGGTAGAATTTTGCACAGAGCATAATTTAATCATAGCTAACACTTGGTTTAAGAATCACGAGAGAAGGCTGTATGGGTGGAAGAAACCAGGAGACACTGGAAGGTTTCAGATTGATTATATAATGGTTAGACAAAGATTTAGGAACCAGATTTTAAATTGTAAGACATTTCCAGGAGCAGCTGTTGACTCTGACCACAATTTATTGGTTATGAACTACAGATTAATCCTGAATAAACTGCAAAAGTAGGAATTTAAGGAAATGGGACCTAGATAAACTGAAAGAAATACTGGTTGTAGAGGCTTTTAGAGGGAGTATTAGGGAACAATTTACAAGAACAGGGGAAAGGAATACAATAGATGAAGAATGGGTAGCTTTGAGTGATGAAATAGTGAAGACAGCAGTGGATCAAGTAGGTAAACAGACGAGGGCTAGTAGAAATCCTTGGGTAACACAAGAGATATTGAACTTAATCCATGAAAGCAGAAAATATAAAAATGTAGTAAATAAAGTTGGCAAAAAGGAATACAAAAGTCTCAGAAATGAAATTGACACAAAGTGCAAAATGGCTAAGTAGGAATGGTTAAAGGGAAAACATAAAGATGTAGAAGCATATATCACTAGGGGTAAGGTAGCTACTGCCTACAGGAAAATTACAGAGACCTTCGGAGAAAAGATATCCACCTGTACGAATATCAAGAGCTCAGATTGGAAACCAGTCCCTAGCAAAGAAGGCACAGCAAAAAGGTTGAAGGAGTATATAGAGGACCTATACAAGAGAGATTTACTTGAGGGCAAATTATGGAAATCGAAGAGGACCTAGAGGAAGATGAGAAGGGAGATACGATACTGCGTGAAAAATTTGACAAAGCACTGAAAGACTTCAGTCGAAACAAGGTCCCTGGAATAGACAACATACCGTTAGGGTTGCTGATAGCCTTGAGAGAGCCAGCCGTGACAAAATTCTTCCATCTGGTGAGCAAGATGAATTAGACAGGCAAAATACACTCCGACTTTAAGAAGAAATAACAATCCTAATTCCAAAGACAGCAGGTGCTGACAGGTATGAAAATTACCGGACTGTCAGTTGAATAAGTCACGGCTGCAAAATACTAACATGAATCCTTTACACAAGAATGGGATAACTGATAGAAGCTGACCTCGGGGAAGATCATTTTGGATTATGGAGAAATGTAAGAACACCTGAGGTAATACTGATACTACGACATCTCATAGAAGATAGGTTAACGAAAGGCAAACCTACGATTATAGCATTTGTAGACTAAGAGAGAGCTTTTGACAATGTTGACTGGAGTACTCTCTTTCAGATTCTTAAGGTGACAGGGTAAAATACAGGGAGCGAAATGCCATTTATAATTTGTACAGAAACCAGATGACCGTAATAAGAATCGAGGCGCGCGAAAGATAAGCGATGGTTGAGAAGGGAGTGAGACAGGGTTGCAACCTATCTCCGATGTTATTCAATCTGTACATTGAGCAAGCAGTAGAGGAAACAAAAGAAAAATTTGCAGTAGGAATTAAGATCGAGAGAGAAGAAATACAAATTTTGAGGTTTGCCGATGACATTGCGATTCTGTCAGAGACAGCAAAGGACTTGGAAGAGCAGTTGAAAGGAAAAGCAAAAGGAGGATAATGGACTATAGTCGAATTAAATGAGATGATGCTGAGGGATTTAGATTATGAAATGAGACACTTAAAGTAGTAAACGAGTTTTGCTATTTGGGGAGCAAAATAACTCGTGATGGTCGACGTAGGGAGGATATAAAATGTAGACCGGTAATGGCAAGGAAAGCGTTTCTGAAGAAGAAAAATTTGTTAACATCGAGTAGAGATTTAAGTTTCAGGAAGTTTCTGTCAGAAAGTATTCGCATGGAGTATAGCCATGTATGGAAGTGAAACATGGACGACAAACAGTTTAGATAAGAAGTGAATAGAAGTGCTACAGAAGAATGGGTCGATCACGCAACTAATGAGGAGGTACTGAATAAAATTGTAGAGAAGAGAAATCTGTGGTACAACCTGACTAGAAGAAGGGAGCGGTTGGTGGGAAACATTCTGAGGCATTAGGGTATCTCCGATTTGGTACTGGATAGTACTGGAGGGAAGCGTGGAAGGGGTGGGGTGGGGGGGGGTAAAAATCGTAGAGCGAGTCCAAGGGATTAATACAAGCAGATTCAGAGGGATGTAGGTTGCAGTAGTTACTCGGAGATGAAGAGGCTTGGACAGGATAGAGTAGCATGGAGTTGCATCAAACTAGTCTTTAGACTGAAGACCACAAAAACACCACTTCCATCTGTATATATTCATCGTAAATGTTTGAGATTTGAAAAAGTCTCTGGGTCCATATAGTTTCATTCGTTTTCATTATGTAACAGGCTACTTCGCATTTCAGTGCGTTTTTGGAATAATATATTAAGTTTTTACGAGATTTTTTTGTCTTCTGGTCTGCAGAATTCCCCTGTTGCCTCCTATAAATGTTCTGTTCAGCTACCATAAGCCTTTGCTTAAGTGAACGAAGTCCTTTGCCAGCCACGGTCAGTAGAAAGCAAATCAGCAGGTGAGACCAAGTATCCAGGTAATTGGGTATTAAGGGACTGACTGCTTCACTAATCTATCAATCCTATCACCGGATTCAATTAGCAAACATGACAGCATCTACAGTATGGTAGTGAGATTAATCTTTGTAAAATATGCTTTGTTTCGACTCAAGGATTAAATTTTAACATGGAAACAAAAGATGTGAGGAATTTCCCTGAACTCTTTACCGATGAGGCTTCTCTGGCGGAGAAAAAGAGAAGTCTGGATAAAGAAAATCGCCACTTCTATAGCAGTTTCGGTTTAATTCTGTACCCCACGCAATTTTAATAATGAATAGCTGGGACTGAAACTTGTCAAAGAATTTTATTTTCCTCCAAAATTGTAACGAGAAGTAGCGATTTTTTTCCCTCTGACTTCTTACTTTTTCTCAGAGAAGTGTCACTTGTCACTAGTTTTGGATAATTCCTAACTACTTTTGATGCCATGTTAAAATTTGTTTTCGGCGTATGACCTAACAGGCACGAAACGCAAACTGTGTTTGGGAGCCGTCTTGCGAGCCATCAAGTAAACTTACAGGGAATCCATGTGAGACGGGCTTAAGTCTATACAGAGCGCTGCTTACGGTGTATCTTCGCTTTCTGTGCAGCAGGAGCATCCAGTATTACAGATTTTTGTTCGTAGTTCAGCCATAATGCGGCATCGTTGCAACGAAAAATGAAGAAGGATCTAATGTGCTATGTAACTTGTAGGCTCATAAAGAGATTGTGTTTTTGACATAGTAGTCCATAAATCAGCTTCACCGTAAAACGGTGATGGTTATCGAGAAGTGCGCCGGGAATCGAGACCGTAAGAAAGTTGATAGGACTTTTCTAGTGCTTGTCACGAAAGGTATGTAGGAGCCTTTCTGTGAAGTGTGGAACGTAGGCGAGAGGTACCGACGGAAGTAGGGCGGTGAGGGCGTGCTGTGAGTCATGCCTGGATAGTCAGTTGGTAAGAGCATTGCCCACGGGAGGTACGTTTCTGGATTCGAGTACCGGTGCGGCGCACAGTTTAATATGCCAGGACGTTTCAACATATCTTATTACATAAAATGAAGAAAGGCAAAGCTCCGTTAATAGTATTTGTAGAATCAAAGAACACTTTTAACAGTTTTGAGTCTTTGAAGTTCTGAAGGTGGGCAACAAATTGGAGCCATGGTTTATCCACAACAGAAACCAGATAATAGTTATAAGAGCCGAAGGGCATGAAAAGGAAGCCGTAATTATGGAGTGAGACTAAGTTGTGGCCTATTCCCGATGTCATTCAGTAACTACGTTGAGCAAGCTATGAAGAAAACCAAGGAAAAAATTGGAGAGATTAAAATTTATCGATGACATTTTATTACGTCAGGGAGGGCAAAGGACTTGGAGGAGCAAGAATGAATAGTGTCTTGAAAAGATGTTAAAAGAAGAAGATCAACAAAAGTAAAACAAGGCTAATGGAATGAACTCCAGTTAAATCACGTAATACTGTAATAAGGTGTTATGTACTGTAATAAGGTACTATGAGCTGTAGATGAATTTTGCTGTTTGGGTGGCAAAATAAGTGACGTTGACCGAAGCAGAGATTGGAAACAGCAAGAAAAGCGCGTCTGAAAATGACAAATTTATTAACATCGAATATTAATTTAAATATTTGAAAGTATTTCACGGCTGAATTCGTATGGAGTATAGCCTTGTACGGAAGTGACACGAGGATGTCGAACAGTTCAGTCAAGAAGAAAAATAGAAGCTCTTGAAATGTGGTGGTACAGAAGAACGTTGAAAATCAAATTGGGGGGGGGGGGGGGGGGAAATGGTTCAAATGGCTCTGAGCACTATGGGACTTAACTTCTGAGGTCATCAGTCCCCTAGAACTTAGAACTACTTAACCTAACTAACCTAAGGAAATCACACACATCCATGCCCGAGGCAGGATTCGAACCTGCGACCGTAGCGGTCGCGCCGTTCCAGACCGTACCGTAGCGCCTAGAACCGCTCGGCGACCCCGGACGGCTGGGGGGGGGGGGGGGGGGGGAGGGGAAGAAATTTGTGGCAGCACTTGAATAAAAGAAGGGTTAAGTTCATAGAACAATTCCTGAGACATCAAGAAATTGTTCATTTGGTAACTGAACGAGGGACGCCGGCCGGTGTGGCCGTGCGGTTCTATGCGCTTCAGCCTAGAACCGCGTGACCGCTACGGTCGCAGGTTCGAATCCTGCCTCGGGTATGGATGTGTGTGATGTCCTTAGGTTAGTTAGGTTTAATTAGTTCTAAGTTCTAGGGGACTGATGACCTCAGATGTTAAGTCGCGTAGTGCTCAGAGCCATTTGAACCATTTTTGAACGAGGGACGGGAATAGAAACTGAAGATGAAGACCGAATCTTGAGTACAGTAAGCATGTTCAAGTGGATGGAGTTTCCTGTAGTTATAGAAGGATGATGAGGCTTGCACAGGATAGACTAGATTGGAGAACTGCATTCTATCATCGTCGGACTGAAAACCGCAACAGTAGGTGTTAATAAGACTTACTTTACTTAAATACTTTTATTCATTTTTTATTATATATGACACATGCACTGTGCTCATCAGGCTGCTAACTTTTTAGAATTTCTGATAAGATGTAAGAAAGATTCTAAAGACCCTAATCTTTCTAGGTAGCATAAATGCGTATATAATCAAATAAATAAAAGAGAGCCGTGTAAGTAGTTCTGAAAATATGGTAGGTCTATGGAGGCCGGCTGTTGCGTTGACGAATGAATGGAAGAAACAAGCAAAAACGCGAAAGCAATCGGATAGGGCTCCCCCAAGGAATGAAAACACACAGTTGGGTTCCAGTAAGGTGATAAAAAATGTTTCTTTGGACTTTTCTTGATATATATAATTTTAGACTTTTATCTCATTTCTAACCCTTCGATAATGCTCTCTGGTACCTTCTCGAATATGGTAGGTCTATGGAGGCCGGCTGTTGCGTTGACGAATGAATGGAAGAAACAAGCAAAAACGCGAAAGCAATCGGATAGGGCTCCCCCAAGGAATGAAAACACACAGTTGGGTTCCAGTAAGGTGATAAAAAGTGTTTCTTTGGACTTTTCTTGATATATATAATTTTAGACTTTTATCTCATTTCTAACCCTTCGATAATGCTCTCTGGTACCTTCTCGAATGTGGTAGGTCTATGGAGGCCGGCTGTTGCGTTGACGAATGAATGGAAGAAACAAGCAAAAACGCGAAAGCAATCGGATAGGGCTCCCCCAAGGAATGAAAACACACAGTTGGGTTCCAGTAAGGTGATAAAAAGTGTTTCTTTGTACTTTTCTTGATATATATAATTTTAGACTTTTATCTCATTTCTAACCCTTCGATAATGCTCTCGGGTACCTTCTCGAGTGTGATTTTCCTCGAAGACGGATTTTAAGGCGACGGTAACGGGAAGCGAGTGTTGAGAAGGACGAGGACGTTGCATGGTTGATAGTGGAGGCCTCGCTGAGTATTTTGAGAGCTGCTCGGCGTCTTGTTCACCCCTCACCTTCCATACAACAGTTTCCCTCTTAAGCCTATTTTCCGATCTCATTAGTGAAATAGTTTGTTCGCTTTGTTCGCGACCGTGACGAAAACTGTCGGTGAACAAGCCCGAGCTGTATTTGGATGAGGGTATTAGAGCACAATTAAAGCTGAAGAGATCCGCAGGAAAAGAATTCGACTTCGTCGTTGTCAGGTTACTTTCCACTTCGTTTTAGTTGTTATAGTGCCGCCTTTTCGATCACGTTGGAAGTAGTGATCAAGTTTTAATTATCATCTCGAAAAATTATTTAAATCTGGAGATGGTGTTGGAGCATGGAACCACAGTATAGGAGAGAGACTGATTGAGCTCACTTGTCATACACACCGTTTCATATAACGTGTTTCGATGTAGTATCACACAGATAGAAAACCATTAGTAAACGATCATTTTACAGGAAACAATGGCCCACAGTTACAAATCAGCAAAACTAATTTAAATTTCTGTAACTCGTAACTCTTATTCCATGCATTAGACTGATGTAAGAGTTGCTACCAGACTTGGAAGTATATTAAACGATAAAAACGATAACGATCCCCTGAGATTAAATTTTAAAAGTGGTGTGAAGTCACTTAACCAAAAACCAAGACAAGTTAACTCATACTGAAGTTTTTACCTTCAAGTTATTTAATCTTGACAGTTCTCAAGTCTGCTTAAGGTAAAAGAATTAATAATGGCCAGTGGACAATTTTGCCAGATTAAAAGTAAAACCTCTAATCGCAAACATTATCTCCTGCTCTGCGCAGTCACATAGATTTTTAGAAAAAATAAACAGACAACATATGACATTTATAAAACTTTCAACCTTTTCTTAAATGCAAATATACCAATTATTACTTCTAATCAGAGCAGGACAACGCGGAGGGCAATTAATCCTGATCTGCAATTTTAGGCTAACAGGTATTCAGACAATGCTCAACGGGCAATATTTAACAGGGAGGCCACAACCAAAGCCTAAATACATATAATCGAAAATCAAAGGCTGTAATAAGCGGTTCCTTCCCTTATTTGTCACTCCGTTTGGATCCCTGGCGGGCCGGCCGGAGTGACCGAGTGGTTCTAGACGCTTCAGGCTGGAACGGCGCTACCGCTACGGTCGCAGGTTCGAATCCTGCTTCGGGCATGGATGTGTGTGATGTATTTAGGTTAGTTAGGTTTAAGTAGTTCTAAGTTCTAGCGGACTGATGACCTCCGGTGTTAAGTCCCATAGTGCTGAGAGGTATTTGAACCATTTTTTGATCCCTGGTGGCGCGGGCTTTCCATCCAGTCCTTTGGCATCCGCCTCAAAGCTCCTTCAAAATATCGAATATAACATCTCAGATAGCACCTGAAACAGACCAGCGTTGATCACAAGCAACACACCATATAATGGCACAGGCACTTCCAAGAACAAATAACGAGCCTCAAAACCAAGGTAGTCATCACAGCGCACAGTAACGTCAAAATACAACATTTACATCTACATTTATATCTACATGGGTACTCTGCAAATCACATTTAAGTGGCTGGCAGATAGATTAGTAAACCAGGATCCTATCAACCAAACAAGCACATTTACCCTCGAAATGAGGCCACAGAATGGATATTCGCAGAGTTTGCATTAAATGAGAGGAGAAAACAGATCAACAACCAGTTGGCGCCGTACTGAAGATGAACGCAAGAGAGAAATCGTGGCGACGGGGCCACACAAACACAGTACCAGACCAACACTGCACAATCCAGATGCAACAACGATACCGGATTTCCTCTCCGGCGGGATGTATCATATGCAATTTGTTTTCGTTCACGGTCTTCTAGTGCTGCAACTATGCGCCATCATGCGACGTGCGGGAGGTAACCTTCTCTTCGCACGGGCTCTACAGGAAAACAGACTGCCAATTCGCCGCGCCGGACGTCATCTCCACAGCAACAAGTTCCGCCTCTTGGCACACGCGGCCGCCACACTCCTGCAGTGCTTTCCAAGCACCGCGCTCGGCCAGATGAACTTCTCTTAGCCAGATAGAGGTCGCAAACACAGTCGGAAGAAAGTATGGCCGACCTAGGCGGCTAGTGCCACCCTAGGCTCACAATGCCATACACAGCATAGTGTTAAGTCTTCTCTACAAATCACAAGGTAGTGCGACACATTCTTTACATCGATGGATGACTTGGCGGCGGATGCCTTGGTTGAAGAAGTCTGCTCTGTGACTGTCAGGAGACGTCCTTTCTTAAATATTAGGTCATCCTCCTGGAAATGAATGCCACACCATGGTTTCTTCATCTTAGGAAAGCGGAAGAAGCAACTGGGTAACATGTCAGAGGAATACTGGTTGGAGGATGATAAAATTTGATAGTCCAATGAATGACTGTGTCATGTGGAGATGTGCAGAGGCGTTGTCGTGGATCAAAAACATCCCCTTGGATAGCTTCCCACAACGCTTTGTTTAGACAGCTTCCAGTAAGTTCGTCAGCGGAGTTCGGTAGTATACATCTCTGTGGTTTGTTCCTAAAGAGGGTCATCTGTTAGCACTACGCCACGGCAGTCCCAAAAGAGCATCCGGCATCACTTCACACGATGATTAATGTGACCACCGCTTATGTTCGACATAAACGTGAAATACCCACTCACAGATGGCAAAACTAGCAATGGAGGGCATATAAAGCGTGTCGAGGGAGATGTGGAAAACACCATCCACGACGAGCAGCTCGGACATTTCACCACCCACCAGCGGATGAGGCTAGAGACGCGAGAGTGCATTGGGGTAGTGCTGCTCGATGACTCCAGGGCCTTTGACTACGCGTGGTATGGAGGCCTCGTGTGCAAACTATTTGTGCACGGGGTACCGACGTCACACGGGTCCTGGTACGCTCCTACTTCGCCAGGTGGAAGTCCACATCCGCACTGATGTTGGCAGATCGACGAAGCGGCCGATACGTGGGGGAGTGCCGCAGGGCTCGGTGTTCGGCCCCTTGCTGTATTCCCTCTACACTGCCGACGCTCCGCGAGTGGCGCGCGTGAAGTTGGCACCCTATGCCGGCGACACAGCTTGTGTGTAGCATGTAAACGGCAGAACGGAAGAGACTCCTTGAACTTGACTGCACCACTGTCGGAGCGTGGTCAACTAAACGGTGGCTGAAGCACAGTCCGCCAAGAATCAGGTGGTGGTATTCATGTAGACGCTGCTACCTCCGCATTTACCATCGGTAACCATCATGGAAGGCCCGATTCTATGGAGCAAGACCGGCTGCTACAGCTCGCGCAGCATACGTGGCCGACGTGCAGTGACCAGTTTTCGTCGAAAGCGGTGAGCGAGTTCATTTGATTGTTCGAACGGTGAGGCCAGTCACCGATGACAGAATCGAGATTCGTTCCCTGCAATCTCCCTCAAATGACTGTACAGAAACTATTTGGTAAAAAAAATTCATTACACTGCGTGAAATTCGGAAAAGTGTGCAATGAAAAGTAGCGGTCGCTATGATTTTGCTTTTGGTGCATATTTCATAATGTGTTGCCGGCCGAAGTGGCCGTGCGGTTAAAGGCGCTGCAGTCTGGAACCGCAAGACCCCTACGGTCGCAGGTTCGAATCCTGCCTCGGGCATGGATGTTTGTGATGTCCTTAGGTTAGTTAGGTTTAACTAGTTCTAAGTTCTAGTGGACTAATGACCTCAGCAGTTGAGTTCCATAGTGCTCAGAGCCATTTGAACCATTTTTTTCATAATGTGTTGTTGTGTATCAAATTTAGGTAATATATTGCATTTTTTTAGGCTTGGGTAGAGGTATCTATCTGTCACCAGTCTCGAGAAAACTGATTTGATGCAATTCATTCACTTGCGATCACGCCGCGCCAACGATAAAGCCAGAGTGGAACATCCACAACGTTCCTCATATTTCATAAACGGTTTCATTTATCGAAATGAGACTTTCGCGAATGATAGCAAAGAGGAGAGTGTTTTACCATATCGTTATTATGTAAAACTCCATTATCTATCGTGATATTCCAATAACTGCAGACTTTTTCGGTGAAAGAATGTAATTTTTATGGGCCCTCGATAGCTGGTGAAATGAGAAATCCTCTAGGTTTTGCAACAACGTATGTGAAGACATTACAAGTTTTTTTGTACCAAGGATGTGCTTTTCCACACGCTACTGACATTACTTTTCTTCGGTTCCTCACTTAATAAACTTAATAAATCACTGTTTCAGAATTCTCTCGCAGCTGTGTCTGCACAACGTGTTAGTGAGGTGAACCGGCCGTGGTGGCCGAGCGGTTCTAGGCGCTTCAGTCCGGAACCGCGTGACTGCTACGGTCGCAGGTTCGACTCCTGCCTCGGCTTGGATGTGTGTGATGTCCTTAGGTTAGTTAGGTTTAAGTAGTTCTAAGTTCTAGGGGACTGATGACCTCCGATGTTAAGTCCCGTAGTGCTCAGAGCCATTTGAACCATTTTTTGTTAGTGAAGTGAGATAGTGTAAACTCCGCTATGTTTTGGTAAAAGAAGCGAATTTTAACATGAAAAGAGGAATGTATAGGTTTTATTGAGAATTCGCCACTCATCGTGCCTATATAAAAGTTTCAAATGGTTAACAAGCCAGGTGAAACCAGTTCGCTGCATTCTCGGCGGAATTCTTTTTAGATACTAACGAAAGTAAAGGTGACAGTAGACTTTTTTAAATGGTCACCTTGCAAGTTTGGGCGTGGAGGGGTCCCACTTAATATTTATAAAAAAATGTGAGCCTAGGCAATCTCCCCTCCAGGGCGTGGTATTTCCCCTGCAGCGCTACGAGTGACCCCTACCACTGCCGCTTTCGCAGCCGACTGCGGATCTAGCGGCAACGGCTTTTTGCGCGCAATATACCTCAGGTTTACCCTGGGCAACGGTTGACATGGTTACCGCACATGAGAGACGTCAAGAGCAAAGCAATTGGGCGACGACGCGCACTGACCCTCTTCTCAACCCGTCATCGTCGCTGCGTCCACGGCATCACACTGTAGTTAACACTAATCAGACCAGTGTTAAGAGTACGCAACAGTGGCGGGGGGCAACGCGGCTGACACACACACACACACACACACACACACACACACACACACACACACACACATGAGAACATTACAGAACGTTACAGAGGATGCAGAACCGAGCGCTGAAGCTTGCCCTGCAGCTTCCAGATACATACAGTACTGAACTGGTGCACCAAGGCACCTGCAGCCCAATATACAGTGAGAGATTCAAGCAGGCGGTGCGTCAGTTCTACGAGAAGGCGGAACTTCCAGCAACAGGCTCTTCCAAGACTTGGGCCACCCAAATACACCGCAGGCCGACCAGGCGCTGGCCTGACCTGTGGCGGGAGTAAACAGCTCCTGCAGCAGATTGAGGATGGCACAGAGGCCAGCCACACCAGATGAAAATCCACACAAAACCAACATCAACCAGAAGTACTGTAGTAGTAGCGCATCAAGCGCTCAACCTTCGCCCCAGTCCACGAAAGGTTTGTCATGTTTGCGACTGTGACGCGGAAAACAGTGCAATCGTTGTCGTAATGTGTATTTAACTGACGTGCAAAAGAGTATGATCATTGGCTTTCGGAGCAAAAGTGAAAGCATCCAAAACCGGCACTGAAGGAACTGAGGGGCACCAAGGGCCATAGATAACAGCTGAATGAAATTACAATGAAATCCGGACTTTTAGCTGCTTACAGGCGTTGATAAATATCAACGGGGACAGTTGAAAATGTGTGCCCCGACCGGGACTCGAACTCGGGATCTCCTGCTTACATGTAAGATGCTCTATCCGACTGAGCCACCGACGACACAGAGGATAGGGCGACTGCAGGTACTTATTTCTGGCACGCTCCCCGTGAGACCCACATTTCCAACTTAATGTCCACACACTACATTTACTGTGGCCCTGCCCACTATACTCATTACTCGCGGCAGTCAGTGAACCGATTACTTTAACAGTTCGGGCAATGTGACTGCATCTGCACTGAGGAAGATCATTGGCCGGCTCGGACATGTCTGAAAGAACAGATACCATCTTCATATAGATGACAGCGGTCAGCGGTGGACGACGGCTGCGGAGAATAGACGTGCAGCTGTTGAGCAGCTGGAATTTGCACCCCAGTGCTGCAACTATACGTTCATTGAATGGCGAGAGGCGACCAGTTCAGATTGAAACGGTGTCCTAGGTCGCCAGGTGAAACTTCTTAATTAAATTTTTACTTAAACTGCTGAGTGAAATTGAACCTACTGTCACTTTGATTGTCTGTATCAATTCAACACTGACCTACAGAATTTGCCCTGACTAACAGAACTCAAACTTTTCCTATTCATTAATTACCCACAATATTCAACGGTAACGCGATCTGACTGCTTTAAAATTAACTCAAAAGAGTGGCCCTGAATAAGAAGAAATCCTAAAAATAACCCATATATCTCAAAAGTCACTTACCTCACAGAAAATCTTCATGACACGAACTACAGCGATACAAGCGCCATTACTGCCAGCTAAATAAGAGTTTCTGACTACTGTAGGCTCTAACTACTAATAGGCATGTGGTTAGCAAAGGAAAGATTTTGTTGCAGAGCAAACAATATATTTAGCAGATTTTACCTTAATCAAGTGACAACCAGTTCAAAAAAATTATATAATCATCAGTAATAAATCTCCATGACGGATACACATTCAGACTGTCTGCTCGCGCTAATACTGCAAACCTCCAGCACTACTAATTATTAACCTCTAATCTCCATCACTGCTGACTACTCACTCCCAACTTCCATCACTGCTGGCTGTTCACCTCCAACTGCTAGTCGTACCAGCCACAGAGTCTCTTACAGAGTGCGTACATCGCTGTCAGAGTTATTAAGGCAGAGCGCTACATAGCGCTGCCAACATACAAACACATAAACAGTCTACTTACAAGATGAATCACATTTTGTGCTCCACCGGTCAGACGGCCATTGGTGTGTACGGCGTGAAACGTATGAAAGCAAACACCCTGCGACAATTGTCGGAAGAATCCAGGCGAGAGGTGGGGGCGCTATAGTCTGGGAAACGATTTCGTGGCATTCCCTGAGTAATCTCTGCGTTCTCAGAGGCACAGTGGATCAACAGAAGTATGCATTTATCCTCGGTGTAGGTTTGCTTTTCCTCATCACGATGATATCTACCAGCGGGACAATGCAACGTATCACATTGTTTACAGTGTACGCGCGTGGTTCGAAGAGCACCAGGATGAGTTTAGCGTTCTCCCCTGGCCAGTAAAAGCCCCTGGTCGAAACAGAATCGAGAATCTGTGAGACCACCGCGATCGGGCTGTTCCCGCCAGGGGTCCTCAACCGAGAAACATTTCGCAGGTGGCCACGGCGCTGGACTCGGCGTGGCTCCACATACCTGCCGGTATCTCCCACCACCTCGCAAACTCTCAACCTCTCGCAGTGGTCTCCTCTGCCATGGGTGATTATTCAGGCTTTTAACAGGTGGTCACATTAATGTAGCAACGGCCTTGCCGCAGTGGATACACCGGTTCCCGTCAGATCACCGAAGTTAAGCGCTGTCGGTCGTGGCCGGCACTTGGATGGGTGACCATCCGGGCCGCCATGTGCTGTTGCCATTTTTCGGGGTGCACTCAGCCTCGTGATGCCAATTGAGGAGCTACTCGACCGACTAGTAGCGGCTCCGGTCAAAGAAAATCATCGTAACGACCGGGAGAGCGCTATGCTGACCACACGCCCATCCTATCCGCATCCTCATCTGAGGATGACACGGCGGTCGGATGGTCCCGATGGGCCACTTGTGGCCTGATGACGGAGTGCTTTTTTTCACATTAATGTTACTGGACAAAGTAGATAGGCCTTAGCCTTTTTCAGCCATAGTGAAACCATACGTTTCCACTGCTTTCTCTGCTGCTATTTTCTATTGTCAAACCACAATTTATGAAAAATGTTTATATTTTATTAATAGGATTAAGTAGGAATAATTAACATTTGTCATGTTGGAAATAATTGTGGTAGCAGGGAATGTCTGCACCAAAGTATTTTTGGCAAGAGAGACTGCACATTGGTATAATTTTAAAAAGGGTGGGAGAGACAGCGTATGGATACATTTTAAGAAAAAAAAGCGGGAAAGACCGCGCATTGATACATTTTGTAATGGTAGCAGGGATTGTCTGCTCCAGAAAGCATTGTCGGCAGGAGAGACCGCATTTTAGCCTTCGTAGGAAGTCAGTAATAAGCGAGATGTGAAGCGAGTCGGTAGCAGTTCTGAAGCGAGAGGTTGAGACCATCAACGTAAAACTTTGCAAAATTTTATTGTTGTCAAGAAAAGGTTAACTATGAATTGCGTAACGTCAGTCAAATTAATTAAAGAATAACGTCAGCTTTGCTATTAAAGAATAACGTCAGCTTTGGTAATAAATACAGCCACTTATTATGACAGCCCACCAGCAGCTAATAGATTATAGTAAAACAGAGTAAGTATATTCATGTCGCAGTTCGATGTAGCAGTCAGATAGCGATCCAGTAACAGTAAAAAAGGCAAGGAACAGTTTTGGGTTATTGCAGATAACGACTGAGGGTCACGACGACGACACATTCTATGTTTCGTCGAAATAATCAGAAAATCACTTTCAATAAGCAGCAATTAAATTTGTATGCAAAGATTGAGAAAGAGAATAAATTTCAAAGGGAAGATTTCATTTGTTATTATTAAGCAAGAGATAGAAATCCTAAGCGAAGGTTTCATAGGTTATTGTAGAAGGGAAGGTTGTGTAACAACAAAAGAGATATAGAGAAGACGGGAAGGTTTCACTTTTTCTCGGCATTATAGTGATACATGCAGCACTCGTACACGATGATTAGGACGACAAAGAAGTCACCTGGACTGGGTGACATTTCCTCCGCTGTTTTGATTCAGCGGGCTTTCTGAATTGCTCTGAGTAATCGTCGGAACCCAGCGGGCGGCGATTTTTGTTCGTGTTCATATTTCTTGTAATCTGCTGAAAACTGATCAATGACTGGTTTTCACTTTTTACATTGTCCCCTCGGTTGTGATACACCGCTCTTCGAGCACCAGGAACTCCACTTGTCTTGCGATTCCGCTTCTTCGCAAAGAGATGGTCTACCACTTGGTTTTTCGTCATTCAGACTTTTTGACCACACTGGAAGTGTCTGCGTCACCTAACCACCATGGCATATAACGGTGCATTGTTCTCGTACCCTTACATCAACTCAGAACGGAATGTTGCAGCGTTGTTGATCTTCAGATGCAGAAAAGCGATCGCCGCACCATACTTCACTTCGCAAGTGGACTGAGCCGTTTTGTTTAGAGTCCTCTAGCGGCGTGCAACGATACTGAGGCATGCGGATTTCATTAAGTATAAGAGCTCCAGGGATGTAGCTGCAAACGAACATAAAATGAAATTCGTAATTTTATTTTTTCGAGATGGTAATTAGAACTTTGTGACCAGCCGCTAGTATAACAAAGTAGGGATGTCGGTTATCGCTGAAACAAGCGGTTTTCTGTTATATTGGCATTATTCCTCATCAGTTTAACCTGACTGTTAAAATCGCTCAAAATAACAGGTTTATGGAATAACTGATTTTGGTTTTTATTCCTGTTACTAGCAATCAAACAGAGATTGAAAAATTTTGACTCTGCACACAACAAAAATATCATGTTAAATGAAAACTTACTCTGTCAACCGTTCGCTGGTTTTCCCGAATAGTGATACATGGTTGAATGCTACGAAAAGTCACCAGTATTCTATTGATTCTAATTTTTTGAAACTTTTATCAAAAACCATGTTGTATCAGGGATCATAGCATTGTTTGGACATTACGATTAGTCAGTGCTACAGGGTAAACACTGAGTTTGAAGAAATCTGTTTTTCATGTTAATCTCTCCGTTTTCAAAGGCTACAGCCTATTAAAGGTGTATTAACTAGACACAGGCAGCAAATCAATTACTTTCTGTCTTTATTGTATACTGTAAATGAACGGTTGATAAGTTTTTAATTTATTGCTGTTACCATAATGTCCATTCCATTTTATTATTCTTAAAAATGGTTCCAATGGCTCTGAGCACTATGGGACTTAACATCTGAGGTCATCAGTGCCCTAGAACTTAGAACTACTTAAACGTAACTAACCTAAGGACATCACACACATCCATGCCCGAGGCAGGATTCGAACCTGCGACCGTAGCAGTCGCGCGGTTCCCGACTGAAGCTCCTTGAACCGCTCGGCCACCAAGACCGGCTATTATTTCGTAGAAATGGCAGACAAAACTTTAATCTTTTAAAGCAAATGAAGCGTTGTTCTTAATTTCTAAGTCATTTCGTAAAAACATTTGCGAACTAAGGTTGGTGCCATTCTGCAATACGACGGATGTCCAGCTATGACGGCGGAAAGTGTCTTACAGACCAGGTTGGGCAAGTCTTTTACAATGCAGGTACATACGCGTCTTACGCCACGACACACGTGAACAGGGAGGTTCCTATGCCATGTGTTTGTTCCTGCACCGGTATTGAAATACCGAAGAACTAATCGCTTTTCCCATTACCTATAATAACGCAATATTTCAAACCAATGCAAATTTTGCGAATAAAAATTATTCCCATTTAAAAAAAGTTCATTTGAAAATCAAAAATTTTACCAGTGCTGCTAAGACTGAGTGATATTACATCTTTTTTTCTTTTTTTTACTGTGTTATTTGCAAAAAATAAAAACACCTGTTATGTCAGAGACCAAACAAAGGCAAAAAAGTAACTGTTATTCATAACTAAAATACCGCCCTCGGTTTTAAGCGGTCTGTTTTCCCCTTCTCTTTAACACAGCTATTTTTTCTCTTGCAACACGGCATCGGTAGTCCATCCGAAGAAACGTAAGGTAGGTGGGGGTAACGCACCGCGTGGGGTAAACAACCGCACCGAGTTTTTGAACTGAATGCAACCGATTCGGGAGTTGAGCACTAGGTGTAAATTATTGTTCCATGAAAGTAAGCTAGATTTGACTACATGAACGCCAAAAAGGAAGGAAACAGAAAAAAACTGCAAGTTGGTTATTCTTCAGAGTCAGATTAAGACTTCGTACATCTTAACACTAGCTCAGATATATATATATATATATATATATATATATATATATATATATATATATATATATATATGGACTTAATATTTGGCGAAGAAGTACACTTAATATTTGGCGAAGAAGTACCCGCAGAAGAAGCTAAACAGGAGCCTGTGACTTCAAGGAAGAATCAGAGGACCTAAAAAAGTGCAGTATTTACTAGGTGCCTAGAGAGTTTAGCCTCAGTAATTGAGATTTTTCAGTTTACTCCACTAATCCTTTCGTGGAGAAGGAAGAATTATTTTTGTACAAGTATTTTTAAGCTTTATGTTCAAATTTACGAGAAATTTCAGCTCAGTATTATGTTGGGTAACTTGGCTACAATACACACCAAAGCTACATAGGTTCAAGTGTTTCTATTATGATGTCATCAGTTTTTATCCAGGTTTATCTCAACTGAGGCACAGACCAGCACTGTGGGGCCTTTATCCCATTTTGTGGGTTAAAACACCACAATTTATGTTTTACCTAAAGTGCAAATTTCTTTATAATTAATAATGATATAGAGCTGGAATGTGGACAGGTTATAGGTGACAATCCAAACTATGATGTTAATTTTAAATCGGTGGAAAATCTACCCATTATTGACTATAACCTTAGAAAAACTGAAAATTGCGGGTCTTTATCCTGTGGAGTTGGTTTCTCTGTGAACTACTGTAGGAACAGCTTACAAGGGAAACTTCCCACCTCACTCTCCTCATATTTTGTGGTAAGATGGCCCAGTGGATAGCCCATCAAAAATTGAACATAGACCAAACATGAAAACAGGAAGAGGGTCTACTGAGTTGTGAAAAAAGAAGCAACAGTCCAAGCCCAACATGTGCAACATCGAGTGAATTGCAAAAGCCACGGCTTTTTAGTTGTGTGGTTATGGTGTTGGACTGCGAAGGGGGAGATCCGTTTCTAAACCTAGCTCGTGCCCGTCTTTTTTTCTTTCTTTTTTTTCAAAAAATTGTGAACTGCTCCTCCGGTCATCTCACGTGTCTGTTCTCCTTCTGCAGTCTCGGCAATTGCCATACTATACATTGGTTGTAGAATAGGAGTCATGTGGTAAGAATATGTTACCGTCCCTAGTAAATGTTATAAACAATGAGGGCAGGTGAGAGGCTGCATAGACCTCTTACAGAAATTAAAACAACAAATAAATGTGTGTGAACTATGTTGCAACAATGGACTGCAAGACGCCAAACCTCTAAAACTGGATGTGAGAATCATAACGTTTTGTATTTGTGTAGAACAAAATGAGGTACGTACCTCTGGAGGTCCCTTCCTTACACCTCGCTTCTGCAAACGGACGTTACACCACGACACGGGCACGAAGGAGATTTGAACAACAATCTCCCCTTTGCAGTCCAACACCGTGACCACGCAATCACGACGCCATGGCTGTTCGACTTTGCTCGATGTTGCACATCTTAAGCTTGGACTGTTAACTGTTTCTATTTTCCTTCTTTTTTCACAGGTCAGTATATCTTCTTCCTGTTTTCATGCTTGTTAGTAATGTGAGACTTTTCTTTTCTGTGCGTTTTCTTCTTTTAGTTTTATAGTAATCGGAACGTTACAACAGCATATTAGAAATGATATTTGATATCGGTACCCATATCTGACATTGTATCAATCCGCAGATAATATCGGGACAAAGGAACTGACATTAAGCAAAGTAGAGATTGCATGTGTGTTTTTGAATTTTTTAACACAAAAGGAGCTACTTAGATTACAAGGCTTAGTAAGGAAATAATGCCATGTTTTCGTAAATCTGGTTAAGAACAATGTCAAATACAGAAGTAAACGGTAAAGGAAGATTATTCCATGAGCAAACAAGATATAGGTGTTGATATACATTTTATTCCATCGATATGTGCTTTTGTTACGACATGTTATTGAAAGATTTTCTTTAAGCTACACTACTCATCCCGATAAGCTTTTCTTTGCTGCTAAAGCTCTCATTTAGAACAAGTTTTTAAAGGTAATTAGAACATACTTAATTCTCCTGGTGTATATTCATGAAATGGCAGTTTAATATGGACTACGCATGGCATATACCTTTAACTACCAGACTTGTATTTTTCCTGGATATTACATACAGTATATACTGTAGACATTGTAATTCTCATTAAAACAGTACAAAAAGGTTGTTATTTTCCCCAACACCATTCGATACTTCCGATACCCTAATATTTCGTGCGGTACTATGAAATTACACTAATATTTTCATTAAATACCATGTTTGTCCAAATGAGAGCAGATAGTGTCTCTGCTCAGGCAGCGTATGTCTACGACCCCAGAGATGCCGCGCGGCTAATGTGAATGTGTTACAACTGAGGCGTTCTCTTGAGCAACGGCGTAACTGAAATATCATCGAGATACAGAACATTAAACATTTTAAATTGGTTTATATTCGTTCTAACTCTCGTACATGAGCGAAATGTCAGTTAACTATAAACGAAATATTGTTGTTTCAGAATATATGACAAGATAATGTAATATATAAGACTTACTTTTTTGAAGTGATAATATACTACCAAACTTAGCTTGTTTTTCCATAGATCACTGTATAACATGAAAGATAAAACCAAATGTAGTCGTTAAAACTAGCAGCGTTCTCAGACTTTAATGCAACAAAAACCATATTTTTATTAAACAAGCAAATATACTTAACGATTTAATAGGACATTTTAAAGTTGTTGCCGGCCGCGATGGTCTCGCGGTTCTAGGCCGCGGTGGTCTCGCGGTTCTAGGCGCGCAGTCCGGAACCGTGCGACTGCTACGGCCGCAGGTTCGAATCCTGCCTCGGGCATGGATGTGTGTGATGTCCTTAGGTTAGTTAGGTTTAAGTAGTTCTAAGTTCTAGGGGACTGATGACCACAGCAGTTGAGTCCCATAGTGCTCAGAGCCATTTTTTAAAGTTGTTCCTTAAGCCATTTAAGAACGAACGAAACACACAAAATCCCTCTTTAAAAACTTACTGATAATAATATCACTGACAATGTGAAGTGAATTCATTGTTTCAATGAAACAAACAAATAAATAGCACACAGTAACTTCGTCCCAAATGATCTCCAGTAGTCTTAGCATGGTTATTAACTATCATTTTTCTGTTTCACAGTGAGTATTAATTTGCTTTTGCATTCCTCTACGATCGTCTTTAACATTTCTTCGTTTTTCTCTCGTACGAACTTGAGTAGTGCAAAAATATCTTTCTTCTTTGCATCTGCAATCCCAAGACGTGACGTTTTCACCATTTCAGTTTTCTGTACTGGTAGTGTGCATCCTCTTTCTCTTATGTTACAAGGAATGAATGTCCCTGTTTAAGAAGACGAAACTGAAAATGAGTTTCTGTTGTAGTGCAAAATAACTTATTTTTGTGTTCCGGATTTTGGCTTTCTTTTGTGTTTCTTGTCGTAATATTGTTATAAAACTGATGCCAAGTCCTCAATAATGATCCCTCCTTCTATCACTCCTAAGGGTGTTACGTCCTTTCTACACCTCTGAAACACCGTAATTTATTGGCGCACGTTCTCAGTGTTTTCAATATCTCCTAGAATTTTTCCGTATTGGCGGAAGTTACAATAACATTGACTGTATGAGCGCCCCCTAACCGTAAACACGAATTGTGTGGTTACATTTTTTGATTCTGAAAGCTAAGTAAAAAAATTTGATATTCTTATATTTTCATTTTGCCCTCCGCACAAATCCGATATACTTATATTTTTATTTTGCCCTCCGCACAAATCCGATGGGATTATATGGTCTGAACATTGTTTGCTTCGCGGAGTTTGCTACTTACGAAATCATATAAAAGGGAACAAACAGAATATGAATCAATTTTTGCCGCAGCCTGTAGAAAACAATCGTATTTACTTGACTGGTCATTGTGACTGACCATTAAATACATAGACCCATAGTAACTTCTTGTCCAATTGTGCAGTAATGAGGTACATTTTTAGGCAGAGCCAAGTACTGCGTGTAATCAAACACGAGCACTAAGGTGTCCGTGTTTTCAAATTTGGCTGACGTCAAATACTTTTCCTTCAGTTTATTGTATAGCAGATATTTTATTTTGTATTCTTCATAAACTTCTTTACGAGGATCATTTGCGTTGACACTCAATATAACTTCACATTCCTGACAGAAATCACAGGTGTCTGATATTGGCCTTTGAAATGAATACGGACTATTCTCTTCAAATAGCTTACTATAAGTATTAAACTTCTCCTAGGGCACCGTTATATTTTCACGGAGAAAATAATTTTAAAGAGATTTCAATAATTTCGTAACACTAAGGTCATGGCTGTCAAAATATTTTGCCTTGCAGTAATGTGATGGCTTGGAAGGAAGCTGGTCCCCGTAGAATCGGACCTTTTCCCATACTTCCTTTGTTACTTCATGCGGTCTGTTGCTGTGTTTTCCTGTTACCTTCTACTGCAAGAGCATCAGCGTTCAGAGCCCTTAAACTGTTTTTTAAACGACGATCTGTAGCTTGGGATAATCTCTGGAACAGGGATTTGCAGACTTTATACTACTCTTGTTGCATTTTAGATGACAAATACATGAAGAGCTACGGTTCCGTCAGAATTATCATCATTAGATGTTTCTAGATTTTTTTATTTTTGTTTTCAGTTAAACTTAATATCAATGTGTCTTGCTTCTTCTTTTCACCTACAGCCCCAAACTCTTTCATGGATCTTTTTTTGATCTTCTGGCTTTATTTTTACAAAGCATTTCTTTGCGCAAAATTCCTCACTGGCTCGAAGTTCCTTAGAACTGACTTTCTTGCCAGTTTTCGGATAAACGTAATATTGTCAAGAATTTTTCATCTTTGCAGCCTCTTTCTTCCGCACCCAATTCTGAATTTTATGTTCACTTTTCGGCCTCACAGTTATAGCGAACTTTCTCCTATGCCTCGAGAAATAGTTACTAAATGACAGCGTTTCTAACGATTAAGTGAAACAATATTTAAATGTTCTTAGTTCGAGCTTCTTTGTAAAGCAGCGATGCATGGCTCTTGTAACTAGTACTGATATAAAAATTATGCGAAGGTAAAACTGTTTGAATATAATAAAAGGACATGTACGAGTGTTAAAAGCCCTCCTGTTATCTTGCTCTGTTGTTATCTTGTGCTCTTGCTCTCTTGCCATTAGGTCTTGAATGGAGTCTGGTCTTTGTTCTGAGCTGTACTAATACAATTCAATCTGATTTTCGTGTGTAGACTGAATGTTCGTAAAGCATAAAAATATAATTAGTGCACTACGACTACGTTATTTGAAGTTCATTTGAGATAAAAAGAGGAAAATAGATTTCATTAATTAAAAGTGAGGAAATCAAATACGGAAGCCTTTCGTTTGGTTCGCGATTATTTCGAAAGCCATTTTGTGTGCATAATACATTTTTTAGAACCTGCAGTCATTTATTGTTCTCGAAGTCCGATAATTTTTCTGAGCGCAATTATTACAAAAGTAAACTTCATTTCTTTTCATAGTCAGTAAAATACCAAACGAATTGTTTTCAAGCTAACTGTGGCCCGTAGCTATTTTCCATTTCAAAAGTAAATGGAAGTTATCAATATTATTATCATTCTTGAATTTTACAAAAGTAATTGAGATTAAACAGAATGGTATCAGGCTCCTATTTTCTTATAAAGTTACCGCCAAACTTACAATTTTCAGAAAAAATTTACGTAAAAGTTCATGCTCTTGAGTATCAGATAAAAAATATAAAGCAAATCTCACTTAATTATACGTGGTAATGCTATAACTTCCAATAGCGTGGTTATCATACTCACTTCCCCTGCTAGATGTATCAGCACGATCACATCCCATATTACTTTTACAGTTTCTAATAGCTTCCAGTGTGTCGCTGTCGATAGTGAATTCCACGTTAAGCATACACCATCTGTAACAATGATGCTTCAGTGCAGGACGCTCGGAGCACAGTTCCGAACGGTTTGGAATTTGTTTGTCTAATCGTCTGCAGCAGTCTATGGAACAACGACTTGGCACAACATGGCAGTTAAATCTTTCCAGAGGGCGTTTTCTCCGTCGGAGAGTAACAACATTTTGTCAACAGAAAGTACTGTTAGAACAGATTCATTATTTGTAGGAAACGGAAAAACGACTCAATAGATTTCAAGTTGTTATTGCTGGGAACCCCTCCCAACTGTACTCTCTGACTCTAACTACGTAAAGAAAAAATATATTAACTTATCTTGCCCTTCAGTTATTAACACGAAAAGACTATTCTTGTGAGCGTATAAGACGCTATTATTCTGTATAACGAGATTCATACTAACAAAGTATCCGATTTCAAGGGGAGCATGACACTGCAGCGGAAGAATCGTCAGCCAAAGTAACCAAAAAGATGACAGAAATTTTAAGAAAATAGATCCTTTGACCCAAACAATGAGTACTGTCCCAGCGTGCATAATCGAAATTTCGACAGCGCAGATTATGATGGCGGAAGCACAGACAGAGGTAGCAGAAACCGCAAATTATCGGAAGCACAGAAAGTGTTAACAGAAACTGTCCAAAAATTATCAGATACTGCAAACAGTTTTAAAGGAGCACTTTGATACACATAGATGTCAACTGCCCGAAGAATTTTCTAAATTTTGCTTCTGAGATGGATAAGCAAGTTGGTGAAATAACTGACACAAAATTTAATGAATGGGAGGAAAAGGCTAACGAACAACGAACAACGTGTGTTATATAAAGTAAGAACTGAAAGTAAATTTAAAGATGCATTGACTAACATCTTGATGAAAGTTGAGTCTGAACAAGAGGCCTGTAAAGACAGAACTTATAGGCTTAAGGAAAACTGTACGTCCAGCTTTTGCTGAATGGTGCAATGTCGTTTCAGAAGTATCGCAGTCTGCCGTGGAAGCACATATGGTGTATATTCCTCTTGTGACAGTTTTGCCTATGTGTGTAAGAGAGTATCCGATATCAGAATCTACCCAAGTACCTACTTTGCCAGTTACCAATTGCAGCGCCGGCCGCGGTGGTCTAGCGGTTCTAGGCGCTCAGTACGGAACCGCGCGACTTCTACGGTCGCAGATTCGAATCCTGCCTGGGGCATGGATGTGTGTGATGTCCTTAGGTTAGGTAGGTTTAAGTAGTTCTAAGTTCTAGGGGACTGATGACCACAGATGTTAAGTCCCACAGTGCTCAGAGCCATTTGAACCATTTTTTTAAACCAATTGCAGTATGCTGGGAACACTTGGCGTCGGGTCAAAGTCTCTAGAGACTAAGAAATGTATTAATTCAGAACATGATCCTAGTGGTTGATAATTTCGTAGTAGATTGTATTTTAGGAATTGTCTTTCTGCTTTAGAGGATCAGTAACTGACCTCTCTTAAGGAAAGTGTTATATAAAAGTTCATAGGATGTACTAGTGGATTTGTTGCAAGCGGACCCTGGTCGTGGCAGATATTGCCAAGGTGTTAAGGGGACAGTCATCATTAATGAGTATGATAATCACCACACTCTGCAGTCTGAGTTGTGTTCTAGACAACCTATTGTGAACCAAATAATTAGTACAGTTAATGAATCTGATTGTTGTTAACCAGCAATTTGAACTCAATGGCACTCTGCTAAAGCATATAATTGTATATAAGAAGAAATCTGGAATAACTAATGGTTATGTATTCAGATTGACGTATTTCCCCCTAATTCTCCAAACGGTGAGTAAAGATAAAATAACATCTTAAGTTACATGGTTGTTGGTGAATTTCATTGACAAGACGTCCCAATTGCCTTTAAACAGGCAGTGCGCAACTCTCTTGCATTCTGCTTGGGCTTCCCATGGTCCGTAATTTGTAAGTAGGATCCGTCGGCTGCTGCTGGCTCCTACGAGGCGAAAAGTTAGTGTTTTGTGTCCCTCGATTGTGGTTGAACATTTCAATGACAACGCTGAGATGTTCCCCCACTCGCCAGACAACTATCGATGTAGTGAAAAAGTCGTGGCGTAAAGTGATAATGTGTGCACGGTACAAGCTTTTAAGCATGTTGACAGGC
Organism: Schistocerca nitens; assembly: GCF_023898315.1. Classification (NCBI taxonomy): domain Eukaryota; kingdom Metazoa; phylum Arthropoda; class Insecta; order Orthoptera; family Acrididae; genus Schistocerca; species Schistocerca nitens. The sequence continues at coordinate 953,006,056 of NC_064615.1, forward strand.
AGAACAGTTTCACAACTCTCGTTGACCCAATCACGGTTGGAGACACAGCACGCTATACTGAACTGCAGTGAGAATACAGGTTTCCCTTTACAGTAATTGCACAGGAGGTTGTAAAGGGTCGGCAAAGTAAAGCTGGCGAGGAAAGTATTTCGTGCAGCTTAAGAAAGTCAACCCAACTTACATCGAACGCCTTAGCTACGTTGCCTCTCGTAAGGTGCATAAGATACACCGCTGAGGGAAAAAAGGTAGCACCCTCAATGAGGTGACAGGTAGTTCATCATTGTAGGAGTATACGACAACGAGTTTAGACCAAATGGAACACACATGTCATAGTAAAGGGTTCCCAAACAGTTTAGTCAATACACAATGTACCCTCCTCTGGCGGCAGTGCTGGAATGTATCCTCGCGCGCAAACGATTAGATTTCCACTCCATCATGTCCCATACGTGTTCGATTGGCGAGAGGTCTGTCGACCTTGCTGGCCAGGGCTGTTGTTGTACACCAAGAAGAGCACTTTGCGTCAACAGCAGTCTTATGTGGATGTGCATTGTCCTGCTGAAAAAAATGCATCACCCTCTGTAAGCAGGCTGTTTAGGTTTTTTTTATTGGTAACGCCACCTCTGTATGAAAATCACTGGCTGTGCTGTGGGCAGTCTGTGGCTGGTTTGCATTGTTGGAATATTCTACTGTTGGCCAGTTGCATGTGAAGAGCGCGTAGCGTTGCGCAGTTGGAGGTGAGCCGCCAGCAGTGGTGGATGTGTGGAGAGAGATGGCGGAGTTTTGAAATTTGTCATGAACTGCTCTATATATATATATACATATGATGATATCAAGGTAAATACATTGTTTGTTCTCTATTAATATCTTTCATTTGCTAACTATCCCTATCAGTAGTTAGTGCCTTCCATAGTTTGAACCTTTTATTTAGCTGGCAGTAGTGGCGCTGGCTGTATTGCAGTAGTGGGAGTAACCAAGATTTTTGTGAGGTAAGTGATTTGTGAAAAGTACAGGTTAATGTTAGTCAGGGCCATTCTCTTGTAGAGATTATTTAAAGTCAGATTGCGTTGCGCTAAAAATATTGTGTGTCAGTTTAAGCACAGTCCCGTATAATTATTGAAAGGGGACGTTTCATATGTCGACCCTTAGCCTAGGATACCTCACTGGAATCTTCTGATTTTTTCTTGTAGTTTGTGTAATTAGTGTAGCTATTGTTTATTGCTAGCGCGTAATTATAGAGAGAATTTCCTTTGTAGTTGCAGTCTTTCATTGTTGTACAGTAAAACAGGTGTGGCACGCATGTAGATTTGCACCAAGTATTTCGCAGCTGCAATTAACTAGATATTATTTTCAGTGTTATGTTAATGTGTTTTCTTATCTTTGCTCTTCAAATTGTGTTTTTCTGTGTTGTCGTGTGAAATACTGTGACAATAATGTCGTGTGAAAAACGTAATACTAGGCTCCAAACTAAATTGAGAAATGACTGAAGACGAAAGCAGTGTGTTAGCGCCGCAGAGTAATGAATTAACTAATGTTCAAAGTAGTAATTTGGTAATTGCGCATAGGGAAATGGAGCGGGCGGCAAACAATGGTGTAGACAGTGAAACAATTAGAGAACAGGGAAGCATTATCGATCGATCGGTCGGCAACAGCTCGCCTCAGGAATCGAAAATGACAGGAAACAATCTCGCAAATATTGTAGACTCAGGTTTTGGGTCCTCACCGTTTTCTCAGATGAGTCAAGACAAATTTTCTGCTTGTCAAAATGTGAATGTTGCCGGTGCAACTTCACTGCCGAATAGCACTGAGGAACATGTTTCAGACACCAGTGCACTGTTATTACAATTAATGCAACAAATGGGACAAAAGCTTCAAAAGTTAGACATAATGGAACAAAATCTTCAAAAGTTGGACACAGTGGAACAAAATCTTAAAAAGTTAGACACATTGGAGCAAACTCTTGAACAAACACGCGAGGATTTAACTACTGAGTTACATCACATTGAATCGAAATGTCAAAAAGTCTGTAGTGACGTAAAAACACAAATTTGTGAGCATTTCCAACCTATTTTTTCGCGGCATGAAAATGCATTACAGAATCACGAAGCAGCCATAAAAGAACTGCAAACCATTGTTCATGAAAATCATGAGACCTTGTCGGCTAAAATTGACTCAGTTGCATCTACCGATTCGGTTACGCAACTTGCAAAAACTCAAGAAAACTTAAAGGACACAGTAGATTCGATTTCAACACAAATGGACACTCTGAAACTTGGTTCAGAAAAACACACTGAGGAAATGTGTTCACTATCGGAGAAAGTAGCCGAACTTTCGGATCAGTTCACTAATTTATCTACGAAGGTAGATGATAATCTGAATGACACAAAACCGGTAGTCTTTAATGACACAGAAGAGTGCGAACAAATTAGGAAATTCAATCAAAATCAAATCAATATACAGTACAAAAGAGAAATCCGGGAAGTACAAGATCAGTTGGCACAAGTAATACAAAAATTACAAATTTCAGAGGACACTCGTGCTCCAACACGAGAAGAGGGACTTAGAAATACGGAAAGGACGCAAAATAATAACACAGGGCATTTCGGAAGTTATGAAAGAAATTGGCAATGTGCACCGAATTTTGAGATGGAACCGCCGACACGGCCTAACAATGACCGACATGCGACTCGCCGACACGATGATTTTGACTATAAGCTGTTTATTAATACACGTGAATTCAAAACGTTTAAGAATTCTGCCAACGACATTCATCCACAAGCGTGGCTCCATCAATTCTCTCATTGTTTTCCTCCCAACTGGTCATTAGAACACAGATTAGAATTTATGTGTGGCTACTTAGAGAATGAACCAGCTGTAAGAATGCGATCGGCCATTCACGATTGCCACAGTGAAGGAGAATTTTACCATGCCTTCCTCTCAGCATATTGGTCTCAAGCCACACAAGACCGAGTAAAACATAGCATCATAATGATGAAACGTTTCGAACAATCTGAATTTTCCAGTATTATGAAATATTTTGAAGACATGTTGCATAAGAATCAGTATCTTTCAAACCCATACAGCCCCTCAGAACTCATCCGCATTTGCTTAATCAAATTACCTGAACATTTACGACACATTGTTTTGGCAGGACGTTGCAAAGACGACATTGAAGCGTTTCAGGGACTCTTACAAGAACTGGAAATTGACACTGACAATCGCGGAACGCGAAAACAGGAGCACAACAATTACAGGTCACATCCGTCACATTTACGCGATGAAAGAAATAATAACTGGACGCGACAAGGCTATTCTCACAACATAAATCGTGACCAAAACAGACACCACCCGTATAACAATCGTTGGCAGAGTAGTAATAATTACAGGGAAAGATCACCTCTCCGCGGTAATGACTATCACAGAGACAATCAGAGAAACAGACAATATGGGAACCAAAACAATTATTATTACGGGAGACAGAATAACTTTAGACGCAACGGTCCAGCGCGCAGTTACGATTCAGGGAGAAATTCTCCACCACTTAACCGACAAGAAAGAAACTACAGGAACTACCAACATGACGACAGACGATGTGATCGTAACGACAGACCTGAATTGCATCAGAACTGGCGGGATTTAAACAGGGCAGGGCCCTCTCGTCACGGTGAGTTTGTAGAAGTTAGGTCTCCAAATCCCAATAACGGCGCGCGCCAACAAAGAGACAGACAATGACTCGCACAGCAGGCAGCCGGCTGGCTCAGAGAAAAAAGCATAGACGCTAACCTTGAAAAACATTCCAGTATTCTTTACCGACGTATACCACTTGATAATTGCGTTAAAGTTGAAACTCTGCGTACTAGGAAGAGCAAAGGTTTACACCACATTTCACACGTAAAACCGTTTATTGAAAGATAATCTGCTTCTTAACTTTGTCTTTGCCATATAACTTTTCACTTTACATTGCTAGTAAGCTTTGTCAGACTTAAGAAACTGTTAACATGCAACAATGTTTTGAAGTTAAATATCCAGTCAAGAATCAAGAGAACTTATTTATACAGAAATTAAGAATGCATTGTTATTGTGAACAGGCGACACACTGTTGTATTTGTACATTCTTGCTTGTTAGTTGCACGATTACGTAACGACTATAAGACTTACTTGCTTAGAACATATACTGGTACTGCTAATGAGATTTTAATGCAACATTTTGGTTTACTTGAAAATACATTCTGGATTTAAAGTACTTTATGAGAGATACCAGATGACACAGAGGTTAGTTTATGTGACAGCTACACGATTTTATCACGACGCTACTAATGAGTGACAATTTACAATGTTGCTTTTGCGGTGTATCTGTTTTATATCTGCACAGTTTTCTGAATTCTTCTGGAAAGAAAAACATGTTTTAGTAGTAACTTTTGTGGTATAGCTACAATGAGACAGCCTTTTCCGTGGCACAACAATACATCACAGCACAGTACTTTCTTCATCACAACAATAAGCGTAATAACTAAGATATCTATACGCAAAGCATTTCACTTTTGTTTATCATGAGGTAAGTACATTGACTTCTGCAGAACTTAGCTTTCGGAGGACGATAATTACGACACTTCCACAGAATTATCTTACAGCAAGACGCACATTTAGCGCTACAGGACACGCATTTCAGTGATTAATGTGGTACTTAAAACATTTATTTTTAAAGATATTTGAAGTACAATGATACAAAGTTTTTCCGTGATACATTTCATTCCATTGCAATAATATGTAACACCTGAGGGTATTATTACATTTATCCTCAGGGGGGTACACGCTTACTTTGTGTACCATGTGTGTGGCAACCACAAGGAACCCTAGCTAATATGGTATTTGCTTATACAACTTTACACATCGGTACCATATTTCTCTAACACACAAATTACACAGCTATCTGATCATTTAACTGAGAGATAAACTTTTTTTTACTACATCAGTGACACATGTTTACGCAATTTCACAGTTGGGTAACTTCACATTTATGAAATTGTATTTTTTCTGTACTTTGTAAACTGTTCATATTTTTTCGGAACCATTGTGATACTATGAGAGCTTTGAATGATGTATTTGGTATGAGATCATGATTTTTAAGGTACGTTTGAGGTAGATGACACTATTGAAATGAGCAGAGAATATGTTTTAGGGTTTTGAAATTATTACAGAAAGCTACGACGATTTTGAGAGTTGACTGAGGTGTTATGATGTTATTATTACGACGACGATGTGTATTATGCTGTTGCGGTATGTTTATGATCAATAAGCTGATGCTACATCTACATCTACATCTACATCTACATTCATACTCCGCAAGCCACCCAACGGTGTGTGGCGGAGGGCACTTTACGTGCCACTGTCATTACCTCCCTTTCCTGTTCCAGTCGCGTATGGTTTGCGGGAAGAACGACTGCCGGAAAGCCTCCGAGCGCGCTCGAATCTCTCTAATTTTACACTCGTGATCTCCTCGGGAGGTATAAGTAGGGGGAAGCAATATAGTCGATACCTCATCCAGAAACGCACCCTCTCGAAACCTGGCGAGCAAGCTACACTGTGATGCAGGGCGCCTCTCTTGCAGAGTCTGCCACTTGAGTTTATTAAACATCTTCGTAACGCTATCACGGTTACCAAATAACCCTGTGACGAAACGCGCCGCTCTTCTTTGGATCTTCTCTATCTCCTCCGTCAACCTGATCTGGTACGGATCCCACACTGATGAGCAATACTCAAGTATAGGTTGAACGAGTGTTTTGTAAGCCACCTCCTTTGGTGATGGACTACATTTTCTAAGCACTCTCCCAATGAATCTCAACCTGGTACCCGCCTTACCAACAATTAATTTTATATGATCATTCCACTTCAAATCGTTCCGCACGCATACTCCCAGATATTTTACAGAAGTAACTGCTACCAGTGTTTGTTCCGCTATCATATAATCATACAATAAAGGATCCTTCTTTCTATGTATTCGCAATACATTACATTTGTCTATGTTAAGGGACAGTTGCCACTCCCTGCACCAAGTGCCTATCCGCTGCAGATCTTCCTGCATTTCGCTACTATTTTCTAATGCTGCAACTTCTCTGTATACTACAGCATCATCCGCGAAAAGCCGCATGGAACTTCCGTCACTATCTACTAGGCCATTTATATATATTGTGAAAAGCAATGGTCCCATAACACTTCCCTGTGGCACGCCAGAGGTTACCTTAACGTCTGTAGACGTCTCTCCATTGATAACAACATGCTGTGTTCTGTTTGCTAAAAAATCTTCAATCCAGCCACACAGCTGGTCTGATATTCCGTAGGCTCTTACTTTGTTTATCAGGCGACAGTGCGGAACTGTATCGAACGCCTTCCGGAAGTCATGAGTTATTTGATTATGCTACGTATGTTATGTGGAAATATTGAAGAAGTGTCGACGAATATTTATATGTGTAATAAGGTAAGGAATAATGAGTTGTGGCTAGGGACTCTGACTTGTGAAAAAGGATGTTGGAAACCAAGAATAGTACTTTAAGAGTTATGAAATGTGTGTATATGCGTGAATGTATCACAAGACTGGCGAAAATTTTTTGGACGCTGTTATATTTATAGGATTTTGTTTCTACAGATTTGTAACCCAGATTCTTGGCCTGTGAAATATTTTTATATGAGACTGTCACTGTAGCGGAAACTGGTGTCGTAAATATTTCCGTACGAAAGTTAAGTGACCACCTGCACGTAATGCGTTGTGAGCGGCCAGGTGTGCCAGCCGCCTTGAGAAAAAGCCATTAGTGTGTGGCGCAGGTGGTAGAAAAAAAAAAAAAGGGGGAGGCCATTATCCTCGCTATTGACATTCGTTTGTAGAAAGCATCGTAAATACGACACGCTAATAATAGCTTGGAAACATTCTTACATCTGCACACCTGATTAGGACAAGTGTCTATCTACGAGAATTGAGAGAAATGCCATATGGCTTGCTTTATGTATTTATTTACTCATTTTGTTTAATATCTAGTTTCTAGCTGCACTGCAGCACTGGTTAAAATAAAATTTTATAGATGTACTAATATAAATATTTTCTGTCTCCAGATCCAGTAAATAATAGTTTTGTGATATATTTCCAAAAAATGAGGGAGCATAAAAAGACATTTCCCTTCACAGGAATTGCATAAACAATTTCTTTACGATTTGGTAACTTATCTGCTAGTGTAAGTTCTCGTGATGCATCACTCTAGTGTTAAGATGTGACATAGGTATTAGACATGGCCATTTTTAGTGTAATATTTTTTCTGCTTGAGCTATGTCATGTTTAGGTATAAGTTGCTGCTGTTTGCCAGGCATAGTGTTATTGAATTTGACTTTGTATTATTCTGTTAAGCCAGTTTTACTAATGATTTATTTTTATTGTTTGCTGCACATTGCCTTAGATTAGTTGTAATATTACAATTGCTTTGCTAATTTCTTAATGCTGCTTGCTTCGCAAATCTGCGTTTTTTTTCATTGCTGTTTATATTAATTGTTTTATGTGATGCTGCATTGCCTCGTCCCTTGGTATATATATCTGAGCTCAGTAGATTTAAGTTAGCTTAAGAGGGCGTAGACTATATAAGAAACTAACTATGATGAATTTATAAGAAATGCATTGAGAGGCTATCAGAAAATGGTTTGGCAAAAAAAAAAAGGATACTGTACAGTGGAGAAAAACTATTTTTGACAGAGGATGTGAACAGAATACAGAAAACAGGCTTAGATAGGACTTTTGGGAATAATGATGAACGAAGGGAGATCTCCATGCAAAATACTGCAGTAAAACAAACCCTGACCTTTCCTTTTGTGTTATCCCACTATGTGTTTGTGTACCCTTGTGTATTTGTTTTCTTCCTGTCTCTGTGTAGTTTCATAGAATTTTTTCTTCTTCTAATACTAAGCTACATTCACTATGATGAGGAATACTGTTATCCTCAAATATAATTGGCATTAATAATATGTTATTTACCTTGTAAATATGCTTAGACATTATTTATTTTGTTTTATTTTAATGCTCATGTGTGAAGTTGATGTTTCGAAAGTTATTCTGATCTTTATGTATGTACTTATGTCATTATTTTTGTAACACTGATGTATATGTTATTTCGATTCTTTTGTAAAGCCGCTATTACTACAAATGTTATCTATATTATTATGTTTTTAATGATGTATTTTGTACCTTTGTAATTGTATTCTCATGTTATAAAATTGTAATTGACACTAGTTCTTCAAATTAAGTATCATTTCACTGCACACGTTTCTGTTGGTCATAATATGTGGACAATATGTGAGAAGTAGGGACTGTTAGTGTTTGCACGTGTGTTAATAATTCAGCAAGGGACTGGATAACAGCATTGCTGGTTCTAAGGACAATTCCAAAAACTTTGTGAGTGCACAAGTGGTGGTTATGGACTTGCTATATTATCCGCAAGACTCTTCGATTATGATTGTGCACCTGCACAGTCACAACAGATGGCTGCTGGCCATCTCTACAAGGACTACAGTGGGTCTGCATCTTTGATGACCCACCAGTACCATTATCTCTACAAGGACTACAGTGGGTCTACACCTTTGATGATCCACCAATACCATTATTTCTACAAGGACTACAGTGGGTCTGCACCTCTGGTGGCCCACCAATACCGTAATCTCTACCAGGACTACAGTGGGTCTGCTCTGTGATGACCTACCTACTACCTACCAATATTCTTCAAGACTTCGACTGTCTCCGCTGTGGGTTTGCTCTGTTGTGGCCCATTACCTGTCTGCATGTAGAGTCAGCACTGTCTTTTCGTTGGAAGGACAACAATACTTCTTCAATACTGCATGGAAATCCACTACTTCCGTGTGCATTTTCTTTTACTGCTCAGACTTTGAGAAAAAGACTGATATTTTACTGTGATGAACGATTAGGACTGTCTTTATGGACTGTGAGAAAATTTTAGCTTTTGACCAATATTGTATCAATAAGTGTGTGCATTTGATTTCTTTGTTATTGTAATTATGAAAAATTTTTTCAAATCTGTATTGGGCACTGCCCAAACCAATTTGTAAAATTTTTTGTGGGGAGCATGGGGGCTATGTAAGTAGGCTGTTTAGGTTTTTTTTATTGGTAACGCCACCTCTGTATGAAAATCACTGGCTGTGCTGTGGGCAGTCTGTGGCTGGTTTGCATTGTTGGAATATTCTACTGTTGGCCAGTTGCATGTGAAGAGCGCGTAGCGTTGCGCAGTTGGAGATGAGCCGCCAGCAGTGGTGGATGTGTGGAGAGAGATGGCGGAGTTTTGAAATTTGTCATGAACTGCTCTATATATATATATATACATATGATGATATCAAGGTAAATACATTGTTTGTTCTCTATTAATATCTTTCATTTGCTAACTATCCCTATCAGTAGTTAGTGCCTTCCATAGTTTGAACCTTTTATTTAGCTGGCAGTAGTGGCGCTGGCTGTATTGCAGTAGTGGGAGTAACCAAGATTTTTGTGAGGTAAGTGATTTGTGAAAAGTACAGGTTAATGTTAGTCAGGGCCATTCTCTTGTAGAGATTATTTAAAGTCAGTTTGCGTTGCGCTAAAAATATTGTGTGTCAGTTTAAGCACAGTCCCGTATAATTATTGAAAGGGGACGTTTCACCTCCTGTCGAAGAAATGGCAGTAGCATAGGGATAATAACCTGTGCAATGTAGTGATGTATTGGACACTGGTTACTTCACCCTACGGAAACACTAACTGTGGCCTGTGGCTGCGAATTCCAACGGTCGCCCCCCCCACCCCCATCCCCCACCCAACACACACACACACACACCATGAAGTCTGGAATGGGACCTGCGTATCGTGGGTGAAAACACTCTGGGACAGCAGGTCACAAGGCCCACGGCATACACTTGTGCGTACATCAGTCGCATACGTACAGAACCTGCTGTCGTCACTGAAGACAACAGAGCGCCATTCCAACGTCCTGCCAGTTCAAGCATTGCCGTGCTTGGAGATGTAATGGTGTCAGTGGTATCCTGGCCAGAGACACACGTGACCTTAATCCGACTGCAAACAGACGGTTGCCATTAATTATTTGACACAGAATGTGGAATATGTGACTGGATTTCGTCCCTGGATGATGGTCGGCCTGCCATCACTGCTCGCACAATGCGTTGATCTTGACGTTTGTCTGTACTACACGGACGTCCAGAACCAGGCCTGTAGGCGTAGGAATGATCCACAGACCATTACTGAAACAGCGACTCACCACTGATACAACGTGGTGCCCGCCATGTGCACAAATCCGTTGCTACTACGTCCATACAGCTTCCAACAGGCCCACAATGCGACCGCATTGTAATGGTTGAAGAAGTTCCATATGGATACGTTCTCGTCGACGGGTCGTGGTTGTAACCTAGAATGAATGGTGCTAACACTGTTCATCTCTAAACCCAGCACAGTTGTTGCCTGTAATGTCAAAAGCGAGGATGCACAGGAGAGTCTCTAAACGGCCATCTGATCGCTGATGATCGTGACAAATGGATCAGTAATACTACAGTCCCTCAGTATGCACTTATTGTGCCTTGGTGCCACTGAACATTGTTCTTGAGGTTGTTGCCTTTATTCCGCTACGTATTCTCTGAATAAGTTTTATTTCTCTCACGCTGTGTGCAGTGATTTCCTGTTATTAAAAGGGTATTGAGAATGGGGTTTTCAATATTAAAAAACCTAAGGCAGACATAAGGGTTTAAAAAACAGTCCAGATTATGCTCTCTTCAACGGCTAGGGAAAAATAGCTGTTTTCACTCTATTGGTGGCTGACGAATGTTTTAAATGCATGTTCCTTCAGTCATTGCGTATGTCGTCAGTGAAACGAAACGTCTATTACGCAGACGAGTTACTGCCGTATCAATGGCGAAGGCGTGAGTCGTACTAAGAAATAGCGTAGCCTCTACACGGTCACCTTCGATACTCGGCAGGATCTCAGTTAACTGAAGTTAGATTCTTCATGTAACAGACCACGTACGTGCGTGGTCCCACATTTTCCCAATTCACCAGTAAATAATCGAGGAAGAACAAAAACTGTACAACGTTTTACAAATGTCAAGACGACTTGGTGGTTTCACGATTTACGTTTAACTGCTAGAACTCTTTAATTTAGTCCCTTTAGTGCTTCTAAGAAAGTCTGCGTCTCAGACTAGTACGGCATCACAATTTTGTTTCAGTTGCCAAATACGAGGGCCGATACCCTGAATATATCAGTGGACACTGTGCTCTGCGATCTTCAGAACACTGTGCGATAAAAACTTTCCATTTCGGCAGCTGAACGACCCTCACCGCCCCCCCCCCCCAGCCACAAACGTCGTAAGGGCAATACTTATTACCTCCGCTGACCTCTGAATGGGGTCTTTTCCCCTGTGTTACAGCTATTAATCTCCAGTAACTGCCTTTACTCTCTTTTCGTCACGAGATAAGAAGATATTTATGGACGAGAACAAATTGGCGGCAGCGTAAGAAGCACTTGTTATTGAGCGAAAGTTCGGTGCGAAGTGGGTGCGGATGACAACAGCGAGTTGCGAGTCGCCGGAGAACTCGCAAATGTCGCCACAGGCGCCACATTAATGATCCTGGGAAGATTTATGACGAATGCTGGATCCCAAGGCCATAGTCGCCTTCTCTGAGAAGTCTCATCTCAACTTCTGTGCCAGAGAGAATTTGCCAACACTAAAAATGTCTTATTGGATGGCCCATTCTACTGACAGAGCCACTCAACCGCCACTATTTCTGAAAAATTGCTGGTTAGTCTGTGCACACAATGAGATGAACGTTACGAGACTTTGTGGGAGGTAGAGATTTTTCATCAAAGAAAACAGAAGTCCTGCTGTCGACCGGCGTAGAGAAGCGAAAATCACTGATGTAGATTTTCAGAAAAGTCGTCGTAGAAGGACCAAAAGATTTTTTTTTAGTATTTTGGACTAGATCACGTCTTCAACCGTCATCAGGACTTCTATAAACTCTCGCATCAGTTTAGTGAATGCCTCGTCGCTTCTGCTGTGGAGGTCGAGTTGCCACTGTTGTTACGGTAGGCCATGTTTGTGAGTTCGTGACTCGGCTTCTAGTGCAGTACATCGCTTAGACAGTTGCTCCCGGCGACTATTACACAGCTGTGCCCCCGCGTCAGGTAACAGCATAGGAGAACGAGGGTTCTACAACACTCCACCAAATTAGTAACAAAGTCACACGAATGAATTAAAATGTTCACTTATCTTTGTGACTTGTCGAATAATGAAGTCTGCAACTCTGCTTGTAATATAACACAAAAAAGGCCCTCAGTGGTTGAGTGCAAATAATCGTAGGTCAACTTCACAGTACACAGCAAATGCAATTTATAACTCTCTGTTCACTTCCAAGAGTTCACGAAACGACGTTCGCAATCTAAGTCAGCCATAGACGATGATCTCTTACGAAGTGGGTGAGAGCTGCTGTTCCATCTTCCGAGTAGGCTTCTCCCCGTTGTCGTTCGGCCATTGGCGGATTGTACTCAGCCGGCAATTGGCCGAGGCGAAGTCAATATCTTCATTCTCATCGGCGCTCGTGGCGCTGGTGGAACTCGCATAAGTGACGGGTCTCTATGGCACTGTGGAGCTTTTGCCCTTGTTTGGGCGACACAGCAAGGATGACAGATATGGTGCTGATAACGTGGAAAATGGATTGTTGACATCAAAAGTACAAAAATGGTTCAAATGGCTCTGAGCTCCATGGGACTTAACTTCTGAGGTCATCAGTCCCCTAGAACTTAGAACTACTTAAACCTAACTAACCTAAAGACATCACACACACCCACGCCCGAGGCAGGATTCGAACCTGCGACCGGAGCGGTCGCGCGGTTCCAGACTGTAGCGCCTAGAACCGCTCGGCCACCCCGGCCGGCGATCAAAAGTACAGACAGGACACATGTGTCCACTGTATCCATACATCTTGGACTTTTAATACAGGTAGTCCTGTACCACAAAATTCAGCTATAAGGGGCGATCAAAAAACTTCCATTCAAAGGCCGTACAGTCCAGAATCGGTACGCCAATCAGCCAGAATCACCATGAGTACTGAGACAATCATCCCAGCAACGGACCAGGTCGAAGATACCCATTTGTTAAAACCTCGTGTCGTGCTGCGTGAACAACTCCCATAACTGTATCCTGTACATCCTATCCCGACAAGAAATGTCGATTCTTCAAGCCTTTTTTAAGGGACCGAAGTCGTAATGTTCGCATGGGGTGAGATCAGGACTATGGGGCAGGTGCTCGAGTGTGTCCCGCTTGAGTCTCCCAGTTGAGGCTGACCTCCCATATCGACCGGCGGCTTGTACTGAATCGTGACGAGCACGGAACTTGGCGCACCATTCCACAATGGTGCTTTTCGACAGACATGCTGTCCCATACACATTCTTTATTCTCTGATGGATGTCTACCGGTGTTTGTCCTTCGGCAGCCAAGTCAAGAATAACAGCACGTTGGTCCTGTTCAGAGGCATTTGGTAATAATGTCACCATAGTTCACGTTAACACGTTTACTGCACGCACGTCAGAAGGACACGAATGTCACACTAATACCTTGCCTACAGGTCGGTGTGCTTATATACCCGCATCAGAGTCGTACTATGTTGCATGTACGCTGCATCAACACCCTCAAATGGAAAATTTTTGATCGTGCCTTATGTATTGCAAAACTGCGTTGCTTGATATGGTGGACTCTACTATGCTGCCTGTACTTTTGATGTCGGCGAACTGTCCCCACATATCATGTTCACAATATTTGTTGACCTAATGATGCTACAAGATGTAAACTCGTTTGAAATAATGAATATTTTTAATATAAATCATGTATCCACAAAATTGTCAAGTACTGGTAGCACTTCTCTCTCTCTCTCTCTCTCTCTCTCTCTCTCTCTCTCTCTCTCTAACACACACACACACACACACACACACACACACACACACACACACACACAGGGCATTCTTGGTGGTCTTTCACAGCACTCACTAATCACCCGACATAGTACACGTTTGCAATGAATCCTTAAGAATGATAACGTATATTACATGGTGACATCACCAGTACACTCTAGTTGCCATTGTAGCCATCACAAACGATTGCAAATCTAACATATTACACACTGCTGATGGTATGTACACACATCACAAAAGGTTTTGCATCACCTCGGCTCCGAGAGTTCCTGAACCTGTACAGAAGATTGGAATAGAGATCTACATAAACATCATTTCCGCCCTTTTTATTGCTCATGAAAACCACACATTGCATGTTGTTCCACCATACAGCGAGGCCTTCAGAGGTGGTGGTCCAGACTGCCGCACACATTGGTACCTGTATTCGTCGTGGCATACTATCCACAAGTTCATCAAGGCACTGTTGGTCCACATTGTCCCACCCCTCAACGGCGATTCGGCGTAGATCCCTCAGAGTGGTAGGTGGGTCACGTCCTCCTTAAACAGCCTTTTTCAATCTATCCCAGGCATGTTCGAAAGGGTTCATGTCTGGAGAACATGCTCGCCACTCTAGTCGAGCGATGTCGTTATCCTGAAGGAAGTCATTCACATGATGTGCACGATTGGGGCGCGAATTGTCGTCCATGAAGACGAATTCCTCGTCAATATGCTGCCGATATGGTTGCACTAGCTGTCGGACGATGGTATTCACGTATCGTACAGCCGTTACGGCGCCTTCCATGACCGTCAGCGGCGTACATTGGCCCCACATACTGCCACCCCAAAACATCAGGGAACCTCAATATTGCTGCACTCGGTGGACAGTGTGTCTAAGGTGTTCAGCCTGACCAGGTTGCCTCCAAACATGTCTCCGACGATTGTCTGGTTGAAGTCATATGCGACACTCATCGGTTAAGAGAACGTGATGCCAGTCCTGAGCGGTCCATTCGTCATGTTGCTGGGCCGATCTGTATCGCGCTGCATGGTGTCGTAGATGCAAAGATGGACCTCGCTACGGACGCCGGAAGTGAAGTTGCGCATCATGCAGCCTACTGTGCACAGTTTGAGTCGTAATACAACCTCCTGTGGCTGTACGAAAAGCATTATTCAACATGGTGGCTGTCAGGGTTCCTCCGAGCCATAATCCGTAGGTAGCGGTCATCCACTGCAGTAGTAGCCCTTGGGCGGCCTGAGCGGGGCATGTCATCGCCTTTTCCTGTCTCTCTGTATCTCCTCCATGTCCGAACAACATCACTTTGGTTCACTTCGAGACGCCTGGACACTTCCCTTGTTGAGAGCCATTCCTTGCACAAAGAAACAATGCGGACGCGATCGAACCGCGGTATTGATCATTTAGGCATGGTTGAACTACAGACAACACGAGCCGTGTACCTCTTTCCTGGTGGAATGACTGGAGCTGACCGGCTGTCGGACCCCCTCCGTCTAATAGACGCTGCTCAGGCATGGTTGTTTACATCTTTGGGCGAGTTTAGAAACATCTCTGAACAGTCAAAGGGACTATGTCAATGATACAATATCCACAGTCAACGTCTATCTTCAGAAGTTCTGCGAACTGGGGTGATATAAAACTTTTTTTGATGTGTGTATGTGTATGGCACTAAGTGAACAGAGGGCTATTCTTTCTAGTTTTTTTTGTCAGTCAATGTGTTATGACACCAGTGTTATTTATTTTTTGTTATACCTTCTCTCTTGTAGTCTAACCTGAAGTCTTAACACCACATACCTCCTTTGGTTTAGGTAAGCATTCCCCACCTGTGTCAACTGTAGTTTGTGTCATTGCCAGTCTCATATCGAGTATCTTTGTTTGCAGATGTTAGATCTCTGACATCTCTCCACTTTCACCTTTACTGGAATTCTGCTACGTGTCATTGGTTTTGTCTTCGCTCTTATTTTACTGTATCATTCTACGTCAGACAGGGGGCCAAATGTTATATACAATTCTTAACACTGTTCTCGTTTTTTCCTTTGCACTTTTATTTCTATTCTAAACAATTCTTTCACTCCATTTCTTCTTATAAATGGTAATTAAGCAGTACATGTGATGAGCGGACATTCCCTTCATTTCCTGTCATGTTGTTGTGGTTGTGGTCTTCAGTCCGAAAAGTACTTTGTTTGCAACAAAGTCTTCGGACTTCGTAGGTTTTCACGGCGTAATAATTCTCGATTGTCTCCTCGGTTTTGCTGCCAGATTCTGAAATCAACATGGTTCTATATATCGGCGATCCATCTGTTCTTCGGTTAGGCGTCCGACAGTTTGAAAATACAGGGTGTAACAAAAAGAATTATATGATTTTTAAAAAATCATAACTGTTATGTTATTTGATGTATGTCCGTGAACAGATTCTGAAATCAACATGGTTCTACATATCGGCGATCCATCTGTTCTTCGGTTAGGCCAGTCCGACAGTTTGAAAATACAGGGTGTAAAAAAAAGAATTATATGATTTTTAAAAAATCATAACTATTATTTGATGTATGTCCGTGAACAACGTACTGTTGGAAAGAGCAAACTCTCGAGTTTTACATGGTTCCCTCTAGGTAGCAGCAGTGTGCGCCCCACTTCAGTTCTAGTAAAAGTGTTGTCGGGACCACAAAAGACGTTTTGTGTTCTACGTTTTGCGTAGTGCGGATCAGTAATTACTGTTAAGCGTCACTTTCGTACAAGGTATGGTGTGGATCCTCCTACAGCACAGAGCATTAGACGATGGCACGAACAGTCCAGAGAAAGAGGTTGTATGTGTAAAGGAAGTGCAGGAATTTTTAAATCAAAGGCTTACTGATCGATGTATCGGTCGCACAGGGCCAAATGCTACAGCCTTACGTTACTGATCTCCGAGATCTCCGGACCTGACTGTATGTGATTATTACTTGTCGGTGTTTACAAAAGACTCTTTATGTGCCTCCGTTACCAGCAACAATGAACGAACAGAGACATCGCATAGCAGCAGCTGTGGAAGCTGAAACTCAAGACATGTTCGCTGCAGTGTGGGAACAATTTGAATACCGCATTCACATATGCCGTGCATCTCAAGGGGGGCTTATTGAACACCTATGAAAACGTATGAAACAAAACCTTTTGGGCTTCCCGTTCATCAAAAAACCAAATTCATTGTATATGTTTATTAGTCTGAGAAACATAGACGTGCGGATGAGTCTGATACAGACGGTATTCTCAGAGTGCGATATGTCGTTGCCGCCGGTGTTTCTACTAACAAGGGAACCTCCCCATCGCACCCCTCTCAGACTTAGTTATAAGTTGGCACAGTGGATAGGCCTTGAAAAACTGAACACAGATCAGTAGAGAAAACAGGAAGACGTTGTGTGGAACTATGAAAAAATAAGCAAAATATACAAACTGAGTAGTCCATGTCCACGATAGGCAACATCAAGGACATTTTGAGCGCAGGAGCGCCGTGGTCCCGTGGTTAGCGTGAGTAGCTACGGAACGAGAGGTCCTTGGTTCAAGTATTCCCTCTAGTGAAATATTTATTTTCTTTATTTTCGCAAAGTTGTGATCCGTCCGTTCGTTCATTGACGTCTCTGTTCACTGTAATAAGTTTAGTGTCTGTGTTTTGCGACCGCACCGCAAAACCGTGCGATTAATAGACGAAAGGACGTGCCTGTCCAATGGGAACCGAAAACATTTGATCGCAAGGTCATAGATCAACCGATTCCTCAAGGAAAACACGTCTATATATTCTATACGACACTGGTGACGGCATGTGCGTCACATGACAGGAATATGTTGTCGACCCACCTAACGTGTTCACCTGGCGAATGGGTAAAAATATTCTTCTACCTTGCCCGATTTAGGTTTTCTTGTGGATGTGATAATCACTCCCAAATAAGTGATGAAAACATAACAGTTTGTCACATAAACTGCAACAAATGAATGCAACAGTTTCGCAGTCGCACAGTTTTCCTGTGCTCTGTCAAATCATGTTTTTAACGTTTTCAAACTTTTTCCGTGTGTAGACCGTCAAATCCTGAATATGTCCAAGCAAATCTGAACATGTCATGGAACTTTGGAGAGCGAAGTTGATTATACAAAAACCAAAGTTTTCACACAAGGGAGGACTTGAACCAAGGACCTCTCATTTTGCAGTCGCTCACGCTAACCACGGGACCACGGCGTTCTCGGACTCCCACCTTCCTTGATGTGGCATGTCTTGCGCATGGACTACTCAGTTTCTATATTTTGCTTAGCTTTTTCATAGTTCCACACAACTTCTTCCTGTTTTCTCGATTGATCTGTGTTCAGTTTCTCAAGGCCTATCCACTGTGCCAACTTATAACTAAATCTGAGGGGGGTGCGATGGGGAGGTTTCCTTGTAAGGGTGACGCCACTAGCCCTATCTCGGAGGGCAGCAAATATGGAGGGCGGCGCAAGCGCCATCTTGCGCTACGGAGGCATATAATTATAGGACGGAGATCTGCAGTCTTGGCTTCAGTTTTCAGCGGGACTCAGCAGCAACATCATTCTCCTGAAAAAAGCGGACAGAGAAATCGCCGAATATCGAATGTAGTTGATTTTAGGATCCGACAGCAAATCCGAGGAGAGCATCTAGTACTTTGTAGTAGCTCTCCACATTAGTCTTCCCTGTGCATTCCTCTTCATTTCTGAATAACTACAGCAGCCTGTAAGGGGTGTTCAAAAAGAAACGAACCGGTAGCTGTGAAATGAAAAATCGCTTAAGAGACGTAGTGAGGCCACAAACTCGCCAGTAGTGGGTCATGGGCGCACACACTTGACGATAAAGCACGGGCACACTTAGGTCGTTGTTTTGTTGTAAGTCACGCTGAAAGCGGAAGATGTAGGCTTCAAAGTAAGTGCAGTGGGGAGTGTAGTGCGCTTTCTCTCAGCGCAAGGAGTGAGGGGAACCGAAATTCATCGAACAGTGAATGGCACAAGTGTACGGAGAGCATTGCATTTTCGTTGTAATTCAGACATTCAAGTCCGACCTGTAGGGCAATGGGCTGCCTCCGTAACTCCCCGATCTGCAATAATGAGGGCATCCACCTGCTGAACAATGGTATTGGTAATGCGGTGTGGCGTCATCGGCCAACGACGTACGTCCTTCCTTGAATCGCTTGTGCCATGCCTGACCGTTGAAATGGACAAGCTGCACTCTTTTAGGGACGACACCTCCTACCGTAGGCAATAGCATTACGATTCCTTCAGTGGTTTTCATTTCTATTTGAATGCCACTTGCACATGCATTTGAATCTGCCTGATGTAGTCAGCCGGTGGTCTCCCTCTACAATTTTCACGCTCCGCGCTTCCCTCCATGTCTACATCTACATCTACACTCAGCAAGCCACGTGTCGGTATGTGACGGACGGTACTTCTGGTACCAATAACTAATTCCCCCTTCCCCATTCCATTTGCGAATGGCGCCTGGGAATAATGATGTCAGTAAGCCTCTGTATTAGTTCTGATTTATCGAATTTTTTCATCCTGGTCATTCCGCGAGATTTTTGCGCAAAAATTAATATGTTCCTGAAAAGTACTCTCCCGAAATTTCATTAGTAAACCTCTCCGTGATGCACAAAGCCTGTGTTATAGTGTCCGCCACTGGAGCTTTGTAAGCATCTCTGTAACGTTCACGTGCCGACTAAACGATCCCGTGACGAAAATCACAGCTCTTGACTGGATCTTCTCTGTCTCTTCTACCAGTCGAATGTAATAACGTAATTGACGGTTGCTTGATGCCTCATGCGGTGTCATGTCAGTTGATTCCTTTATTTTAGTTAAGGCATACAATAAATTTCTTTTCTCTTTAACTGTATCTCATCATTACTTCTCCCTTCTAGCCATGTAATCGTCAGCATTATTCTGTAGTGCAACATCTCATAAATTTCACTTCTCTTCTTGTTCGGAAGCTATTGAAGTGTGATGCTACAAAATAATGCAATCTCATATGTAAGTTGCCCAGAACGCTAGTGGCAGCGCTTACGCAAATACAAAGAAGTAAAAAAATGCATGCCTCTTGATAAAAAACGGAGTTAATCCTTCCAGGACTTTAAATGTTAGTTAAAAGTCAGCCTAAGTGGTAACAGAACTTAATTTTGTTAATTCGCATTTTGTGAAGGGCATGTCCTCAACACCTTGTGAGAAGGAAGGTAAACTTAACTTTTGTCGGGAAAGTGTCTCAGAAGTTGCTTTCGGCAAAACAACTTTAAAGTATCAATAGCAAAATTATAGGGTTATAATGTAGGCTACAGCTTAAGTGAATTGTTCCACGTGTTGTCCTGAACAGTCTTTATGGTCGTGGAGGTCGGTCATTCTGCATTCAGGGACAGTATCGGGCTGATGTATGAGGGGCCAATTGCAAATGCCAGCTCAGTGCCAACAAAAGCTGCTGAAGACAAGGACCTTCTTGTAATAACAAGGCTAAAGTGACTGCGCTACTGCTTGTGGACTTTGACGCATGTACATCTACATCTATACTCGTCAAACCATCGTACGATGTGTGACGAAGGGTACGAATTTGGTTTGATAAGTCTGGTAAAAAAGCAATAGAAACGTTTGTTTCTCCTTTGAAGGATATACACTTGGTCCAGCGATCCTCCAGCTTTTCCATCCCGTCAGAAAAATAGGCCCTGTCAAACTCTACAAAACTCTAGTTGATTGCGACTATAGTTTCCTCATTTGACAAAAATTTTTTCCCAGCAAGCCGAACTTTCAAGTTAGGGAACAAGAAGGAGTGACGTGGGACTAAGTTTGGCAAACAGAGTAAATGAGGAACCAATTCAAAGCCCAATTCAAGCATTTTCGCCATTGTTATCGATGATGTGTGGGATGGTGCATTATCCTGGTGAAAGAGTACGTTTTGCGAGCCAACCCTGGTCTTTGTAAATGGTGCTTTGGTCCAATAGTATTAATTAAAAGTTAGTGCTGCTCAAAAAATTCATTATTGTTTGTTGTTTTTTGAATAAAATATTACGGAGCTTTAGAGCGTGCCTCTCCGCGTGCGATATATCTCGAAGTTGGTCCTGTACGTATCGATTGTTTCGCTGCAACTCACTCGCTTCGCATCCGCCTTGTTACCGACAACAATAACAAAGAAGAAACTATTCTTGAAACACGGAATGCGTCCCCATTTTGCAGATTTTCAGAAAATAATCCCAGAAAGATCACCTTCCTAACCTCTACCAGAAAGTATTCAGAAAATATCAGCGTTCTAAATGTACCGATTTTTCGCGCGGCCGGCTCTCTTGGCTCTGAGCACTATGGGACTTAACATCTGTGGTCATCAGTCCCCCAGAACTTAGAACTACTTAAACCTATTAAAGCATAAGGACATCACACACATCCATCCCCGAGGCAGGATTCGAACCTGCGACCGTAACGGACGGGCGGTTCCAGATTGAAGCGCTTAGAACCGCACTGCCACACCGGCCGGCCCGGCGCTCTTCCTCACAATTGATATGCACAGATTCGACTCTGAGATATAATACACGCAGTAACTACCATGTTTTTTTTATTATTTGATCTTGCATATTCCGACGCTTTTCATCCATTTTTAAGCATTTTTCATGCATATTTTAAGGTTTTTACGATGCATATAATCCGATCTCTAGTTATGATCAAACACCTCCCGTCTAAAACCCCGTAGGGACTCGAGTATGATTGGCCGTGTATGGACGTGCTTTGTCATGAAAAAACTTTTGCGCCAATTTCCGATGTTTGTTTTGTATCGCCCACCCTAATTTTATCGGTGTCTGACAATACCTGTCTGAGTTAACAGTTGTGCCACGTTCAAGGAAATAAACGAGAGTCTTAAAAGACAGTAGCTATGATCATTCTTGCTGACAGCGTTTACAAACACTTCCTTGGCTTCTTGGGAGAATTTGTGTGTCAGCATTCCATTGACTGCCTTTTTGTTTCACAATTGACATGCTTCACTCAAGTCCTCAGTTACGATACGATCGACAACTTTGTTAGGATTTTTCTCACAACCTTCGAGGAAGGTCAGTGCTGAAACCACTGTTTTTTGTGGTCTTCCGTTAGGATTTAGGGAATCCATCTAGAACAAAATTTTTGGTATCCGAGCTTCTCCGTCACAATGTCATGCACCAGATTCCGTGAGATTTGGGGAAACGATGATTTTCACTAATTTTGTTGTTGATTTTCATCACCATTTCGTCAGTCAGAATGCTAAGCCTATCAAAGTGGTCCTCATCATCAACACTGACGCCGCCATTTTTAAAATCAATAAGTATGGCCTCCCTCGACTTTCACTCGTTACTCCTTTTCCGTACACGTCACAAAGGTCGCGATAAACTTCAGGTGGCTTATAGTTTTTTGCCAACCCAATCACAGAATTCACCTCGCAACTGGGGGGAAGGGGGTTTTCTGTTGCGGCGCACATGTTAAAATGTCACAGAAAACAAAGGAGCAGAGACAGAGACAACGCTCTACCACCGATGGAGGCATACTGAGTGTAGGGACCAAGACAGCGGCTGTAGCCCCGGCCACTGCTGCGATAGACCAAAAGTCTGTTATTTTCGGGATAGCATTCGTATCAGTTTTCGACAAACAACACATTGCTGCCTATCGCATACGTCTCTCGAAATTGGTATGGAAAAAAAAATACAAGCAAGAATTAACACGGAGATTTGTCGACAATTATATTTCCAACGCGCCATTCGCGAACGGGAAATGGACGGTAGTAGATGATAATGGTGCCAGAGTTACCTACCGCCACACACAATAAGTTAGCTTGCGGAGCGTATACACTCAGTCGCAAAACTACTCGGACAGTGGGAAGTGTCACAATGAGTACTCGAGAAACACTGACTATGAAACCCAAACATATTTATTAGCAATATATATGCGTAACAACATTAATTACAAAAGAATTATTGTATTATTTCGTTTCCAAAACATAAATAACAGAAAAATTAACAACAAAAATGAAACATCCTGCACACCCTGCTGTTACAAAAGTATTCGGACACTGTCCAATAAATGTTCATAAGCTGTACGACGAATATGTCAATACCTTGTGGGTCCACCTTTCATTTTCAGTACCTCCTCAAATCTACTAGGCATACTTTCACGAGTTTTTTCGTGAAATCTGGGCCTATATTTGCCCATTCAGCACAGTTTCTCTTTCAGGGTCTCCTTCGTATAGATGTCCGCGCGGAGGGTCCGTTTCAATTTATCCCACAAATGTTCTATTGGGTTAAGGTCTGGTTACTGGGGAGGGGGGTGCAATACTTTCGGGCAATTGAAGAGCAACCACATTAGTACAGTATGCGCGGTATGCTTGGGATCATGATCCTGATAAAAATGAAAGTTGTTCGCAATACCTAGATGTCCTAGATGTCCTCGCAGTATATTCAAATACGCTTCCTTGTTCATCGTATCATCAATTAACACTAAATCACCCGCACCATTGCCGGACATGCATCCCCACACCATGATGCTCCCACCTCCAAACTTTACTGTTGGTTTGAGGTTCCTGGGATTCAGCTCTTCATTGGTCTTTCGCCACACGTTTGCCTTTCCGTCGCTTTGACATAATGAAAATTTACATTCGTCGCAAAATATCACCCGATTCCACCAAGCCTGGTCGTATTCGGTGTATTCCCTCGCAAACTGCATACGTTTCTTCTGGTTCACTGCATTTATGAACGGCTTTCGCCGTGCCACTCGACCATGGTACAGCGATCGTCGTAGTACTCTCCGCACGGTTTCGGGATGAACTTTTATACCAAGGTCTTCCTCCACCTCACTTGCAATTCGTGTGGCAGATATTTTCGGATTCTGTTGTACCTTTCGCACAATCACACGTTCATCTCTCTGTGAAAATGTCCGTGGCCGTCCTGTACTGCAACGGAATTCCAGTTGGTCTTCTTTCTCGAACCGTTTAATAATGTCGTGACGTGTACTTTTCTTCATGTTCACTATTGCGGCAATTTCCGTGCAGGTTTTCCCCTTCGCGTGATGATAAACGAAAAGTTGCCTTTGCTCGAACGTAGAACACTTCCCTCTGC
Organism: Schistocerca nitens; assembly: GCF_023898315.1. Taxonomy (NCBI): domain Eukaryota; kingdom Metazoa; phylum Arthropoda; class Insecta; order Orthoptera; family Acrididae; genus Schistocerca; species Schistocerca nitens. The sequence goes on from NC_064615.1 coordinate 953,030,103, forward strand.
GTCCCATCGTCGACCTGCACAGGCTCGCGATACGTGTTTACTAATCATCGCTATCGTCTCGCGGAAATGTCGGACACACTGCAGTCGCTTCACCCTCTGTGCGTCTCGGAATGAACTATTCTCTCACGTTGTCCGCCTTTTTCCGAATACTTTTGTTGCACTTTCCCATGCCGTTTTCAGGAAATATTACATAACAGACACATGTCCAACAACAATTCTTCGTATTTGGCGCGTGTTTCACGTTGTGACATCGTACCCAGAGTCCCTAATACATTACAAATGCAATTTCTGTATTTGTTCATGCGGCAAACTGCAAAATTATGCGCCGTTACGTGCTGTCCGAATACTTTTGCGACTGAGTGTATGTAGACGTAGATGTTATGATGACGACGAACGATTCGTCGCCAATGTTGACTGGTGGCCAATGCTAAATAGAAACTCATCAATTACAGCAGGTTTGTTAGTAACGTCGATAAGGTGCTGGCTGCAACGACTAAAATAATTAGAAGTCGTTCGTAAAAATAATATATATTGTACAGGATTCTTCTTCTTGGCTGCACCAAGCGAGGTGGCGCAGTGGTTAGCACACTGGACTCCCGTCTCCGGCCATCCTGATTTAGGTTTTCCGTGATTTCCCTAAATCGCTTCAGGCAAATGCCGGGGTGGATCCTTTGCAAGGGCACGGCCGATTTCCTTCCCTATCCCGAGCTTACGCTCCGTCTCTAATGACCTCGTTGTCGACGGGACGTTAAACACTAATCTCCTCCTCCTCTCTCTTCTTGGCTGCAGACATATAATTATAAACAGATGGCTATTGAGGCCTCATTTAGGCCAGACGTTACTAAGCGCCTTGTTAGAGGTTGCCTCGTATCTACTGAAGGCTATGCTACTTTACTACTTGACGTCCCGAGCGATAGTGGACGAGAGCTCGCTATAAACTTGATACAAGCCGCGGAGCGGCGCTGGCTGCAACTCGCGAGTCCAACTATACTAATACGGACCGCGGTCGATAACTGCAACCCCTAAAAAGTGTGGTATCGGACGTTCATACCACAGTAGACAGTGGCGCTGTTTAGGGAACGAGAGAAATACTTAGCCGGGACAGGTGCTAGGGATCAGAACCCTGCTTGCGAAAGCGAGAGCGCGCCGTTGTGTCGCCACACAGCAGACGGACCGCGTGCGCGCGCAGCTGTCGCGCGCTGCATAGCGCTTGTCGGTGCGCAGGTGGGCTCGCGCCACGGCCGCCAGCTGATTTCGCCGTGCCTTGCAGCGCCGCTGACGTCATCGGCGGCTCGAATTACGAGGCGATACTGTGCGACGAGAGGGGAAGGGAAGGGAAGGGGCAGCGAGGAGTCAGCAGGCGCTGCTGACAAAACGCCGCGGGTGGCCTGGCCGACCTCACACCTCGGCACAGCTTTACCCTACCGCTTTATTGCACTACGGCTGAACCTGCGTCTCTTCCTGACCTCGCTTCTCATGGCCCTACACCTCTCTCTCTCTCTCTCTCACACACACACAAAATGGTTCAAACGGCTCTGAGCACTATGCGACTCAACTTCTGAGGTCATCAGTCGCCTAGAACTTAGAACTACTTAAACCTAACTAACCTAAGGACATCACACACATCCATGCCCGAGGCAGGATTCGAACCTGCGACCGTAGCGGTCACGCGGTTCCAGACTGAAGCGCCTTTAACCGCACGGCCACACCGGCCGGCCTCTCTCTCTCTCTCTCTCTCTCTCACACACACACACACACACACACACACAAAAGTTAGTGCATGCTAATCGTGAAGTTTCTTAAAAGGCGCGGTGTAGAGAATTTCTTCATTTTGTACCTGCAGAGCTTAGTCTGACCTACTTCGTCTAGCTTTACAGTTTCTGCATTTATACGCTTTCCTCGCATCCTGTTCGAGTGGGGATGTACCTCAAAGCATCACAAAAAAATCTGTCGTACATGTTGGTTGCTCTCCTGATCCATCGAAAGTTTTCTAGCTCAAGGTCTTTTTCAGCCTTGCCACGTTATAATCTATCGTTTGAGATTGAGTCTCTAACAAACGTGGCGAAACGGTATGTTTATTGTGAAAGCTGTAAGAAGTTTATACAGCAGTTTGAAACAATAGTTACAAAAGCTGCTAACAAATGGCGCTGTACGCTGTACAGCTCATATCAGCATACATAAGTGAAATAATCGTATGAAAACAATCTTTGCAAACAATCACATCACAATGTTTTCAAAATGTTCACCATTGGCATTACAGAGGTGGCGCAAACGAAGAATGAAATTCGCCATCACATTTCGTAGTGTCTCAACCGAAATGGATTCACATGCCACAGAGAACTAGTTAGAAGCCGACCTCGGGGAAGATCAGTTTGGATTCCGTAGAAATATGGGGACACGTGAGGCAATACTGACCCTACGACTTATTTTAGAAGCTAGATTAGGAAAAGGCAAACCTACGTTTCTAGCATTTGTAGACTTAGAGAAAGCTTTTGACAATGTTGACTGGAATACTCTCTTTCAAATTCTGAAGGTGGCAGGAGTAAAATACAGGGAGCGAAAGGCTATTTACAATTTGTACAGAAACCAGATGGCAGTTATAAGAGTCAAGGGACGCGAAAGGGAAGCAGTGGTTGGGAAGGGAGTGAGACAGGGCTGTAGCCTCTCCCCGATGTTATTCAATCTGTATATGGAGCAAGCAGTAAAGGAAACAAAAGAAAAATTCGGAGTAGGTATTAAAATCCATGGAGAAGAAATAAAAACTTTGAGGTTCGCCGATGACATTGTAATTCTGTCAGAGACAGCAAATGACTTGGAAGAGCAGTTGAACGGAATGGACATTGTCTTGAAAGGAGGATATAAGATGAACATCAACAAAAGCAAAACGAGAGTAATGGAATGTAGTCGAAGTAAGTCGGGTGATGCTGAGGGAATTAGATTAGGAAATGAGACACTTAAAGCAGTAAAGGATTTCTGCTATTTAGGGAGCAAAATAACTGATGATGGTCGAAGTAGAGAGGATATAAAATGTAGACTGGCAATGGCAAGGAAAGCGTTTCTGAAGAAGAGAAATTTGTTAACATCGAGTATAGATTTAAGTGTCAGGGAGTCGTTTCTGTAAGTATATGTATGGAGTGTAGCCATCCATGTATGGAAGTGAAACATGGACGATAAATAGTTTGGACAAGAAGAGAATAGAAGCTTTCGAAATGTGGTGCTACAGAATAATGCTGAAGATTAGATGGGTAGATCACATAATTAATGAGGAGGTACTGAATAGGATTGGGGAGAAGAGGAGTTTGTGGCACAACTTGAGTAGAAGAAGGGATCGGTTGGTAGGACATGTTCTGAGGAATCAAGGGATCACAAATTTAGTATTGGAGGGCAGCGTGGAGGGTAAAAATCGTAGAGGGAAACCAAGAGATGAATACACTAAGCAGATTCAGAAGGATTTAGGTTGCGGTAGGTACTGGGAGATGAAGAAGCTTGCACAGGATAGAGTAGCGTGGAGAGCTGCATCAAACCAGTCTCAGGACTGAAGACCACAACAACAACAACATATGATAAGATACTGTCATCCCCCTTCCTTTCTGTGTGAGAGGATGAATGAGCAAATGTATTTCTAGTTGCATGCTTGAGGATAGCAGACAAGCCTGTCTGCTAGAGAACAGTAGGACCAACGTCGGAACAACGCGTGTCTGCTAAGTCCGTAGGACAATGGATTTCTTAAGTTCAGCCTAACTGAAAATTTAATCACCTTTATTTCAGGTTTAGCTCTAAAATATCTAATGTTATCTTAAATTGCAACGCAGTGTAATTCGATTGTGAAGTTCAGAATGTCTTCCGGTAGTTGCTTTGTCACTACTGTGTGAGTAAAGTGGAACCACGTGTTGATCAGTAACTCAATCTTAAATGCGAATGTGCGTGAGATTACAACGTCTCGTCTTGACAATATTTTTCAATATAGCAACTTTTCTTTATGTTCAACCCACGTGGGGTGTACTTTGTGAGACCACTACCACGTGCTTATACAATTGTTTGACCCATCAGGTTAATAGTAAGACGATAGTAACCAGTTCGAGGTTTTTCTTTTGTAAATTGCTTTTCGATCTATTATTGTGGAGTTACACTGTTTGTGTAAACCAAGTTGACCACGTGAAGCATGTGGTGTAATCATCAAAGTAGCCCTCAGCTATTCTTTTCGGGAAGATTTCACAGAGAGTTAGTATACCAGGGTGTGGTAATTACATGACGGACAGGAGTGCACTACGAACGTAACTTCTTTGGGTGAAAATTGAATCGGTTGGTTGTGGTTAATTTCCTCTTGCATATGTTTCAACGTTCTTCGTGTGTTATTTTATGAATGCAGTGTTGTATTTAGTCTCCCAATCTTGGTTCCCTATTTGATGTGTTCCGGAAGATTATAGAAACTCACATTTACACAATCCTAAATAAGGCACCAGTTTAGTTATGAATCAAGTTTGATGTGCTGAAATTTTAACGGAACAATGATCAATGTTAAAATAAATGTCCAAATATAAATTGATTTATTTCTTTTTATTTAAATTTATATATATATATATATATATATATATATATATATATATATATATCTCATCGGTTATCGTAAGATGAGTACTAAAGGATTATAATTTATGTTAGTCTGGTTGGGAATTTGGTAAGCTATACTGGATACCTGGTGAAACAGTTGCGCAGTAATGCAAGGTTAACTTCCTCAGATAGCTCACAGCTTTTAAACCGCTTTTATTGTCTATCAGCACCGCTTTCAGAACAAATTGAAGGAACAACATTACAAGAGTAGACTAGAAGAGAATAGAAGCTTTTGAAATGTGGTTATACAGAAGAATGCTGAAGATCAGATGGGTAGATCACATAACTAGTGAGTAGGTACTGAACAGAATTGTGGAGAAAAGAAATTTGTGGCGCAACTTGAGTATAAAAGAGGGGATCAGTTGGTAGGACACATTATGAGACGTCAAGTTACTGGACGGAAGTGTGGGCGGTAAAAATCGTAGAGGTAGACCAAGAGATGTAAACAGCAAGCGGAGTCCGAAGGGTGTAGGTTGCTGTAGTTATTCGGAGATGATGAGGCTTGGAAAGGATAGAGTAGAAAGGATAGCATCATCAAACCAGTCTTCCAGCTGAAGACAACTACAACAACACAGCCAGACGCTCCCACCATACGTCGTTTTTCGTCGAGAGTTTCGTAGTTGATGTCAGTTGTTATTCTAAATCTTTCTTATTCGTTACTTTTGCTGTATGTTGTAAATTGTTTCATTTCGTTATTTCTTTTGTTAAAATTTATGTTTTTATAATGAATGACGCAAGATTAATACAGTCAGTGAGACAGCAGTCTGTGTTATGCTACATGAGTGTCCTAAATTACTTGCCCTCAACTGTATTCATAAAATGGTTTTTTTTTTACATACCGGTACCACTTTTAATATTTTACAATGAAATGGATTGCAATATAGCTGCAACTTGTAGTGAAAAAAGTTCTGTGGTAGAATCCAATTATTTAGTATGTGAAATTTATTTGTATGTTGTCGAGTATCTATGATACTTGATGAAGAAGTAGACTGAAACCTTCAGACAATGCAACATTGGCAAAATTATTTCTTTGTGAAGTATACATCAAGTAATGTATTACATTTTTCTATTTAAATAAGGGTTTTGGTAGGCGTATTTATTGTTAAGTAACTGTCTGCAATTCTGCATGAAACAGTTTTGCTAGCATCAGTCGTCAATGTTAATATGCTTTCACTAGCTAATTGCAGTGAAAATAAGATACTAGAACTATTAAAAGCCAAATACAAGATTTAAAAATTAAGACCAAGCTTGTATACTAAGCTACTGCTATACAATCTCTCACTTATAAGTTAGAAACATGAACTATTTACAGAAAGCACATACGATGCCTGAAAAATGCTATCATCACTGGCTGGGAAGGATCCTAAGGGCAAAATGACAAGATCGGTGCACTAACATTAGTGTTCTATAAGTAGCAAACGCTGCTAGCATTGAAGTTGTGATCATAAAGCATCAACTGTGTTTGATGACCCACATTGTTCATATGCCTGACTGCCGTCTATCAATACAAATTAGGTATTCCCAGCTAAAGAATGGCCAGAGAAACTAGGAAGGCCGCAGAAACCACACAAAGATGTAATAAAGGACAACCTGAGACGATTTCAAATTGAAACCTGTAACTGGGAAACTGCTACACCTAATCGCCCAGTATGGCGTCGCAGTGTCTGGGAAGGAATTCAGCACATCTAACAACGGAGACGGAAAACAGAAACTGACAAGCGCAATGATAGGAAACACCAGGAACTCCTGAAGATAAGCAACGCTACGCAGCCGTTCTCCAACAGAACAAACATTTGTCAACAATATAGAAAAATCTGCAACTCCAGGATTGGACTCTACAGTCACGTACGATCCCATAGAAACTGAATCTCGAAGAAGACAATCATACAAGACAGCGAGTAATAGCCCATCATCACGATTTTTACCCTCCACGCTGCCCTCAAATACTAAATTGGTGATCCCTTGATGCCTCAGAACATGTCCTACCAACCGATCCCTTCTTCCAGTCAAGTTGTGCCACAAATTTCTCGTCTCCCCAATTATATTCAGTACCTCCTCATTAGTTACGTGATCTACTCATCTAATTTTCAGCATTCTTCTGTAGTACCACATTTGGAAAGCTTCTATTCTCTTCTTGTCTAAACTATTTGTCTTCCATGTTTCATTTCCATACATGGCTACACTCCATACAAATACTTCCAGAAAACACTTCCTGACGCTTAAATCTGTACTCAATGTTAACAAACTTCTCTTCTACAGAAACGCTTTCCTTACCATTGCCAGTCTACATTTTACATCCTCTCTTCTTCGACCATCATCAGTTATTTTGCTCCCCAAATAGCAAAACTCATTTACTACTTTAAGTGTCTCATTTCCTAATCTAATTTCCTCAGCATCACCTGATTTAATTCGACTACATTCCATTATCTTCGTTTTGCTTTTGTTGATGTTCATCTTATATCCTCCTTTCAAGACACTGCCCATTCCGTTCAACTGCTCTTCCCGGCCCTTTGCTGTCTCTGACGGAATTACAATGGCAACGGCGAGCCGCAGCCTTTCCTTAATCTATCTTCTAAGATAAGTCGTAGGGTCAGTATTGCCTCACGCGTTCCAACATTTCTACGGAATCCAAACTGATCTTCCGCAAGGTCGGCTTCTACAGGTTTTTCCATTCGTCTGTAAAGAATTCGTCTTACTATTTTGCAGTCGTGACTTACTAAACTGATAGTTATGACTATAACAAATGAAAAAATTGCTGCTTCGATTTTCTAAAGTATTTGTAAAATGCAAATTCCTCTTCCTGGAGCTTCTTTTATAGGCTGTGAAATTGCCCTTCTCTACCACGTAACGACATTTTTGGGACCCACACTCTTTTCTTTGCGTTGTTTTGCACTTTTGTCTTCCTTCCGTAATGTACAAGTTACCCCTGCAAGCCGCGAACCATTTGAGTCCAATAAATGTCTTTTTTGTACAAATGTAGACTCCAGCATCCACGTATATAGCGTACCATGTTGTGTGCGTGCACCTCGTGCGTGAAAACAATTGAGAATCAATTTACGAAGACCGCAGTACTCGTGCAAAAGCATTTGAGGACAGCTACGCGAGTCTAAATCACGTGACTTGAATTGATTTGATGTGACGTAACGTGATGTGACGGACAATGAGAAAACACCCGGACGTGATGGCCAGCGTGAATTAGTCTTTATGCAGATACTTTAACATGGCAGTTTGTGTAAGATACAGGTAGAAGTCGGGCCTGAACTACCGCGTTTACGACACTGCCAGACTGAAGTAAGTACTCTTGACATCGAAGCGAATGGAAGCGAACACAAGTGGGTGCAATTTCGGATACTGTTCGCCAGTGTTCACTATCATCCGCTTGTTTCTGTGAACAAGCGTTTACAGTACGAAGAGATAACAAACATAGTCTGCGAACGCTGAGTTGTTGCTTTTTGGCGCTAATATCGGCAGACAAGATACAACGCTATTTCGTTAGAACCACGATGCAAAACTTTGATATTCAAAGAGGATTATTTTGGACGGCGAGTGCACTGTTTTTGACAAAATGGCGTAGGAAAGGAAGAATTTAGGTGTCTCAGTTTATACGTAAACGCGAAATGCGTGGAGGTGATACGCTTAGAACTGAATTTCAGCACCAGCTTTCCTTGACAACAATAAAAAACAATGCGCGTTTGTCGGTTGATGATTTCCGCTGGTTTCTCGTTCAGTGAGGAGGAAATATATTAGGTCTACAACTTTGCTTCCGCCGTTTTGCAAAAGACGGCAGTAGCGGCAAGTGTGGTACAGGTGGTTGGTCATAGGTCTAATACAAAAAGCTAATACCATAAAAATATTAGTCGATTTTTGATTGCATCATAAGGTTATTCTCGATTAAGTACGTCGACTTAAGTACCAATTTCTCGCCATTTAAGGGAAGTTTTAATTTTCTGTTTTAACATGAAGAAATCTGTAGCTATGGCTCTTAAAATGCTGGGTAAGACCAATGGTGAGGGAACTATTAGTGGAAGAACGTGCAGAGAATGTTTTCAACACCTTAAGAACGGTGATTTTGATGTCGAAGATCGGCATGGCGGTGGAAGACAGAACGTTTTCGTAGCTACTGAAACAGACGCAGTCACAGGACATCATTATGGAAAGTAATTGAAGCGTTAGAGCCCAGCACTGAAACACAAACAGCCACAATACAGCGATGGACATGTAAAGGTAATTTTGCAGCAGGTCAGTGCTCGACCCCATGTCGCAAAACCTGTCAAAATATACATGGAATAGTTGAGATAATTCCTATCCCCACCGCCGTATTCTCCATAAGTTGCTCCCTGTGACTACCACCTTTTTCGATCAGTGGCATACAGTCTGGCTGACCAGCACTTCCGATCATGAGAACAAGTGCAAAATTGAATCGATTCATGGATCCCCATAAAAGACGCCGTGTTCTTCCGCCACGAGATTCGTATGCTATCCGAAAGATGGGAGAATTTATTGGCCAGCGATGAGCAATACTATGAATCATAATTTTTGTATAAGTTTTTCACAATAAACTCCCGAACTTCGAGAAAAAACGGCGGAAGCAAAGCTGTAGACGTAGTAGAAGCAGAATGCTGATTACCGACAACCATCATAACCTGCAAGACAAGATAGCATTTACGCTCCAGTTATTAGCAACCGTAGAGATGTACGTTTTGTGACTGCTTCGTAATTCAGTAGCTGCTATATGCAAGATAGTTTCTGATGTCTGCAGTGATATATGCGAAGCACTTCAAGGATTTTGCGAGGAGCGTACAATCATTAAGGCAATGCATTTTTTTTCTCTGCCAGTTTCGGTAAAAATAATTCAAAATTTGCTATGGGACATCATGAAATTTACTTCTTCGGCCCCTATGGTTTCATCAAGTTCTGTTAGGTGGCGGCGCTATACGTAGCCTTCCAAATTGCCGTCTGTAACGGAGATACGTTCGAAGCAGAGAGCTGTCATTGAATTTAGTAAAATTCTATGTACCGACTTGACAGAAAATCCTAGGAACTTCTGGTCTTACGTTAAATCAGTAAGTGGCTCGAAACAGCATATCCAGACACTCCGGGATGATGATGGCACTGAAACAGAGGATGACACGCGTAAAGCTGAAATACTAAACACCTTTTTCCAAAGCTGTTTCACAGAGGAAGACCGCACTGCAGTTCCTTCTCTAAATCCTCGCACAAACGAAAAAAATGGCTGACATCGAAATAAGTGTCCAAGGAATAGAAAAGCAACTGGAATCACTCAACAGAGGAAAGTCCACTGGACCTGATGGGATACCAATTCGATTCTACACAGAGTACGCGAAAGAACTTGCCTTCTAACAGCCGTGTACCGCAAGTCTCTAGAGGAACGGAAGGTTCCAAATGATTGGAAAAGAGCACAGGTAGTCCCAGTCTTCAAGAAGGGTCGTCGAGCAGATGCGCAAAACTATAGACCTATATCTCTGACGTCGATCTGTTGTAGCATTTTAGAACATGTTTTTTGCTCGCGTATCATGTCATTTTTGGAAACCCAGAATCAACTATGTTGATTCACATGGATTCCGGAAACAGCGATCGTGTGAGACCCAACTCGCTTTATTTGTTCATGAGACCCAGAAAATATTAGATACAGGCTCCCAGGTAGATGCTATTTTTCTTGACTTCCGGAAGGCGTTCGATACAGTTCCGCACTGTCGCCTGATAAACAAAGTAAGAGCCTACGGAATATCAGACCAGCTGTGTGGCTGGATTGAAGAGTTTTTATCAAACAGAACACAGCATGTTGTTCTCAATGGAGAGACGTCTACAGACGTTAAAGTAACCTCTGGCGTGCCACAGGGGAGTGTTATGGGACCATTGCTTTTCACAATATATATAAATGACCTAGTAGATAGTGTCGGAAGTTCCATGCGGCTTTTCGCGGATGATGCTGTAGTATACAGAGAAGTTGCAGCATTAGAAAATTGTAGCGAAATGCAGGAATATCTGCAGCGGATAGGCACTTGGTGCAGGGAGTGGCAACTGTCCCTTAACACAGACAAATGTAATGTATTGCGAATACATAGAAAGAAGGATCCTTTATTGTATGATTATATGATAGCGGAACAAGCACTGGTAGCAGTTACTTCTGTAAAATATCTGGGAGTATGCGTGCGGAACGATTTGAAGTGGAATGATCATATAAAATTAATTGTTGGTAAGGCGGGTACCAGGTTGAGATTCATTGGGAGAGTGCTTAGAAAATGTAGTCCATTAACAAAGGAGGTGGCTTACAAAACACTCGTTCGACCTATACTTGAGTATTGTTCATCAGTGTGGGATCCGTACCAGATCGGGTTGACGGAGGAGATAGAGAAGATCCAAAGAAGAGGGGCGCGTTTCGTCACAGGGTTATTTGGTAACCGTGATAGCGTTACGGAGATGTTTAATAAACTCAAGTGGCAGACTCTGCAAGAGAGGCGCTCTGCATCGCGGTGTAGCTTGCTCGCCAGGTTTCGAGAGGGTGCGTTTCTGGATGAGGTATCGAATATATTGCTTCCCCCTACTTATACCTCCCGAGGAGATCACGAATGTAAAATTAGAGAGATTAGAGCGCGCACGGAGGCTTTCAGACAGTCGTTCTTCCCGCGAACCATACGCGACTGGAACAGGAAAGGGAGGTAATGACAGTGGCACGTAAAGTGCCCTCCGCCACACACCGTTGGGTGGCTTGCGGAGTATAAATGTAGATGTAGTTTGATGGGAAATCAGAGCATCGCAGGTAGTCACACACGTTTGCAGAATGTCTACGCAGGCCTGGCAGTGAATCGTTGGGCGAGGCTGTGTCATCGTCGCAACGAGGTCACGGAAACCTGTCCTGTCTTCTGCCAGCAGGCTGGCCGCACGTAGCTGTGACGCCTGCAGTGTTGGAAAGTGCGGACACTCTCATTCGCAGTGATCGACGTAACACAATCAAACACTTCTTGATTGGATTGGGACTCCCTTCAGAGTCCCAGTTATTCTGTTTAATGTACTTGCTCTTGCTGGAACGGTCAATTGTGAATTTATTATGCCCTCCCCAAATCAACCAATCAGAAACCTAATTTTCATCTTTTTTCGGAAAATTTTAACTTCTAGAATTGGCTGGATGGGAGCATCGTCGAAAACAAGATTTTCATGTATGAGGGACATTCAAAACAAAACGAGTCGGAAATCTGTAACAGAAACTTGTCCCTGTATCGCCTATCACTGCTGAGCCACTCGTCCCATTGCAGCACAAGGCGGTGACTGGCCGTCCCATAAAATTCCTACAACTGCATTGTGAACTAGCTCTGAACCTATTGTTCGCCGTCCTCGTCCGAGGAGAATAGTTGGCCTACCAGGGCCTTCATTGGTAATCCAAAAATGGTATAATCACAGGAACACAGGTCCGGAATGCATGGAGAGTGACAGAGGACCTCCGTTTTCAATGTCTTCAAGACTTCGTTGACGGCCTCTGTGTATGGAGCAGAATGACCTTGCGGGTGAACTAGTCTGGTCGTTTCGATTTGATCGTTTTGCGAAGGCTGGTCAATGTCTGTGAGTGTCGAAGCGTATTCACTGTTGTCCGTTGCCGCAGGAAGTCGATAGGAAGGGGGTCATTTTCGTCAGGGAAGAAGGTGAGCATAATTTTCCTTTCGATTTTTTTGGGTTGCGGCGATCCTGCATGGTTCCACTACAGACTTAGCCATTTTGACTCATGGTCGAAGTGGTGACTCCATGGCTCGTCTCCAGCGACGATTCGTGACTGAAACTCACTCCATGCGTTGGCATATCAATGTACGAGGTGCATTCAAGTTCTAAGGCCCCCGATTTTTTTTGTAATTAGCTACTCATCCGAAATCGATGAAACTGGCGTTACTTCTCGACGTAATCGCCCTGCAGACGTACCCATTTTTCACAACGCTGACGCCTTGATCCCATGGCAGCGGCGAAGGCTTCTTTAGGAGTTTGTTTTGACCACTGGAAAATCGCTGAGGCAATAGTAGCACGGCTGGTGAATGTGCGGCCACGGAGAGTGTCTTTCTTTGTTGGAAAAAGCCAAAAGTCACTAGGAGCCAGGTCAGGTGAGTAGGGAGCATGAGGAATCACTTCAAAGTTGTTATCACGAAGAAACTGTTGCGTAACGTTAGCTCGATATGCGGGTGCGTTGTCTTGGTGAAACAGCACACGCGCAGCCCTTCCCGGACGTTTTTGTTGCAGTGCAGGAAGGAATTTGTTCTTCAAAACATTTTCATAGGATGCACCTGTTACCGTAGTGCCCTTTGGAACGCAATGGGTAAGGATTACGCCCTCGCTGTCCCAGAGCATGGACACCATCATTTTTTCAGCACTGGCGGTTACCCGAAATGTTTTTGGTGGTGGTGAATCTGTGTGCTTCCATTGAGCTGACTGGCGCTTTGTTTCTAGATTGAAAAATGGCATCCACGTCTCATCCATAGTCACAACCGACGAAAAGAAAGTCCCATTCATGCTGTCGTTGCGCGTCAACATTGCTTGGCAACATGCCACACGGGCAGCCGTGTAGTCGTCCGTCAGCATCCGTGGCACCCACCTGGATGACACTTTTCGCATTTTCAGGTCGTCATGCAGGATTGTGTGCACAGAACCCACAGAAATGCCAACTCTGGAGGCGATCTGTTCAACAGTCATTCGGCGATCCCCCAAAACAATTCTCTCCACTTTCTCGATCGTGTCGTCATACCGGCTTGTGCGAGCCCGAGGTTGTTTCGGTTTGTTGTCACACGATGTTCTGCCTTCATTAAACTGTCGCACCCACGAACGCACTTTCGACACATCCATAACTCCATCACCACATGTCTGCTTCAACTGTCGATGAATTTCAATTGGTTTCACACCACGCAAATTCAGAAAACGAATGATTGCACGCTGTTCAAGTAAGGAAAACGTCGCCATTTTAAGTATTTAGAACAGTTCTCATTCTCGCCGCTGGCGGTAAAATTCCATCTGCCGTACGGTGCTGCCGTCTCTGGGACGTATTGACAATGAACGCGGCCTCATTTTAAAACAATGCGCATGTTTCTATCTCTTTCCAGTCCGGAGAAAAAAAATCGGAGGCCTTAGAACTTGAATGCACCTCGAAGATGTCGAAGAGAGAGTCCCATTACTGTGCTGATTGAACACTGTGAGGCATCCACTCGTCGCACACTTAGTGAAATTTCAGTCTGCCCTTAATGACGGCGTGAACACTTCCGACGCTTTCACCGATCTCCGTGGCAATTGTTGCAACCGTCAGTCGGAGGTCTTGAATAATGAGGGCCTGTTGGACAATGGTATCGGTAATGCTACGTGACGTTCCAAACGGTGCACCGTAGGCCAACGACATCCGTCCTTCCCTCAACACTTGCACAACGCCTTGACCCTTGCAACGGACATGCAGTATTCTATGTATACTTGTGCCATTCTTCCGCTGTCAGGAAACGCACACAACCCTTCGCTCTTCTTTTGAAGTCTCCATTCGATTGTTTTCATCACGACAGTGCAGTGGACTGTCGACGCACGCGCGTGTTCTGTTCATTCTGTCACTTGGACGTGTGCCCGTGTCCCTCTAGTATGAGACCTCAGCTCTCTTTATAGCGACCGAACATTCTTCTGCAGGCAATGAAATTACGATTCTATCAGCGGCTTCTTTTTGTTTTACACCCTCTAGCTCGTTTCTTTTTGAATGCACCTTACAGACGTCCAGCACAGCTTGCGGACTGGAGGACATGGTAAAAGCGTACTGGGGTAGGACTTACCTGCCACTTTGGCCGCTGCACGTAATATGTCAGCGCAGCCGATATCGGAATCCGATGGCTGTCTGGTCAGCCTGTGGTAGATCCGATACGAGCCGCCGATTCAGCCGTGACAGCGTGCAGATTTCCCGTCGACAGGCTCAGAAGGCGCTAGCGGCTCTCCTCTGATCTTGATTAGCTCTAACTTTTCATACGGGCATGCCACGGCTAGGGACGGGAATCGTCCGTATCCTCAGAACAGTCATGTTGTCATCCCCTCGTGTCCCGCCGTATGACAGAATCGAGGTCACAGAAACAAAACATGCACTTTCAAATGCGCGGTTCGTGTAAATTGAAACGCTTAAATTGAAACGGCAAGTCCGCTGGAATGGGTATATTCGTCGAATCAGACATCCTCGACTTTCAATTTTCCTATGATTATCGTTGTTGCAATTACGTTGTTCATTAGCTTCTTAAAAGCGAATCTTGTTCCACTGCATAGTTTCAGTTGGTTCAGATTGCATAACATGATTATCACCTAACCGACCTTGAGCTGCAAATCCAATGAATTCAGGAATTCAGCTGGATAACTGACGACTTCATCTGGATCTGTAGTGGAATCGCTCGACTTAAATGAATGCAATTGGCCAGTGATTTGACGTTCAATTTTCATGTTCACATCGTCTACATCCACATTTTTCTCTGCCAAAATGGCTCGTTCGCTCAAGCAGACTTGATTTTTTGTAATTTTCAGCATTATTAGGAAACACTTTCGTGATTAGTTCTTCTGTCTAAGTTGTAAATTGACAAAGATTAAGGGGAAACGTAATGAAGCCAGTGGAAGCGTCAACCGGAATTTTTTCATTGCCAGTGTCTAATAACTGTTTGGAGAACACTTCCGTAGATTCGTCATTTTGTAACGTGGCTCCCATATTCGTTGTTAACTTGAGAGTTTTCACGTATCTCCACAAAATCGGTGACTTCAAGAAAACGTCTATTTCATCAGTAGCTGTTGATCTTGGAATGAGATCTCTTATCCCACACACTATCCATACCCTCCTCCATCGTCTCTCTGTATCTGATGGACCCCGATCGATATTTCCACGGCTCACTGCTGGCATTTTTTGTAAATAAATAAACGATGAACTGAAATCTATTAAATGTTTGCAAAATGCAAATTACTACGAACTGACATCGATTCAATCTCTGCCACACACCAAAGATATAGTTACCACCGATAACACATTGAAATCTCTCTTCCAGTTGCATTCCTTTTTCGCAGAATGTCAATATTCGATACGGAATTTGTAGCTGTTACGATTCATGCAAAAATATCATCCAAATTTCCGACTTTTTTGATAGAATTTCCAATAATTTACTTCCATACGAACCTTGTCCTGACAATTACGAAAAAAAAAAATTAGCCAGTAAGGGCGAACTGTTCTCAAGTTCTGATCTTTCATAGGTGCGGCAGTTCATTTTTATTTAAACAAATGTTCCACTCGCCATCATAGCTTGTACACAACTACCTGGTATCGACACTGCGAGGCAAAGCAATGAACCCTGCCCCAGGCATCAGACGCGCACAATCGATACCCAGCCGTAGGCGATCACTGAGCTACGTGGTTGGGTCAGGCCAGCGCCCATTAGAGGCAAAAACTGTGTACATACTGTACGTGAATAACCCAGCAGTACAAAATATATTAATCGGTCACATACATCCGTTCCAAAGGACTCTCCGCTGCGGGGAATAGATTTATTAGATCCGGCATATCAACAAATAGCTTGCGCTGACGTCGGCCTTAAAATAAATACAGCTTTAAGACAATTGAAATCCTTCATCCTTCCCATTATATAGTCGTCGTCATGTTCATGGTGGACCATGCTGTCAGTTCTCCAATTCATCCTCTCTTACACAGTCATCCAACGTCTCTACGGCCAGTAGAGCAATGTCTTTTTTTTAGTTCTTTTCTCTTCCATTCCCAAGAAGTGGTCACACCTCTCCCATTTTTGTTCTTGCATCTTTTCATACATACAAAAAATTTCTAATTCTTGTAAAGTTGTCGTATTGTATTTCGTTTGTAAGGGTATATCCAGCAGTCTCAGTAACTCTCCTCACCTTTCTCTTCAAAGCCCAATTCTCACAATCATGTAGCAACATATGCGCTGTCATCACATGGTAAAAATAAAATTCTGTCTGCTTTCTTGTTTCACCTGTAAGCGCTTTGTTCGAAGTACCAGGCGTCAGTTGCAATTTATTCAAGTTACTCCTCAGCTGTTCATCTTCCTCTTGGGAAATCAAGCGACGAACTTGATAACCTGCTATATTATTTTATTGCCGATTACGATCTTTGAAACGACAATATATTTCCCTGCTTTGACTGGTTAACGGACATATCCACATCTTAATTTAAAACTGAGTTGTAGAGCTAATGTATTGCCGGTTTTAAGAAGTCTCGTTGTTGCCTGAAATTTAGTTTAAAACAATGTTTACAATAGTAAATTATTCTATTTTGCTTTGTCAGTCCTTAATAGCTGCTTCAATACAAACACTTAAAAGGTTCGGTGACGGCAGCCTTGTCTCATCCCCTGGCTCATGACTGGATCTGATAATCTTCTCCCTGTGAAATCTTATTATGATTTCTGTTGTAAGATGTGGGTAGACCTTCCATATTTCCCAAATCATGTGCCTCTAAACTCTTTCAAAATCTTTCGTGTAATCAAGAAACAAAAAACGGGATTTCTAATTTGAACTCAGATCTCTTTCTTGATCAATTGTCTCCAATTCCTACCAATCCGTCCTTTCCTGAAACCAAGCTGTTCTTCTGTCAAAATCATCTCGCTGATTGTTTATATGCGCCTTGTAATAATGTTGGCATAGATTGTTGATAGACTTACACTATGCGATCGAAAGCATCCGGACGCCTAGCCGAAAATGACATACAAGTTCGTGGCGCCCTGCATCGGTAATGCTGGAATTTCATATTGTGTTGGCCCACCCTTAGCCGTGATGACAGCTTCCACTCTCGCAGGCACACGTTCAATCAGGTGCTGGAAGATTTCTTGGGGAATGTTCGCCCATTCTTCACGGAGTGCTGCACTGAGGAGAGGTATCGATGTCGGTCGCTGAGGCCAAAACATCCCAGAGGTGTTCTATAGGATTCAGGTCAGGACACTGTGCAGGCCAGTCTATTACAGGGCTGTTATTGTCGTGTAACTACTCCGCCCCAGGCCGTGCATTATGAATAGCTGCTCGACCGTGTTGAAAGATGCAATCGCCATCCCCCAACTGCTTTTCAACAGTGGGAAGCAAGAAGGTGCTTAAAACATCAATGTACGCCTGTGCTGTGATGTTGTTGTTGTTGTTGTTGTGGTCTTCAGTCCTGAGACTGGTTTGATGCAGCTCTCCATGCTACTCTATCCTGTGCAAGCTTCTTCATCTCCCAGTACCTACTGCAACCTACATCCTTCTGAATCCGCTTAGTGTATTCATCTCTTGGTCTCCCCCTACGATTTTTACCCTCCACGCTGCCCTCCAATACTAAATTGGTGTTCCCTTGATGCCTCAGAACATGTCCTACCAACCGATCCCTTCTTCTACTCAAGTTGTGCCACAAACTCCTCTTCTCCCCAATCCTATTCAGTACCTCCTCATTCGTTATGTGATCTACCCATCTAATCTTCAGCATTCTTCTGTAGCACCACATTTAGAAAGCTTCTATTCTCTTCTTGTCCAAACTATTTACCGTCCATGTTTCACTTCCATACATGGCTACACTCCATACAAATACTTTCAGAAATGACTTCCTGACACTTAAATCTATACTCGATGTTAACAAATTTCTCTTCTTCAGAAACGCTTTCCTTGCCATTGCCAGTCTACATTTTATATCCTCTCTACTTCGACCATCATCAGTTATTTTGCTCCCCAAATAGCAAAACTCCTTTACTACTTTAAGTGTCTCATTTCCTAATCTAATACCCTCAACATCACCCGACTTAAATCGACTACATTCCATTATCCTCGTTTTGCTTTTGTTGATGTTCATCTTATATCCTCCCTTCAAGACACCATCCATTCCGTTCAACTGCTCTTCCAAGTCCTTTGCTGTCTCTGACAGAATTACAATGTCATCGGCGAACCTCAAAGTTTTTATTTCTTCTCCATGGATTTTAATACCTACTCCGAATTTTTCTTTTGTTTCCTTTACTGCTTGCTCAATATACAGATTGAATAACATTGGGGAGAGGCTACAACCCTGTCTTACTCCCTTCCCAACCACTGCTTCCCTTTCATGTCCCTCGACTCTTATAACTGCCATCTGGTTTCTGTACAAATTGTAAATAGCCTTTCGCTCCCTGTATTTTACCCCTGCCACCTTCAGAATTTGAAAGAGAGTATTCCAGTCAACATTGTCAAAAGTTTTCTCTAAGTCTACAAATGCTAGAAACGTAGGTTTGCCTTTCCTTAATCTTTCTTCTAAGATAAGTCGCAAGGTCAGTATTGCCTCACGTGTTCCAGTATTTCTACGGAATCCAAACTGATCTTCCCCGAGGTCGGCTTCTATTAGTTTTGTGATAGTGTTATGCAAAACGACAAGGGGTGCTAGCCCCCTCCATGAAAAAGAAGACCACACCATAACATCATTGCCTCCGAATTTTAGTGTTGGCACTACACACGCTGGCGGATGACGTTCACCGGGCATTCGCTATACCCTGCCATCGGATCGCCACATTGTTAACGTGATTCGTCACCCCATACAACGTTTTCCGCTGTTCAATCGTCCAGTGTTTACACTCTTTACACCAAGCGAGGAGCCGTTTGGCATTTACCGAAGTGATGTGTGGCTTATGAGCAGCCGCTCGACCATGAAAGTCAAGTTTTCTCACCTCTCGCCTAGTTGTCACAGTACTTGCAGTGGATCCTGATGCAGTTGGGAATTCCTGTATGATGGTCTGGATAGATGTCTGCCTATTACACCTACGACCCTCTTCAACTGTCGGCGGTCTCTGTCAGTCAACACACGTGGTTTGCCTGTACGCTTTTATGCTGTACGTGTCCCTTCACGTTTCCACTTCCCTATAACATCGGAAACAATGGACCTAGGGATGCTTAGGAATGTGGAAGTATCGCGTACTGACGTATGACACAAGTGACACCCAATCACCTGACCACGTTGGAAGTCTGTGAGTTCCGCCGAGTGCCCCATTCTGTTCTCTCACGATGTCTAATGACTACTGAGGTCGCTGATATGGAGTACCTGTCAGTAGGTGGCACCACAATGCATATAATATGAAAAACGTATGTTTTTGAGGGAGTCCGGATACTTTTGATCACATAGTGTAAGTCCTCTTACCATTGTTTTGTGTAATATCAAAATCGGCTCATAATTCTCTACAACGTCGTTTTCTCGCAAGTTCCATTCGACGGCCCAGGGGACAGTGCGGGATGTTCTACATCACGCCCCATTTTATAGTTCGGATGTACTCAGTATCTGGGACTGGGACATGGGATATTCCCCATCGCCAATACTCGGAAGGGGTTTCTAGTTTTGGCATTTGCCTTACAGAGAAAGAAAACCATCCGAAAATCTAAGTAGAGAACGTGGGGTTTTGACTCGTTGTTCGGACGACTCGTTCTCAGGCAAAAATATTTAGACGTACTGTCTGTTATTTGTGTGTGTGTCAAAATGTAAAGTTGGTGGTTTGCTTACTACGTACCAAAACGTACTTGCCCTTCTGGTTTAAATTGTATTTGTCTTTCTGTAAGCAGGAGGCCGAGTAAACCTCTGTGCTTTACAGTGAAATCCAAATGCGGGAAGTGGAGCAGCCGGCCGAAGTGGCCGCGCGGTTCTGGCGCTGCAGTCTGGAACCGCGAGACCGCTACGGTCGCAGGTTCGAATCCTGCCTCGGGCATGGATGTGTGTGATGTCCTTAGGTTAGTTAGGTTTAACTAGTTCTAAGTTCTAGGGGACTAATGACCTCAGCAGTTGAGTCCCATAGTGCTCAGAGCCATTTGAACCATTTTTGAAGTGGAGCATAGGGGTTGCCATTTGCGAAACTCCCGGAAACCTCAGTCAGCACCAGAGGAATGTAAATATTTTTATTTTCATTGTGGGTGAGTGACATACCAGACGAACACTAAACACCCCTCCCCCCTCCCCCCTCTCTTTCTCTGTCTGTCTTTCAGTGTGCGTGTGTGTTTTCCGTTGAGTCGAAGAATTTAGTTTTTTTAATACATTTTATTATCTACAATAACGAACATGACAGTCAGCGTGTTATGTGTGGCGAACGATGCACGCTGCAGTAAAATCATTTTATCCTCTTGTGTAGTAAGAGGATAAAATGATTTTACTGCAGCGTGCGTCACCAGTGGCACTCAGTACGAAACATTGGCGATACTCCTATCCAAGACCTAATTTCTATAATTATACTGTTACGTAAACAATGACACATGTACATCGCAGGAAAAAATATCTATTTACCGTTGCGGTCCAGCTATGAAACGAATCTTCTCGTTTGTAAACTAATCTTTAGTTTAAATTGTACATAAATCTGTAGGTCCTTTATTCACCTGGTATAGTGGAAATGTTTCAAATATGGTGGAACGCAGGATGGGATCTCGAAAGTTTATGGCCTTCATTGGACAGTACAAGATTCCGTCCATTAGCCAACAAAATGTGAACTGGTGCCTATGTCAAACATTTTTATTTAAACGGATGTTCCATCCGCCATAGCACGTGCACAGCGACCTGGTATCGACATTGAAGGAAGGATAGTTAAAATGGCTCTGAGCACTATGGGACTTAACACCTGTGGTCATCAGTCCCCTAGAACTTAGAACTACTTAAACCTAACTAACCTAAGGACATCACACACATCCATGCCCGAGGCAGGATTCGAACCTGCGACCGTAGCAGTCGCGCGGTTCCAGACTGAAGCGCCTTTAACCGCACGGCCACACCGGCCGGCAAGGAAGGATAGCCCCTGGCATTTTTCCACCTTATGAAAAATCTGGAAACCATAAGTGGGGGAACAATGACACATCGGCTCAGAAGATTGCACAATACAGTCAGCATTGTTGTTATCGTTCTCATTGAGCGAGAGATAATCGGCATGACAGGAAGCAAAATAACAGTAATCGTGACAAATATTGAGATCTGTCAAAGGGATATGTATTTAGAGTATTACGGGATGCGGAAGGTCGGTTAGCAACGGACAACAGCTGTTTCTAAACTCTAACGCTAGAAGCAGTACCTGTCGTGCCACAGCATGTACGTAAATTGAGGAAGAACATGACCACTCACGCAATTTTGAATTAAAACAACAGTGCGTTTAATAGTGCAACGTGTTACATAGCCATAGTGAGTTTTTCAATTCATGAACTTAACTTGGGAGTGTTGCGTTTGATTTGCAATTAACATTACATTTTTGTTTTATCTTTAGATACAACTGATATTGTTCACTATGTTGTAGGCTGTGACAATCTCAGGCACATGTAATAACAATGGGAATGTTAAACTACTACAACGTTGAAACTTCCTGGCAGATTAAAACTGTGTGCCCGACCGAGACTCGAACTCGGGACCTTTGCCTTTCGCGGGCAAGTACTCTACCATCTGAGCTACCGAAGCACGACTCACGCCTGGTCCTCACAGCTTCTGCAAGGTTCGCAGGAGAGCTCCTGTAAAGTTTGGAAGGTAGGAGACGAGATACTGGCAGAAGTAAAGCTGTGAGGACCGGGCGTGAGTCGTGCTTCGGTAGCTCAGATGGTAAGCCGGCACGGTAGCTCAGCGTGTTCGGTCAGAGGGTTAGCTGCCCTCTGTAACAAAAAAACTGAGTTAATCGATCAACATCGAACTTAAACGTATGTCTTACGACGTCCGCCCCGAGCAGATTTGGCGAACAAAAGCAAACAAAATGAGATTACAAATAAAAATATATAAAAAAAAGATGGTAGAGCACTTGCCCGCGAAAGGCAAAGGTCCGAGTTCGAGTCTCGGTCGGGCACACAGTTTTAATCTGCCAGGAAGTTTCATATCAGCGCACACTCCGCTGCAGAGTGAAAATCTTAGTCTATCACAACGTTGCTTTCGGGCTGTAACGGATAAAGCAATTTCTGGTTTTACCGGACAGAACAGAGAGCAGAAAAGAAAACGGTTTTTTTCTTTAAAAACCAGAAGTGGAAAAGTCAAGAAATAAATGTAATGACAATAACGTGAAAGAACTTTTATAAAAAGTCAAACATCCTGAAATCACGATCACGGAAGTGAGTAAGAAGCTTTCAGTTGCAAGAAGTACGTTAGGTAATAAAGTGAAAGTTTTAAGGAAAAACTAAGCCTGTTTTAGGAAATTGTAATACCTTTGCAAGAACATTCAGTGATGAACAGTAAATAGGACTGTAAGGTGATGTTAAAAATTTAATCAGTCAACTAATGTGTATGAATAAAGAAGAGTTCTTGGATCAGCGTACAAACACGCTGACCAACTGAAAATAAAGCACTGGTCCAATAAGAAAAAGCGAAAGTGGGTGAAGACTTTTACAGGTTTGTATGCAAAAACTTGAAGACACAAGGCTGACAGTAGCTGAATCTCAGAGTTTGCAGCGAGCAACAGGTTTCAGAAAGGAACGAGTTGACACATTCTTTGATAAACTGGGTAAGCTGTTGGACAGGATCAAGTCTGTAACCGATATGATTCTTCAATTTCTCCTGGCGTATTTGTTGATCGAAGAATTCCACGGGTGTACTGCCGGTTCATAGTGTCCAACGGGCACAGTGTTTTGGCGTTCAGACACGTCCCTAGTAGTCATTGCACCTGAGTATGGCGACTTGTCTGATCGCCGAAATATTGTGCCCGTTGGACACTGTGAAACTCCCGTGAGCTGCTCGATCAAGTTTATAACCATTTATAATTCAATGCAACAAAAGTTACCTTTTTACGCATCACAGTTTCGTGTCCTGTGCAACTCTCCAGAAACAAAGACAATTAAATTCAAAAGTTGGAAAAACATAGAAAATCAATAAACGTGTGTTCTTAAGACATCTAGTTTTGTAATGCTTTAAATAACGTCTCGTAGTATTGCTTCCCCACCTTCCTCCTCCTCCCCCCCCCCCCTCCACTCCTCAACCATGGACTTCGTCGTTGGTGGGGAGGCTTGCGTGCCTCAGCGATACAGATAGTCGTACCGTAGGTGCAACCACACCGAAGGAGTATATGTTGAGAGGCCAGACAAACGCGTGGGTCCTGAAGAGGGGCAGCAGCCTTTTCAGTAGTTGCAGGGGCAACAGTCTGGACGATTGACTGATCTGGCCTTGTAACACTAACCAAAACGGCCTTGCTGTTGTGGTACTGCGAACGGCTGAAAGCAAGGGGAAACTACAGCCGTAATTTTTCCCGAGGGCATGCAGCTTTACTGTATGGTTAAATGATGATGGCGTCCTCTTGGGTAAAATATTCCGGAGGTAAAATAGTCCTCCATTCGGATCTCCGGGCGGGGACTAGTCAGGAGGACGTGGTTATCAGGAGAAAGAAAACGCGTTCTACGGATCGGAGCGTGGAATGTCAGATCCCTTAATTAGGCAGGTAGGTTAGAAAATTGGAGGAACAAGGCTTTTGGTCAGGTGAATACAGGGTTATAAATACAAAATCAAATAGGGGTAATGCAGGAGTAGGTTTAATAATGAATAAAAAACAGGAGTGCGGGTAAGCTACTACAAACAGCATAGTGAACGCATTATTGTGGCCAAGATGGATACGAAGCCCATGCCTACTACAGTAGTACAAGTTTATATGCCAACTGGGTCTGCAGATGATGAAGAAATTGATGAAATGTATGATGAGATAAAAGAAATTATTCAGGTAGTGAAGGGAGGCGAAAATTTAATAGTCATGGGTGACTGGAATTCGAGAGTAGGAAAAGGGAGAGAAGGAAACATAGTAGGTGAATATGGCTTGGGGGTAAGAAATGAAAGAGGAAGTCGTCTGGTAGAATTTTGCACAGAGCACAACTTAATCATAGATAATCCTTGGTCCAAGAATCATAAAAGAAGGTTGTATACATGGAAAAAGCCTGGAGATACTGACAGGTTTCAGATAGATTATATAATGGTAAGACAGAACTTTCGGAACCAGGTTTTAAATTGTAAGACATTTCCAGGGCAGATGGGGAATCTTACCACAATTCATTCGTTATGAACTGTAGGTTAAAACTGAAGAATTTGTGAAAAGGTAGGAATTTAAGGAGATGGGACCATGGTAAACTGAAAGTATCAGAGATTGTTGAGAGTGTCAGATGGGGCATTAGGGAACGATTGACAATAGTATTGGAAAGGTATACTATAGAAGAAGAATGGGTAGCTTTGAGAGATGAAATAGTGAAGGCAGCAGAGGCTCAAGTAGGTAAAAAGACGAAGTCTAGAAAGAATCCTTGGGTAATACAAGAGATATTGAATTTAATTGATGAAACGAGAAAATATAAAAATGCAATAAATGAAGCAAGCGAAACGGAATACAAACGTCTAAAAAAAATAAGAATGACAGGAAGTGCAAAATGGCTTAGCAGGAACGCCTAGAAGACAAGTGTAGGGATTTAAAACCATATATCACTAGGGAAAAGATAGATACCACCCACAGGAAAATTAAAGGTTCCGGCCGGTGTGGCCGAGCGGTTCTAGGCGCTTCAGTCTGGAACCGCGCGACCGCTACTGTCGCAGGTTCGAATCCTGACTCGGGCATGGATATGTGTGATTTCCTATGATTAGTTAGGTTTAAGTAGTTCTAAGTTCTAGGGGACTGATGACCTCAGATGTTAAGTTCCATAGTGCTCAGAGCCATTTGAACCATTTGAAAATTAAAGGTACCTTTGGAGAAAAGAGAATCACCGATATGAATAGCAAGAGCTGAGATGGAAAACCAGTCGTAAGTAAAGAAGGGGAAGATGATAGGTGGAAGGAGTACATACAGGGTCTATTCAAGGGAGATTTACTTGAGGGCAATATTAAAGAAATGGTACAGGACGTAGATGAAGAGAAGATGGGAGATAAGATACTGCGCGGAGAATCTGACAGGGCACTGAAAAACAAAATAATATTCCATTAGAACTACAAATAGCCTTGGGAGAACCTACCGTGACATACCTCTTCCATCTGGTGAGCAAAACTTATGAGACAGGCGAAATAACTCTAGACTTCAATAAGAATACAATAATTCCAGTTCCAAAGAAAGCAGGTGTTCACAGGTGTGAATATTACCGAACTATCAGTTTAATAAGTCATGGTTGCATAATACTAATTTACTACAGAAGAATGGAAAAACTGGTAGAAGCCGACCGCGGGGAAGACCAGTTTGAATTCCAGAAAAATGTGGAACATGCGAGGCAACACTGACCCTATGACTTCTCATAGGTGATAGGCTAAGGAAAGGCAAACCTACGTTTATAGCATTTGTAGACTTAGAGAAAGCTTTTGACAATATGACGGGAATACTCTGTTTGAAATGAAGAAGGTCATAGGGGTAAAATACAGGGAGCTAAGGGCTATTTACAACTTGTGCAGAGGGCAGTTATAAGAGTCGAGGGGCATGAAAGTAAAGCAGTGGTTAAGAAGGGAGTGAGACGGGATTGTAGCCTACCCCTGCTGTTATTCCATCTGTACATTGAGCAAGCAGTAGATTAAACAAAAGAAAAATGTGGAGTGGCGATTAAAGACCAGAGAGAAGACATAAAAACTTTGAGGCCTCCGATGACAATATAATTCTGTATGAGACAGCAAAGGACTTGGAAGTGCAGTTGAACGGAATAAACATCAACAAAAGCAAAACGAGGATAATGGAATGTAGTCGATTTAAATCAGTTGATGGCGAGGAAATTAGATCAGAAAATGAGACACTTAACGTAGTGGATGAGTTTTGTTGTTTGGGCAGCAAAATAAGAGATGATGGCCGAAGTAGAGAGGATATAAAATGTAGACTCGTAATATCAAGAAAAGCATATCTGAAGAAGAGAAATTTGTTAACACTGAGTATACTTTTAAGTAAAAGGAAATCTTTTCTGAAAGTATTTGTATGTAGTGTGGCCGTGTATGGAAGTGAAAAATAGAAGATAAACAGTTTAGACAAGAGGAGAATAGAAGTTCTTCAAATGTGGTGCTACAAAAGAACGCTGAGGATTAGATAGGTAGACCGCGCTACTAATAAGGGGGTACTGAACAGAATTGGGGAGCAAAGAAATTTGTGGCACAACCTGAGTAGAAAACATTTTGAGACATCATGGGATCACCAGTTTCGCACAACCGGGAAGTGTGAGTAGTACAAATCGTATAGGGAGACCAAAAGAGGAATACAGTAAGCAGATTCAGAAAGAAGTAGGTAGCAGTAGTAACTTGGAGATGAAGAGACTTGCACAAAATAGAGTAGTATGGAGAGCTGCATCAAACAAATCTCCGGACTGAAGACCATAACAACAACATTGGCATTGCTTAGTGTGAAGAACTTTCAGTAAAATCTTCAGAAAAACTTTGGAAAAGTTTACATGCTCAATACCTTCCCCTACTGCGCGCCCTGACGAGTAATCCATGCACAGAGAACCCGCGCGGGGTAGCCGCGTGGTCTCAGGCGCCTTGCCACGGTTTGCCCGGCTCCCCCCGTCGTAGGTTCGAGTCCTCCCTCGGGCATGCGTGTGTGTGTTGTACTTAGCGTAAGTTAATGTCAGATTAAGTAGTGTGTAAGCCTAGGGACCGATGACCTCAGCAGTTTGGTCCCATAAGAATTTACCACAAATTTCCAGTTTTTCCCATTCACAGAGGCGCACTGTTTCCTTGATAAAGGAGCTTTCATGTAAAAGAAATAAAACTGTGCGTAGATTAAAACTTCCTTCCGGACTGAAGCTCGAAATATTCCTGTAGCCCAGGTTCCTGTCCATGTTCGACACATAATTTTATGTGGTCAGAAACTTACATTTTTTCTCAACAGAGTTTAAAGTTCACTGTGGAAAACGATCTTATCATTCCGTTGCATTTGTTATGTCACTGATTCTTGCGCTTATTTGAAAGTTATAAAAAAATTAGGAAGATATAATGAAATCGGTCAAAGTGCTTAATATTTAAATTATGAAAAGTTAGCGGTATACAAGATTGTTCGGAATGTACCTTGAAAATTCAGGTGATGTGTCTAGAACACCTTAAGTAGGATTCCGCTTACCGTGACCCATGCATCCCGACCGAGACGTGATGTACGACCGACCATCATTACGATTTGAAGGATGAGATTTGGAGGTGTGTGTTTTCGTCTCACCTGCATAAACAACAGTGATTCAGCGTCATTTTATGTTTGTCAGTATGCACAGGACGGATATCTAAACCATCTGTTCTTCTGTTGTGCGTGTATGAATTTCCGAAGAAAAAGCAGATGCAGCAATTCACTTGTCACATATCCAGTTCCACAGAACATTATCTAAATTTTGAATGAGAATCATTTGCACATTATTACAGAAGTAATTGAATTCATATCGAAAATTTATTTTTCTGTTAGAATCTGAGTAAAATTTAGTTTGCAGTTACGGATACGGAGCAGGCAGGTAGCTTGGAGTGATACGGTGACAGACGATGAATAAGCGCAATTGTTAACCAGAATACTTGCACACATAATTTTATTAATCGAAATTAGTTTGGTCTTCTGCAAAATAAAGTTTCTCAGCATAGAATTTGTTATAACAACTCTTTCCTTGAAAACAGATTTCAGCATTTCCTCAGTTCATCTGGTAGATCATTGTGTAATAATTAATAAGCAATGAAGACCTTGGAATGACTTGTTGAAGTAATTAAATAACTATTACGTGAGCATAATTACAGAAATATAATTCCGTTTATACTTGAGTAAAACAGACGGATGTCTGAAATAATTAGGTTCACAGGCACTGACATAAGCATTAAACTAGGCAACATGATAAGACGTTGTTTCTTAACAGTCCATTGGAGCTTTGAAATAGTAACAGCAATCTTTACATTAGTCAGGATAACAAATGATGCACACCTATAAGAGAGAGAAAAAGCAACTAAAAAGAGCATTTAAATGGATAAAACACCAATTTAGAAAACTATATTTTGCTACAAAAGAACACAGAAGGTGCCAACTACGCTTGGTTAGACAATACAAGGATTAATACGCTATACATACTCTGAAAATATTTAAAATGTTGCAGCCGAATACGAATAAAAAGGTAGTTGTTAAATGCCGCTAAACTATGTTCTGTTTTAGCACTCTCTGAATTTTCACAAGAATTTAAAGAAAAACAACCAGTAATGATTCACAGTTGTTAAGTATGTATGAGAATTGTGTATATATCCTAAATTCCTTGTCCTCCTCTCTCTTTGCCCGTCTTCTCATCTCTCCATACATCAGCTTCTCCCCCTTTCTCTCTGTACATAACCTTCTCCCTCCTCTCTCTCTGTCCATTTCCGCCTGAATATCCAGTAGAGCCCCATGTAAAAATTTGAAGTAAATCCGTAAAAACATTATTCGAGATTTTTGATGTCAATGTTTCTCCTTTATACACTCCTGGAAATTGAAATAAGAACACCGTGAATTCATTGTCCCAGGAAGGGGAAACTTTATTGACACATTCCTGGGGTCAGATACATCACATGATCACACTGACAGAACCACAGGCACATAGACACAGGCAACAGAGCATGCACAATGTCGGCACTAATACAGTGTATATCCACCTTTCGCAGCAATGCAGGCTGCTATTCTCCCATGGAGACGATCGTAGAGATGCTGGATGTAGTCCTGTGGAACGGCTTGCCATGCAATTTCCACCTGGCGCCTCAGTTGGACCAGCGTTCGTGCTGGACGTGCAGACCGCGTGAGACGACGCTTCATCCAGTCCCAAACATGCTCAATGGGGGACAGATCCGGAGATCTTGCTGGCCAGGGTAGTTGACTTACACCTTCTAGAGCACGTTGGGTGGCACGGGATACATGCGGACGTGCATTGTCCTGTTGGAACAGCAAGTTCCCTTGCCGGTCTAGGAATGGTAGAACGATGGGTTCGATGGCGGTTTGGATGTACCGTGCACTATTCAGTGTCCCCTCGACGATCACCAGTGGTGTACGGCCAGTGTAGGAGATCGCTCCCCACACCATGATGCCGGGTGTTGGCCCTGTGTGCCTCGGTCGTATGCAGTCCTGATTGTGGCGCTCACCTGCACGGCGCCAGACACGTATACGACCATCATTGGCACCAAGGCAGAAGCGACTCTCATCGCTGAAGACGACACGTCTCCATTCGTCCCTCCATTCACGCCTGTCGCGACACCACTGGAGGCGGGCTGCACGATGTTGGGGCGTGAGCGGAAGACGGCCTAACGGTGTGCGGGACCGTAGCCCAGCTTCATGGAGACGGTTGCGAATGGTCCTCGCCGATACCCCAGGAGCAACAGTGTCCCTAATTTGCTGGGAAGTGGCGGTGCGGTCCCCTACGGCACTGCGTAGGATCCTACGGTCTTGGCGTGCATCCGTGCGTCGCTGCGGTCCGGTCCCAGGTCGACGGGCACGTGCACCTTCCGCCGACCACTGGCGACAACATCGATGTACTGTGGAGACCTCACGCCCCACGTGTTGAGCAATTCGGCGGTACGTCCACCCGGCCTCCCGCATGCCCACTATACGCCCTCGCTCAAAGTCCGTCAACTGCACATACGGTTCACGTCCACGCTGTCGCGGCATGCTACCAGTGTTAAAGACTGCGATGGAGCTCCGTATGCCACGGCAAACTGGCTGACACTGACGGCGGCGGTGCACAAATGCTGCGCAGCTAGCGCCATTCGACGGCCAACACCGCGGTTCCTGGTGTGTCCGCTGTGCCGTGCGTGTGATCATTGCTTGTACAACCCTCTCGCAGTGTCCGGAGCAAGTATGGTGGGTCTGACACACCGGTGTCAATGTGTTCTTTTTTCCATTTCCAGGAGTGTATATTACATATATACACTGAAGAGCCAAAAAAAACCTGATACACTTGCATAATAGCAGAAGTGCCGCAGCACTACGTGGCATGGACTCGACTGGAGTCTTAAGTAGTGCTGGAGGGAACTGACACCATGAATCCTGTAGGACTGTCCATAAATCCGTAAGAGTACGAGGCGGTGGAGATCTCTGCTGAGCACTGGGTTGCAAGGCACCCCACATGTGCTCAAGCGGAAGTGTTTAAACTCAGAAGAGTGTTCCTGGAGCCACACTGTAGCAATTTTGGACGTGTGGGGTGTCGCATTGTCGTGCTGGAATTGCCCATTTCCGTCGGAATGCACAATGTACATGCCTGGATGCAGGTGATCAGAGAGGATGCTTACGTACGTGTCACCTATCACAGTCGTATCTAGACGTAGCAGGGGTCCCATATCACTCCAACTGCACACGACCCACACCATTACAGAGTCTCTACCAGCTTCAACAGTCCCCTGCTGACATGCAGGGTCAATGGATTCATGCAGTTGTCTCCATTCCCGGACACGTCCATCCGCTCGATACAATTTGAAACGAGACTCTTCCAACCAAACAACATGTTTCCAGTCTTCAACAGACCAATGTCTCTGTTGACGGGCCCAGGTGAGGCGTAAAGCTTTCTGTCGTGCAGTCATCAGTACACGAGTGGACCTTCGGCTCCGAAAACCCATATCGACTTTGTTTCGTTGAACGGTTAGCACGCTGACACTTGTTAATGGCCCAGCATTGAAATCTGCGGCAATTTGCGGAAGGGATGCACTTCTGCACGTTCAACGATTCTCTTGAGTCGTCGTTCGTCCCGTTCTTGCAGGATCTTTTTCCGGCCACAGCGATGTCGGAGATTTGATGCTTTACCGGATTCCTGATATTCGCGGTACACTCGTGAAATGGTCGTACGGGAAAATCTCCAGTTCATCGCTATCTCGGAGATGCTGTGTTCCATCGTTCGTGCGCCAACTATAACACCACATTCAAACTCACTTAAATCTTGATAACCGGCAGTCGTAGCAGCTGTGTATTTATATGTCTAACACATTACAAAAATATACAGGGTGTTTCACATTTCATGTTTCACACTCCTAGAGGTCCCCTCTAGGGGACTTAGTAGACCAAGTTTTATATAGGAACCCATATTCGGAAACTTCATCCACAGACGCTACAGAACGTCAAAGATGCAGACACCGACGCATATAAATGTTTGCATATACAGGATAATTCAGTGATGATGTTACAAACTTTTTAGGATGGTATGAGTTTGAGGTAAGATTCCCCGTACCAGAAACGAACGAGTCCAATGTTATAAGCGGAAACCGTTCTGATAACTCTTGACAACTCTGCCAGTGGAATACATGTATTAGTATTGTGGTTGCTAAGATCTTAAGAGCTATGAGCACTTGTTCAATAGAGGAAATGTGTTTCACATTAGCGAAGGTGAGTAAGTGCTCGTAGCTGCTCAAGTAAGCATTGTAGAGCCCATGCTTACGGGACATTATATCGTGTCGGACTTCCTTTGCCCGACGTAGTACAGCATCTCGACGTGGGATGGACACCACAAGTCGTTTAGAAGTCTCATGCAGAAATATTAAGCCAGGCAGCCTCTATAGCCGTCCGTAATTGCGGAAGTGTTGCCGGTGTAGGATTTTGTGCACGAACTGACCTCTCGATTATATCCCGTAAATATTCGATGGGATTCGTGTCGGGGTATATGGGTGGCAACATCATTCGCTCCAATTGTCCAGAATGTTCTTCAAACCGATCACTTACAATTGTGGCCCGCTGACATGACATTGCTGTTTAGGAAATTCAGGGCCATGAAAGGCTGCAAATGTTCTCCAAGCAGTCGATCATAACCATTTACAGTCGATAATCGTTTCATTTGGAAGAGACCTTGTGAACGCAGCCCCACACCATCAGCTCTTACCAACTGAAATCTGGACTCATCTGGCCAGACCACGGTTTTCCATTCGTCTAGGGTACAACCAATACGGTCACGAGCTCCGGAGAGCGCTGCAGGCAATGACGTGGTATTAACAAAGGCACTGGCGTCAGTCGTTCGCTGTCATAGACTATCAACGCCAAATTTCGTCGCACTGTCCTAAGGGATACGTTTCTCGTACATTCCCACTGATTTCTGCGGTGTCTTAATGCGGTGTTGCTTGTCTGTTGCCACTGACAACTCCACGCAAACGCCGTTGCTGCCTGTCGCTAAGTGAAGGCCGTAGGCTGCTGCGTTGACTGTGGAGAGAGGCGGTGATTGAAACTTGCTATTCTAGGCACACTCTTTACACCAGGCTGTTCCTGCTCGTCGGCTCCGTCGTGAGCCGCGGAGCGCTCCCTGTTCCAGGGAGCAGTGTCGCTCGCTGTGACCATTCAAGTGGGCCGGCACGTGGCACTGCTGGCTGAGGCAGGCGGCAAGGCAAGCGTTTTGATGTGCCAGCTGCGTCTTACAAGATCGACAACCTCATACTCTTAGCTGCTAAGACGTGGTGACATGCTACACCAGGAAATACGATGTTCAGGAAATAAATAAGAAACAACTGTTTTACAAGAAATTGCATACTAAATTTATTGGGCCTCTATAGCTTGACATTTTCTTTTCATTACAAGATCGGAAATATCAGGCGTCAAAGTGTTCGCAGCGTTAATGCGGAGGATGGCCTTCATTGTTGCATCCTGAAGAAACGATCGTTCTTTACTTTTTACTGTTTTCATTGCTGAGAAAAGCGGCTCACAATAATACGTATATCCAAACATGCACATGATCTGAGCCGCATTGTTGTGAAGCTTGGGAAATGTTTTTTGCTATAATCCAACGTGTTGTAGTACCTCTCTTTCAACAAAGTTGAATTTTGCAAATCAATAATCTCGAATTGAAGTGACGATGACAAGTCATCGGGGGAAACTGAAAAACGAGTGCTGAAAATAGTAAGTTCCATTTCCAAACTAGTGAGGTCTCGGAATCGGTTTCAAACGACGTGATGAGCTGCCTTAACGTTGCTTGGTAATCGCCGAAAGTAGTACCTTCAGGTAGTTTTAAAGAATCAAGACGATTGAAGAACGTTAAATGTCCATTACTCATCTGCCTCTCAAATAAACGTAGCTTTTCCATGAACGCTTTGATCTGGTCGTGCATGTCAAAGATTAGCTGCCCTTTGCCCTGCAATGACAGATTTAAATTATTCAGATGCATAGTTATGTCTTCTAGGAACGCCAGGTCTGATATCCATTTTATATCTTTCAGACAACGCATTTCTTCCCCTTTCATTTCGAGAAAAAAGGGGTATTTCCTCACGAATGGCAAAGAAAACATCAAGAACTTTTCCCCGACTCAGCCAACGAACTGTACTGTGGTAAGGTATATCCCCATACTCCGCTTCCATATCTTTCAGGAATCCTTTGAACTGGCGATGATTCATACCGTGACGCCGCACAAAATTCACACACTTCACGACATCTTTCATTACGCCACCTAGCTCTATTGTTTCAGCGCACAGTACCTCTTGGTGAATAAAACAATGAAGAGTCAAAATGTCTTTCCAGAAGTCGTCCCTCAGTTTATTTTTCCATTACGCCACCTAGCTCTATTGTTTCAGCACACAGTACCTCTTGGTGAATAAAAGAATGAAGAGTTAAAATGTCTTTCCAGAAGTCGTCCCTGAGTTTACTTTTCAAACGAGAAGCAAAACCTTGGTGACGCCCGATCATTTGTGGTGCACCGTCTATCGCTACAGAATGGAGCTTATCCCACCGCAAATTCATATTGTCCACTGATTCACAAACCGCTTCAAAAATGTCACGTCCTGTTGCGGTGTAATCGAGCGGTACCACATGCAAGAGTTCTTCAGTTACTTGCAGCTCCATGTCGACACCACGCACAAAGACTGCAAACTGAGCACAGTCCGATATGTCGGTGCTTTCGTCAAGCGCTAGCGAAAATGCAACAAAGCTCTCCGCCTTTTTCCTGAGCTGTGTCTCTAAATCCGCTGCCGTGTCCAGGATTCGACCAGACATTGTTTGCTTCGACAGGCAAACCCTTTCAATTGCCTGCACCTCCCTTGGAAACAAACATTCTGTAACTGCTACCATGCACCATTTTACGAGTGGTCCCACCGAAAACGGCTTGCCACTCGTCGCAATGATGTGAGCGACCCTGTAGCTTGCTCGAATTGCAGATTCAATAGTGTTTTCTCCGCTCTCATTCACCTGAAAATTATAAACGCATCACAGAACACGAACTATCCTGCATGTTTTCATAACCTCCGTATTACGAAACCGTTTTCAAACTTACGTCTCCTGGTATGTCGTTCTTAAGCCTAGCTACCAGTTTTCTGCGTGCAACGCCTTCTACCTCATCGTAGTGCGCTGCGTGAAGACATGTATAATGTCGTTGTATATTGTACCTCTTCACAGAATTAAATACTTTATGACACACAAGACACTGCGGACGACCATCCCTCTCAATGAATAGAAAGATATCCTCCAATATCCAAAGAGATACAGGGCTCCCGCGGCTGGTCATAGCTGTCATTGCACACGGATTATTGCGTCAGTTGAGGCTGCATGCGGCCAGGGGGCAGTGAGTTAGCTTTCCCTCTCCACGCGGGCTCCGAGCTGCCGCAGTGAGCGCAGCGCTCCGGCTCCCTGGAGCTCGGTTGGAACAGTCTGCTTTACACCGTGGATATCTGAATCCATGCGTCCTGCTCCGACTACCGTTTCACATTCAAAATCTGTTAATTCTCGTCATGTGGCCATAATCACGTCGGAAACCTTGTAACATGAAACACCTGAGCACAAATGAAAGCTCCACCGATGCATTGCCCTTTTATAAACTGTGTACGCAGTACTACCACTATCTGTATATGTGCATATCGGTATTGCTTCTGCCACTTCACTGTGAGATTTAACAAGGAGAGCACACGGCAATCGGATTTTTGTATTCTTTTCAGTATTTATGGTACGAGAAGATCAAAATTCGGATATCAACCACACAAAGCAGTTCCGTGCTACTTTCAAAAATTCTGGAGAAAGTCGACAAAAAAAAGTGCGTCGGTAGTTTTTGGTCGTCATAAATACTAACAGTTTTGTTTCAGATTTTGATTGACACTGTAGCCGTCAGGATGTGCTGGTCGTCGTGTGGGAACGTAATCACGGCATACATCATGCTTCGATAGCCAAAACCTTGTAAAGCGCTTTGTTGTTCAAAAGAACCAGCGCGTTCATGAATGTTGTTGTTATGCCGACGCAGCGTCTCCGTGAGCAGCTAGTTTATCGCTTTTATTCAGCCGTGTCAGGTGCAGCAGTTTCCCCCAGATTTCGTCGCCACGTACCCAGCCATGCCCTCCACCGCCGCCACATTAATTAGCTGTCGCGTCGTGCAGCGTGCAGAAGACAGCTTCTCCGCTCTGTATGTGCGAGCGTGCCAGCTCTTCCATTGACGGGCGGACGCTTTTGCGCGACATTCACCCCTTTGTCTGACAGTGTGTTAATTGAAACCGGTTATCCACGAAAACAGTTCCGGTCAGCCAGTTCCCATGAGCGGTCATTAAAATTACAATAACGTGACACACTTCAAACTCATCTGAATTGAAGTAAAAGCTTGAATATGCAAATGATCAGCATTTTACCGCCCCCCTCCGAATAAAGCAGGTACGGCCACCTCAATTTATATTCTACGTTGAATACAGCATGGCTGTTCTGCTGATTTCAACTGTAAGCCCCGACTGGAAGTGGAGGGCCGGCCGGGGTGGCCGAGCGGTTCTAGGCGCTACAGTCTGGAACCGCACAACCGCTACGGTCGCAGGTTCGAATGGCTCTGAGCACTATGGGACTCAACTGCCGTGGTCATAAGTCCCCTAGAACTTAGAACTAGTTAAACCTAACTAACCTAAGGACAGCACACAACACCCAGCCATCACGAGGCAGAGAAAATCCCTGACCCCGCCGAGAATCGAACCCGGGAACCCGGGCGTGGGAAGCGAGAACGCTACCGCACGACCACGAGATGCGGGCCGCAGGTTCGAATCCTGCCTCGGGTATGGAAGTGTGTGATGTTCTTAGGTTAGTTAGGTTTAAGTAGTTCTAAGTTCTAGGGGACTGATGACCTCAGAAGTTAAGACCCATAGTGCTCAGAGCCATTTGAACCATTTTTTTTGACTGTGCGCTGGAGTGGGTCAGCTGGAAGATGGCTATAGCTCGTGCTGAACTATTTTATGGTCAAGAGGACCACGCCGTTGTATTCTTACAGTTTGAGGCTAGCAACTGGCCTTAGCTCGTGCTGAACACCATTGTGATCAAGCAAATCACATCATGGTGTTGCTGCAGTTATAAGTCGGCAAGTGGCAGCAGCTCGCATTGAAATCCTGTGGGGTCAAGAGGATACTGGCCGTAGCTCACACTGAACTCCATTGCAGTCAAACAGAGCAATCTGTAGTTGCGCTTCAGTTACACGCTGGCAAGTCGCCGTAGGTCGTGCTGAACTCCGTTGTAGTCAAGCGGACCAGACCGTAGTGTCGCTGCAGTTAGAGGTCGCCAACTGGCCGTAGCTCACCCTGAACTCCGTTGCACTCAAGCGCAACACGCCATAGTGTTGCTGCAATTAGAGGCTGTAGCTCGAGCTGAACTCCGTCACAGTCAAGCAGAGGACACTCTACTTTTGGTGCAGTTAGAGACCAAAAAGTTGCTGTAGCTAGCACTGAACTTCGCTGCCCTTTATTGGACGATACCGTAGTGTTGCTGCAGCTAGTGGCCGGGAATTGGCCACACTCACGCTGAACTCTATTGCAGTCAAGCGGACCCTGCAGTAGTGTTGCTGCAGCTAGATGCCATCTGTTGGCTATAGACTCGTTCTGAATTCCTTTGCACTAAAGTGGACCCCAAGCTCTAGCTGGAGGCCAGGAACTGGCCATAGCTCGTGATGAACTCCACTATGGACAGACTACTCCAAAGTGTCGCAACAGTCAGACACAGGCAAGTGGCCGCAGCCTGCGCGTGCTCCGTTCCAGTCAAGGACACGATGCTGTAGTGTTGCTGCAGTTACAGGCTGGCAGCTGGTCATAGTTCACACTGTACCCTGTTGTGGTCCAGTGGACCACCTTGTCGTGTCGCCGCAGTTAGAGTCAAGTGGGACTCGCTCTAGTGTTGCTGCAGTTTGCCGCAAGCAAGTGGCCGTAGACTGTGCTGAACTCTGAAGCACACGAGTGGCCGTTGTTCAAGCTGAACTGGAGCTGCAGTCAGTTGGTTTGAGTGACAGCATAGCCCACAGCTTCTGACATTGCCTCACGATGCCACTACATATGCGAATTAAATGTGAACGGTTAAACTTGTAGCTCCTGAGTACTTTTCTGGCATGCGCTGCTTGAATCATTTAACTGAAATGGGAGGAATTGTATACAGAAATTAACCGTTGTTCTGTGAATTGTAATCATAGCTCTATGGAATGGCCCTTAGATAAAATCACCGTTACGCCAGCCAAGTCATCCTGCCGTAGATACTTATTGCTGCGGATCGTTACTCATCTACAAATCCATTGTTGGGAGTACTGCTACAGATGTTTCAGACATATCAGCTGAATAAGAATGAAAGAGAGTGACTTCTGAGATTCAAAATGGACTTTTGGAGAATAAGGATAAAGGAAAATGATTAAGACGTGACCTCCCGCCGATGACGACGTCCTTACTGACGTACAAGCTCAGACAGGGAAAGAACAGGACAGGAAATCGGCCTTTCCATTAGGAGGGACCAGTCCCAGCATTTGTTTTAAGCTGTTTAGGAAAATCGCGGAAAAGCTAAATTATGATTAGTGGACTGGGATTCAAACAGCCATCCTCCCGAAAATGAGTCCAGTCTGCTTACCACAGCGCCACCTCGTTCGATATTTGGAGAAAAAGTTATGGCATTTCAAGGACGGAGCATGCGAATCATTGTATCGTAGTGTATTGTATGGAACTGGGCACCTAGAATCGACGGAGTGGCTCTGTCCCCGCCTTAGCCCTCAGTGGTTCACAACCCCACAACAGCCTACAGCATCCACTCACCCCACCACCGCTCCACACCGAACCCAGAGTTATTGTGTGGTTCAGCCCCCAGTGGAACCCCCCCCCCCCCTCCCCAAATACCGGAAACGTCTCACAACAGACGAATGTAACCCCAATGTTTGCGTGTTAATTACGGTGTACGCGTACGTGGAGAAAGTGTTTACGCAGCAATCACCGACATAGTGATAATAAGGGGAACAAGCACGCATTCGCCGAGGCAGATGGAAAACCGCCTTCGCCCTAAAAACCATCCACAGACTGGCCAGCAGACCGGACCGCGACACTAACCCGCCTGGCGGATTCCTGCCAGGGACCGGCACACCTTCCCGCCCGGAAAGCAGTGCGTTAGGCCGCACGGCTAACCGGGCGGGAATGCGAAGCATAATAATATGAGTTATTGTGGGAGTCAGTAAGACGATAACACATGCAACAGAAACAAATTGCACAGGAAACAATTTGCACAGGAAATCTGCAGCGCTCAAAATTCAGTCGACATACACATATTAATCATGAAGACCTTACTGCCTGACGCCAATTGCAGATGGGAGAAAATCCGATCCATATGTTTGCGTAGTAAAATTACATAAAAAAGTATCTGGTTGATGTATTTCTTCCACAGCTCGAGTGTTTGTCTGCTGGATGTGGCTTTCAGGAAGAAACACAGGCTGCGCACGCATAGAGCTGTTACTGTTCCGCTGTCAGTACGTATGGACAACGTATAACATTCCGTTTTATTCTAAATGATCAGTTGACGGAGATGTGGATGCACATATGAAAAAGACGTGGCTGCGAGGGAAGTAGCCATATTACTCTATTATTTTTATTGTTCTTAGAGGCTCCTTGTACAGTAAGTCTGAATTTGAGGGTTTCACATTCGAAATCGGTATGTTCTGGGGTTTCTTATACTGTAAATAGGTGGCTCAGTCGAAAATTTAAAATAGGTAATTAGAAGTGTGCTGCATACTTCTTTAAACTTAAATGTACAGGTTTTCTGTCAAAAGCGACTGCGAGAATGAAAATTCTGTGCTGTGAATACGTGCGGTTTCGGTTTCTTTCTCGCAGTCAGTCTTAGCTACAACATCAAAACATTTAAACGTATAGCACCGTTCCAGGAGAACAATGACTTAACTGACAAGATGAATAATTTACAGGAGAGGCAGACAACCAAACGACATGATTTGAAAACTTCATAAAACAACAATAAAATTATCTATGGATTTGGAAGTTGGCCTAACTGTGACACTAAGTATTCCCTAAAAAATACAAAAGTTATTTCCTTCAAACATCATCCAATTCAACCTGTTGCAACCCTTTAAGTAAATGTGCCATTGTTCTTCCGACATTGTTATCGAAATTTAACAAATACGACCAAAGAAGGTGTGTGAAAAAAAGAAGTATATCTCTAAACCATAATTTTTTAGTAATTAAAACTTCCGGGCTAAGAGGCCGTGGTCCAATAGTAGAAATACTTCTTCCTGACGTCTCGTTGCCAGCTGCGGGCAACATCATCAGAGGTGAGTCTAAGATGTCGTAGACCACGGCCTCTTAGCCCGGAAGTTTTAATTACTGAAGACGCCGGCCGTGAAAACCTACACGCTGATAATTTTTTGTTCGCTCTTACAGTTTCATTGTTTTATTATCATTTTTTGTTATTTGCGTCTTATAACTGACATAAAATAATATACTAAGTGAAATA
Organism: Schistocerca nitens; assembly: GCF_023898315.1. Taxonomy (NCBI): domain Eukaryota; kingdom Metazoa; phylum Arthropoda; class Insecta; order Orthoptera; family Acrididae; genus Schistocerca; species Schistocerca nitens. The sequence goes on from NC_064615.1 coordinate 953,070,215, forward strand.
AAGAACTTCCAAATGACATAAAAGCAACAAAGAGAATCATAGAAGGCCTTATAATATTTAGGAATGATGTTTCTGCTAACCATATTGTTTAAATCTTGAATTTTGTTTCCTGAGAGCGACATTTTTGTAGTATAAGCGGGTTTCAGATACAAATTACTCCCATCTACATTCCCTATTAGACGCCTCTTTCTCCCTTTGAACTGAACTTGTCACCACTCGAACTGTTTGTAGCTGTTCTTATACTGAAACACATCACTTCCCTTTTCACATCGAAATAATTTAATTTCGGACACTTTGAAAATACTCCCGTCAACATCCTTGGCAGAGCCATCTCATCATGCAAAGCTTTAATGTCATGGAAATCTGAAAAACCCATTTCTCTAAGATGTGGCGGATATCCCTTCTTTTTTGCATTTCGGATGAGTGATATGTAGTGATCAGGTACATAAAATGGCCCTGACTTCTTAGCACTCTTAACTGCTCTCTATGATGCTGTGGACTGCGTCTCCCTCGTTCTGGGTGTGACCACGAATCAAATACTTGTGCGTAACGGACTGAACATCCAGCCTTGTACGTTGCAATCATGTATCTGAAATAGAAGAGAATGAACATTTTAATCAAAGTGGTTTCTACAATAGAAACATTTTGTTATATGATTTCTGCGAATCACAGTCTGAGTTTACGGTACTTACTTGTTAATCTGTTGCCCTTCACAATTGTCTTCGATAACTCTTCAAGATATTGTAAGAAACGAGTTGCTATTTCACCCACGCCTCTGTTTCCAATGCCCTCGTGCCAAAAAAACAGTTCCAGTCTCAGTGACATGCAACAACTTATGATCCCAGCTGATTTACCCATTCATATTCATTTACAATAACATTAAAGTAGGCTTCAGACAGAGGGGGGCGGGGGCGGAGGGAGGAGAAGAGGTAGACATAGAGTATAGGAGAAGGACATCGAGAAAGAGGGGGGACAAGGAGGTAATGGACAGAGAGAGAGAGAGAGAGCGACGAGGAGATGGACAGAGACAACGGGATCAGGAGATCAGGGCATATATCCAATTCCAAACATATTCAGCAACTGCGAAGCATTGCTGGTTCGCTAGTGTTATATAACTTAAAGCGAAATATCAAAACTGAATACCTCAGACATCTGCTGCATAACAAGTTGTATAAAGCTTAAGACTGCACCTATAAAAAGACTTTATAATCGAAGTTGTTGCTATGTTGACACGGCTTTTCATATTTTTTACATGAGGTGAAACTTAACAATTCAACTAATGTAATTTTCAGCTGTAGTTGGGTCTAGCATTCATTAATGGAAGAGACGAAAAGTGCATGGAATGTGATTGCCCAAAAAATTAAAATATGAAGAAGTGAACAATACAAGTTCCTGTGGCAGGAAGGGAGACTGACCCTCGCAAGTGTCATCCTGTCCTGCGCTTTTGGGTACAGCGCCATACTAAACCATTCGAAGTATACGCTGTGCTATCCCATCCGAGTGTTGCACTCAGGTATAGCGCTGTACTGTACCATCCAGCTAACCCTGTCTGGGTATCACATTCGGGTACAGCGCTATACCGTACCGTCCAGCTGAAGCGCTGAACTATCCTGTACATAAGGGTGGCACTCACGAGGGGCAGTCTCCCTTCTAAGACAACGGTACGTCATGCACATCCTGCGTCCCCATGAGTTACCTCTCATTTGACAGTACTGTGGCGCCATTTTTCAAGAGGACGACGTTTGTCCACACATGGCACGGATCTCTATGAACTTTATGCGTAATATTGAGGTATTCCCATAGCCAGAAAGATCCCACACATGTCCCCGATCAGAAATGTATGGCAACAGTTCCCAGTACCAGTATATCGGAGACCAATTACAACAGCTGCGGGCGAGCCTGTCTCACGAGAGGATGCAACATATTTATGAAATCCTTCCCAACCGAATCAGTGTATGCATCCAGGCCAGGGTTGGCTCTTCGAGTTTGTTTTCAGGGGGGATGTCCACCTCGACCTTCTCGAATGCCAGTCTATCGTCTTCACCACAACACCAACAGAAGTAACTGAAATTCAAGATGCCCTAAAACTCTTAATGCCTGTAGATGTGTTTTGGGACAATTATAGAGAAAATCTTATACCAACAGCTCTGTTCATAATAAGGCGGAATAAAAAATGAAAGCCAAGAATAAAAATAAAACCGTTGGTGAAAAATGGTTAACGGTCACTGAGATATTCAGCATAATGGTCTTGTAAGTTGCAATCGGAAAAAGAATTTAAAAAGGTAGATAGCAGTGACAAAGGTCTTAACATAGAAATCTGTTTACTTACTCGCCAGTCCAGCGAGTCATAGCACGAAATCGTGGTTCAGACAGAAGAATCCTCAGAGGAAAACACGTGACATAAATTATCTATATAAGACCGGGTCATGCTTGTTACTCTAGACGTCAGTAAAGGAACTGGGTGATAGATTTCCCAGATCTAGTAACTAGTCAGAAGACGCAGAGATATGGTCCTAAATATACACTAAATATGCTTCGCATCGAAAATAAAACTGTGCGAATATCTATTGAAAATGCGATTATCGAACTTAACGTACCTTGTCAGAAGTCAATACAAATCTCTAGCAGGTCAAATAGCGAAGTTTGTTAACTATCCATGTACAAAATAATTGAATATTGTAGATTTAACTGTGTTTAAGTAATTTTAGAAATCAGTTTTTGTGATCACGCCTGATATTGACATTTGAAAAGCGTTAATTGTTTTTTCTATTCCCTCTTTATCTTCGAGCAAGTTCCGTTAAAATTTTTTGTTTCATAAAGGAACATTAGGTAGAAATATGTTGATTTTAATTATGAATGACCATGTACTATTATTATATGACTGACAGTTCCTGTTAATTGGTTGTTTCTTCCAGAAACAATCCAACAGAAAAACAGTGGACCCCCTCGGTCCTTGTTATCTCTAAAAGAGAAACATCCCATTTCGTAGTTGCAAAAATGCTGCAGCACGTGAACATTCGCTGCATCAAATAAATCGTTTGTTAAAAGATTGTAGACATACAGAAACTGCAAGTCGGACTTTCCTAGATAATATTTCCTTATATGTTGTTTCACAGCTTCATTACTTCATACGTCTTCAGTGAATGTACCGTTTGCGATTTTACCACTCAGTATGAGCTGTTAGCAGTTCTAGCAGTTTTGTTTTCTTCTTCCAGGTAAGCCAGTTTTCCTGCAGTCGTGGAGCAAATGCTTCAGCACTTCAGACAGATGTTGCCTGTTCCACGTGCTTACAGCAAATTTCTCTTGGTAAGTGATTTCTTTTCCTGCTTATAGCGTAATAGAAGTTTCAGAATTGGGATTAAATTTCTGGATGAAAGGAAAATTCCCTGGTGATATTGCTGTCCTCTGCCAAAGTGGTTAAGTATTGCAGGACCCGTTGAATGGAGTGAGCAGTCATACTGAGCGTAGAATACGCATTCAGAAAAAAGACAAAGAAAGACTGAGGAGCAGAAATGAAAGTGTAACGACGTCAATATTGGGAACCATGTAGAAGACTAAGAAATTCTGCTACCTTGAAAGAAACATAACGTTTGACGGACGAAGCGAGGACACAAGAAGCAAAAAGATACAGGCGAAGAGAACATTCCTCGTAAGGAGAAATCTGTTAGTACTGAACATAGGCTTTAATTTAAGAAGAAATTTCTATGAATATACGTCTGAAGCATAGCTTTGCAAGGAGTCGAATCGTGCACAGTGAGTAAACCGCAAAAGGAGAGAATCCCAGCGTTTGAGATGTGATCCCACTGAAGAACACTAAGAATTAAGTGGGCCGATGAGAAAAGAAGAAATTCTGCGGAGAATCGTCGAGGAAAGGAATGTGTCGTAAACACTAAATGGAAAATTGTATGGTGTGGTAGAACATGAGTTAAAACACAGGGATGAACATCCATTGTAACGGAGGGAGTCCTAGACGACAAAAATTGTAGAGAAAGATGGAGGTTAGATGCAACAAATAATTTAGGACGTTGCGTGTAGAAGGCGAGATGTGACGATCGCAACAGGAGAGGAAATCGTGGCAGACAGTATCGAAATAATCACAAGACTGATAATTCCAAAATGGAGAAAAAATGCACAGATTTTAATAATTGCAGCAGACGTAAGAGTTGTAAGCAAAAAAGAGAAATGATTGTTAGTTATCACCAATATAAGTGGGATATTCCAGATAAAGTTTCACACCCATATGCGAAACTGCAAAAATTGTGTAATGCACTATTGCGCCTAATTTATAATACTGTAAAGACATATCGAAGATGATAAGGATATTTTATGCCTTTCTCGCTTTTTATCAAGATTTCCTTGTGATACAAAAATAAACTACCCATACCGCACGTATAGATTCAATAATTCCTTAAGTCGGTAACACCACAATCTCGCAAGACTTAACTGAAGCCATGTCAGCATTTTTACTTAGGAGAGATCGCATCAAGGCGCGTGCCATCGAAGAGTTGACCCCGAGAGGAGATTAACAGTTAATTACCTATCAGATGGCATCAGAGCCAAAAGCTGTACTGATAAAAAAATCTCGGATAAAATAAATAAAAAATTATCTTCTTACAATGGCAAAAATATCTGCTTCAAGTTAAGAATTAGATTAGCTTGACTGGAAGAAAATCCTGCTAGAGGAAAAAAAATGTTGTTTTAATAAAGGGACGTTGAGATACGTTCGCCTAGCTGTTAGAACACAAAATAAACTTTTTTGTTGAGGGACGGGCGCTATGTTATTTTCTGAACTAACTAGATCGTGTAATAGCTTTGTGTCCGTGAAGTGTTGCTGCGCATTATCGAGGCGTGAACATTTCCGTAATAAATTCCAAGGAATGGGGTAACTTGGGCTTTACGGTGCCGTAAAACGAGGGGAAACAAACTGTAATTATGTAACCTTCAGACAATTTATTCCGTACCGTTTATCAAAAACCTTTCAGTAGAAACCATAAAAAAGAAACAGTCCGTAATTAGATTACGTAAGTCATTTCGAAAGAGAGATTAACACCGTGCGTAAGTATTCAACAGTGAATACAGAATGCAGTTCACCAAAGGCTTCTTGTGGTTTACTAAATTACGTGATAGAAGTTAGTCTGTCATGTTGGCTCCCTATTTTCCGGTTTTACACGGTTACAGAGGTTTTTGTTCCAGTGTACAGCGTATAATTTAAATTTTTTAGTGCTCCCTATTCCTGTATCATTGTTGCTAGGATTCGACATATCATACTTAATGAAACAGAGAAAGGAATGCTTGTTATCCAGGCGCCTTGTCATTAAATGTAGCATGATTAAACGGAGAGCTATTTCATGGCACATTTATTTGACTTGGATATTTTGAACGTATTTATTCCCTGAACAGACAGGATAATATTTCATTCACAAGATGCCTAGCAGGACCCAATATCCTAGAATTTTTGGCACCAGCTCAGCTCTCAAATTATATATTAAATGCGTATCCAATTCCTTTCTTCTCTGAATCTCTCAGGAATGTTGTATTAACGTCGCTATAACCGTTTCCGAGACTGGCAGCGTGGGAGGATAAGAACCTGAGGACACGGAAGAAAACAATATCTTTTATTCCCCTCTTTCCCTATTTTCTTAGGCACTCAGCTTTATTTTATCTTCCACTCTGCTATATTATGCTATCGATCTCAGAGCAAGATGGCCTTGTTTTAAGACTCCCCCCCCCCCACCACCCTAAAAGGATGTGGGGGACGCAGTCTATCTCGTCTTCTTACAGACAACGTGACCAGAGCATTTGTCGCGTTATGAGAAGCCTGTGTTCCGAGTACACATCCGTTTGAGGTGTAGTTCACTAACTGAAGTAAATTGTACGAACAGCTATTAGTGGACATTAATATAACGTGTGTCCCACCTTCACCTTTATGACCGCTTGAACACTGCTTGGGAGACTTTCTGCGAGGTGCCTGAATTTCTGTGGAGGAATGGCAGCCCATTCTTCATCAAGAACCTAAACGAGAAAAGGTGTAAGTAGGCTGTTTATGTCTTTGTATGTTGGCAGCGCTTAGTAGCGCTCTGCATTAATAACTCTGACAGCGCTGTACGCACTCTGTAAGAGACTCTATGGCTGGTCGGACTAGCACTTGGAGGTGAACAGCCAGCAGTGATGGAACTCGGGAGCGAGTAGTTAAAAAAAATGGTTCAAATGGCTCTGAGCACTATGGGACTTAACATCTGTGGTCATCAGTCCCCTAGAACTTAGAACTACTTAAACCTAACTAACCTAAGGACATCACACACATCCATGCCCGAGGCAGAATTCGAACCTGCGACCGTAGCGGTCACGCGGTTCCAGACTGAAGCGCCTAGAACCGCACAGCCACACCGGCCGGCCGGAGCGAGTAGTCAGCAGTGATGGAGGTTTGAGGTTAATAATTATCAGTGTTGGATGTTTGCAGTATTAGCTCTAGCGGACGGACTAAATGTATTTCTGTCATGGAGGAATTGAGATTTATTACTGATGATATATATATTTGAACTGGTTGTCACATAATCAAGGTAAAATCTGCTAAATACATTGTTTGCTCTCCAACAAAATCTTTCCTTTGCTAATCACACGGCTATTAGTAGTTAGAGCCTACAGTAGTTAGAATCTTTTATTTAGCTTTATTGGTGTTTTCTGCATTGCTGTAGTTCGTGTAATGAAGATGTATGATTTGTGTGTGTAATGAAGATATATGATATGTGTGGATTATTGTTAGGATTTCCTCTTATTCAGGGCCATTCTTTTGAGTTAATTTTAAAGCACTCAGATCGCGTTGCCGTTGTATATTGTGAGTAATTAATGAATAGGAAAAGTGTGAGTTGTCTTTGTCAGGGAAATTTCTGTATGTCATTATGAAATAAAAAAAATTTAAGACTTAGTTTCAAAGGTACCGATTGTGGACGCTGACGTTTGTAGCGAATTTGACTTTCTATCTCATCCCAAAGGTATTCCATTCGGTTCGGGCCGGGATTGTGGGTAGGTTAGTCCATTACAGAAACATTAGTGTCCGTAGATATTGCCTCACACATGCTGCTTTGTGACAAGGTGCATTGTCATGCTGAATCAATCACAGTCTCCTAACTGTTCTTCTACTGTACGCGTTATACAATGCCGCAAAATGTGTTCATATCCTTCCACATTTAGCGTTCTCTTAAGCTCAATAAGGGGGCACACCCCAACCACGAAAAGCACCCCTATGCCGTAATACCACACTTTCCGTTGGCACTACACATGATGGTAGAAAAAGTTCCCCAGGAATCCGCCAAAATCTTCCATCGGATTGCCACAGGGTACAAATTGATTCATCACTGCAAATCACTCGCTTCCAGTCACCCACTGTCTAGTGACTAGTGCTCTTTACACCACCTCAAGAATCTCTTAGCACTGTCAACAGAAATCTGCTTATGAGGACCTGGTGTATCATCATACCCCACTGTTTTTAACTCTCTACGCACGGTCATTGTATTGGTCATTGTATTGGCTGAACCGCTGCTTTTGGAACTCACGAGTGATTCCTTACGCTGTTTTCATGCAATCGTTTACAACCACCCTCCGCAAAGTTCGGCGGTCACTGTTCGTCAGTACATGAGGTGTACCTGGTCTTGGTATCAAAAGTCCACTTGGCCAGCTTTCGAAGGGTTCAAATGTCCGTGATGGATTTATTACTCAGTGACATCCAACGACTGGTCTACCTTAGAAGTCAGTGAGCTACCTCGAGCGACCCAGTCTGTTGTTACCACTTCTTTACGGACAACACAGTACTTCCCACCTCCTTTCATACGGGCGGGTCCGCCTCTCATGATACGAGGGGTGTTCGGAAAGCAAGGTCCGATCGGTCGAGAAATGAAAACCACAGTGAAATTCAAAAAAAATTGTATTCGCAACAGTTAGCCACACCTTCCAGCTACCTCTCTAAATAGTCGCCGCTCCGACTAAGACATTTGTTGTGGTGTTGTACAAACTTTTCAGTACCCACGTCACAGAAAGCAACCGCCTGTGCTTTCCGCCAATTCTCTACGCTGGTCTGCCTTTCGTTGTTTGTGCTAAAATGTTCTCTTCGCAGCTAGCGGTTCATGTGAGCAGAGATGAAGAACGGAGGGTGCCAGTTAAGGGCTGTATTGTGGGTGATCAAACACTTCCCATCGAAAACGCTCCTGCAGAACGCGGCTGAAAATTCTCTTGAAGAAAGAAACGCATGACGTTTATGTTATGTTGGCTGCATTGCTGCGAACGAAATCTCTCACCAGATCCACGTACTTGGTGAGATTCACTGTTGTTTTACGCATTTCTATCGTGTTCACTTTGTCCTCGGAAATGGAAATAGCGACGTGAAGCGATCGACAGGCACACTGAAGACACTGCCCAACACATCTGTGCAAAGTTCCACCAGATTTTCACAGTGGTTTTCCATTTCGCGCCTAATCGGACCTTACTTTCCGAATACGCCTCGTATCTAGCGGTCAGTGCCGCATTACATGGGGGTGGCGGGAACTTTTGATCAGGAAATGTATACGCAGTCCTCCTGGAACGTGAGAAGCGTTTTTGTTGAGCCCTCTTTCCTAAGAGCGCATGGATTGCTTATTTACGCTGATTCCTGCAACTTTCAGTTGCCGATTTACAGGGTGATCAAAAAGTCAGTATAAATTTGAAAACTTAATAAACCACGGAATAATGTAGATAGAGAGGTAAAAATTGACAAACATACTTGGAATGACATGGAGTTTTATTAGAACGAAAAAAAAAAACGAAGTTCACAAAGTGTGCGACAGATGGCGCTGGACAGCAAAACGTCAGTAACTGCTACCGTGACTGGTGAGAGGTACGCCAATATGTTACTGAATCGCGTCATCCCCAGCCTGGCTGATAAACACCTGCTGGAACGTACGATGTTTATGCAGGATGGCGCTCCACCCCATATTGCTCGACGCGTGAAAGATCTCTTGCGGGCGTCGTTTGGTGATGATCGTGTGCTCAGCCGCCACTTTCGTCACGCTGGCCTCCCAGGTCCCCGGACGTCAGTCAGTGCGATTATTGGCTTTGGGGTTACCTGAAGTCGCAAGTGTATCGTGATCGACCAACATCTCTAGGGATGCTGAAAGACGACATCTGGCGCCAATGCCTCAGCATAACTCCGGACATGCTTTACAGTGCTGTTCACAACATTATTCCTCGACTACAGCTATTGTTGAGGAATGATGGTGGACATATTGAGCATTTCCTGTAAAGAACCTCATCTTTGCTTTGTCTTACTTTGTTATGCTAATTATTGCTATTCTGATCAGATGAAGCGCCATCTGTCGGACATTTTTGAACTTAAGTATTTTTTTGATTCTAATAAAACCCCATGTCATTCCAAGCATGTGTGTCAATTTGTACCTCTCTATCTACATTATTCCGTGATTTATTCAGTTTTCAAATTTATACTGACTTTTTGATCACCCGGTACATTGATTGCTGCAACTTTGTAAGGTGCCTGAAGGTGAAGCAACGCGATCCTTTACTGCACACAGGGTGGAAAGTTAACATAAGTAAACGTAGGTGAGTGATAAAAGTAAAATAAACAAATGAAAAATATTCATATCCCTCTGTCACGCCTTTCTTTAACTGACGTCACAACCGTCTTCTATCATCTAGGAAGCTGTATTCTGAACAATAGATTAAACTTTGAAGCAGTGGCGTTTCGTAAACTCTCGAACGTCGTAGATACTTGGCGGTGTCCGTTTACTACCGTTGACTAAACATCCTTCTAAAGGGACATTACGGCAAGTTTTCAAAATTCTGTTGTTTCCGTCAATTAGGCCTTTAGTGCAGCACGGGAGCGTTTGTAGCGGGTTGTAGCATTCAGACGATTTGTAATGTCAGATCTTTTCTTTTCCACCTGCATGCTCTTCGGCAAAAACTTAGGAAAAATGCGAGTTTAGTTTGGTTAAAAAATCATACTAATAAACCTTTTGGAAGTTTTATGTAAAACTTACGCAGACGGCAGTCTATTTGCTAAGGTGGAATAGTTACCTAGGAATCTTAGCTAAATACTGAGTTGCGAAATGCTTGTGATGAAAAGTTATCGAAAAACAAGGCAGTGGTATATTGGATATATTCAAAAAATGTGTGTGAAATCTTATGGGACTTAACTGCTAAGATCATCAGTCCCAAAGCTTACACACTATTTCACCTAAATTATCCTAAGGACAAACACACACACGCATGCCCGAGGGATGGCTCGAACCTCCGCCGGGACTAGCCGCACAGTACATAACTGCAGCGCCTTAGACCGCTCAGCAAATCCAGCGCGGCTATTGGAAATGTCTTCGAAGTTTTTCGAGCGGCGCCCTAGTATTAAAGATTTGCTGTGATCATGCCACTTAATTTTTTAGTAACTGGAATTATGGAAGATTACAGTTTACCGTCCCAGCGACAACGATGCCATTACAGATGAAATTCGTATAAGACAAAGACAAGAAAACGCAACGTTTGATATTTTAAATTTAGCATCTTCCCATTGCCCTTAATCGATTCAGTGAAGCCGGATGAGACAATTCTGAGTGAACATTGGGGGATCTGAACTTTATTTCCACCGAATGTGAATCCAAAGTCTTAATCACCGGGCACCTCGCAGCATCTTTGTCTGCCCATACCATTTTTCGGGTTCTTTTGTCTACTCAGGCGATAATTTGGAACCGAAGTGTCATCCCTACAAAAAATCTGTATTATCTTTGATCGTCACCTTAGCTGGTTCCAACAGTTTTTAGACACATCTGACGGTTACCCATCTCCTTGCTTCATAGAGGACGTTTATATTTCTCGCGCAGGTTAAAGTAATAGTCGCACGCACCACGCAGTAGCCATGTTGGATACGTGAATTAGACACTCAACTGCGGCCACAGTTAGCTGTGACGAGGGGTGCTGTATTGTTATTTCGATTGTCGAGCCCATCGTTGGTTGGATGCATTTCTCCAATCAGTTGTCAGCTCTCTTCCTGATTTCAGACTGCCTGCTACATCCATCACCAACGAATCTCTTTGTTACATACGGTGTTCAACAATTCCTATTACAGATTCTAGGGACTGTAGAGAGGACTTCGAACATAAAATTTTGGCAGGAAAGCCGTCTCTCCGATTCAGGCTTTCATACACACGGTTTACAGACTCTGGTGTGTGTTGAGTAATTTCTGCTGCTGCCAGAACTCGTGGTAGTTGTTCTTCCGTGTTTGCAGTCTTATACACAAGCTTCTTCATATGAATCCACAAGAAAAGTGATGGAAACTGAAGAAATGAGTTAAAATACACTACTGGCCATTAAAATTGCTACGCCAAGAAGAAATGCAGATGATAAACGGGTATTCACTGGACAAATATATTATACTAGTACTTACTTGTGATTACATTTTCACGCAATTTGCGTGCATAGATCCTGAGAAATCAGTACCCAGAACAACCACCTCTGGCCGTAATAACGGCCTTGATACGCCTGGGCATTGAGTCAGACACAGCTTGGATGGCGTGTAAAGGTACAGCTGCCCGTGCAGCTTCAACACGATACCACAGTTCATCAACAGCAGTGACTGGCGTATTGTGACGAGCCAGTTGCTCGGCCACCATTGACCATACATTTTCAATTGGTGAGAGATCTCGAGAATGTGCTGGCCAGGGCAGTAGACGAACATTTTGTTTATACAGAAAGGCCCACACAAGACCTGCAACATGCGGTCGTGCATTATCCTGCTGAAATGTAGGATTTCGCAGGGATCGAATGAAGAGTAGAGCCACGGGTCGTAACACATCTGAAATGTAACGACCACTGTTCAAAGTACCGTCAATGTGAACAAGAGGTGACCGTTACGTGTAACCAATGGCACCCCATATCATCACGTCGGGTGATACGCCAGTATGGCGATGAGGAATACACGCTTCCAATGTGCGTTCACCGCGATGTCGCCAATCACGGATGCGACCATGATGATGCTGTAAACAGAACCAGGATTCATCCGAAAAAAATGACATTTTGCCATTCGTGCACCCAGGTTCGTCGTTGAGTAGACCACCTCAGGCGCTCCTGTCTGTGATGCAGCGTCAAGGGTAACCGCAGCCATGACCTCCGAGCTGATAGTCCATGCTGCTGCAAACGTCGTCGAAATGTTCGTGCAGTTGGTTGTTGTCTTGCAAACATCCCCAGCTGTTGACTCAGGGATCGAGACGTGGCTGCACGGTCCGTTAGAGCCATGCCGATAAGATGCCTGTCATCTCGACTGCTAGTGATACGAGGCCGTTGGGATCCAGCACGGCGTTCCGTATTACCCTCCTGAACCCACCGATTCCATATTCAGCTAACAGTCATTCGATCTCGACCAACGCGAGCAGTAACGTCGCGATACGATAAACCACAATCGCTATAGGGTACAATCCGAGGTTTATCAATGTCGGAAACGTGATGGTACGCATTTGCACCCGGGCCTCCTCTTTTACTAGGCAGGAATACTAGCCATTACACGCCTGCAGCACTGTAGCCAAACGTGCTGCACGGACTACCAAAGTCCAGTGCCCTGTCTAGTACAAATTTCAATCCGCTCAAATTTTAATTCATTTCTTCAGTTTCCATCATTATCGTAGATAAAGAGGAGACTCAAATGTCTCCAGGAAAATTTAATTATAGGAAACACAAGCGACAGTGGAGGCCAAGGAACTAGTGTACGTCGGCCTAGCCACCTATCACCGTATGTTTGACTGAGATGTTCGCAGGCAAAATGTGCGGATACTCCATCGTGCTGGAACCACATTCGCTGACAGAGTGACATTGGTAAATCTTCCAATAATTCCACTAGTACCTGTTACAGGAAAGTCAAGTAAGAGGGAACCGTTAAGACTCGGTTTGTATACTTACCATGAACCGGTAGATTTGAAAGTGATCCCCTCTTCAAATTTTTATATTCAAACGGTACACTTCCGTACATCAGTTCCTTCATGAAACTTTAACTCCTAGGTCCCCTCTGCACTTCGTAGAAGTCGTAATACGCATTGTGAAACACCGTGTATACTCAGAAGCTCATTGAATACAAATTAGTCACTTCAGTGCACACATACAGATCAATCGCTAAGGCTTTACGTATGGCGAGTGACGTCCTCAACCGCGCACCGTTTGCCTCTATATGAGCATAGAGCAATAGCGATCAATGAGACAGACACATAAGTTTCAAGCGGACATTGTACGTAAACATGGATAAATGAGAGGCCGTGAGAGAGTGGCAAAAAGGGCTAACCGTGTTTGGCCGTGCCAATGGTTCAAATGGCTCCAAGCACTACGGGACTTAACATCTGAGGTCATCAGTCCCCTAGACTTAGAACTACTTAAACCTAACTAACCTAAGGACATCACACATCCATCCCCGAAGCAGGATTCGAACCTGCGACCGTAGCAGCAGCGCGGTTCCGGACTGTAGCGCCTAGAACCGCTCGCCCACAACGGCTGGCCCGTGCCAATGGCCAAACTCTGTGTGAAGCTCCTGGATTTGTTGGTGTTTCGCGTCGGACTGTTCAGTGCGTCAGCAAGCAGTGGTGTAACACACGTGGCAAAGAAACACGACTTCATAATTATGGTCGGGAAAAAATCCTGACTGAGAAGGACCGGAGGCGCGTTTCACGGCTTGTGAATCAAAATCGCTTCCAAACTCGACGGGAATTGTTGCAGGCAGTGAATGAAGGTCCATCCCAAGCTGTTGAAGCAAACATTGATACAGGAATTATATGCAATGAACATTTGGAGTCAGTCTCCTCAGAAGGGGTCATAGCTCACACAGTCACATTAATAACGACAACAGCAATGTTCATGGGGCTGGAAAATATACGTGAGTGATTTTCCGAACACACCCCCACCCCATTACATCACGGTTAGCCTGCAAAATCGCCTGACTTGAACCACGTAGCCTTCCCCCCTCCCCCCCCCCCCCACCCATGAACCATGGATCTTGCCGTTGGTGGGGAGGCTTGCGTGTCTCAGCGATACAGATAGCCATACCGTAGGTGCAACCACAACGGAGGGGTATCTGATGAGAGGCCAGACAAACGTGTGGTTCCTGAAGAGGGGCAGCAGCCTTTTCAGTAGTTGCAAAGGCAACAGTCTGGATGATTGACCGATCTGGCCTTGTAACACTAACCAAAACGGCCTTGCTGTGCTGGTACTGCGAACGGCTGAAAGCAAGGGGAAACTACGGCTGTAATTTTTCCCGAGGGCATGCAGCTTTACTGTATGGTTAAATGATGATGGCGTCCTCTTGGGTAAAATATTCCGGAGGTAAAATAGTCCCCCATTCGGATCTCCGGACGGGGACTACACAAGAGGATGTCGTTATCAGGAGAAAGAAAACTGGCGTTCTACGGATCGGAGCGTGGAATGTCAGATCCCTTAATCGGGCAGGTAGGTTAGAAAATTTAAAAAGGGAAATGGATAGTTTGAAGTTAGATATAGTGGGAATTAGTGAAGTTCGGTGGCAGGAGGAACAAGACTTCTGGTCAGGTGACTACAGGGTTATAAACACGAAATCAAATAGGGGTAATGCAGGAGTAGGTTTAATAATGAATAGGAAAATAGGAATGCAGGTAAGCTACTACAAACAGCATAGTGAACGCATTATTGTGGCCAAGATAGAAAAGAAGCCCACGCCTACTACAGTAGTACAAGTTTATATGCCAACTAGATAGTGAAGAGAAAGGTGTATCAAAGCGGAGTGCAGGCTAAGTAGTGTCAAGCCATTAAATTTGATTTTCTCCTATCGAATTCTGAACATACAGATGCTACCGTATGAGACAGTTATGAAGGGGGATAATGGCTTCGGGGATGCCCCTTTCACTGAACGATGATGAGGAGTAGCTAGCTACGAAGTAACGCTTTTGTGAGAGCGTAATCTATCTAATTTATAAGCGTTCATGCTGTTTAGTAAACGATAGTTCAAATCTATACTTACATAAATTCTTTCAAACTTCTTGTCCGATTTTACATGATACTCTAATAAATAATCGGACGGATGTAGACTATAAATTGTTTAAAACAACAGTGTACATGTTTACCGTTAAAACTGACTGTTAGAAAGAATGTGTTGTGCTGTGAAAATTTGCGGTTTCTAGCAGTGGGTTTCAACTACGATAGCAAGGCATTTAAACCATTACACAAACTGTTTATCTCGTATAGTACTCCTATATTGTTTCTTCTTACAATCATTTTTACAGACATTGTGTAAATAACAATGTGCTCTTTTGTTTTCTTCCTCGCAGTCGGTTTTAAAAGAAAACCGGAATATTACGAAAGTTAAGGCTCTGAAATAAACAGAAGTTTCTGGAAGTGTAATAGGAAAGATACAGGAATTACCAATCCATCGATACTGTAGTCGCCATTGCAGACGTAGTTCAGTATCCAATATAAACTCTAAATTCAGTGAATCCAGCTGGCTTCACATCAGACAGTTTGAAGCTTAAAGCTGGTGTTCTTCAATATTATCACGCAATCTCAATCCTCAGGGACTTAGTAATGGTACCTGTTTGGGGATTAAAGATACGTGAGGTAATGTCATTGAAGCTACTATCTTCACAGGTTCTACAGCTGGACACATCGCTCTCGCACCCCGTATGCTAATGATCCCATCCGCTTTACCTATTTATTTTAAGCGCCTTTAATTCCAAATCAAGGTTTCGTTTGCAGTAACTATAAACAAAGCACAAGATCAGACTATCAAATATGTAGGAACTGATTTGCAGTCCGTGTATTTTTCGAATGGCCAGTTGTATCTTGGCCTTTCACGAACTGATAGTGCTGAAAACTAGATCTTACTCTCACCATAGAGTATCCAATGTACGAAAAATGGTGTATATTCGGCAGCTTTGGAATTGTATAGTGTACAAAAAGTTAAGAAAGACTTAAAAACAATAAAAGTCGAAAACGAAAACAAAGGAGTCTTTTTCATTCACAATTTACACGATTAATTATGATACCTAGTTCCATACGTCTAAGTGGGTAGAGTCGTAACGATGGACCTCCAGATTAGGACAAGTATCTAACTCCCAAAATATTTAGCAATTGCCGAGTTCACTAGTACAATTATACGTATATTGCACACTGGGATCAAGTGAGCAGACCGAAAATATTAGTTCCAGCCTGGATATTCCTATATCTGCTGCTTCGACTTTATTTGTAATTTTCAGAAGAGTTATTTGATTCAAGCCTATTTATTGTCTAAGAGCATCAATAACAATTTCTCTGCGCATTTAAGTAGAGTCAAGAAAAACGACACATCTTACTTAACAAAATCAAAGCGGTAGAAAAAGAATAAAGGCAGCCGCAACAGAATGTTCAACAGAAGGTTAAGAAAGCACAGCGATCCCTACAACTAATGGAACAAAACACGAAAAATAACACACCGTTGTGCATGATGCAGATTGGCAGTGTGGACAGTCAAAGACAAAAATCAGAATTCATTAGTAAAAATACATTGCTGTAACCAGTGACTAAGTCTACACACATTTAATACACTAAAAATACAGAAAAGAATTAATCTCGCAGTTGCTTATAGTAAGTCAAAGTTGATATTTCTAAAGCCTCATCAATTAACGTAAATATTTTTCCAATAATGAAATGTGGTATTAGTTCTTTGTTACGTTGTCGATAAATTGCTACGAAATTTATTCGAAAGTTAAAACAGTAACCTTGTGCCCCTCATACCAGTCATGACCATCGTTCTATAAGCGTTAATGTTAAGCTATCAATAAGAAATTAATTTCAGTAAGACAGCATAGCGGATATGAATTAATGTTGCCTTTACGTGTAGTAGTATGTTACAAGCTTTTCATCTGATTATATGTGACAACGTGGGTGTGCCCTTATGTTAAGTAATCGGCTATAACCCGGACGCCAGTACGCAAAGCACGGCAACCGTTTTATCAAAAAAACATTAAGAACATTTCAGCATCGTATGCACCAAAAACACTTACAAGAGTGCTGTAACCTAAATGGAAGAACAATTAGCAGAGAATCGGTTTGGTTTTGCGAAAAGAAGGGGACACACTACAGGCAAGAAAGGCACAAGGCAATAGGACTTCTTGCAAAAAGAAACGGCTGTTAAGTGGTAAAAATACGGATCTTGAGACAAGAGAAAGAATCATGAATAGCTATGTATGAAACATAGCTTTCGATTAACCCGAGTCTTGGATGAAACAGAAACGAAAAAAACTTTTTGAACTGTGATGTTACAAGAGACTATTGAAGATCACATAGATTGATTGAGCTGGTAACAAATCATCAAGAAAAAAAAGTTTAGTAAAGAATACAGTGACACGACGAGACTGAATGATCGCACCGTATTATGACATTAGTCATTGCTGAAAACTGTAGTTGAATGGATGGTAGAAGGAAAGGATTCCAGGAGCACACTCATATAAGGTCACTGGATAAAAAATTAGTCACCCCTATACAAATCATTACAATCATTTAATACCATACGATTATGTCCCTGGACTCCGTTACGACGTGAGTCTACAAGGTTGTGCAGGTACGTCACATCCACATAAAGCCGCTCGCTAAGGATTTTATTACGCAGTTCCACCAAGTTGTGGTGATGCTGATGTCGGCGTTCTACCCGCTATTCCAATATGCCCCACAGATTTTCTACGCGGTTCGTTATTGTTGTTGTCTTCAGTCCTGAGACTGGTTTGATGCAGCTCTCCATGCTACTCTATCTTGTACAAGCCTCTTCATCTCCCAGTACCTACCGCAACCTACATCCTTCTGAATCTGCTTAGTGTATTCATCTCTTGGTCTCCCTCTACGATTTTTATCCTCCACGCTGCCCTCCAATACTAAATTGGTGATCCCTTGATGGCTCAGAACATGTCCTACCAACCGATCCCTTCTTCTAGTATAGTTGTGCCACAAACTTCTCTTCTCCCCAATCCTATTCAATACTTCCTCATTGGTTATGTGATCTACCCATCTAATCTTCAGCATTCTTCTGTTGCACCACATTTCGAAAGCTTCTGTTCTCTTCTTGTCTAAACTATTTATCGTCCATGTTTCACTTACATACATGGCTACACTCCATACAAATACTTTCAGAAACGGCTTCCTGACAAGTCTATACTTGATGTTACCAAATTTTTCTTCTTCAGAAACGCATTCCTTGCCATTGCCATTCTAAATTTTATATCCTCTCCACTTCGACCATCATCAGTTATTATGCTCCCCAAATAGCAAAACTCCTTTACTACTTTAAGTGTCTCATTTCCTAATCTAATTCCCTCAGCATCACCCGAGTTAACTCGACTACATTCCATTATCCTCGTTTTGCTTTTGTTGATGCTCATCTTATACCCTCCTTTCAAGACACTGTCCATTCCGTTCAGCTGTTCTTCCAAGTCCTTTGCTGTCTCTGACAGAATTACAATGTCATCGGCGAACCTCAAGGTTTTCATTTCTTCTCCATACCTACTCCGAATTTTTCTTTTGTTTCCTTTATTGCTTGCTCAATATACAGATTGAATAACTTCGGGGATAGGCTACAGCCCTGTCTCACTCCCTTCCCAACCACTGCTTCCCTTTCATGCCCCTCGATTCTTATAACTGCCATTTGGTTTCTGTACAAATTGTAAATAGCCTTTCGATCCCTGTATTTTATCCCTGCCACCTTCAGAATTTGAGAGTATTCCAGTCAACATTGTCAAAAGCTTTCTGTAAGTCTACAAATGCTAGAAACGTAGGTTTGCCTTTCCTTAATCTAGCTTCTAAGATGAGTCGTAGGGTCAGTATTGCTTCACGTGTTCCAACATTTCTACGGAATCCAAACTGATCTTCCCCGAGGTCGGGTTCTACTAGTTTTTCCATTCGTCTGTAAAGAATTCGCGTTAGTATTTTGCAGCCGTGACTTATTAAACTGATAGTTCGGTAATTTTCACATCTGTCAACACCAGCTTTCTTTGGGGTTGGAATTATTATATTCTTCTTGAAGTATTTCGCCTGTTTCATACATCTTGCTCACCAGATGGTAGAGTTTTGTCAGGAATGGCTGTCCCAAGGCCGTCAGTAGCTCTAATGGAATGTTGTCTACTCCCGGGGCCTTGTTTCGACTCAGGTCTTTCAGTGCTCTGTCAAACTCTTCACGCAGTATCATATCTCCTACTTCATCTTCATCTACATCCTCTTCCATTTCCATAATATTGTCCTCAAGTACATCGCCCTTGAATAGACCTTCTATATACTCCTTCCACCTTTCTGCTTTCCCTTCTTTGCTTAGAACTGGGTTTCCATCTGAGCTCTTGATATTCATACAAGTGGTTCTCTTCTCTCTAAAGGTCTTTTTAATTTTCCTGTAGCCATCCCTGCTTAGCCATTTTGCACTTTCTGTCGATCTCATTTTTGAGACTTTTGTATTCCTTTTTGCTTGCTTCATTTACTGCATTTTTATATTTTCTCCTTTCATCAATTAAATTCAATATATCTTCTGTTACCCAAGGATTTCTACTAGCCCTCGTCTTTTTACCTACTTGATCCTCTGCTGCCTTCACTACTTCATCCCTCAAAGCTAACCATTCTTCTTCTACTGTATTTCTTTCCCCTATTCCTGTCAGTTGTTCCCTTATGCTCTCCCTGATACTCTGTACAACCTCTGGTTCTTTCAGTTTATCCAGGTCCCATCTCCTTAAATTCCCACCTTTTTGCTGTTTCTTCAGTTTTAATCTACAGGTCATAATCAATAGATTGTGGTCAGAGTCCACATCTTCCCCTGGAAATGTCTTACAATTTAAAACCTAGTTCCTAAATTTCAGATAATCTATCTGAAACCTGTCAGTATCTCCAGGCTTCTTCCATGTATACAGCCTTCTTTTATGATTCTTGAACCAAGTGTTAGCTATGATTAAGTTTGTGCAAAATTGTAGCAGGCGGCTTCCTCTTTCATTTCTTAGGCCCAATCCATATTCACCTACTACGTTTCCTTCTCTCCCTTTTCCTACTACCGAATTCCAGTCAACCATGACTATTAAATTTTCGTCACCCTTCACCCTTTATTACATATTCGTGTAGTACGTAAAGAAATATGAATGTTTTAGTTGGACCACTTTTTCGCTTTGTGATAGTTGGCATTGTAATTGTCACAAACATATGGCTCACAATTTTAGACGAACAGTTGGTAACAGGTAGGTTTTTTAAATTAAAATACAGAACGTAGGTACGTTTGAACATTTTATTTCGGTTGTTCCTATGTGATACATGTACCATTGTGAACTTATCATTTCTGAGAACGCATACTGTTACAGTGTGATTACCTGTAAATCCCACATTAATGCAATAAATGCTCAGAATGACGTTCGTCAACCTCAATGCATTTGGCAATACGTTTAATGACATTCCTCTCAACAGCGAGTAGTTCGCCTTCCGTAAGTTCGCACATGCACTGGCAATGCGCTGACGCATGTTGTCAGGCATTGTCGGTGGATCACGATAGCAAATATCCTTCGACTTTCCCCACAGAAAGAAATTCGGGGACGTCAGATCCGGTGAACGTGCTTCGACGACCAATCCACCTGTCATGAAATATGCTATTCAATACCGCTTCAACCGCACGCGAGCTATGTGCCGGACTTCCATCATGTTCGAAGTTGATCGCCATTCTGTCATGCAGTGAAACATCTTGTAGTAACACCTTGTAGTAACATCGGTAGAACATTACGTAGGGAATCAGCATACATTACACCATTTAGATTGCCATCGATAAAATGGGGCCAATTATCCTTCTTCCCATAATGCCGCACCATACATTAACCCGCCAAGGTCGCTGATGTTCCATTTGTCGCAGCCATTGTGGATTTTCCGTTGGCCAGTAGTGCATATTATGCCGGTTTACGTTACCGCTGGTGGTGAATGACGCTTCGTCGCTAAATAGAACGCGTGCAAAAAATCTGTCATCGTCCCGTAATTTCTCTTGTGCCCAGTGGCAGAACTGAACACGACGTTCAAAGTCTTCGCCATGCAATTCCTGGTGCATAGAAATATGGTACGGGTGCAATCTATGTTGATATAGCATTCTCAACCCGACGTTTTTGAAATTCCCCATTCTCGCGCAATTTGTCTGCTACTGATGTGCGGATTAGCCGCAGCAGCAGCTAAAACACCTACTTGGGCATCATCATTTGTTGCAGGTCGTGGTTGGCGTTTCACATGTGTCTGAACACTTCGTGTTTCCTTAAATAACGTAACTATCCGGCGAACGGTCCGGACACTTGGATGATGTCGTCCAAGATACCGAGCAGCATCCATAGCACACGCCCGTTGGGCATTTTGCTCACAACAGCCATAGATCAACACGATATCGACCTCTTCCGCAATTGGCAAACGGTCCATTTTAACACGGGTAATGTATCACGGAGCAAATACCGTCCGCACTGGCGGAATGTTACGTGATACCACGTACTTATACGTTTGTGACTATTACAGCGCCATTTGTCACAAAGCCAAAATAGTGATCCAACTAAAACATTCATATTTATTTACGTACTACACGAATATGTAATAAAAATGGTGATTCCCATTTTAAAAAAACGCAGCTGATATCCGTTTGACCTATGGCAGCGCCATCTAGCGCGCCAACAATAGCGCCATCTGGTTTCCCCTTCAAGCTAGACGAGCTTCGTTCTTTGTAGTTTTTTCGTTTGATGCTTATTTCGTGAGATATTTGGCCCGGTCATTATCAATGGACCACCCTGTATATGCAAACTGCAGCTTAGAGAGCAAGATACGAGCTTACTGAAAATCCAACAGCATTGTTACTTGATTATCGTTTTTTTTAACAGGTACAGATCAAGAAATTCTTAGCGACGTGTAATCGTCAGATGTAAAAGTCACTTTGGGAGCACCACAAGGGAGTGTCGTAGGGTCGTTACTGTTCACCATCTGTGTAAATAATCTTGTGGGCAACGAGAAGCTCTCGAGAGTTACTGAGCGACCGACTGAGAGATAGGCGAGGAAATTACTAAGAGATACAGCAGTGCGAAAAAATGGACCAGAGGCCAGTCTAATGCGGCAGACGTAATTACGGCTGCGAACAAAATTAAATGGTCTCAAGACACATGGCCTGGAGATGCGTCACGGGAGTTCTTCTCTGGGTTCCAAGACATGAGAAAAAACTAGAACACAGCGTAATGGAAAAAGTGTTTAGCAAATGGCTCATGATGATGATGTAGTAAGTATTAGAGTCTACCAAAATAGTGATAATCAAAATTCTTACTAGCTTTGACACATTTGCGAATAAAAGCACTAATCCAGGAGGAGTACAATCTGTTTCTCCTATCCCAACTATGCTCATAAAAAAGAGTTTGTCACCAGACTATTGATTTCGGTCAGTGGTTTCCATCTTCAGATTCCTGTACATCTATCTTTTGGTGGATACTGGGACAATAGCTGTTATTGTATTTTATATGTAGTATAGATTGCACGATCAGCTGTGTTTACTGGTCTTATTCATATGCAACTGGTTCCAGTGTTACAGTATGCCGCGCGGAATTAGCCGAGCGGTACAGTTCGGCGCTAGCAGCCGTGCGAAGCGGAGGTCCGATACTTCCGCCTGTGCGGCGTGTGCGAGTGTTTGTTTACTTGTGGACTTAGTCTGCACGCGGGCTAGTAACAACGATCATGGCGAACAAGTACAGGAAAACTACATTACGATTCAATTTCTGCAAAGACTACGAACGACCAAAGGCTTTAGCAGTGGAACGATTCATTCGAGAGGACGTCAAGATACCGCCAAACGATATTATCGGAATTCACCTATCCATCGTTAGTCCCACGGTGTATGTTAAGATGGTAAATGACGCGGCGTGTGAGAGAATTCTACAGGCGACAAAAGCAGGTCTCCGATTTTGCCATAGAGACGGGAATGTCGGCACGGTAACTGTAGAACATGCTGGTCTGGGTATACGGACAATACGTGTTTTTGAGCTGCCATTTGAGCTCCCGGCTGACGAAGTTATCGAGGCTTTTAAGCCATATGGCACAGTACATGGTCACACAGCAGAACGCTGGACACAATTCGCCACATACCCCGTTCTTAACGGACTGCGGCAGATCACTATTGATCTTCAGAAGCATGTACCGTCCTATCTGACAATTGGTGGTTGTCGGGCGGTGGTGATTTACGATGGTCAACCACGTACATGTTCTGGATGTGGCCAGGAGGGACACCTCAGGTCGAACTGTATGCAACGGCGGATTACGCAACTGCCTTCAGATGTGCGGGAGCCGTCGCCGGCGATGACAGTACTACCGATCACCTATGCCAAAGCCCTCACTGCGTCCGCTGATGACCGAAAGGACACAGCCCCGGTGGAAGATCAAGATGGCACTCTCCGAAACCTTGTCGCAGACGTCGGGATGACAGAGCATGCTGCTCCGTCGAGCATACAATCTACGGCGACAACATCAGATGAGACCGAACTCCCACCAAGCACACCGATAGTACAAGAAGCAGTTCCAGCCACTACGGATGCTGTTCAGTCTGAAACGCACTCTGAGACGACATCATTAGTTTCGACCGCACTCCCGCCAAGTTCAACGATGGGACTCGAAACATTTCCAGTTCCTACGGATGCTTTTCTTTCGGGCAGCCGTGATTCCCTGCAATCTGAGGACACGGACGGAAGATCACGCAAACAGCGTTCCCCGAAAAGGAGGAAACGGCGGCGTCGCACGACATCTCCTCGGGATGACTCCCCTTGCCCCGACGACGATGTGCCTGTGGACCAAGACGACACAACAGCCTCAACGAAACAGGATGAGGCACTGGGAACTGTTCGATCCGACCCACAGCGGTCTGTCACATTGACGGTACCGGTACGTGGTGATGCTGAAGAGAAATCACAGCCAGTTGGTTCTCCAGACGCCGATGCTGTGGCTATGGACACGAATTTATCACAGCCTGAAAAGATATGGTATGAGGATATTGAGGAGGCGCCGGACGTCATACAGAGGCAGCCGGCACTCACGAAGACGGACTAATAATTGCTGAAGGTGAAGGGAGAGGGGCGAGAGAACGTCTTCTAACTCAACCCCCGGCGCCGGTGCAGGGAGATGTTTTTGCGCCTCGACAGAGTGGGATTCAACGCCATGCGAACCGCATTGCGACATTAAATATCAATGACGTGCGTTCACCGGCCAAAATACACCTATTGAAGGAAACGGTTTGGGCATCTGATGTGGATATTGCTTTGCTGCAGGAAGTCCACATAGCTGCACTCCCATACATCGCAGGCTACCAATCCTATTCGTCACATGGAGATCACAATGGGAGTGGGGTGGCAGTTTACGTGCGAGATGGCTTCCCAGTGGAAAACGTGTGTTATCTTCCGTCGGCCAGGGGAATGGCTTTCACGACGTTTGGGACACGCATCATCAATCTTTAAGCACCGTCGGGAAACAATCGGCGGCGGGAAAGGGCGCGATTTTATGCAGAAGACATTGCTCCACTATTCCATGGACGTTCTGAATGTGTAATAATTGGTGGAGATTTCAACTGTGTTCTCAGCCAGAAAGACCAATGGCCGCAAGCAAACATCAGCCAGGAGTTGCGAATCGTTGTCAACGACCTTGTACTTAGTGACACGTGGGAATTACGACATGGAGCTGCACCGGGATACACCTATGTGACAAGTCATTCGGCGAGCAGATTAGATCGCATTTATATCTCACGGGCTCATGCAAATGATGTCCAGGACGCGGAACGCTGGCCATTGGCATTTTCTGATCACAGCGCTTACATCTGTACGGTGCTTCTTCCCCGTAGAGAGGTGTGGAACAGTAAGGCCCCGTGGAAACTAAACATTCAACATCTACATGATCCTGAATGCCGTCAACGAATCCTTGAGACATGGACGATGTGCGAGCGAAGGGTTGGAAGGTATGCGACGAAGCTTGATTGGTGGCTGACTTGTGCTAAACCGGCACTTCGCCGTACATTCATCTCATATAGCAGGGAAATGGCAGAATGGCGCCGCCGTACCACCGACTTTTATTTTGCAGCACTGCGCGACCTGGATGATGGCCCGCCGGGACTGGACATCTGGATCGAACGCAAAAGGATAAAAGCTAAACTAGTGGCTTTAGCTCGGAAACATCTTCAGGGAACCATGGTGCGCGCCAGATGTCACGATACGGTAAGGCACGAGATTCCTTCCATGCACCACGTCGTGAATGAACGAAAGCACCGACGACGCGTTTTGGTACGGGAGTTAATCACCCGCGAAGACCGAAGAGTGACGCGTCAAGCGGACATTGTCTCTGCATTCGTCGACCATTACCAACACATCTATCGGGAAGAAGCAGCCTCTTTCGATGACCTCGACCGTATAGCCACGTCCGTCTCCCGTACACTGACGGTGGAAGCCGCGGGAACCTTACTGGAAGCCATTAGCTGTGAGGAAGTACATGATGCGATCGCACAAGGTGCGTTGAATCGGTCCCCAGGCATTGATGGGCTTCCTGCTGAATTCTATCGCGAATTTCGCAACGAAATGGCACCGCGATGGACGGAAATGTACAACGAGATGTTAAATTCCGATGCGCCTATTCCACCGGCTTTTATGGAAGGCCTCCTGGTGCCAGTACATAAACCGAAGCCAGGAATTACGGTCACACATTATCGCCCCATCACCCTGCTTAATGCCGACTATAAGATCTTTGCACGGTTGCTAGCGTCCCGATGTCGTATGTTAATTCGTAGCGTTCTCTCTCCGGAACAGACGACACCGGGTGGATCGGTGAATGTGCAAACAGCTACTGGCGAATGCCGTGATGTGATAGCGCTGGCGGAGGAGTGCCGGCTTAAAGCGGCGATGGTGGCGGTTGATTTTGACAGTGCTTTTGATAAGGTGCGCCACAACTATCTGTATGCTGTACTGGAACAAATGGGTTTTCCAGACCGTTTTACTGGTCTCATTAGAAGGATTTACGGGGGCGCACAATCCTTGGTACAGGTTAATGGGCGTATAGCAGGGCCCATTCAAATTCGACGATCCATTCGCCAGGGCTGCCCTCTTTCGATGCTGCTGTTCGCGATAGCGTTGGAACCATTAATTGGGAGGCTCACCAATTCTCTTTCTGGGGTGGAACTACGGGGCTACACCTTCAAATGTCGTGCCTATGCGGACGACCTCCTGCTGCTCGTTCGTTCTGAGGAAGAGGTGAAGACGGTCCTTGAACTGTTGTTGGACCACAGTGTGACGGCGGGTAGTGCAGTGAACATGAACAAATCGGCGGCAATGCCGGTGGGAAGGGGCCTTACGCCGGAAGAAATCAGTCCGTTTCCTTATGTGCAACGATTCCGCTATCTCGGCATAGACTTTACCTCATCTGTAAAACATACTGCAGCAGTTAACTACCGACGTATGTTACAGACAACACGTACCATGGTCCGACAACATCTCCTACGGCGCCTTGATCCTTTGCAGCGAGTCGAGTACCTGAACACTTATGTGGTTTCTCGAATGGTGCATATTTCGCAGATCCTGCCCCTACCACTCACGCTCGGACGTCGACTTCAATCAGCACTAGGCTATTTCGTGATGATTGGATCGCCCCTCAAGGTGCGATACGAAACGCTCACTCTCCCTACGGACAAGGGGGGACTCGGACTTACGAATGTTCACTGCCGTGCGACGGCGCTCCTTCTAGCCACAATGTATAAACAATGGCGTAGCGGGCGTGATTCCCTTACATCCCGCCTACTGGATCTCCTGGTTCCAGCGTCCCTCACACCTCCGGTGGCGGTGGGCAACATTACGCCACATTTTGCGCATGTCTCAACATTTATCGTGGAACTTAGTTATATCAGAGACGAGCTTCCGCGCACTAGACCGCCATGCGCGAAGGATTTTTATGTTTGGCTGCTACGACGGATAAGTTGTAATGTAATTGAACTGAAACACCCCAGGTTGCATTGGCCGAAGATTTGGAGACATGTGCACCAAAAATTCTTTCCTACCTTCGTTCGGGCACTGTGGTTCTCTGTCGCCTGTGGCAAGTTCAACACCCACCAACGGCTCCATGCAATTGGACTCGTGGACACTCCACTATGCCCGAAATGTCACCAAGTGGATGACGACCATCACCGCTTAACTTGTATCGCGGTGGAGGACGTCTGGCTCCTAGGAAGACAGATGGTGGCTTGCTACCTCCATGTGACCCCGCAACATATTACACCTGCTTCCTTCTT
Organism: Schistocerca nitens; assembly: GCF_023898315.1. Classification (NCBI taxonomy): domain Eukaryota; kingdom Metazoa; phylum Arthropoda; class Insecta; order Orthoptera; family Acrididae; genus Schistocerca; species Schistocerca nitens. Next base: position 953,097,492 of record NC_064615.1, read on the forward strand.
ACATCCGGAGAGTGACTACTTTCCGGCGACTAAATCGCAGTCGATCATCTGGATCAAAGGTTGGACGATCGCGTACCTCTATGGGGATACTGCCACGTCGCGACTTGACTTTTGGTATTTCTTGCTGCAAGCCCACAGTGAGGTTCATAGATGGTCCCACTATCGGAAAACCTTTGCCAATTATCTTCAGGCAGTCTTCCTTGACCCCCCACGCAGTTGGAATGTGCCGGGTGCAGTCGGTGTGCACATTTGACAGCTGATGATGAACCTCACGCTTCTCTCACCACTCACTATGTAATGCACATACTATACGATGACATGGTCTATATGTTCCTTTTAACAGAGTGTTCCTTCTTGGGAAAAAAAAAGCGGTCTAAGGCGCTGCACTCATGGACTGTGCGGCTGTTCCCGGCGGACGTTCGAGTCCTCCCTCGGGCATGGGTGTGTGTGTTTGTCCTTAGGATAATTTAGGTTAAGTAGTGTGTAAGCTTAGGGACTGATGACCTTGGCAGTTAAGTCCCATAAGATTTCACACACATTTGAACTTTTTTTTTTGTTACAGTATGCAATCTTCTGGCCGCTCTACGACTCTAGGTGATTGCGTTGACACAGGGAAATTATTATTGTACTTTCTGTAGAAGGTCCAAACCATCGGCGTCCGCTATACCCAAGATTCTTACCACTTGTGATGTGTATGATGGCAGTATATCAACTAAACTGCACATGAGTGAAGATAGTGTACTGTAACACCGAAACCGGGTACATATGAATAATGCCAGTAAATACAGCTGATGTTGTTATCCTTGGCACATAATAGATCTCCAGATCTGTGTAAATCATATCGTAATATATTAAAGCCACAGTGGTGATTCCAAAAAACAAAAAAAATGTTCAAATGTGTGTGAAATTTTATGGGACAACTGCTAAGGTCATCAGTCCCTAAGCTTACACATTAATTAACCTAAATTATCCTAAGGACAAACACACACACACACACACACACACACACACACACACACACACACACACACACACATGCACACCGAGTGAGGTGGCGCAGTAGTTAGACACTGGACTTGCATTCGGGAGGACGGCGGTTCAACCCCACCTCCGGCCATCCTGATTTAGGTTTTCCGTGAATTCCCTAAATCGCTTCAGGCAAATGCCGGGATGGTTCCTCTGAAAGGGCACGGCCGACTTCCTTCCCCATCCTTCCCTAATCCGATGAGACCGATGACCTCGCTGGCTGGTGTCCTTCCCCAAACAATCCAACCCAAACACACACACCCATGCCCGAGGGAGGACTCGAACCTCCGCCGAGATCAACGGCACAGTCCATGACTGAAGCGCCCGAGACCGCGCGGCTAATCCCGCTCGCAGTGATGCCATTCGTGCCTTATTATATTATAATATGTTTTAAACAGATCTTAAGATGATCACCACTGACATAATTAAGGGAGGACAAAATTTTTTGTGATCATAAATTGGAATAAAATAATCAAATTCTAGATATTTTTTTAAATACTTTAGATTCGTGACTAAACATTGATCGAACTTGTTTTGTTTTTGCGTCACAGGAGGTAATTGGCTTCAGACTAGGGAACACTGTTGCAGAGTATGTATTAGGTAGGTAGAGATGGAAAGAAGGGTACAAAATAGAAAAATATATAGAGGGCATGTAAAGCCAGTAGAAAGACTGAGGCCGTTAATTGTGACCCTCGTCCGTTTGTTAATGGGCGACCATTTTACAACCGTTGAAAGCTTCGTTCGGGCGCTTCTTGGAATTTTGTGCAGTTAGAGCACAGAAGTCACAACAGCACAGATAACTTTCGCAGCCAGATACAGAGAGTAGCGTATTCGCTGAAGTAGGGGCCGTCGCTGCTACATCTCACAAACGGCGAATACGGCGTCGAAATCTTCCACTTCATGGCGCACATGGGAAATGGCAGCTGCACTGCAGCGATGGCTGGATCGATCAACGAAACCGACTGTCTGGGTGCCCTGTACGAGAAACTGGAGCCTCTAGCTTGTGATCAAGTGATAAAATCCGGTGTACCTTATAGCACAATCGAGAACAAACCATATTCGCATACTCATAACAAGTAAGCTTTCACGGCCGGCGTCTTCATTAATTAAAACTTCCGGGCTGAATTGCCGTGGTCCATATATAAAACTTCTTCTCCTTCCTGACGTTTCGTTGCCTACTGCGGGGAACATCTTCCGAGGTGAGTCGGCGACTGGCTGCTAGGCACTGGAGGTCCCGCATATATAGAGCGCTTAGATGGCGTCACCATTCATCACGTGCTTTCGACTTAAAAACTATCTCTGGCTAGTGCCATCTCTCTCGATTATAGGTAACCGATTGTCACTTGGTGCAAAGTCGACCGCCATATCTTGTCTAGTTTTAATCCTTCTTCTTTTTTATTAAAATTATTTTCGTGCTTGTAGATCTCTGTAGCTTCTATATACATGCGGGTATAATAATGTGAGGTCCTAGCTACCACATTTCTCCGGCCGGACATGGGGGTTGCACCCCTCTACCATCCTCCACACCTACAAATCCTTAAACCGTCCCATCCTCTGTTATGCCAGTCCTGCCTGGATATCTGCCCCCCCCCCCAAATTCTATAAGTCCCTCCAGATCCTTGAGCGTCATGCACTCCGCCTCGCCTTCCGTATACGCCTCCCGTCCCCCACGCGGATTCTCTATGATCTCATTCCTTTCCCCCATCTGCTCCTATTCCTCGCACATATCCGCATCCTCTACACCTCCCGCCGTCTTGAACCCCCTCACCCCCTGGTTGCTCCTCTCCTCTCCGATCCCCGCCCCCTGCCACGTCTTCACCGTTGTGTCCCCCCTGCCCTCCATCTCTACACCCTACATCTCCTTTCCCAAGGTGGCTTCCATCAACTCCCCCTCCCAGATGATGCCCTCTCTCCCTCCATTTATCCCTCCTATCAACTTTGATCCTCACTCCCCCTCCTTTCCTCTGTCCTTTTCCCAGGCTCCATCCCCCCCTTCCATCCTCTTTCTTCCACACCTCCCCTCTCTTTGCCCCCTTCTCTCCCCCAAGTCCTTTTACATTTCCCTCCTCTGCCTCCTCTCATTCCGTCTCGCGTCTGCCCTTCTCCCCCTTCCTTAGTCCTCTCCCTCCTTGGTTCCCCCCCCCCTTTTCGTTTTTTCCTCTCCTCCCTCCTTGTTTTTCCCCCTACTCCAGTTCCCCCCCCCCTCCCATCTGCCTTGGATCGGGAGTGCCATCTTTGTGCCGCCTTTTTCGTGCAGTGTTTTACAGTGTGTTTTTCCAGTGAGTGCTCCGTGTTGTGTCTTTTGGGAAGTGTTGCGAACAGCCATCATACTGTCGCTGGGTGTGCATTTTTTTATCTCTTGCAAACAGAAACCAGACTGTCGCCATGTTTTTTAATTGTGTGTATACTATGTTACTTGTCTGATTCCTGTGTATTTTATCAACATTGCCAACCCCTTTTGCTTTCTATTTTACCTTTCCGCATTTTTACGCCATTTTTCACTTTAAATCACCATTTTATCGCCTGTTTTTCCTTGTTTCTTTCTTCTTCCTTTTTTAAACAAAAGTCTGTAGGCTGTAGAGCAGCGTAGTAAGCTGCTGCCAGCCCGCCCCCTTCGGGGGGAATTGAAAAAAAAAACTATCACATTTGTCTCACTAAATTTTATTTCTTGATCACCGTATTTGAAAACGTGTTCCGCTATTGCTGATTTGTCAATTTGTTCCAATCTACAGGTCCTTTTGTTTTCCGTTAGGCGGGTATAAACACTCCTTTTAGTTGTTCCAATATAAACCATGCCACAGCTACGCGGAATTTTATACACACCTGGTGTGGTTAACGGTCGTCGTGCGTCTTTCACCGATCTTAAACTTTAACTAATTTTCTTGATAGGTCGAAAGATTGTCTCCACTTGAAACTTGGCCAAAACTTTCCCAATACGGTCCGTGATGTTATTAATAAATGGAAGAAAAACATATTCGCATACGTTTCAAACCCTGGCGCCATTTACGGGTACATCGGAAGAATATTTCGAAAACGTGGTTTCGAAAGTCGATCGATGCCTGCAACGAAAGTGAAAGTTATATGTGAAAGATAACTTAGGGCTCCGAAAACCTATTGTACATCGCATACCGTGAGAATATGGCATTTACAACTGACGGTAAGAACTGCTGAACAAAGGTATAAAGAGGACGTGTTACGCCCCACTCAAGCAGAAAGACCAGATCAAGTGTAGCCGACACACTGCCTTACTGCGAACGTGAAATGAAATATTTCTGAGACAGGACGCAATCTAAATTAGAGGGATGAATAATGAAATTATCAAGGACTGAAGAAAAGCCTCTGATCAATCGCCTAATTTGGCTGAATCCTGTCGCGAAATATATGTGCCTTTCTCTCTGCTCACAGATAACTGCCTATTAAGGCCCTTTTGGGTGAAGGGTGTTGTCTTACGACTTTACTTATAACCTCTTAACGGTTTGGCATAGCCTTTAGTTTAGTCTTAAGTTTGGGTTTTTAAAAGCCTTCTGAGAAAGATAACCTATTTCTTTTTTTACCACGTAGAACAAGATCCGCTATTGACACCTGACCGAGACATCTATCGGAACCTCCGGGCAGATTAAAACTGTGTGCTGGACCGGTTCTCGAATGCGGAACATCGATTGCAGGGCAGACGTACTGGCAGAAGTAAAGCTTTCACGGCAGGTCGTGAGTTGTGTCTGGCTGTCAGTCGGTAAGAGTACTGCCCGCAAAAGGCAGGACTCGGGGCTCGAGAGCTATCTGCCAACAAGTTCCAGAACGGTGCTCGCTCTACTGCAAGTCAAAATTCGTTTTGAAAAGCTAGGCAGCTTGTCAAAGTATCGTGAACGGAAAATGAGAAAAGGCGCGTATATTACTTAGCGGTTAAAACTGCACCTGGTCACCAGGTCCAACTCGTTCTCTTATTGGCAGTGTCACCGCAATACAGAAAAATATAAGTAACTCGTTTTGTCATTATCAATCTGTTAAAATGTTGTCATAGTCTACTCATAAAGATGTATAATCTTCCGTTAACGGTTTGACACAATAAATCAAGTACTAAATTTATAAACTATGTGTGTGTCTTGCTGCAGCGTAGAAAAAGCAAATTATCCAGATTTCTCTCATCCATAATTTGAGAATGAGGTCACTTTGCGATTTCAAACAAATTTTACAAACCATTTGAAACATTTCTAAATTTTTTCTCACATGCGACACTAGAAATGAATGAAAAGGAAACAGATTTTCGCTTACTAAATGTTCATTGTTTATGTGGTGAAACCTCAACATCAAACAAGACGTTTCAATTTATTGCTTCTTTATAACTATAGTCACAAGAAACAAACAAAAATAGGTCACTGTACAACACGCAATTCGGGAGGTATGGTATCCTAAACACTGAGATGCGTGAAAAACTAGTCTTTCCTAAAACGGAGCGCATATTATCCAAACTGCGATTATCCAGTGTTTGAGAATGAGAGTAGTTAGCGGCTTCCAGCAAATACGAAACACAATCCGAAGCTGTTTCAAACATAGGAGTACGATTTTTTGGAACCGCCAGGAGATGCTGATTTATGAATATATGTAAAATGTAAACTACCGGTTTCGATCATCTGAGCCTCTTCAGGTATCCTAAAATTATTTGCAGCAGCATGTATGGCAACGTTCGTACCGTGGCAAATAAAATAAAAACCATACTGCGATTTTATTTTTATTTTGATCTTTATTTGGCGCCATAGTAAGAGTATTGAGGTATAGCATTCTGAAAATAGTTTAACGATTCTGGAGATGGTCAGATGATTGAAACGGGTATTTCATAAAGTAGTTATATATATGGCATCTGCTCTTTCGGATATGTCCGGAAGAACAGACACCATTTTGATTCTCCAGCAACTGTGAATCAAGGCAAAACGGAATTAATAGCATTTAGATGCTTGTGGACATTGCTTTATGTCAGTGGGGAAAGTTGAAAATTTGTGCCGGAGGCCCGGGTTCGAATCCCGGTCTGGCACAAATTATCAACTTGCTTCATTGATGTACATCAGTGGCCACCAGCAGGTAAATGTCATTAAATCGTTTTTGTCTTGCTTTATATATGAGCTGTTCTTGCCAGTTTGGGAAGATGACACTCTTTTAAAGATACTTACTTGCTACGGGCTACCACTTGCACAAAATACTTAGGAAAGCGATAACATTATATCGGCTGTGAAACCAGCAACTCGAAATACAACTACAAAAATAAGTGTAACGGGGACACAAGCCAAAATTAAACCGATCGAGAGAGTTCTGTATGTTCGTCGAGGACTTTGTAGCTAGCGTGCCAGCAACACGGGCGTCGGACAAGTGCCTTGGATGTGCTTTTCGGTCGCTGCTGCTGGTGGTTTCGTGCAGGTTTGCCAAGAAGCGCTTCATGCTTTATAGCGGACGCCAGGGCGGGAAGACTGCCAAATGGGAACTGTCGCGTGTATCCCTGCCCTCACTCTCGCGCCAATGCTGCTTCCGCATACGCCGTGTGAGTCAGCAGTGAAGTCAGACATGCGCCTGTTAGACGCAGGCAGTTTTGTGAGAGGCGAAAAATCTGAGAAAGGATGGAAGAACACTGTCCAGTCGCATTAATGTGACCGCCGCTCAGAAGCCTGAATAATCACCTTTTGTAGCGCGAACCTCTGCAGGGAGTGTAGAAAAAGTGTCAGTGAGATTCTGGAAGGTACCGACAGGGATCTGGAGATATGCTGACTCCAGTGCAGTGGCCAGTTGCAGTAGGTTTCTCGGTTGAGGATCCACGGCGCAAACACCTCGATCGTGGTGTTCCCACACATACTCGTTGTTGTGGTCTTCAGTCCTGAGACTGGTTCGATGCAGCTCTCCATGCTACTCTATCCTGTGCAAGCTTCTTCATCTCCCAGTACCTACTGAAACCTACATCCTTCTGAATCTGTTTGGTGTATTCATCCATTGGTCTCCCTCTACGATTTTTACTCTCCACGCTGCCCTCCAATACTAAATTGGTGATCCCTTGATGCCTCAGAACGTGTCTTACCAACCGATCCCTTCTTCTAGTCAAGCTGTGCCACAAACTTCTCATTTCCCCAATCCTATTCAACACCTCCTCATTAGTTATGTGATCTACCCATCTAATCTTCAGCATTCTTCTGTAGCACCACATTTCGAAAGCTTCTATTCTCTTCTTGTCTAAACTATTTATCGTCCATGTTTCACTTCCATACATGGCTACACTCCATACAAATACTTTCAGAAACGACTTCCTGACACTTAAATCTATACTCGATGTTAACAAATTTCTCTTCTTCAGAAACGATTTCCTTGCCATTGCCAGTCTACATTTTATATCCTCTCCACTTCGACCATCATCAGTTATTTTACTCCCTAAATAGCAAAACTCCTTTAATACTTTAAGTGTCTCATTTCCTAATCTAATACCCTCAGCATCACCAGACTTAATTCGACTACATTCCATTATACTCGTTTTGCTCTTGTTGATGTTCATCTTATACCCTCGTTTCAAGACACTATCCATTCCGTTCAACTGCTCTTCCAAGTCCTTTGCTGTCTCTGTCCGCAGCTCGTGGTCTTGCGGTAGCGTTCTCGCTTCCCACGCGCGGGTTCCCGGGTTCGATTCCCGGTGGGGTCAAGGATTTAAAAATGGCTCTGAGCACTATGGGACTCAACGTCAAGGATTTTCTCTGCCTTGTGATGACTGGGTGTTGTGTGCTGTTCTTAGGTTAGTTAGGTTTAAGCAGTTCTAAGTTCTATGGGACTGATGACCATAGATGTTAAGTCCCATAGTGCTCAGAGCCAACCTTTGCTGTCTCTGACTGAATTACAATCTCATCGGCGAACCTCAAAGTTTTTAATTCTCCTCCATGGATTTTAATACCTACCCCGAATTTTTCTTTTGTTTCCTTCACCGCTTGCTCAGTATACAGATTGAATAACATCGCGGATAGGCCACAGCCCAGTCTCACTCCCTTCCCAACCACTGCTTCCCTTTCATGCCCCTCGATTCTTATAACTGCCATCTCGTTTCTGTACAAATTGTGAATAGCCTTTCGCTCCTTATACACTCCTGGAAATTGAAATAAGAACACCGTGAATTCATTGTCCCAGGAAGGGGAAACTTTATTGACACATTCCTGGGGTCACATACATCACATGATCACACTGACAGAACCACAGGCACATAGACACAGGCAACAGAGCATGCACAATGTCGGCACTAGTACAGTGTATATCCACCTTTCGCAGCAATGCAGGCTGCTATTCTCCCATGGAGACGATCGTACAGATGCTGGATGTAGTCCTGTGGAACGGCTTGCCATGCCATTTCCACCTGGCGCCTCAGTTGGACCAGCGTTCGTGCTGGACGTGCAGACCGCGTGAGACGACGCTTCATCCAGTCCCAAACATGCTCAATGGGGGACAGATCCGGAGATCTTGCTGGCCAGGGTAGTTGACTTACACCTTCTAGAGCACGTTGGGTGGCACGGGATACATGCGGACGTGCATTGTCCTGTTGGAACAGCAAGTTCCCTTGCCGGTCTAGGAATGGTAGAACGATGGGTTCGATGACGGTTTGGATGTACCGTGCACTATTCAGTGTCCCCTCGACGATCACCAGTGGTGTACGGCCAGTGTAGGAGATCGCTCCCCACACCATGATGCCGGGTGTTGGCCCTGTGTGCCTCGGTCGTATGCAGTCCTGATTGTGGCGCTCACCTGCACGGCGCCAAACACGCATACGACCATCATTGGCACCAAGGCAGAAGCGACTCTCATCGCTGAAGACGACACGTCTCCATTCGTCCCTCCATTCACGCCTGTCGCGACACCACTGAAGGCGGGCTGCACGATGTTGGGGCGTGAGCGGAAGACGGCCTAACGGTGTGCGGGACCGTAGCCCAGCTTCATGGAGACGGTTGCGAATGGTCCTCGCCGATACCCCAGGAGCAACAGTGTCCCTAATTTGCTGGGAAGTGGCGGTGCGGTCCCCTACGGCACTGCGTAGGATCCTACGGTCTTGGCGTGCATCCGTGCGTCGCTGCGGTCCGGTCCCAGGTCGACGGGCACGTGCACCTTCCGCCGACCACTGGCGACAACATCGATGTACTGTGGAGACCTCACGCCCCACGTGTTGAGCAATTCGGCGGTACGTCCACCCGGCCTCCCACATGCCCACTATACGCCCTCGCTCAAAGTCCGTCAACTGCACATACGGTTCACGTCCACGCTGTCGCGGCATGCTACCAGTGTTAAAGACTGCGCTGGAGCTCCGTATGCCACGGCAAACTGGCTGACACTGACGGCGGCGGTGCACAAATGCTGCGCAGCTAGCGCCATTCGACGGCCAACACCGCGGTTCCTGGTGTGTCCGCTGTGCCATGCGTGTGATCATTGCTTGTACAGCCCTCTCGCAGTGTCCGGAGCAAGTATGGTGGGTCTGACACACCGGCGTCAATGTGTTCTTTTTTCCATTTCCAGGAGTGTATTTTACCCCTGCCACCTTCAGAATTTGAAAGAGAGTATTCCAGTCAACATTGTCAAAAGCTTTCTCTAAGTCTACAAATGCTAGAAACGTAGGTTTGCCTTTTCTTAATCTTTCTTCTAAGATAAGTCGTAAGGTTAGTATTGCCTCACGTTTTCCAACATTTCTACGGAATCTAAACTGATCTTCCCCTAGGTCGGCTTCTACTAGTTTTTCCATTCGTCTGTAAAGAATTCGCTTTAGTATTTTGCAGCCGTGACTTATTAAAACTGATAGTTCGGTAATTTTCACATCTGTCAACACATGCTTTCTTTGGGATTGGAATTATTATATTCTTCTTGAAGTCTGAGTGTATTTCGCCTGTCTCATACATCTTGCTCACGAGATGGTAGAGTTTTGTCAGGACTGGCTCTCCCAAGGCCGTCAGTAGTTCTAATTGAATGTTGTCTACTCCCGGAGCCTTGTTTCGACTCAGGTCTTTCAGTGCTCTGTCAAACTGTTCACGCAGTATCATATCTCCCACTTCATCTTGATCTACCTCCTCTTCCATTTCCGTAATATTGTCCTCAAGAACAGAGCCCCTGTATAGACCCTCTATATACTCCTTCCACCTTTCTGCTCTCCCTTCTTTGCTTAGAACTGGGTTTCCATCTGAGCTCTTGATATTCATACAAGTGGTTCTCTTCTCTCTAAAGGTATTTTTACTTTTCCTGTAGGCAGTATCTATCTTACGCCTAGTGAGATAAGCCTCTATATCCTTACATTTATCCTCTAGCCATCCCTGCTTAGCCATGTTGCACTTCCCGTCGATCTCTTTTTTGAGACGTTTGTATTCCTTTTTGCCTGCTTCATTTACTGCATTTTTATATTTTCTCCTTTCATCAATTAAATTCAATATTTCTTCTGTTACCCAAGGTTTTTTACTAGCCCTTGTCTTTTTACCTACTTGATCCTTACATACTTGATCCTTACACATTCTCGGTTAGGTTAAAATCCGATGAGTCTGGCGGCCTGCGCAGTACGGTTAACTGATTCTGGACCAGAGACGTACACTGCGAGTTGTGTGACACGTTGCATTGTTCTACTGATAGATGTCGTCCTGCAGAGGAAAAACCAACTGCATGTAGGGGTGGACATGGCTCCCAAGGATAGATCCACACTCGTAGTTTTGTTGATCCATTGTACCTTCCGACGAAAACATTCTCCAAACCGTAACGCTCTCTCCTCCGGCGTGGTCCCTTCCGACGATTGGTGCAGGGTGTTTGCTTTTAGAATTTTCACGCCGATGAAGCATAAAACATGATTCATCTGGAAAGGCCACCTGTTGCGACTTAATGGACATCCATTTGCGGCACTGGCGTGCAAATTCCACCCCTCGTCGCAGATACACAGCAGTCAGCATCGTTGCATGAATCAGGCGCCTGCTACGGAGGCCCATACGCAGCAACATTCTCTGAACGGACGTTGAGGAGACATTGTTGGTAGCCGCTTGGTCAATCTGGGCGGTCCATTGCTCAATAGTTGCACGTCTCCTCGACGGCACACATCTCGTGTTCACCCCTGTCATCTATGGAACGTGGTGTGCCACAGTTGATCGGCACCGGTTTTGGAAAGCGCCATTCGGTATGCACGATATACTTCAACCACGGCGACATGTGAGAAGTTTACGAACATAGCCGTGTCATTCTCAATGGAGAGAAGTCTTCCGAAGTAAGAGTGATTTCCGGTGTGCCGCAGGGGAGTGTCGTAGGACCGTTGCTATTCACAATATACATAAATGACCTTTTGGATGACATCGGAAGTTCACTAAGGCTTTTTGCAGATGATGCTGTGGTATATCGAGAGGTTGTAACAATGGAAAATTGTACTGAAATGCAGGAGGATCTACAGCGAATTGAAGCATGGTGCAGGGAATGGAAATTGAATCTCAGTGTAGACAAGTGTAATTTGTTGCGAATACACAGAAAGAAAGTTCCTTTATCATTTAGCTACAATATAGCAGGTCAGCAACTGGACGCAGAAAATTCCATAAATTATCTGGGAGTAGGCATTAGGAGTGATTTAAAATGGAATGATCATATAAAGTTGATCGTCAGTAAAGCAGATGCCAGACTGAGATTCATTGGAAGAATCCTAAGGAAATGCAATCCGAAAACAAAGGAAGTAGGTTACAGTACGCTTGTTCGCCCACTGCTTGAATACTGCTCAGCAGTGCGGGATCCGTACCAGATGGGGTTTATGGAGGAGATACAGAAGATCCAACGGAGAGCAGCGCACTTCGTTACAGGATCATTTAGTAATCGCGAAAGCGTTACGGAGATGATACATATACTCCAGTGGATGACTCTGCAGGAGAGACGCTCAGTAGCTCGGTACGGGCTTTTGTTGAAGTTTCGAGAACATACCTTCACCGAGGAGTCAAGCAGTATATTGCTGCCTCCTAAGTATATCTCGCGAAGAAACCATGAGGATAAAATCAGAGAGATTAGAGCCCACACAGAGGCATACCGACAATCCTTCTTTCCACGAACAATACGAGACTGGAATAGAAGGGAGAACCGATAGAGGTACTCAAGGTAATCTCTGCCACACACCGTCAGGTGGCTTGCGGAGTATGGATGTAGATGTAGATGTAGATGAAGATGTTTCGGAGGTTTTTCCACCTTGGGCCCGAAATCCAATGATCATGCGCTTTTGGACGTCAGATAAATCGCTCGGTTTCCGCATTACGACAACAACTGCACTGTTTTCCGCTTCCCCCGCATACGCTTAGTATCCCCGCCACCGCTAGTGCTGCTACCTGCCGTCTGTGAGCGACTATTGCACGTTGACGTTGAACGCAGGTGGTGGTCAGATGAATGTGACTGGGCTGTGTAAACGAGAATAGGGAGGGCGAAGTAGGATGGACAAGAACAAGAAGAAGAAGAAAAAGAAGTTGGTAATGAAAAAGAGGAATGTAACGGATTGGAGGATACTAAAATGTGCAGCGGGAAGAAACATACGGAAGGGAATTGTGAGAAAATTCGGACTGGAGTGTGTTAACCAGTAGTTCCGTTAAGACCTACCTTTAGCTGGTACAATGTAGATTATTTCTTGTTTTTGGGCTTCCAGTTGGAGCCATTCTCATTATGGCAAGTGAGCCACCAAGAGAATACTTCGCGAATGTTATTTTATTCGTTGCGTCTTCGCCATGATCGACATTGAAAATTGCAAAGGAATCTCGTTTTGCTGTACTCAGTGGGACATTGCAATTCATGTTATTCTATGTTTTGCACAGTATGATACAAAAAGTAATTAGTGAACTGTGAACCTTTCCGTTCATTCTAATTTCTTGTTGATCTTAATAAAGGAATAAACAGGCTAAGCAGCGATGATAGCTGGGCGCGGGGTGATGGCAATCTAAATGGTGCAACGTATGCTGATTTCCTACGTAATGTTCTACCGATGTTACTACAAGATGTTTCACTGCATGACAGAATGGCGATGAACTTCGAACATGATGGAAGTCCGGCACATAGCTCGCGTGCGGTTGAAGCGGTATTGAATAGCATATTTCATGACAGGTGGATTGGTCGTCGAAGCACCGTGGCCCGTACGCTCACCGGATCTGACGTCCCCGGAATTTTTTCTGTGAGGAAAGTTGAATGATACTTGCTATCGGCATTCACCGACAACGCCTGACAACATGCGTCAGCGCATTGTCAATGCATGTGCGAACACTACGGAAGGCGAGCTATTCGCTGTTGAGAGGAATGTCGTTACACGTATCGCCAAATTCATTGAGGTTGACGGACATCATTTTGAGCATGTATTGCATTAATGAGGAATTTACAGGTAATCACGCTGTAACAGCATGCGTTCTCAGAAATGATAAGTTCACAAAGGTACATGTATCATATTGGAACAACCGAAATAAGATGTTCAAAAGTACCTACGTTCTGTATTTTAATTTAAAAAACCTACCTGCTACCAACTGTTCGTCTAAAATTGTGAGCCATATGTTTGTGACTATTACAGCGCCATCTATCACAAAAGGAAAAAAGTGGTCCAACTAAAACATTCATATTTCTTTACGTACTACACGGATATATAATAAAAAATGGGGATTCCTATTTAAAAAAACGCAGTTGATATCCGTGGCAGCGCCATCTAACGGGCCAACCATAGCGCCATCTGGTTTCTCCCTTCAAGCTAGACAAGTTTCGTTCTTTGCAGTTTTTTCGTTTGATGCTTATTTCGTGAGATATTTGTCCCGGTCACAATCAATGGACCACCCTGTATCAAGGGATGTACCAGAAGTACCCAAGCTAGCAAAGAAAAGACAAAAAACTTATTCCTCTACGTAGTCTCCTTTCAGCTCGATATACTTTTCCCAGCGATGTTCAATCGCTTCGGTACCCTGCTTACAGAGAACCGCTGAGCTCTAAAAAATAGCCAGCAACTGCGGACACCGCCGCTTCATTTGCGGCAGACGGAGCTAAATCTGGTGAACAGCGATCATGAGAAAGCAATGCGAAATTTGATTGACTGATTTTCGCCATGGCGACAATGACTGGATTTTCATGATGAAACAATACTTTATGCTTCCCTAAATGCGACCGTATTTGCTTGACTTCGTCGTTAAAACGCTGCAAAAAGTTCGTATAATGCTCGTTGTTGTTTGCTTTTCCTTTTTTAAGATAATCGATGAAAATTAACCTACGCACATCCCAGAAAACTGATCCGATGGCCTTACCTGTAGATGAAAAGGTCTTCGTCTCCTTTGGAGCTGATTCTCCCCTTTCAGTCCACTGTTTTCAGTGTTTCTTCGTCTTAGATGTGAAATTTTGGACTCATGTTTCATCCATGGCTAAGAATTGACGCAAATACTCGATTTATTGCAGCGAAACATAGCCAAACACTCGACTGAAACATCGTAAAAACGCATTTCTGTTCCACATTGGGCAAACGTGTACTCATCTTGCGCAAAGCTTTCTCATGTCCAAAATTAATATAAATAAAGCATAATTTACTCACCTTAATGTTAATAAATAATATTTTCAGCATGATCTCCGTGATTTTCAGTGCATAATTTGATGTGTATCGCAAGCTTAAGGTGAACTTGATGGGATAGGTCTGAATTGCGGTCGATTTTAGCACAGTCACTGGTAATGCGTTCTATAAGGTGGTTCAAACAAGTTCATCGAGTAAACTTCCTCTTTCAGCACACCCCAGAAAAAGAAAACAAAGAGTGAAAGGTCTGGCGGACGACGGCACTACTCCACATGACCTCTTCTCCCACTACAGAGAGGAAAATTGTCATTCATCCAATTTCTAGCAGTTGCAGCAAAATGGATAGGGGCCCATCCTGCCCAAATCTGCCTCGAATTGCCTCACGGAAACGCTCAACTTGCCTCTCAGCATTTTCAGTAAGTCTCACCTGTTACATATTCATGAAAGAAGAAAGGTCCTAGCACATTAACCTTCCTCAAACCACACCACATTATCACTCTTTGGCAGTCCTGATGTTTGGATAGACTCATCCAATTGGATTGACTTGAGACCAGTATCGAAGATTTTGTTTGTTCACTTCACCATTGACATAAAACACAGCTACATCACTGAACAACGCACAGTCTTTAGTAAAGTTGGTATTTTCATCCAATTTATCTGCAGACCTATTGACACATCTGCATGCGCCTATTGGGGTCATCTTCATTTAAGTAATGCAATATTTGTAACTTACACGGATGGAACCTCTGCTCTGGCACGATTTTGTGGTGGTTAACCTTTGAAACCCAACTCCGTGGACGTCCGACAAAGCGATTTCTTTGGGCTAGTATAAACCATGGCCAAAACAGCCTCTTTCGTTTCGTCTGATGCCTTTGGTTGTCTGGAACGGGGTTTGTCCAAAACACTGCCTGTTCTTTAAACTTGATAGTTAATATCTCGACGGCAGTAAAACAAATAGATTGACGACTAGGGTGTCGAACGTCAAATTCTTCCGCAATTTATCGATACGTCCATCCTTCTCTTCCACTTGAGACTTCTTTAGACAGAGCCATCATTCAGCTGGGAAAAACAAAATTTATTACAATTTTTCATTATTTATTAACATTTGTAGAATATAGAATTGTTATTATAATTTATCAGAATTCTCTATGTACACCGTGGACAGCACTTTTTGAAATGCCTACGATGTCTGATAGCACGCGTACTTTCAGTCGACGGTCGCCCAGTACTATTTCGTGGATTTTCCTCACAGTTTCTTGTGTGATGCCCTCATTTGTTCGACCGCAGCGACGTTCGTCTTGGCAACTCGTACGGTCTTGGTTAAACTCTGCCATTCAACATTTTTCTGTTGCAAAGGAAGGAGCAGACTCCCCCAGTGTAGAATCTAGCTCAGCTTTAATGTTACTTGGAGTAGACCTTACAAATGAAATTATTGTATCACGTAACGGTGACCAGTTCTATCAATGGTAGCGGATTCGGTGCGAGTGTTCACTACTGATGGCTGCCAAACAAGTACTGAACAACGTAGCATCGACAGACTTGAAACTAAATCTTTATACGGTTGATACTCAACCATAGCAATCTCTTAAAATCAACAATCGCTTTCTGTACGTATTTCTTAAAATCGACAATCCCTTTCTGTACGTCAGATCGGGTACTTCTGGAACCTCTCGTAGTATGCGGCTAATATTGATACGCTCTCCACTATGACATGCACTGAAGCTTGTGGGGCACATGACGTGCAAAAAGCAGAACGATAACACGAGTGACTGCCACATTTCTGCGAAAATACGAAGTGACTTATTCTTCATCTGTTGTTAACTGTATTTCGCTGACAGCATGGGGGTACCTGATTTGTATGGGGATATCACCAACTTTGTCAGCTGTGACTGTAGAATGTCTCTTGCACTTTTAGCCGCCAGGTATAACGATGGCACACGTACATACTGACTAATCTTACTAGTTTTTTTTGTCATCGTAAGATAAAAATTAAATTCTGCAACAACGACCTATATAACTTCCCCCGTTTTGCGAAAGTTATCTACCATCTTCCATATAACCTTGCGAAAGTAAAAGCGTAAGCTGCTACATGCTATCAGTGAAAGGGGAAAATAGTTTTGAAGAGATGAAGTAAGTTATTTCCATTTAAAATTTAGATGGTACGTTGACTGTTGGTGATGATAAAACGATTTTCTTGCTAAATGTTGTATACTGAACAAGCAGAAAAGGCCACTATCATTTCTCATCGATTCAAAACCTCACTTTATGCAAAATTCTGTGCATTTAAACACATTCTTTTGAAATGTGATAATTGCTGTCAGGTAATCACTACAGTGTGTAATCGACGTATAAGCGCGGGTACATTCGCATTCGATGTTACAAATCTGTGGCAGTTTGCGGCTTAAATATGTCCATAACAAAATATTTGAAAAATTATTCGGCGAACATGGAGTCATAAATCTCTCCGGACAATACTTCCAAAGTGAAAGTTCGATTAACGAGGCCCGATGAATTGCGTGATGCGGATCGTGTCACGCCATTTTGTTGGAAAACCCGTAGTCTGCTCCACGCTCAAAATCAGCTACTTCACAAGTTCTGAAACTCAGTTCTGTATGTGCCGAAGTATCGACTAAAAAAAAAAAAAAAGAAAAAACCCATACTGCAATCAGAAACAGCTCGTTCTCAATTATTTCAGTGTCAAGTGGTTTCTCGTACGCACCCGGGGTTTTCCTTCTAGTTGAGCTCACAATCTTTCATTTATCTGTAATGAAGGCACGCTGCCGTTCATAACACGAAGTGGATGTATGTTCTAAGTGGTTTTGAATTTCTCTACAGTCCTACTCAATATGATACGTGTGCTGCTGCCACTTTGTGATCACACGTGTATTTGTATCGAGAACAAAAGTTGTAGTATCTCGTTTGTTCGTTAACGTCGCTCAACATCGAGGACAGCAGTGTCCTTACAAGTATTTTGTAAACTGAACACGGCTCAGATATATAAAATGAGAACTGCTAAAAGCTATGTGAAAATACATCTGCTCTCTGCCATTAGCACACAGTCACCGCAAACCATACTAAACGAACAACAATGAAAATCTACATTTTAAATGAGAATACAATAAAAATTAGCTCGGTTCGAGTAGGATTCACGCACTGTGGGTTCTGTACAGACATAGTTATGTTTCTAGACAGTTCATCTATTCCAGAACTGGAGATTCTCGACCATTTTTGCCTGTTATCGACAGTGATGCTGGCTAGATATCGGTCCCAGTAATTCCAAGAGTTTCGAGACTGTTTTAATTTCAGTGATATAAATATGACATGAAGTCATGCAGGAGTCAGGTGACCATTATTACAACAATCTGTAGTTCTCCACTCAAGCTGACTGTTTCACAATTGTAAAAGTCAAACATCAGCCAAGGAATGGCTATATTGCTCACACGACGCATTTCGGAATTTATCCATCATCAGATATCCAGGAGAGATTACTACACTTAGATAAGGCGTTTCAAGTTTTATGTTAAACGCCTTTCTACGTGCAGTAGTCGCTACCGGATATCTGACGCCGAATAAATTGCGGAACGCGTCTTCTGAGCAATAAAGTCATTCCTTGCCTTACTCAATCAGGCTGAATGCAGAAGTACTGATCGTTTTAATTTAAAGTTTTGTCCGCAGCTCGTGGTCGTGCGGTAGCGTTCTCGCTTCCCGCGCCCGGGTTCCCGGGTTCGATTCCCGGCGGGATCAGGGATTTTCTCTGCCTCGTGACGACTGGGTGTTGTGTGTGATGTCCTTAGGTTAGTTAGGCTTAAGTAGTTCTAAGTTCTAGGGGACTGATGACCTCAGATGTTAAGTCCCATAATGCTCAGAGCCATTAATTTAAAGTTTTACTTCGCAATAACAATTGGCAAAATATGTATTTTGTTAGTGTGATATAATTGCACCTCTTACCAAATTTCACCATTCTAAGGACGCTACAGGTTTTTATGAGTGAGTTTGCCAGGGTTAAAATATGTGATGTAAATGGTCGTACCTGTTGATTGCACTGACTTAGGAACTAACGTTCATTATACCGCCAAGGCACCACAGACTTCAGTATGGGACATAAATTTCAACCTGACACGTCTATCGGTTCCTGAGAAAAAAGGGGTCTTAACACACGGACGGACAAACAGTTACTCCGACAACAAGTGACAAACAAATTTTGTGCGATATAACTGCAGATTTACAGTTTTCTATTTTTTGTGCTTTTGCTGTACTGTGAAAATTTGCTTCCCGTAAAATTTCATGATTCTAGGCCAATGGGAAATATGCTATGTGCTTTAATGAGTGAGTTTGCGATTATTAATATGTGACATAAACGGCTGTGTCTTTTGACCACATTCACTTAAAAGCTTCAATTTTTTGCACCGTCAAGGGACCATAGACCCACAGCTACATCCACATCAAAATCTACATCTACATCTACATAGATACCCCGCAAGCCACCGTACGGTGCGTTGCGGAGAGTACCCTATACTAAAACTAGTCATTTCCTTTCCTGTTCCACTGGCAAATAGAGCAAGGGAGAAACGCGTATCTACACTATGTGATCAAAAATATTCGGACACCTGGCTAAAAATGACTTAAAAGTTCGTGGCGTCCTCCATCGAGTGCTGGAATTCAATATGGCGTTGGCCCACCCTTGAGACAGCTTCCACTCTCGCAGGCATACGTTCAGTCAGGTGGTGGAAGGTTTCTTGGGGAAGGGCAGCCCATTCTTCACGGAGTGCTGCACTGAGGAGAGGTATCGACATCGGTCGGTGCGGCCTGGCACGAAGTCGGCGTTCCAAAACATCGCAAAGGTATTCTATAGGATTCAGGTCAGGACTCTGTGCAGGCCAGTCCATTATAGGTATGTTATCGTCGTATAACCACTCCGCCATAGGCCGTGCATTATGAACTGGTGCTCGATCGTGTTGAAAGATAAAATCGCCATCCCCGAATTGTTCTTCAACAGTGGGAAGCAAGAAGGTGCTTAAAACATCAATGTAGGCCTGTACTGTGATAGTTCCACGCAAAACAACAATGAAAAATACGATCACGCCAAAACACCACCGCCTCCGAATTTTACTGTTGGGCCTGTACATGCTGGCAAATGACGTTCACCGGGCATTCGCCATACCGACACCCTGCCATCAGATCACCACATTGTGTACCGTGATTTGTCACTCCACACAACGTTTTTCTACTGTTCAATCGTCCGGCGTCGTTTGGCATATACAGCGTGATGTGTGGCTTATGAGCAGCCGCCCGACCATGAAATCCAAGTTTTCTCACCTCCGGCCTCTCATAGTGCTTGCACTGGATCCTGAGGTAGTTTGGAATTCCTGTGTGATGGTCTGGATAGATATCTGCCTATTACACATTACGACCCTCTTCAACGGTCGGCGGTCTCTGTCACTCAACAGACGAGGTCGGCCTGTACGCTTTTGTGCTGTACGTCTCTCTTCACGTTTCCACTTCACTAACACATGGGAAACAGTGGACCTAGGGATATTTAGGAGTGTGGAAATCTTGCATACAGACGTATGACACAAGTGACACCCAATCATCTGACGGTGAGTTCCGCGGAGCGCCCCATTCTGCTCTCTCTCTCGATGTCTATTGACCACTGAGGTCGCTGATGTGGTACCTTACGCGCAATGTTTGTTGGCGGCAGTAGAATCGTTCGGCTGTCAGCTTCAGATCCGGGTCTCTAAATTTTCTCAGTAGCGTTTCTCGAAAAGAACGTCGCCTTTGATCCAGGGAAACAGTCGCGTTACCGAAGCATCTCCGTAACACTTACGTGTTGCTCAACCCACCGGTAACAAATCTAGCAGCCCGTATCTGAATTGCTTCGAAGTCTTTCTTCAATTCGACCTGGTACGGATCCCAAACACTCGAGCAGTACTCAAGAATAGGACACAGCAGCGTCCGGTATACAGTCTCCTTTACAGGTGGACCACTCATTCCTAAAATTCCCTCTAAGTCTGCTATTCGCCTTCCCTATCACAGTTCTCACATGCTAGTTCCATCTCATATCGCTTTGCAACGTTACACCCCGAATTTAAACGACTTGACTGTGTTAAGCAGGACGCTAGCAATACTGTAGCCGAACATTACAGGTTTGATCTTCCTACTCATCCGCGTCAATTACACTTTTCCACATTTAGGGTTGCCTGCCATCCATTACACAAACGGGAAATTTTTGAAAGTCGTCTTGTATCTTTCTACAGTCACTAAACTTCGACACCTCAGTATGTGACAGGGCTTTTTAACAGTCGGACAGACAGACCGACGGACAACAAACCTATCTTGTAAGGGTTATGTTTTTGTCGACTGAGGCACGGGACCCTAAAAAGGCACAAAACCCTTCAAACTATAGTTGGCCGATAACATACATAATAATTAGATGAGTTGATGATTTGGCAAGTCTCTGCATTTCCTGCCTAACAGCGCAGGTAGAAGGTCAGAGACAACACAAAATCTTACAAGGGGAGGCCGCCAATTGTGAAATTCAGATTCGATTCATACTGCGCATAATAAAAGCTCATGGCCAGAGGTGTAATGTGGCAAAGCACCAAGATGCACTTCTCAGCCGTTGTCGAGAAAATCGACAGTTAAAAGAAACCGTTGCCGTGAAATACTCTCTACGATCATCAATTTTCTACAGCGTCGCTACGGTTCGTAATCCGAAGGTCGCCGGATCGAATCTCGCGCCATGCAACATTTTTTTTAGTGTTAGTTTATTGTAATTCATATATATATATATATATATATATATAATGAATTACAATTCATTAATAGTTTATATGAATCGCTTATGCATGTTGGTGAAGGCGGATCGCTCTCCAATTGTACCGCTTCCATTTTTCAGTTTGTTTAACAGGGTGTACCAAAGCTCTCACGTCCGCACTGATTTTCGGCGATGTTATAAGTTGCGCTAGGGACCGCATCTACCTTCTTTCGAAGTTAGCAGGCAACTACGCTGTTATGCGGCGGCTCGTTTCGGCCCATTCAACGTCTGTCCTTCAAGTGTAACGAGCGAGTAACGGAGTTTATATTTCATACCTGCCACAGCAAATTTGTGTTCGTGGGGTTTCTATTCTAATTCGAACGTTTGACTTACGCTATACGTATTCGTTTCGGAATATCGTTTCTACGTCTTCCGTTAACTATACGTGGTTAACATTATGAAGACAATTAATAACATTTGTGAAATACAACTTTGTTTGCGGAAAACATAATGATGTTCGAAGTCGCCAGTTTTTCCACGACAAACGACTTTCAACAACTTATTATATGCATAATTATTGCAACTGATTGCCGGGAATTGCATATATATATATATATATATATATATATATATATATATATATATATATATATATATATACATTTGAATTACAAAAAATACTTAAAAAAAAGTTGCATGGCGCGAGATTCGATCCGGCGACCTTCAGATTACGAACCCGAGCGCTTACCGCTGCGCCACGACACTGGGAAATTGATGATCGTAGAGAGTATTTCACAGCAACGGTTTATTTTAACTGTCGATTTTCTCGACAACGGCTGGGAAGTGCATCTTGGTGCTTTGCCACATTACACCTCTGGCCATGAGCTTTTTTTATGCGCAGTATGAATTGAATCTGAATTTCACAATTGGCGGCCTCCCCTTGTTAATATACGTGCAACATTCGTCTCATTGTCATTTAAATTTGAGGTCAGGTTTTGAGCGGTCTTTCGAAATAATAATTTGGGGATGATGCAGCTTAATATAAACACTAGCGCCTAACCACAAATTTCCAAAAGAATTTCTGCAGTGTCCGGTCTCACTCTATTCGCCATTCGAGGACATCTTTGTTCAACACTTGGTTGGCAGTTTGTCGTGGAGGGACAAATTCTTTATGCAGATACTTCTACTATCAAAAATCAGATCAGCAGTTTTGATCATTGATTTGCTCATTCGAGCTTTTTTAGATCGAGGATATGTCTCAGTGTGCGTCTTCACTTTGCTTCTTTGTGCAAGGATCATATTAAAAAATCCAGGATTCATCACCTGTGTTCACACGACTGAACCGTTCATGGTAATTGATAATCCTCTCAAGAAGATCTTCGATTGCCATTCCGCTCAGTTGTGAGGTTTTTCGGCGCCATTTGTGCAAAAATCTTTCACATGTGCAAAAATTTCGATCAAAATTTGATGTACAGTGAAAGTGTTTAACGGGCCACCCATCATCCTTATTGTTAAACGTCGGCCTGATGTCAGTTGAATGTGTCACTGAGGCAGGTTCATCTTCAACGTGTTCTCGGCCCTCCAAAAATGATTTTTGCCAGGGAAGAACTTGTGCTCTTGATAAGGAATGTTGTCCATAGGCATGTTTCAACTTTTGAAAGGTCACACTCGCGTATTCCCCTAGCTTGACACAAAACTTGATTGCATAATGTTGCTCTAAATTCCGGCGTTGCATTTTCGTAACATACAAGAAAAACAAACTTTACTGATAGCTCTCTCAATAATCATCTAGTGGCTGTATGAAGCTGAAACTCGGACGGAGCATCTACCGAAACTGATGGCGCTCTCAAAAATCTTGTGATGGTTTACTGAGCCGAAACTCGGACTGAGTATGTGGAAGATATGAACACACGGGTCTACTCAAACTGGCGGCGCTCTCAAAAATCATGTGCTGGTTTACTGAGCCGAATCTCGGACTGAGTATCTGGAAGATATGAATACATGGGTCTACACAAACTGATGGCGCTCTCAAAAATCATGTGATGGTTGCACCGAGCCGAAACTCGGACAGAGCGTCAGGAAGGCATGAACACATCGGACTACACAAGAACAACAACACAACTTTGCCAGATCTCTCGCAGTATTGTCAGTCTCATCACATTTCTCACACACCTCGTAGGTATCTATCTCCCTTTACCTATCTACACGTATACCTGCCTTCTTCCTGTCTTAACTTTGAAACTGTCACCGGATTATGTTTTCTTTGCTACAGGACAATATCGATCTCATCAAGCATATGCTAGAGATTCATCTGTAAAATTTTCTGAACAAATAAATACGTGAGGTTTGATTAATACTTATAAAGAATTGTGAGAACGGACCTGTTTATTCAAAGGTAAATTTACAGTTCCGAATACGGCGTCGAAGTTCCTCGAATTAAATATAATACGTCGTTCTTGTACGGCATCCATAAAACGAAATGCGACTACGTCATTCCCAGTAGACAAAACAAGAAAACGGCAGCAGTGATACAACTGCTCTTAAGACAACACTTATGATTTTGAAACAATATAATCGCCTGCCAGAACTAAATGGAAAGACTGCTGCTACGTATTGCGGAAGAGTACTTGTCACCCTCCGTGCTACATCAATTAATTGTAGTAATCTTCGACGTGTAGCACTGCCTTCCTGCCTTCCTTTTTTTTTTTTTTTTTTTTTTTACCAATGAAGCACTTCCAAAAATGTGACGGAAGATGGCAGAAGGCGTGCTTGCTGCAGTTAACAATGGTGGTAACGACGCTCCCCCATACGTAATTACATCATCCACTGGCAAAGAGTAGGAGTTTAGGAGTTGAACTGCGCAGTGCAAGTGTGCAGCGCTGCTGTCCAGAGCTCGCTCGCTCGCACGCACGCACGCACGCACGCACACACACACACACACACACACACACACACACACACACACAGATACACACATACGGAGCAAAACTTTTTTAATTTCATGGAGGAGCACAAACAGTCACTGATGAAATCCTGGCGAAACTTTTCCACTCAGTGCTACTGGAACAGTTTTAATGCAGAAATTGCAAGCAATATACAACGGAAAGGGGGCGTTACCTATATTTGTTTGGAATTAACAATAAAGAAATAAATAAAAGATTTTAAAAAAGAAGATATACTTGCCTCTGCATTTTCCTCCTTACCGGAGAAGCCAATATTAAAATTATTTGGCGAAGACTAAAGTAAATTCGACGTAAGAACCTTGTGCAAATACAAAAATGCGCGATAACCCTGCATATTGGATTGAAAATTAATTGCAATGATATACGGTCAACGTATTGACGAGAAAATAGTACACATTAGTACGGAAGCCATAGAATTATTCTGTTTCTGTAATTAGAGCAGTTGAAGATGACAACTGCGTTGACAAGGAAAGGAAATAAACAGGAGTTTGGCATGGCCTGGAGTGGCTCTGATATACAATGTAAGTGTTCTGAAAGCAAAGATCCCAAAGCGCCCTGAAAGGAAAGTTGGCAAACAGCTCGTATTATCAGATTTGTTTCCTGGCGCCGTTCAATTACAGACTTTTAACGCGGAACCCATTTAATAGCTGAGGATTGCCTGTAGGGTATTATCGAGACAAGATAGAAAACCAATAGATCGAGTAACTAATTCGAGTCGTAGACTATAACAGAAAACTGACCCAGTCCGAGAAGATTCGGGCTCTGAGGGTTCAGTACAAATGTAATACAATGCCCGCATCTCGTGGTCGTGCGGTAGCGTTCTCGCTTCCCACGCCCGGGTTCCCGGGTTCGATTCCCGGCGGGGTCAGGGATTTTCTCTGCCTCGTGATGGCTGGGTGTTGTGTGCTGTCCTTAGGTTAGTTAGGTTTAAGTAGTTCTAAGTTCTAGGGGACTTATGACCACAGCAGTTGAGTCCCATAGTGCTCAGAGCCATTTGAACCATTTTTGTAATACAATCTCGACGAATTTAGCCTGTTATCGTTATCGATACTTTCAAGATATCGGTTCCAAGACCTTCGAGAATGTTTTAACTAAATGTTTTTCGTGTAATTTCACATTTGCTACTGTAATTTTTCATTTATTATATCAATTCTCGAATTATACTAGCATGCTATGCTAATTAGCAAAAAATGGTTCAAATGGCTCTGAGCACTATGGGACTCAACTGCTGAGGTCATAAGTCCCCTAGAACTTAGAACTACTTAAACCTAACTAACCTAAGGACAACACACACATCCATGCCCGAGGCAGGATTCGAACCTGCGACCGTAGCGGTCGCGCGGTTCCAGACTGTAGCGCCAGAACCGCTCGGCCACCAGCGGCCGGCTGCTAATTAGCAGCACGAATTATTTACGCATGTATAAACTGGTCGTTTCTTTTGATTGCATTAGCGCAGAAGGTTAAATTTTTTACACTGCAAGTTAGTATGTGACAAATTTCAGCGTGATACGTCCACCTGTACCTCAGAAAAAGGGGCGTTAACAGAGGGGCACACTTACTACAAATGGCAAAAAAATAATAATTTTTGTAATTACAAATCAACACCTTCGGATTTTTTCGTAATTTGTACTGTGAAAAATTACTTCGCGTCGAATTTCATGATTGTAGCTCAACGGTAAGTATCCTATAGGTTTTGATGCGTCAGTTTGCGAGTATCGAAATATGTGACATAAATGGCCGTATCTTTTGATTACACTGACTTAAAAAATTAAATTTTTCACACACCCAATCGCAAACGTTAGCATGTGACATATATGTCAACTTGGTACGTCTCCCCGTTCCTCAGAAAACGGGTTCTTGACAATAAGACAGACAACAAAGTGGTCCTACTATATGGGTTGAATGTTTACCGGCGGAGCTACGGAGGTCTGAACATTACGCGGAGTTTGATGTGACGTGTAATAGCTACGCGAATGTATAGTACACTACTAGCCATTAAAATTGCTACACCACAAAGATGACGTGCTATAGACTCGAAATTTAACCGACAGGAAGAAGATGCTGTGAAAATGATTAGCTTTTCAGAGCATTC
Source organism: Schistocerca nitens (assembly GCF_023898315.1). Taxonomy (NCBI): domain Eukaryota; kingdom Metazoa; phylum Arthropoda; class Insecta; order Orthoptera; family Acrididae; genus Schistocerca; species Schistocerca nitens. The sequence continues at coordinate 953,123,837 of NC_064615.1, forward strand.
ACACAAGGTTGGCGCCGGTGACGACACCTACAACGTGCAGACATGAGGAAAGTTTCCAAACGATTTCTCATACACAAACAGCAGTTGACCGGAATTGCCTGGTGAAACGTTGTTCTGATGCCTCGTGTAAGGAGGAGAAATGCGTTTCCGACTTTGATAAAGATCGGATTGTAGCCTGTCGCGATTGCGGTTTATCGTATTGCGACATTGCTGCTCGCGTTGGTCGAGATCCAATGACTGTTAGCAGAATATGGAATTGGTGGGTTCAGGATGGTAATACAGAACACCGTGCTGGACTCCAACGGCCTCGTATCACTAGCAGTCGAGATGACAGCCATCTTATCCGCATGGTTGTAACGGATCGTGCACCCACGTCTCGGTCCCTGAGTCAACAGATGAGGACGTTTCCAAGACAGCAACCATCTGCACGAACAGTTCGACGACGTGTGCAGCAGCATGGACTATCAGCTCGGAGACCATGGCTGCGGTTACTCTTGACGCTGCCTCACAGACAGGAGCGCCTGCGATGGTGTACTCAACGACGAACCTGGGTGCACGAATGGCAAAACGTCATTTTTTCGGATGAATCCAGGTTCTGTTTACTTCATCATGATGGTCGCATCCGTGTTTGGCGATATCGCGGTGAATGCACATTGGAAGCGTGTATTCGTCATCGTCATACTGGCGTATCACCCGGCGTGATGGTATGGGGTCCCATTGGTTACACGTATCGGTCACCTCTTGTTCGCATTGACGGCACTTTGAACAGTGGACGTTACATTTCAGATGTGTTACGACCCGTGGCTCTACCCTTCATTCTATCCCTGCGAAATCCTACATTTCAGCAGGATAATGCACGACCGCATGTTGCAGGTCCTGTACGGGTCTTTCTGGATACAAAAATGTTCGACTGCTGCTCTGGCCAGCACATTCTCCAGATCTCTCACCAACTGAAATCGTCTGGTCAATGGTGGCCGAGCAACTGGCTCGTCACAATACGCCAGTCACTACTGTTGATGAACTGTGGTATCGTGTTGAAGTTGCATGGGCAGCTGTACCTGTACACGCCATCCAAGCTCTATTTGACTCAATGCCCAAGCATATCAAGGCCGTTATTACGGCCAGAGGTGGTTGTTCTGGGTACGGATTTCTCAGGATCGATACACCCAAATTACGTGAAAATATAATCACATGTCAGTTCTAGTGTAATATATTTGTCCAATGAATACCTGTTTACATCTGCATTTCTTCTTGGTGCAGTAATTTTAATGGCCAGTAGTTTATATGACCAAGGAAGGTCTTTGCTGAATAACTCGCAGAAATAAGCAAAGTCTGTGTCACGTCTTTCCTATGAACGTCATAAATTATTGATACTTAATTAGTTAATTAGTAGTTAGTTAATTAGTTAATAAGTAGTTAGTTAATTAGTAGTTAATTAGTAGGCCTGTTCATAATCGCTAGGGAAGAACACTGTTCAAAAAACCTAGACCTAGAGACGCTCTTCAGTGTATATCTGAAACACGTCTCTCGTAGTTAACTGTAATCCCAAGTCCACGCCGTCGCTGATAGCAGCGGTGAAGAAAAAGAATCATGACTGTGCCACATATTAGATCACAGAACACTTTATGTGTCAGTTAGAAGATTATACTTACAGTTATTTATCAGATTAATGTTCAGAGCAATGTTTTCTGTGAGTGGTGAAAACGATTTCAGTGTGCCTGACAAGTTTATTACTACACTGCTAATGCCTCCTAATACCGTGTCGGATCTCCGTTTGCCCGGTGTATTGCACCAGCTCTATCTGTTATGGACTCAACAAGTCGTTGGAAGTCCCCTGCAGAAATACTGAGCCGTGCTGCCCCTATAGCCGTCCATAATTGCGGAAGTGTTGCCGGTGTAGGATTCTGTGCACAAAATGACCTCTAGATTATGTCCCATAAATGTTCGATGGTATTCATGTCCTGCGATATGAGTGGCCAAATCATTCGCTCCAATTGTCCGGAATTTCTTCAAAGCAATCACGAACTATTGTGGCTCAGCGTTCACATTTGTTCTTCTCTAATGTTTCCGTATCAGCGTAAAGATGTTCAAATTTCGGGCTTCCGCCGCGCGTGCAGACCGACTGAAATTTCGTGGCATTTCAGTGAGCAGAACGGCAGTGAGTTTTGAGGAAAGTGCTGTTCGTGGGAAGCCCTGGAGGGAACGCAAAGCACCTCGGACAGGAGGAGGTGGAACTGCCAACAGCAGAGGAAAAGATTGTAACTACAGTTCTAGCTGTTGCGAGGACGCGCTCAGAAGGAATAACTTCTACACAGCGATGACAAAAGTCATGCGATACCTCCGAATATCGTATCGGACCTCCGTTTGTCCGGGTACAGCAGCAGCTCGAGGCGGTGTGGACTCAACAAGTCGTTGGAACACCCTTGCAGAAATGATAAGCCATTCTGTCTCTATAAGGCGTCCATAACTGCGAAACTGTTGCCGGTGTAGGGCTTCATGCTCGTACCGATCTCTCGATTATGTCCCGTAAATGTTCGAAGGGATTCATTTCGGGCGATCTGGGTGGCCACATCATTCGCTCCACTTGTCCAGAATGTTCTCCAAACCAATCGCGAACAGTTGTCACATGAAGACATGGCGCACTGTGATTCACAAAAATTATATCGTTATTTCGGGATATGAAGTCCATGAATGGCTGCAAATGGTCTCCAAGTAGCCGAACATAACCATTTCCAGTCGATAATCGCTTCGGTTACACCAGACCATGGTAACATAGCCCCACACCATTGTGGAGCCACCACCATCTTGCACAGTGCCTGTTGACATCGGGGGTACATGTCTTCATTGAGGCTGCGCCACACTCGAACCCTGCCACCATGAATGGCTGCAAATGGTCTCCAAGTAGCCGAACATAACCATTTCCAGTCGATAATCGCTTCGGTTACACCAGACCATGGTAACATAGCCCCACACCATTGTGGAGCCACCACCATCTTGCACAGTGCCTGTTGACATCTGGGGTACATGTCTTCATTGAGGCTGCGCCAAACTCGAACCCTACCACCATGAATGGCTGCAAATGGTCTCCAAGTAGCCGAACATAACCATTTCCAGTCGATAATCGCTTCGGTTACACCAGACCATGGTAACATAGCCCCACACCCTTATGGAGCCACCACCATCTTGCACAGTGCCTGTTGACATCTGGGGTACATGACTTCGTTGAGTCTGCACCACACTCGAACCCTACTACGATTAATGGCTTCAAATGGACTCGAAGTAGCCGAACAAAACCATTTCCAGTCGATAATCGCTTCAGTTACACCAGACCAAGGTAACACAGCCCGACACCCTTATGGTTGGTTGGTTGGTTGTTTTGGGGAAGGAGACCAGACATCGAGGTCATCGGTCTCACCCGGATTAGGGAAGGACGGGGAAGGAAGGCGGCTGTGCCCTTTGAAAGGAACCATCCCGGCATTTGCCTGGAGCGATTTAGGGAAATCACGGAAAACCTAAATCAGGATTGCCGGACGCGGGATTGAACCGCCGTCCTCCCGAATGCGAGTCCAGTGTCTAACCACTGCGCCACCTCGCTCGGTGACACCCTTATGGAGCCACCACCATCTTGCACAGTGCCTGTTGACATCTGGGGTACATGACTTCGTTGAGTCTGCACCACACTCGAACCCTACTACGATTAATGGCTTCAAATGGACTCCAAGTAGCCGAACATAACCATTTCCAGTCGATAATCGCTTCAGTTACAGCAGACCATGGTAAGACAGTCCGACACCATTATGGGACCACCACCATGTTGCACAGTGCCTGTTGACATCTGGGGTATACGACTTCGTTGAGTCTGAGCCACACTCGAACCCTTCCACCAGCTCTAACCAACTGAAATCGGGACTCATCTGACCAAGCCACCGTTTTGCAGTTGTCTAGGGTCCAACCGGTATGGTCATGAGCCCAGGAGAGGCGCTGCAGGCGATGTCGTCCTGTTAGTTACGGCATTCGCGGCGGACGTCTGCTGCCATAATCCATTAACGCCAAATTTCGCCGCCCTGTCCCAGCGGGTACGTTCGTCGTACGTTCCACATTGATTCTTCGGTTATTTCACGCAGTGTTGCTAGTGTGTTAGCATTGACAACTCTACCTAAATGCCGCTGCTCTCGGTCGTTAAGTGAATGCTGTCGGTCGCTGCGTTGTCCGTTGTGTGTGAGGTAATGCCTGAAAAGGTGTTCTCGTCACTCTCTTGACACTGTGGATCTCGAAGTATTGAATTCCCTAACGATTTCCGAAATGAAATGTCCCATGCGTCTAGCTCCAACTACCATTCGGCGTTCAAAGTCTGTTAATTCCCGTTGTGCGTCGGGAGCCTTGTAACATGAATCATATGAGGGCAAATGACAGCTCCGTCAGTGTGCCGCCCTTTTATACCTTGTGTAGGCGATACTACCACCACCTGTATACTGTGTTTATACCTATCCAATGATTGTCGCCTCAGTGCATGTGGACCTGTATTAAAATAAAGATTCACATATCACGTAACATTTATTACTTACGAGGAATGTGGCTTTTAAATGTTCACTGCTCATTAAATAAATAAATCAAGGACACATTTTTTTTTCACACGAAACATTGCCAGTTGTTTTTGTCGTATTATCGACAGGCACTTGAAGTAACATACAACTATATCTTTTTTATATAAAAACCTTGAGGCCTGCAGCGCTCTGTGAAAGTGATCCTTTCTTCACTTTGTTTCAGCATGAATTGTCTCTCGATCCGCTGCTGCTTCCTGTTGGAGACGCTGCACTCTGTTTCATAGCATCGTTTATAGAGCTCGCCTTCTTTGCCTGGTAGGAGCATCTCGTTATAGTCCATCTTCATGCCACCACAGATTAAAAGCCAAAAGTCCTTAGAAGCCCAAAAACCTTTACAGGCTTATTTATAGTATCATCAAATACTTTAGCACTCATTTCCGTTGCCTCACTAATAAGTTGAAAAAGAGAAAAATCCGAAGGGAAAAAAATCACATAACAGCTACATATCTCAAATCAAAGTATACCCTTATAACTAAGGTGACCATAGGTCTGTAGGTGACATCTGAAAACATTCAGCAACGCTATGAATCATATCGATGAAGCAAGTAATTTATCTTAAAGTGTAGAGGAGGCCTTTATCTAGCTGCGCATGCCAAGTGACTGATGGTGGTGACGGTTTGAGCCAAAATATCTCACTCTTTTCAAACAAACCCAATATTAAACAAGATCTTTGTGAGTTTTTCTCCGAGTATGGTTTATTGTCACATTACTGTGTAATTAAAACGTAATTTCGCACTAGACACGCTTCACTTCATAATACACAGCAGCTACTTCCTGGCGATTATCGTGTTATAGACAATAGAAAATGTAGTGCAGTGAAAATGATGCGGTGCTATACTTTGTGCAAATTTTAACTTCTCTTCCCATGATACTGAAGTTAAATTATTATGACTGAATAATATGTAGTTACTTGAGTGGAAACGCTTGGGCGAGGGAAGTCTCTTTCCCAATATTTTTACACAACTATCTCCGACGCTTCCAGGTAGAAATTTTGGTAGAAATTTTTAAACTATTTTCAATTCTTAAATCTAAAAACAAAATGATTAGAAGTTACAGTTCATAATCATACTCTGGCTCTTGTCGTCGAAGTTAGAACCGGAAATATAATCTCTGTACCTCTGCAGAATTCCGGCGATCATCGACTCTGAAAATTCTTAAAGTAATCACAGGCACAATCGTACGCCGTGGGGAAGCCGTCTTCATCTACATCGACATCTATATGGTTACTCTGCAATTCACACTTAAGTGCCTGGCAACAGGGTTCATCGAACAATTTTCATTCTAACTTCGATACCATTCCACTCTCGAATGGCGCGTGGGAAAAAGGAACACCTAAATCTTTCTGTTCGAGCTCTGGTTTCTCTTATTTTATTATGATGATCATTTCTCCCTACGTAGGTGGGTGTCAACAAATTATTTTCGCATTCAGAAGAGAAAGTTGGTAATTGAAATTTCGTAAATAGATCTCGCCGCAAAGAAAACCGCCTTTGTTTCAGTGACTGCCACCCCAACTCGCGTATCATATCAGTGACACTCTCACCCCTATTGCGCGATAACACGAAACGAGCTGCCCTTCTTTACACTTTTTCGATGTCCTCCGTCAATCCTAGCTCGTAAGAATCCCATATTACGCAGCAATATTCCGGCAGAGGACGGACAAGTGTAATGTAGGCTGTGTCTTTAGTGTGTTTGTCGCATCTTCTAAGCGCAGTCTTTGTTTCGGCTTCCCCACAATATTATCTATGTTGTTTTACCAATTTAAGTCGCTCGTAATTGTAATTCCTAGGTATTTAGTCGAATTGACAGCGCTTAGATTTGTGTGATTTATCGTATACCCAAAATTTATCGGATTTCTTTTAGTACCCATGTGGATGACCTCGCACTTTTCTTTGGTTAGTGCCAATTGCCACTTTTCTCACCATACAGAAATTCTCTCTAGATCATTTTGTAATTGGAATTGATCGTCTGATGATTTTACTAGACGGTAAATTACAGCGTCATCTGCAAACAATCTAAGGGGGCTGCTCAGATTATCACCTATATCATTTATGTAAATCAGGAACAGCAGAGGGCTTATGACGCTACCTTGCGGAACGCCAGATATCACTTCTGTTCTACTCGATGATTTACCGTCTATCACTACGAACTGTGGCCTCTCGAATCCAGTTACACAACTGAGACGATACTCCATATGCAAGCAATTTGATTAGTAGTCGTTTGTGAGGAACGGTATCAAAAGCCTTCTGGAAATCTAGGAATATGGAATCGATCTGAGATCCCTTGTCGACAGCACTCATTACTTCATGGGAATAAAGAGCAAGCCGTGTTGCACAAGAACGATATTTTCTGAATCCATGTTGATTATGTATCAATAAGTCATTTACTTCAAGGTGATTCATAATGGTCGAGTACAGTATATGCTCCCAAAACCCTACAGCAAATTGAGGTCAGTGATGTGGGTCTGTAATTCAATTACTACTATTTCCTTTCTTGAGTATTGGTGTGGCATGTGCTAGTTTCCAGTCTTTAGAAACAGATCTTTCGTGAAGTGAGCGGTTGTATGTGATTCCTAAGAAAGGCGCTGTTGTGTCTGCATACTCTGAAAGGAACCTGATTGGTATACCATCTGGACCGGAAGACTTGTCTTTCTTAAGTGATTCGTTTCGCAACATCTAAGATATCTGCTTTCATGTCACTCATGCTAACAGGTCTTACGTGCTACGACGTACTCACTCTGTAGCATGGTAATCAGTGTCCAAGTTGTGTATCAATTTCGATAAAATCCAGAATTTAATCTCTTAAAATAGAGCAAGAACAACCGTGGTGCAGGCTTACAAATTTCGCAGGATACGAAGTTCCCTACGAGTTAAGACACACCAAATAATGTTCCGAGCCACAAACAAGAGAGAAATTAAAATAACCAAAGAATTGAACGTACCTTTTCCATTCATGTAATTATAATTTTTCATAAACGATTTTCCTAGCTACATCATCCTCTTGTATAAGATGAAACGTTATGACAATTAATCAAATTTCATTACGTGTTGAAGATGGCAGCTTACAACAATGCCGCTAATTACAATTCCACTGCAATCCTACTCTCCACAATTCTCAATCAGGAGTAGTCAGACCATTGTACACGTAATGTTCCACATTATATCCACAGAGTCGTTATATCACGAGTCGGAGATAATCTGTCTCTTGCAGTAGTAAGGAGTCTTGCTCGGTTACGCATGAACATTCGTGCTACATGAGAAAAATGTGATATTGCAAAATGTTCAAGAACTCCTGTAATACAAGAAACTGTCAGTTGCCGAGGATGAAATTCAGAATAATTTCACAGATGATACTGTTGGGAATAAATACATAAATAAAAGTCGTCGTTTTTTGTACTCACGCATGAATCAAAAAACGAAACTAATTAAACAAAAGGGACAGCTACTAAATTTAGAATAAGCTACTTATTTCTGTCACTCCCTGTTGTGTTACTGGAGTTATCTAGTGGGTGAATCAAACATATATCAATAAACTGTCTCGTCCGCGAAAGACAGCAATATTACAGACATTCTTCGAATAACTTTGTACTCCTGTACTCGCTGTTCACCGCTTTAGATCTTAATCGATTCTGAGGTTAGCAACAGCAACAAGCTGAAGTTGAAATGTGTATTATACAATCACAATAAAAATATCATAAAGAAGATCCATTCCTTCTTGCGTCTATCCTGAGTGGTGTTCTGTATTTTTGTACCAAGGTTTTAACAAGCTGTTGGAGTTTTTAAAGCCCAACATCGGGACTTTATTTGTATCTTTAGTCGGCATCCGAGGGGCCAGTACAGATTGCTGTGGAGCTTCAGTCTTTTATAGCCAAGTCCGTCCTACCTGGGACTGCTGGAAAATGGTTCCCGACTGTGAATATTCACTTTTAGTATTCGCCTGATAACCAAGTAAAGCCTTCCGAAAACAACAGTCGTCAGAACAGGGAACTATGTAGTTTTATTTCATTTCTATTACATTGTTATGGAAAAAATATCTACTCTTAAGGTCGAGAACCATCCCAGAACAGAGTCCAACCCATATTAGCCAAGAAAGAGCTGAAATGGAATGGGGGGGGGGGGGGGAATTGGCAGAGGGAGAGAGGGAGTTTAGTGGGGAACATCTGATATTTGGTGGCATGGTGGCCACTAACCATCAACACAGGTTCACCCACAATGTATGGGCGAGAATTATCGGTAGCCGCCTCGTGCGACCTGTTGTCTTCCCACAAAGCCACACGCATGAGACATATCTGCGTTTCCTGTAGGTGACCCTGCCTCCCCTGCTGGAAGAAGGGCCTTTGTTGGTACGAAGGATAATTTGGATACTATAAGGAGCGATCAAAAAGCTTCCGTTTGAGGGCGTTGCTGCAGCGTGTATTCAACGTAGCGCAACTCCGGTGCGGGTTTGTAAGCAAGGGGTCAGTCAGGTATTCGTGTCTTTCCAATGTACGTGCGGCAAATGCGGATACGTGAGCTATGGTGACCCAAAAAGGACCAACATGATCTTATTTTATCTTGGTTGCCAATGGACAAACAACCGCAGATATCCATCCATGAATGAAGAATGTATGCGGGGCAGCATGTCCGTCTCAAACCACTGCTGTGGAATGATGCACCACGGATGCTGTTGCTTCATAATAACGCACGTCCCCGTAGTGAAATGTCGTAATGCAGACATTACGTCAACTCAAGTTGTTAGCGTCAGACATATCCCCTTTTTTATTGTTAAACCATTGCATAAAAAAGATAATGGTCTGATACTAACAGCTACCGCCCAGTCTCACTTCTGACAGCTTTATCCAAAATTCACGAAAAAGTAATGCGTTCAAGAGTTGCTTCACGTATTTGTAAAAATGAATTACAAAAAACATGTAAATTTGGTCTTCGCAAAGGCTTATCGGCAGAAAAACCTATATATGCTTTCACTGATCAAATATTAAATGCTCTGAATAACCGAACATCGCCCATTGATATTTCTTGTGATCTCTCACAGGATTTTAACTATGTGAATCACGAAATTCTTCCAGCTAAACTTGTGGTATGAATGGGATATTGCACAAAAGATTTAATTCATATTTCACTGCAAGAATGCAGGAAGTTGAAATTAACAGTACATATAGACAGTGTCTTGAAGGGAGGATATAAGATGAACATCAACAAAAGCAAATCGAGGATAATGGAATGAAGTCAAATTAAGTCGGGTGATGCTGAGGGGATTAGATTAGGAAATGAGACACTTAAAGTAGTAAAGGAGTTTTGCTATTTAGGGAGTAAAATAACCGATGATGGTCGAAGTAGAGAGGATATAAAATGTAGACTGGCAATGGCAAGGAAAGCGTTTCTCAAGAAGAGAAATTTGTTAACATCGAGTATAGATTTAGGTGTCAGGAAGTCGTTTCTGAAAGTATTTGTATGGAGTGTAGCCATGTATGGAAGTGAGACATGGACGATAACTAGTTTGGACAAGAAGAGAATAGAAGCTTTCGAAATGTGGTGCTACAGAAGAATGCTGAAGATAAGGTGGGTAGATCACGTAACTAATGAGGAGGTATTGAACAGGATTGGGGAGAAGAGAAGTTTGTGGCACAGCTTGACTAGAAGAAGGGATCGGTTGGTAGGCCATGTTTTGAGGCATCAAGGGATCACAAATTTAGCATTGGAGGGCAGCGTGGAGGGTAAAAATCGTAGAGGGAGACCAAGAGATGAATACACTAAGCAGATTCAGAAGGATGTAGGTTGCAGTAGGTACTGGGAGACGAAGAAGCTTGCACAGGATATAGTAGCATGGAGAGCTGCATCAAACCAGTCTCAGGACTGAAGACCACAACAACAACAACATAGTCTGCAAGAGTCCTCTAACTATGGTAACAAGAATGGTGTTCCACAGGGTTCAATCTTAGGTCCCTTATTTTTCTTAATATATATTAATGACTTGCCACTCTACATTATGAAAATGCAAATCTAATATTTTATGATGATTAAAGTATAGCAATCACACCCAACAAACAAGAATTAATTGAGGAAATTGTAAATAACGTCTTTCAGGAAATTATTAAGCGGTTCTCTGCAAATGGGCTGTCACTAAATTTTGAGAAAACACAGTATATACAGTTCTGTACAATAAATAGCATAACACCATTGATAAATATAGACTTTGAGCAGAAGTCTGTTGCTAAGGCAGAATATTCAAAATTTGTGGGTGTGTGCGTTGATGAGAAATTGAATTGGAAGAAACACATTGACGATCTGCTGAAACGTTTAGGTTCAGCTACTTATGCTATTAGCGTTATTGCAAATTTTGGTGATAAGCATATCAGTAAATTAGCCTACTATGCTTATTTTCGCTTCACTACTTTCCTATGGCATCGTATTTTGCGGTAATTCATCATTAAGAGAAAAAGTATTCGTTGCACAAGAGCATGTAATCAGAATTACTCCTGGAGCCCACCCAAGATCACCTTAAAGGCATGTCTTTAAGGGACTCGAAATATTCACAACACCTTAGCAATAGGTATATTCACTTATGAGATTTGTTATTAATAACCCATCCTAATTTTTAAAAAATAGCTAAATGCATAACTACAACACTAGAAGAAAGAATGATCTTCGCTGTTCTGGATTAAATCATGGCAAAGAAGAGGGTGAATTACGCTGCCACAAAAACCTATGGTCGTTTACCAAATATCATTAAGAATCTGACAGATAGCCAACCGTCATTTTAAAACAAATTAAAAGAATTTATGACTGACAACTACTTCTACTCAATAAATGAATTTTTAGAGATGAAGGAGTAATTGTGAAAAAAATTATATCGTATAAAGAAAACTAATGCTAATGTTAAACTGACACGTTCCACATCACTACGAAATGTCGTATTCATAATCTATGAAACATGTAGTACTGTCATGTACTGTAATGTGAAGATACTCGAGCACCTGCCGAATAGTCCTGATCTCTCCCAATGCAATTATCACGCCTACGGTCACCTAAAAATGCCGTGAATGGTCTACGATTCCTGTCGGACAAGAATGGGCAGCAGGCAGTTGCGGACTTCTTCACACAGCAGGATACGATGTTTTGTCCAACGGGCATCTCAACGTGAAGCGTTGGCGGGATGATTGCCTCAATGCTGACGTCGATTTTGCCTCATTACCTTAACGATTCTGGACTGCACGACCTACGAACGGGGAGTTTTTGATCGCCCCCTTATATTTAATGGTAACCCACCGCAATTCTGGATTTCCGTGTGGAGGCATATCGACATTTACCCCGACCACACCTGACATCCAACCGGTGCTAATGGTTCGCTGTCATCGTACCACTAAAACCTTAGTACAGACGACACATCCCCACTTGCCTGATTGTGTTCTCATGTGTGCCTTCAATCACTGAAAACTACACTGTCAAACACCTGTCATCTCCACGTTCAAATGGGTGTACCTGCCTTGGAACACATTTCGGGCGATATATCCATACGATCTGCTTTGCTCCATATACTCTCTGGATTGTTCCAGTTCAGCAAAATCATCCTGTATACAATGTGTAATAGCGTTCTGATTGTTCAGATGTTCAATGGACAATATTTCCAAGCTGCTAGTCTGAAAACACAATGCTGTATGTGAATACAAAGGCGATATTACCATCAGTGAGCCTGGAACATGGAACCCAATGCAGTTGCAGGATGCCTATCTAAGGGCTCCCAGGGACAACATAAACTTGATTTTCACTGTTTCGCGTAATTATTGACCGGGTTTGAAAAATTTCAATACTGTCATTATCTATTTAGTAAGAGGTATAATCTTACGTTGAAAGTTTAACCCAATACGACAAGTATGAGACTTATAAGAGAAATTTCCTACCGCATCCCCATCATATCGAGTGATAAAATGACCCAAAGGATAGCCCGTCAAAAACGGAACTCAGATCTGGCATGAAAACAGGAAGACGGTGCACTGAACTGTGAAAAAAGAAACAGAATAGAAACAGTGAATGGTCCAAGCTCAAGATGTGCAACATCGAGCGCATTGCAAGAATCACGGCCGTCGTGGTTGTGTGGTCACGGTGATGAACTGCAAAGCCGGAGATCCGTGTTCAAACCTCCCCTTTTTTTTCACAAAATTATGAGCTTTCCGTGCGGCCACCGAGTTTCTGTTCTCCTTGTGTAGTCTTGGCAATTGTCAAACTGTACATTGGTTACAGAATATGAGTGACGTGGTAAGAATGTACTACCGTCTCAAGTTAAAGTGATGAATAGTAAGAGCAAGCGAGATGTCGCATATACCTCTCACAGAAATGAAAATAAATAATCGGATGTGAACCATATTACAGCAAATTTCAATACAGTGAACATACACGTCAATGACCGGACGGACAGCTCTTAATTTTGTGGAAAAAAAAGTATGGGGTACGAACGAGATATGAACACTGAGGCCACGACACCGCAGCTATTCACATTCACTCGATGTTGCACGTCTTGAGCTTGCACCGTTCACTATTCCAATTTTTTTTTTAGAGTTCAGGATACGTTAATTATTTATTTCAAGTTTCTGCTACCAGTCACTTTTTATTTTATACTTAATGTAACAAATGCCACGCGTTTCGAACATGTTTTGTTCATTTTCAAGCGTTTGTACATACGTACATACATCGAGAAATGTTACTTAAAAATAGTTTTAAACTAGATTAATCTAGAACAGTGTATATCTAGAAATCGAAGTCAGTGATGTCTTCTGCTGCTTTTCTTCTTTGCTGTTGACTATGTATATCACAGCCTGTATCGGATGCAGATAGATTTGCATCAGTTATGTGTTACGAAAATTTTCTTAAATTTTTCCGACTTACATGTTTAACGTCAAATATTGAAAACAGTAACACATTTACAAGTAATCAGCGTTAGACTTTGTTTTATACACGGGAGTCCGATTCTTGAAAGAATCGTCGGTTTACTAATATCTACTAAAAGAACCAAAATTCCTTATATACATCAACCGATCAATATGACAGTTGTCGAAACAATGCCTTCTTATAGAGCACCAATGAAAATTAAATCCTCATCGCTCTATCTTGATTTAAATTTTCCATGGATGTTCCTAAATCATTTCTAGCGAATGCCGGAACAATTCCTAAAAAGGTCCACGACTGCTTCTCACTCCATTCCTTTTCTTCCATCATGTCCCTAACAACGTGGTCCTCAGCGAGACGTTACACAGTTTTTTTAGTTGCGTCTGTCTTACGCACCTCTAAAATATTTTCATCTCTGGAAAATCTGTGCACAGAAGCCACATTTCATCAGTTCGGAATTTTTACGTTAATTTTTTGAATAGCTCTCTTTATGCGTAAAAGTCATAATGAATGACTATAATGAAGCTATTTTTCAAGATCACTTCTTAGAGGAATTGTGTCTTCTCCGCACGTCAACTGAAGAGCGTCTACAATCAATTTCGTTAAAGTAATTAATCAGTTTTATGTTAAGCTGTTACTTCAGGCAATGAAATGTGGCGGAGTGGTGGGTGTAGTGTGACCAATATATCTCGGTCGATTTACGCTCTAATTAAAGAGACGATAAATTAAAGTCTTGTACGTTGTGTCAAGGCAGAGCATCCTTCAAGACGCCTCACACAAATTTTCTTCTACGTAGTGGTTTAAAGGCCTTGATAAAGAACATCAACAAATACAAGAATGGTTGATGAAGAAGGCGGATATTTCATTTTCACCACAGCTACAGTTTTGTGCTCATAGCCAACGTATCATCGAGTAAATAGACAAAAAGAATGAGACACTGCGTCTAATATTCTGAATCAAGAAGGACCAGAGAAGTGAAGTTTTCGAATGGGAATAACGACAATGAAATAAGAAGTACTGGTAGGGTGTAGAGTTATTATTAGAAGTGGCGAGAACGTAGCTGATTACAGAGCTATGAGCTCTTTCCTATGAGTTCAGTCACCACTCATCAGTATATGACAACGTTAATTTTCTGTCTACCAAAATACGAGTACTTCAGGTTTCAATTTCTTTATTGTCTTAAGACACTCCGCGTAATTGTTTCAACGCGGCACCAGAGATGTTTCGTGCTTTTACGGGACGCATACGTCCACTTATTACACTCGACGCCTTGTATAATTTTAAAAGTGGCAAAATGACGACGCTCCCATTCAATTATTGTTCCGTATCAGTACTAGACCATTTACAGAGCTCCAAAGCGACCCATGTGTGATCAGTATTTGTGCGGTGAGGTTACCTTGGAGTGCCCAGTATTATTTCACCAAAGACCAGAGATGGACGATTACTGCAGGCTATGGTGATTTTCACCATAATGAGCATAGCTGGTCTTTCGTGCTACCGTCTAATCAAGCTCTTTAGTTGGTTCTAATTTGTCCGGAATCAGTAGGACAAGGACTTCCTCCTCCCGTGGAAAAAGACAGCTCACGCCTATCCTTTTCGGGAAATTCTAAAAAAAATCACTTAATTCCATGAGCTGAGTTCTTGACTCTGCGCTTCCACGTACAGGGTGTCACAAAAACGTACGTCACAAATTGCAGGACACGTTCCTCACACGTAGACGAAGAAACTATGTTATATAAACATTAGTCTAGAAACGCTTTTTTTTTCCAGGTTACAACCCTTTTTCTCCAACTCATTAATCATGGAAAACGCATCCCAGCAGAACGCACCTTCATACCACATGCAACTCTTTCTATATGCTCTCCGTGGGCAGTGATACACGCACCAAACCGCCGTCGTAATAGATCTCGGATGCGCTGATGTTCTGCTGGAGTATTGCGTATTGTTTCGCAGCCTTCCATAATACTGGCAAGGAGACTCCGAACATCTTGTCCTGGGACTCCATACACAAACGCTTTCAAATGCCCACAAATAAAAGTCCAGTGGGTTTAGGTCCGGAGAGCGTGGAGGCCACGACAATCGGCCCATCTCTACCTAGTCATTTGTCACAGAATCTGGTATTTAGAAGCCGAGTGACGTTGACACTAAAATGAGGAAGTGCTCCATCGTGCTTGAAGTACATGTTTTGTCGCACAGCTGAAGACACATCTGCTAACAGATCAGTTAGAACATTCTCTACGAACTTATGATAACTTTGTCCGTTGAGCCTGGGTGGAGGAAAGTGAGGCCCTACCAGTCACAACATGCCGTCCCAAACATTGACAGAAAACCTTTGTTGATGATTTGCTTCTACAGTTGCGTGAGGACTGAGGTCTGCCACATATGCCGACTGTGAAAATTTACAATGTGATCTCTTTGAAACTCGTCGGAGAAAATGAGTTGTAACATGGAAACCAGAACCGTATTCATATAACATAATTTCTTTATCTACTTGCGAAGAATGTGTCCTGCAATTTGTGCCGTACATTTTTGTTACACTCTGTGTATGAGGGACAGTCAAATGAAAAGGAAACAGGTGGAAAAAAGTAAGTAAACCTTTTATTATTTCAAAAGTAGTCGTCGTAACTGTCAATGAAGTTGTCCCGTTGTAAGCCAAGACGGTCAATGCCTTCATGGAAAAATGTTTGCGGTTCCCTGCGGAACCACGATTGTACCCAGGTGTGTCCCTCTTCGTCGGAAGCAAATCTATGGCAACTTATATCTTTTTTTTTCAGGGCTCTTACCTTTTCTGTCCATCATAGTAATCACCATTAGCTGCAACACACTTTTGACATCGGTTGTAAAGCTGCTCTGGAAATTGTCATCACACGCTCGAAACACCAGTCACTTGTTACTAGATATCCTTATTATTGCAGCACCTGGTGCTACGAGTACGAAACGGAAGCCTAGCGGCAGTTAATGTTGCGGTGTTCAAAGTCTTCCCCACCTCCCTCGGGTATGAAGGATCGAGCCCCTGCTGTCGAAACAGGTGGTCAAAATCGTCTTAATCTTGGCTTTAGGGAAGCATGGAGAACGATGAACACTAACACAGTTATAATCATTTGTCTCCAGATCGTACTGGTAGCAACAGATCTCAGCTCCTGTAACTTCTCGTGATCATGGTGCTTCTTGAGATTCCACAATAGCTTTACAACCGATTTCGGAAGTACTTTGTTGCTAATGGCGATCAGTCTGAAGGCCAGTAAAGGTATTCTGTTTGCAACTTTTGTTTCCTTTATTTTCTGAGACCATTCACCCGAACTTTTCAGACGCACCTTGCACTACCGTACGAAGGTTCCCCAGAAAGTAATGCACTGCTTTTTTCTTTCTCAGCCGAAAACAATGCTACTAATGCGAAACGTAACGTATGTATTATTTGAAGTCTTCTAAGTGAGCGCACCAAGTTTCCGTCACTTCCAACACATAGCGTAGCTGCAGGACAGTTTCAGAATGGCGTCTGTAGGTGATGTACGTTACAAGCAACGTGCCGTCATTGTATTTCTCACTGCAGAGAAAGAAACTGTGGGGAATACTCACAAACGCTTGTGCAAGCTGGGCAGGGAGGCTGAGGTCACCAGAAGGCGGTTCGGCGCTAACTCCACGATTTGCAGCGGTAGGGGAGACCATCCACGGCTGTCACACCTGACACGTTGCAGTGAGCTTACGTTGTCATTCGCCAGTAAAGGATGCCATTCGTGGAAGACATTTTGAGGACGATGAGGAGGTGATTCACACAGTGAAGCACTGGCTCCGCCATAAGAACAAGGATTGGTACCGACAGAGCATACACGTCCTTGTTTTGCGCTGGAGGAAGGGCATAGAACGAGATGAGGAGATTACGTACAAAAATAGGAAGTGTAGATAAAAACACCATTCTTTCGAGTGTGTAATTCTCATTATGATCAATAAAAATTGTTGAAGGAAACAATGCGGAGCAGTACTTTCTGGGCAACCCTCGTACTTAATGGAACTGATAGACGTAACCCGAACAGCATAATGCAAAGAAAAACACCATAAATAAGAAAATATTCTATCAGGGGACGTGAACTCTTCCTATCGACGAATCGTTAATCGCACGTACATACACTTAAATTGTAATTCTCTTGACTGCGATATCCGCATTCTCAGGGAGGGAGAACGAGCTGTTTTGCTAGGATACATCCACTGCTGTAAGTGGGCAATTACTGCGATGATGGCCTACGCTCTACAGGGCCGCAGCGAAACGTTTCACCGTAATGTATCTGCTGTCACAAGCAATTCTCGTTGCTTATCGAGGACTCGTGTCCGTTGTTCTCGTGTTGTTGTCTTGAGCCGAAGTGCCTCCTGTTTATCGAGACGGAAATTACACTCGTGACCTACTAACTTAAAGACTTCTGCCTAGTGAAGTGAAGCACCTCGTTTCGTCCTGATGACGACATCGACTGGACGAAGGACTCCACGAGAAGTCGCTTAACTTCTACACACAGCTCTCGGACGAATTTCGAGGCTGGCTCAAGATGTGCACATTTTGCACAAAGTCGGCAATATAACTAATGTTAAGCAGTCCTAGAGGCCACACAAGCACCGTATTGCCTGTGGACGGGTGATAGGGGGCTGTATGTAATTTCGTCGGCATTTCTCTAGTATTTGGATCTCAAGAACGCCTTTGTACCGTTTGAAATTACATGCGCGCTGTGTCATCAGAGATGGTGCGTCGCTTGAAGGCTTGCCTGGACCATCCCTTCTCTGCAAGGGCGGCAGATAATGTGCACTGTTAATCGTGAGATGAGGAGAGACAGTAGTCGGTAGTGGTGGGTCATAAGCTGTAGTACGACATAGGCCAAGTAGTACGGTTGCTGGTATATTCTGAGGAAGTGCAAAATGTTGATTTACTTATTATTTGAGATGAGGAAAGAGACTGAAGCATTCAGAGAAGAATATTTCATTATCGGTATTTTGATGAGTAGTATAAGAGGATTTAATTTAAGGTAATTGATTTCAGATTTTGTACTATATTGCGGCAGCTTTTAGTTACGCAGTCTTGTTTCAGACATCCAGAGACTTGAGTAGAGGGAAAATTAAACAGCCATGCACAACTTTCAGTTTGAATTTGGGGGTAGGAATATTTGCTGAATATTTAATGTCATTTTTACATGTTTCATTTTTTTAAAAGATTTCATTTGATGTTAAATACTACTTACATTTGTCCACTAAAGAAGTGATTATTTTGTGTGTATTAATGTTTGTGTAGCAAAGAAAGAGAGAATTTTTCAATATATAACTTTTCTAATCAGAAAACTAATTACATTTGATGTTATAATTTATCCCAAGTCAATTTCCGCATCCAAAGTCCATGCTAAAATGTGAGCCATTATTTTTACTTGTTCAGTATGCTTTGCCTTTTTTTAAAAGAGAGCGCATTGCACTAGACGCTTCTCCGCAGTTAGTTGTAGTTCGCCGGCCGAAGTGGCCGTGCGGTTAAAGGCGCTGCAGTCTGGAACCGCAAGACCGCTACGGTCGCAGGTTCGAATCCTGCCTCGGGCATGGATGTTTGTGATGTCCTTAGGTTAGTTAGGTTTAACTAGTTCTAAGTTCTAGGGGACTAATGACCTCAGCAGTTGAGTCCCATAGTGCTCAGAGCCATTTGAACCATTTTGAAGTTGTAGTTCAGCAAATGCGACGCGCTCCCAAGACGAGAGCATTGTCACGGTGTTTGTGCAACACGTAAGCCAAAATTGAATAATAATGATAATAAAGGGAACAATCGCTTTTTCCACGGTCAGTTTACCAGTTTAAAACTTTAATGATTTACAGTGTTGAATTTGGAGAGTATTCTTGCTATTACGAATGACCGAGCGAGGTGGCGCAGTGGTTAGACACTGGACTCGCATTCGGCCATCCGCCATCCGCGTCCGGCCATCCTGATTTAGGTTTTCCGTGATTTCGCTAAATCACTCCAGGCAAATGCTGGGATGGTTCCTCTGAAAGGGCACGGCCGACTTCCTTCCCCATACTTCCCTAATCCGATGAGACCGATGACCACGCTGTCTGGTCTCCTTCCCCAAAACCAACCAACCAACCAACCAACCAATTACGAATGTTTAAACAAACGAGGAACAAGATAGGCACTTTCAAGTTACTTTCTCGCAATCAGATTTTGCAACACATTCCCGCAGTCGAACTGTTAATTTCAAACTTAACAAATCCCCGTGATGAATGTTTACAGATCGCTTACACTAGGCAAAACGTGAAACGAATAACTGGTTCCTTACCCCTGATATTCAGACCAACCCCCGAACACGACGTAACGCAATGGTGTGGCTCTTGGGCCACACCATTTTCACGATCTGTGACCTTTCCGTCACCGATGCTGTCTCTTTCATGGACTACCTGTGGAGCCAGCATCGCCTGGCGGAATCTGACCGGAAATATACCATTACCTTTGCAAGATTTCTGAAAGTTGCAGTGGTTCATGGTTATCAAAAGGTATTCCGAGTTGACTAAGGCACCTCGTCCAGGAATTGCCTGAGTTTACCCCTGGATATTTGTCACTCGGACTCTCAAACTACCCTTGACTTGCCTATACCCAATATTTGACATTGGCCTTCTGGGCATCACTCGAGTAGACTGTTCTATGATACTGATAATATGGCAATTGATAACATGGAAATTGTGTGAACCTTGTATGAAAATTATTGGAAAATTAGAAAACACGTAACTATCTTAGAGGATTATTATTTCGTTAACTCTATGGGCGATGGGATTATCTCGCCAATTTCGTTTTCATTTGTGTGTGCTGCCAACCGTGTTCTTAATTTTCCTTCATTTCTGTCTTTATTTATTTCTTCCTTTTTAGTTTCTAAACTCATCACTTGCTTCACACCTGCAGAGAGAGGTGTATTTCTGTGTAGGGTGTCGTCTCCCCCTGAGGCATAGCAGAGTATGCCTCCGCTTTTATTTTCGGTTTATGGCAATAAGTCTTGCTACTCACAGCACCCTGCTTTACATGCTGCGTCGACACTAGAGGATGGCGGCATTTTTGGAGAGGAAAAGGTAGGGCTATAGGGGAGGAAGGAGGCCCATTAAAAAAAAAAAAAACAGTAAACATGATTTTTAGTAAGATACTATTAAAGGATTATAATTCCTTTTGATGTAATTCGGGAACAATGTGTGGCACATAGTTTTCCTGGACGTATAGGTCATATGGTGGCTTCTGTTGGTAGACAAACGGGTGAAGAGGATTGGACAATGTGTTCTTATACAGTCCGCCAGAGACCAAACGATGGCAGATGCAAAAGGACCACATTTCATTCCACGTAAATAACGACACATGACAAAAGACCCACGACCTATCTGAACGGTACTCTGGTAGCAAGTGGAAAGTATTGCCTTACCTGGTCCTCTTTTTCTTGGATGCATTTAGATGAAGTGTAACACCTCAGCAGCGCGCAATGCTATAGGGCTTTCTGACGTCATATTCTATTGCGTACCATTCCTGAGAACATGATATAGCAGCCAAGGAGACATGCCTTGATCCTCAGGTATTTCAATGTGCCGTCGCCCTGCGTGCTATGACCTCGCTATTGAGCTCCAGAGTCTTGCGTCAGTGGGAGGATGAGTGGCTGGAAGTAACCGACAATAAGCTCCGTATCGTAAAGCCGACAACCAGGCCGTCACGTACCTCCTTCCAGCCACGCCGACGGAACGAGGTCCTCACTCGCCTTCGCGTAGGATACAGCCCTATGACACATGCCTTCTTACTGCGGCTAGAGGACCCTCCAATGGCATACAGATCACTGTGCACCACGTTTTACACTACTGGCCATCAAAATTGCTACACCACGAAGATAACGTGCTACAGACGCGAAATTTAACCAACAGGAAAAAGGTGCTGTGATATGCAAATGATAAGCTTTTCAGAGCATTCACACAAAGTTGGCGCCGGTGGCGACACCTACAACGTGCTGACATAGGAAAGTTTCCAACCGATTTCTCATACACAAACAGCAGTTGACCGGCGTTGCCTGGTGAAACGTTGTTCTGATGCCTCGTGTAAGGAGGAGAAATGCGTTTCCGACTTTGATAAAGGTCGGATTGTAGCCTATCGCGATTGCAGTTTATCGTATTGCGACATTGCTGCTCGCGTTGGTCGAGATCCAATGACTGTTAGCAGAATATGGAATCGGTGGGTTCAGGAGGGTAATACGGAACACCGTGCTGGACCCCAACGGCCTCGTATCACTAGCAGCAGTCGAGATGGCAGGCATCTTATCCGCATGGCTGTAACGGATCGTGCAGCCACGTCTCGATCCCTGAGTGAACAGATGGGGACGTTTGCAAGACAACAACCATCTGCACGAACAGTTCGACGACGTGTGCAGCAGCATGGAATATCAGCTCGGAGACCTTGGTTGCGGTTACCCTTGATGCTGCATCACAGACAGGAGTGCCTGCGATCGTGTACTCGACGACGAACCTGGGTGCACGAATGGCAAAACGTCAGAATACAGGTTCTGTTTACAGCATAATGATGGTCCCATCCGTGTTTGACGACATCGCGGTGAACGCACATTGGAAGCGTGTAGTGGTCATCGCAATACTGGCGTATCACCCAGCGTGATGGTATGGGGTGCCATTTGTTACACGTCTCGGTCACCTCTTGTTCGCATTGACGGCACTTTGAACAGTGGACGTTACATTTTAGACGTGTTACGACCCGTGGCCCTACTCTTCATTAGATCCCTGCGAAACCCTACGTTTCAGCAGGATAATGCGCGACTGCATGTTGCAGGTCCTGTACGGGCCTTTCTGGATACAGAAAATGTTCGACTGCTGCCCTGACCAGCACATTCTCCAGACTTCTCACCAATTGAAATCGTCTGGTCAATGGTGGCAGAGCAACTGGCTCGTCACAATACGTCAGTCACTACTGTTAATGAACTGTGGTATCGTGTTGAAGCTGCATGGGTAGCTGTACCTGTACACGCCATCCAAGCTCTGTTTGACTCAATGCCCAGGCGTACAAGACCGTTATTACGGCCAGAGGTGGTAGTTCTGGGTACTGATTTCTCAGCATCTATGCACCCAAATTGCGTAAAAATGTAGTCACATGTCAGTTCTAGTATAATATATTTGTCCAATGAATACCCGTTTATCATCTGCATTTGTTCTTGGTGTAGCAATTTTAATGGCCAGTAGTTTGACTGCATTTTATTTTCCGTCCACCGGGCCGGAGCTGATTTGCCCACGGTCTGCAGACTATTTTAGGTAATGTTCAAACGAATGTGGGCCGAGTTCAAAAGTTTTGTGAACTGTCCAACGTTTTTACCAAGATTTTAGGAAGGTGGTTCTAATACGTTCACGAGGTGACTCGCTCGCCCATATTTTTCTTAAGTGGCCAGCCAGTGACTTTTCCTGTCTCTTCCTTGTAGCTCCATTATCGTTTTACTTGTGTTTTAGTCTCCTGTACAGCATATTTCGTTCTTAACGTATATGGTCACATTTTACTACTTTTCTCCACATTCATTACTTTTAATATGTGTTGTGCGCTGGTAACCTCTCCGTTGAGCACCTGTAAGCACCAAACACACACACACACACACACACACACACACACACACACACACACACACACACACACACACGGGACAAAATATAAATAGTGCAGCGAAGAAAATAGCTCATAGGCCGCTTAGCACCGCACGAAGGGGCATACCTTAGTCATCACAGAGTCCCCATTTTAACAAGGTAGTTTTACTTTGGGCAATTCCCTCACGAAGATGGTTAAGTGAGCTGCATGTCGGCCAAGACACGTCGTTTCTTGGGGTAGCTCCTCTTTTGATGGTATCCAGTCACGTTTGCCTTTGACTAAGTCAGGGGAGCGGTACTCGAGATAAAGATTTTTCTGCTGCAAAGATGATGAGCAACAGATTCACAGCCCGGAACGTGGCTGGGAAGAAACGCTGCGTTCTCTGCAACTGTGTGTGCCTGGAGTGACACAATTATTCTTCCTTCCTTATTTAATTTTTTCAAGTCAGATTTTATTAGTGATAAAATCATCAGATCAGACGAAACGTTGGAAGGCCCGACGTCCTTGGATGAGGTGGGTGCCAGGTATGAGAACCCGCCCTTTTGGACCACTGCATCGCCGGTAGCAACGACGGCACGTCCCCTCATCTGCTGAGAGTACAGCGTGAACGGCAAACTCTTACTCTGAAACGGAGATATGCCTACGCAACTTGATCTCACTTCAAGCAACAACACCACTGGCTGACGACATTTAGAACCACACCAAAACATTCAGTTTAGCTTTGTTCTAAAACTCAATCAGGAAGGCATTCGATCAACTTTAAACGTGACAATAATCTCCTCAATTGTTCAAAACCCAGAATTCACAATCGATAAATTAAATACTTAAAAATTTTCCCACGTGTCCAGCTAGTAATAAAAGTTAATAAATGTTAGTTGACAGAGCAGCGGCCCCTCTCTAAACCACGTGCAAAGCTGCTTAAACTAGGTCACTCACTAATTAACTGATTTTAATGCCACTTAAAAAGATGCGAGTAATCATATACGGTGAAATGTAACTCAAGTAATCGGCACTAGCCGTAACTTAACTAGGTTTTTAGTTTAGAGTGGTGACTCAATCCCGACCAAATAACCAAACAGGCACTAAAAGTAAATACCAGCATATGCCATTAGCTTTAGAAGTAATGAGCGCACTAGACTAATTTATTACCTGTAGGACTTTTCAGATGAGAGTTCAAGGGAGCTACTGAGAAAAGTGAACGACAACCTCAACGAAACGCGTCCATTGTTTCTAACGCAACACAAGGGCACCCCTTAATAGATATACACACGTCTACAAAGCGGTCTAGGGCGCTGCAGTCATGGACTGTGCGGCTGGTCCCGGCAGAGGTTCGAGTCCTCCCTCGGGCATGGGTGTTTGTCTTTGTCCTTAGGACGATTTAGGTTAAGTAGTGTGTAAGCTTAGGGACTGATGACCTTAGCAGTTAAGTCACTCAAGATTTCACACACATTTGAACATTTGATTTCGTTTCTTAGATGCAGCTAATATACACAACGACAATCCTCAAGCCATACGTTGACCAGGACATGACGCCAACTTAACGTAAATGGCGGGGACATGTGTTCAACATATAAGTAATATCATAATAACGACGAGAATGCTAAAAGCAAGCACAGAGGAACAGAAGGAGACGACGCAACTAAGTACGTCCGAGTTCGTCCAGCAAAGACACAATCTCGCGAGATTTTCTGTTCGTTCCTCTCGAATGACGTACAAAACTTGTCCTCGTTAGTACTCTCCCTACTCGTTGTACACCAATAAGATACGGAATCAGATTTCAAACAAAGGCCACAAGGATCTCAAAACAACAGCTAATACAAGACACCATTCAAGAACGCCCCTCCCCCCACTCGTCCTTAAAGTTCTAGAAATCTCTCAGTTTAGCCGGTGGGTCCGTAGATGGTGGTATAAGGGCCGTACAGTATAACTGATCACGCTTTCCCACTCCAGTTTTGCGATAATTAAGCCAGTCCGTCCTTGAACTGACTTAGTGATCCGCCGCGTAGAAGTTCTTCTTACCTGTTATGTGGAGGTGTTTTCGTAGTTTTATGTCCCCATCCAGAGCCGTAAGAGCGCCGTCGGATTCTGAAAGCGCAATTCTATTGTCTGTGTTTTACGTAATGAAGCGGGAAGAAGCCTTTTACGCAAATAATTTTTACGCGGGATGCCATTATGGTGCGTTTATTGAAGAAGCTCCGTAAAATGAACTTGTTCACACTGATTATAAGCTACCTATTAACGTTAAGAGAGCATGGCCTATGGCATGACTAGATCGAAAGGCATCCTATCGACGACTGCCGTATATGACGCACAATCTGTAATTGGAGCGTACAATCGGTATAGTTCGTATAAGGATGTACATCTTCAGTTATGCCGATGTTCTTCATTTATTTATTCATATCAACGTTTGCGGGCATTATAAAATTACTGAAAGATAGCATTTATGACCTGTGGACTCCTCCTAATGTCTTAGTGGCAAAAGGCAACTTTTGTTAGCAAATGTTAATAACAATTACGTAATTCGCGCCGGAATAGATGTACTTTCCATAGGAGTATCTCTTAGCTGACGTCACGAGCGATTTCTGCATGGGCACCTTATCCCACTGGCTCTGAAAGCGACAGATGGCCAACCGCTTCTGCTAGCCAACGTCGGAACCTACCGCTCGCGCCTTACTCCGTACGTGCTGCAACTCTGGTATATCCACTTCACGTATGTGAAATAGCAAAACTGGGAATAGGGTAAAATGGTCTCTTATCTGCAAATAAGGGGAACCTTACAACCAGACAGACCTAATAACTGATCACACGTCACAGTGGAACCACTCACAATGGAGCTATAATCGATTCCCAGCGCAGCCACTCACAATCGAGTTGTAACCTATTCCCGAAGATGCAATACATGATGTACAGTCGTGGACAAAACGAGCGAGACCCCTCGCCTTTTCGTTATGCTGATCCGCACGGCTTTAAAGTCTGCTACACAGCATAACAGGCAAGGCGACGAAGTGCTACCAACATACTATGCGCAGGCGTGAAATTGACAAACTATCTGAACTTTTTTAGACTGTATTCCATAATTTCTAAGACTATATTAATGCTGATTAGTGTGTTAAATACAACACGTAAACATAGGACAGAACTGAAAGAAGAAACGCTAATTTGTATGAAACGGACGAATAAAAATGAATTTCAGCTTATCCAGATAACAGACAAAGAACCCCAGACCGTTACGAATTAGCAAAATATTATCCGCATTCGCCCGCGAAACGGTCTGTGTCAACGTTCAGACCAGTCATACTGGATTACCATTGCTGACCTACCATGAAAGTGTGCAAATTTAGCAATGCGTGAAGATTCATAACGAAATTCACTTAAACATCATTCAGTGCCACACTTAAGTCAATTCCATTATTGACAGACGCGGAAAAAGGAGGCAGTATCATGTATGAAATTCTACAAGAGTGTCATATTGACATCCACAGAGCGCCAGTACAGAATAAAGGTAGCGATAAATCGTATTGGGTGCGCGAGAATTTCTTAAAATTGCTTTACTGATATTCCACCTGCCTCCATAGAGATTAGAACCGAAAACAAACCAGACCTTCCTTTCACTATGCTAGCAGACAACCTAGGCAAACAGCCCTCTATTATTACCCCAGACATGAACAAGCCGGCAATTTCGCAATAAAAATCTGCAGTTTCTGTTGCATAGAGCTTTCTGGACTCAAAAACATGAATTTTCTTCCTTTATGTCACCACTTATGCGACAATCATTCGGGATGATTATCGAAATAACAAATTACTGTTATTAGAGAGTAAATTTTGTAGGATAATTCTGCACCACCCCAGGAAATAAACGGCTACATAGCTGCCAAACGTATTCTGCATTGTTTCGAATTCTCCACTAGACTCGCCACAGCCAGAAAACGTTCATTAGCAGAAGTGTTTCTTAAGCTAGCTAGCAATGAGAATGTTCGTACTTCTAAAACGCGGTGGCATTAATACTGGGATGTGAATTACCACGTGTATAGGCAAATACATTCTATTTGCATTCCTGTAAACGTGATTTGGATCGAAAACGGTTTATGTAAAGAAAATTTACGCGAAAGGTCAAAAAATGGCTTCAAGAACTATGCGACCTAACTGCTTAGGTCATCAGCCCCTAGACCTAGAACTACTTAAACCTAGCTAGCCTAAGGGCATCACAGACATCTATGCCCGAGGTAGAATTCCAACCTGCGACTGAAGCAGCCGTGCGGTTCGTCACTGAAGCGCCTGGAACCGCTCGGCCACCGCAACGCGGCGAAACCCTACTCACCTCATGTATAATGATAATATATACTGTCTAGTGAGGATAAACTGTATTCTCCAGCAACTCAGATCGTTTGATCACGGAACTTTTACGAAGCTACATTCAAACTTTGTCGAAGTCGTCTGCAATATCCATTACAAACACCCTAGGAACTTCGTATGCGATATCCACTTCTGAATACGCTGGCAGATAATGCAGTACTATAACAAGTAGGTGGGAACTTATTGTTATTGGTCCATGCATGACACTTTATTTCAATATCACTTTAACGCGCCTAGGTGTTCGTATATGGCTGAAATTAATGAACAAAAAGTAAATAAACAGTAAACAACTTCGATGTTCAGATCAAGTGAAAGTCACATGTCGTAATTACAACATAATTTCGTTGTTACATCTACATGACTACATCAACAGGATTTCTTTGCAATCCGGACTTACGTGCCTGGCAGAAGGTTCGGATTATTTCTCTACCGTCCCACTCATTAACAGTGTGCGGGAAAAGGGACTACTTAAATCTTTTCTTGCGAGCCTTGAATTACATTATTACTATGGTTTCTTCTTGTGTAAGTACCCTAGGAAATAATGTTTTGGCATTCAGAACATATGGTGGTGATTGAAATTTCGTGAAAAGATCTCGTGGCAACGAAAAACGCATATGTTTTCATGAATGTTACCCCAACTCGATTATCAAATCTGGGATCCTCTCTCCCCTATTTCGTGACATTACAAAGCGTGCTACCGTTCCTTGGACGTTTTTGCGTGCACAGTCAATCACGTCTGTCAAGGATATTATAGCACTGGACGGACAAACGTAGTGTAGGCAGTGTTTTCAGTTGGCCTGTTGCGTATTCTTAGTGTGCGGCCAATAAAACACAGTCATTCGTTTGCCTTCCCCACAAAAGTATGTTTTCGATCTTTCCAGTTTAAGTTTTACTGGGTACTGAGATGAACTGACAGTGCTTCGACTTGTGTTTTGTCATGTAACCGAAAGTTAATTATTGTTATTGGACGCAGCTTTCGTGTTTAATGTATTCCTCAGTCAACAACAGTAGACTCCTCGTACACCACACATAACTGTTTCAAAGTATTAAATTGTTACTGATCTTACCATGTTGCAGTGGTCATCTTAACTTGCCGTTTTGAAAAAAAGGAAAATATTTTAGCGAAATGTAGCAACTAAGAAGCGGAGTATCCAAACAAACAAACGTTTCCGGTTTAAGTAGTTGCAGTAGGTCTACTACACAGTAACGTAAATTAGGAGCAAAGTCCATAAGTAGATCCTCATCAGGAAAACCAGCCCTCATAATGCAAAGTGCAACTACAACAAAGAAAGTTTCCAAACATGTCAATGAGTAGTCGAGGAAAGTGGACGCATTCTGTCTACTGAATCCCAACGCACGCAATTTACGAGGGGGCACGCCAAGTGTCAGACCCCGATCTTGCTTTTAACTACGCTCATTGAAAGAGGGGACAAAATAAGCTTAAACTCTACCGCTTCTGAGAAAACGACGGTCAAAGTGTTCAATGCGTTGTTGCTATAGTGTAGATACCGCTTAGCGGTTAAGGATTCAACTGAAGCGGTGGCTCTGCGGCTACCATAGCGACTTCGGAACTTTGCGCTGCGAGTTCGAAACCCGGTTTTTCCTTTTTTCCTCCCTCACTCTCTGAATTATCTACGAATGCTTATTCCAATTTATGATGAAACACTGTTGTCGTTATTCGTCAGTTAATTTACTGTGTAAAGAAATAAGTTAAAAAGGGAACACACAGTGCGTAGTGGGGCGATCACTCTGTTGTAGAAATAATTCAGAAGCCAAGATCGCTTAAATACTGTCTACTGGATAACCGGTTTCAACACACTAAAGGTGCCATTATCGGATCTAAATGTAGAGTAACATTGATAAACCATTTGGATATAACGATACATGAGGCAGACGAGATGATTTTATATCAGCTTGTCTCATTCGTTTATTATTTTTTTAATTCATTAATTACACATAAAGTTAATTGTCGAGTAATGACAACATTATTTCAACATAAATTACGAAAAAAACATTCGAAGATAATTCTGATAGAGAGGCAGGAAAATAAAATAATTAAAAAACCCAATATGGTCTCGCACACGGGAATCAATGCTAAGAAGGAACGACGGTAGCCACTGAGCCACCGCTTCAATTGCGTTCTCGGCTGCAGAAGGTATCTACACTAGAGCAACAGCGCGTTGATAACTTTGGCCGTCGTTTTCTCGGAAACGGTCGAGTGTCTGCAGATAAGCCGAAACACAAGTTCGCTTATTTTGTCCTCTCCTTCACTGACAAGGGGAGGCCGCCAATTGTGAAATTCAGATTCGATTCATACTGCGCATAATAAAAGCTCATGGCCAGAGGTGTAATGTGGCAAAGCACCAAGATGCACTTCTCAGCCGTTGTCGAGAAAATCGACAGTTAGAAGAAACCGCTGCGGTGAAATACTCTCTACGATTCATAATTTTCTACAGCGTCGTGGCGCAGCGGTAAGCGCTCGAGTTCGTAATCCGAAGGTCGGCGGATCGAATCTCGCTCCATGCAACTTTTTTTTTTTAGTATTTGTTTTTTGTAATTCAAATGTGTGTATAAACACACACACACACACACACACACACACACACACACACACACACACACATATATATATATATATATATATATATATATATATATATATATATATAATTCCCGGCAACAGGTTGCAACAATTATGCATATAATAAGTTGTTGAAAGTCGTTTGTCGTGGAAAAACTGGCGACTTCGAACATCATTATGTTTTCCGCAAACAAATTTGTATTTCACAAATGTTATTAATTGTCTTCATAATGTTAACCACGTATAGTTAGCGGAAGACGTAGAAACGATATTCCGAAACGAATACGTATAGTGTAAGTCAAACGTTCGAATTAGAATAGAAACCCCACGAACACAAATTTGCTGTGGCAGGTATGAAATATAAACTCCGTTAATCGCTCGTTACACTTGAAGGACAGATGTTGAATGGGCCGAAACGAGCCGCCGCATAACAGCGTAGTTGCCTGCTAACTTCGAAAGAAGGTAGATGCGGTCCCTAGCACAACTTATAACACCGTCGAAAATCAGTGCGGACGTGAGAGCTTTGGTACACCCTGTTAAACAAACGGTAAAATGGAGGCGGTACAATTGGAGAGCGATCCGCCTTCACCAACATGCATAAGCAATTCATTAATAGTTTATATATATATATATATATATATATATATATATATATATATATATATATATATATATATGAATTACAAAAAAATAATAATAATAAAAAAGTGTTGCATGGCGTGAGATTCGATCCGGCGACCTTCGGATTACGAACTCGAGCGCTTACCGCTGCGCCACGACGCTGTAGAAAATTATTAATCGTAGAGAGTATTTCACCGCAACGGTTTCTTCTAACTGTCGATTTTCTCGACAACAGCTGAGAAGTGCATCTTGGTGCTTTGCCACATTACACCTCTGGCCATGAGCTTTTATTATGCGCAGTATGAATCGAATCTGAATTTCACATTTGGCGGCCTCCCCTTGTGAGCAAAGTTTCGGGACAATCAGCCTATGACACTTGGCGAGTTCCCCTCGCTCGTCGAGTTGCTTCTTACGCCCGGCGAGAATTATGTATGCCTCCGAGTAAACTGCGCCACCTGGAAACACGGCGAGCGGGGATAAACACGTTTTCCTTCTTATAAGGCAACCCTCTACAGATAAAATTCATGAAGTGTTCTTCAGGTTGCCTCAGATATTTCAGAAATGTTTCTTGCGTCAGGCCTGCCGCATATGCAAAACGTAAACATTTCATTTCATGTAATATTTATCAGGATAAGACATGACAAGAGTGGACCAGTCCCTTCTGAGAAAAATTAGAGATTTTAAGTTGCTCCACTATGTAATGACACGGGTATGGGCTTGCGATCTCTCTTTTATGCCATCGATTTCCGTGTTACACATACTTGGCCACTGCGTTGTGGCTGCCATCGTGGAGGAGGCAGTCTGTTTCCTGCCAGCGCTGTTTCCGCAGCCAATATTAACCGCGACGAATCATTCAGTCAACGCTAAATGGCCCATCTGGCTGAGGCAGACAAGGGCGCTATAATAGAACTCCATGCAGAGGGATCTTCAAATGCCGACATAGCAAGAACTATGGGTCTTCACAAGTCGACGGTAGCCAGGTGGATCAGACGAAAGGAAGAGAGTGGTAACTTGAATGGGAGGCCTCATGGCCGTCGCCGCAAAACAACAGCAGCTCAGGATCAGCAGATACGCCGTTTCAGTGAGAACCACCCATTTGTCAACGCACGACAAATTCAGCAAACTTTGGGTCTCAATGTTAGCAGTAAGACCGTCACTCCTCGTGTAAGGGAAGGTGGACTGAGAGCAAGAAGCGCTGCTGTGAAAGAGACATTGACTGTTTCCCAAAGAGAAGCTTGCCTTGCTTTTGCTACTGAAAATGGCGACAAACCTCTCCAGTTTTGGAGGCGAGTGATTTTCACGCACCAAAAAGTTTTCTCTACGGCATCATCCGGAAAAGTACTAGTTTACCGGCCTAAATGTGCTAGGTATAATCGAAAATATATTTACAGTTGCCGAAGGAGTGGCAGGTTGTCGGTGCCGGCCGGTGTGGCCGTGCGGTTCGAGGCGCTTCAGTCTGGAACCGCGTGACCGCTACGGTCGCAGGTTCGAATCCTGCCTCGCGCATGGATGTGTGTGATGTCCTTAGGTTAGTTAGGTTTAAGTAGTTCTACGTTCTAGGGGACTGATGACCACAGATGTTAAGTCCCACAGTGCTCAGAGCCATTTGTAGTCGGTAACGGTATGGGCGTGGATATCGGCCGAAGGGTGTGGGCTCCTGTGGGAAGTGGAAGGAAGATTCGATGCGCGCAATTACATATCAATTCTGGAGAACGTGATGTTGCCTGCTGTGGCAGCAAGATTTGGCGATGATCAGATCATGTTCCAACAAGATCGCTCGTCTATTCATATGGCACGTGTGGTTAAGAGGCGGGTCGACGACCATAGTAATATTACTGTAACGGAATGGCCACGTAAAGGAGCTGACACGAATCCCATTGAGAATATCTGGGCAGAAATGGTCAGAGTAATACGAGAAAAGGGCAGTCACCGTCGACTCGCCGACAGCTTTCTGATGTGATTCATGACGCTTGGAATGAGTTACTTGAATCTCCTAGTTATGTGGCTCGAGTTGTGGGCTCAATGCCCAACAGACTTCGAGCTGTTGTGGAAGCCAAAGGAGGCTTCACCAATCAGCTGTTTCAAGCTTTGTTTCTTTCTTCTTCGTCTTTTTTTTTTTTTACTTACAGACGTATATTTTATATAATTTCAAGGAAACGCAGTAAATGGAATGTGGACTGATTTTTGAGGCTTCATTTTGTGACGGCTAAACAGTGCTGCATCATGGGACCCGCTATTTGTCCACATGTGGCTGAACATCAGAGGTGTAAAAAATGAGGTGCCGAAGTTCTCTGGAAGAATAACGTCTTTTAGACAAGGAGATGATTTTTAGTTCATTTCATTTTAACCATTCACACTATGATTTGACATTCTAATCTTTGATTTCATTTTATTATTATGTATCTTTTCTCCAGTGAAAGTCAACGGTAGTAAGTTTCAAGATATGAAGAATAACTGGAAGTTTCTAATTTCTGGAAAGCGTATTTAACAGTTAATATTTTCGACAAATCTGTAGTTATAGGACATATTAAGAAGCGAGTCAAAAATGGCATTGTGGAATGATCAGGTTGGTCTCTAAAGGGTAACGACGATAAAATAGCAAATATGAAACTATGGGTAACAACTATTGTTGATGGTGAGGAGCCATAATCGATATGTCACTTTTCCGTAATTGTATTTCTGAAGTTTATCGTCAATCCTAGGACTGACACCGATACTCCGTTTTACGTAAAGAATACAACCTTCAAAATTTATTTAGCAGCGCAGAATATTAAATCACAGTTTATAGATCAGGAACCTAATCCAACTGCCTTTAATTTTATTTTCACGGATGACATTGAGACAGTAAATAACAAGAGAAATAAGAAAACTCTCAGAATCAATATAGAGAATTCAAGTATCATGTGAATTCAAAAGTTTGCTATAATAGCGATTAATTGCTTTTTACAGACCCCTTCATGCCTACGTTTTCCGTCAGACAGACAATGTTTGAAACTAGGACTAAGAAGGTAAACAATTTTTCCACAAATTGTCAAATTGGAAGTCGGAGAGCCACTTACATAAATTACGATGACAACAAACGTTTTTCAAGTAAACTGATCACAGGAGGAATCCAACGCATTTATTGTGAGTTACATGCACAGTATGTAAACTGGCAACGCCACCAACACACAATACCACTAACAAGGGAACATCCCCATCGCACCGCCCTCAGATTTAGTTATAAGTTGATACAGGGGATAGGCCTTGAAAAACTGAACACAGATCAATCGAGAAAACAGGAAGAAGTTGTGTGGAAGTATGAAAAAAATAAGCAAAATATACAAACTGAGTAGTCCATGCGCAAGATAGGCAACATCAAGGATAGGGTGAGCTCAGGAGCGCCGTGATCCCGTGGTTAGCGCACGCAGCTGCGGAACGAGAGGTCCTTCCGTCAAATTTTCCCAGGAGTGAAAAGTTTAATTTTTATTTTCAGACAATTATTATCTGTCCGTCCGTCTGTCCGATGCGAGGTAACCGCGCCGTAGTATGATGACGCTACACCTAAAAAACATCGAAAGACATGACGTCAGTCGACTATAGCGCACGGAAGAGAGAGTATTCCTGCTAATGAGGCTCCCTGGCTGGCAGTTAACTGTTCGCTACTTTGGACGAGAGTGCATTAAATACGTGCGATGCATTGCGTGGGCAATATGAATCCAGCAAATATAGCTCGTGACTCCAATAACAATGTCAATGAATATTTTCCGAACTGTAAGGCATCGGAAAGTTCCTTAAGGGATCGAACGATTGTCGAACATTTGTATGATTATTTCCTACATTTGTTGAATAACAGTACGTCTGGTGATGATTGTCTGAAAATAAAAAAAATCAAACAACTAACCCGAGGGAAGCCTTAAACCAACGACCTCTCGTTCTGCAGTTCCTCACGCTAACCACGCGACCACTGCGCTCCCGTGCTCAAGCTATCCTTGATGTTGCTTATCATGCACACGGACTACTCAGTTTGTTTGGTTTGAATATTTTTTTCATAGGTCCACACAACTTCTTCCTGTTTTTCGAATGATCTGTGTTCAGTTTTCAAGGCCTATCCACTGTGTCAACTTATAACTAAATCTGAGGAGGGTGCGATGGGGAGGTTCCCTTGTTAGCTATGAAACAACTGTAGCAAAACGGAGCATCCTCGTTATCCATGTGATGGATAAGACGACTAATTCGCAACATAAATGTCAATGTAAGCATCAGTTTCTGTTGGAACGTGCTTCCCGGACCAAATAACATACATTTCCTACGTCTTCAATGCGAATCATGTAGCAAATGTAATTTAAAGGACATAAAAATATCGAGTGAATTTACTAAAATAATTATGAACCACTTGAATTTGCATTCAACAGGCAATGTTCAGAAGTCTGGTGTAGGAGTACTGCATGCTCTAATTCGAAACAACAAAAATCAACAGAGTAACTATTATTGAACGTCATCAGGTCACTCATCGAGCATTCCTATGCAGTACTGTTACTGGTGACGTGTTATGATGCCTTTATCGTTAACTTCCTAAGAAGAAATGAAAGGCTGAGCCCCACCAAAAGACGTAAACTCGAGGAAAGAGTTGCGTGAACATATTATTTTACATCTGATAAATCCAAAAGTGTGTTTTGGGCTACGAATTCTGCCCTTAGGGTGTGTGCAACACAGCTGGAATTTGTTGCCAACAACTGAGACACCTTTCGGTCACAGTGTAAGAAAATCGAGCAACAAAACTACATAACCTGTGCTACTGCATGATAACGCACTATGTTGATTTGAGAAACAAAACTATCCAGGAGATTGATAGGAAAGTCGTCTCTCAGGCACATTTGTATTGATAGGGAAGTCCTCTCTCAAGCACTTGTCCCTCTCGTCATATATTTGTAAAATTTTACCTTTCCCACTCTAGATCGATCAACCGTCAAGGCAATTCATTTCTAGACGAAAATACTTTTAAAACTACTCTGGTTTATTGACATCGTTAGAACAAGTAGGTTTCTACAGGCGTAGAATTTGTAAACAACTTTACCATTGTCATATCGTTTTAGATATCGTGAAAGAAAATTCTGCTGCTAATTAATTTCTCTTTGATAATTACTGTTGCGTTTAGTAAACTAATGGAAAATGCAATTAAAATATTCACTGTACTAATACAAACTAAAGTCAGCTTAATACAGAAACATCACGACGGCAGTCTATCTTAATAAAGCATTAAGTTTCTGTGAGACAATTGGGCTTATTTTAACACGAATTAGTAGGATATTACAGACTTTACACTTAGAAAAGATCTGTATTTATTTCATTTCCTGTACCATTCGTAAGTGTTATGAAAATGGGGCTTTTCATAGATAAAATTATGTATTCACAACAACAACA
The DNA here is from genome assembly GCF_023898315.1 of Schistocerca nitens. Lineage (NCBI taxonomy): Eukaryota > Metazoa > Arthropoda > Insecta > Orthoptera > Acrididae > Schistocerca > Schistocerca nitens. The sequence continues at coordinate 953,159,882 of NC_064615.1, forward strand.
AAATATCGGCAGAAAACAAAAGTGGCATTATGAATCTGGCAGTACCGTAAGGTTTCCACTCTGACACTAAGAGTTACTGAAAGTAGCAAGAAGAATTTTGCTCGAGCGTTGTCTTACGATTCCCTTATTAAGTTTTTATCTGCCTGCTTGTAGCTGTGCTACAAAAGAATTAAAAATCTGGCTTTCAGCAAGTCTCGAAAGGCGAACAAAAGCAGCTTGCACCTGGTTACTAAGCATGTTACCTGGGGACTGGTTTTTTCTTAAAGCGGGAAGACATCCTTTTGTGGTTCAATTGGCAAATGTCAGTCAGACGTGTGACGTTAGTCTAAGCGTTTCGGTGTGTTGAATTTGTACCAATGATTTTTCTACACGTTTTTTCTGTCCCAAATAGAGTTGAAGTCTCCCATTAGTATTTTCACGTCATCTTGGTGAATTTTGCTCATGGTATTTTCGAGTGTGTTCCAGAATTTTTCAACATTGTCGGTGTTTTTCTTATTTTCGATGTTGGTGGGTTCAAATGGTTCAAATGGCTCTGAGCACTATGGGACTTAACTGCTGTGGTCATCAGTCCCCTAGAACTTAGAACTAGTTAAACCTAACTAACCTAAGGACATCGCACACATCCATGCCCGAGGCAGGATGCGAACCTGCGACCGTAGCGGTCGCGCGGTTCCAGACTGTAGCGCCTAGAACCTCTCGAACACTCCGGCCGTCGATGTTGGTGGGGACACGTGCATTGATGAGTGTATATGTTTTACTGGGGCTCTGAATGACCATAGTCATAAGTCGCTTGTTGACGGGCCAGCCGCGGTGGCCGAGCGGTTCTTGGCTCTTCAGTCTGGAACCGCGCGACTGCTACGGTCGCAGGTTCGAATCCAGCCTTGGGCATGAATTTGTGTGATGTCCTTAGATTAGCTAGGTATAAGTAGTTCTAAGTTCTAGGAGACTGATGACCTCCACTGTTAAGTTCCATAGTGCTCAGAGCCATTGGAACCTTTTGATTGTCGATCGGTGTGATTTCTTTGACAGAGTTGATAGATCGGTGTTCGAGAAATGCAATGCCGAAGATTGGTACGCCTTTCGTTACCTTTTGTTGTATTCTGCTCTTGAAGATGCAATGGTTTCCCTAATGCACGGTTTCATTGTCAGTTAGTCGTGGTTCTTGAAGTGCAAGGATGAGAATTTTTTGTCGGTCCATTTCTTTTGTGAGATTATTTAGTTTTCGTGTTTGGATCAAGGTATCGATGTTTACTTTTAAATGCATGTTTTTTGCTTGTAGGGAAATTTACCAGAGATCTTCGATATTCTCTGTCGTGCTAACCTGGACTCCCCAGAATCCGAAAATCCAACTGCCGCCTGTCGACAGCCGGGTTGTGTACCACCTGGGATAAAGTTGACTTTGCTTGCATAGTTTACGTTTGCTTGTGTTTCATTGGTTGTGCTTGGGTGATACCAGGACCGGACAGGACCAGAGGGTGTTGAAGCCTTTGAAAGCAAATATTTTCAGCCAAGCTCATTGAGCTAACACGGTGACCAGAGTAACGGTGATTTTCACTCAGACGTGTCTGGATTTTGCGTTCAACGGATTGAGTAGCCGTTCAGGATTGTGTTAGTATTTGGTTCACCCCTAGTATTTGATTTCCTCGGTACCACCCATATGGGGGAGGGTTTCCACTATCCGCCACACGCGATTATTATTATTATTATTATTATTATTATTATTATTATTATTATTATTGTCATTATGTCTCAGCAAATCCCATATGGTGTATCTTCCCACCACTGAAATAGATGTGTATTGTTCGATTCAGTATTTCCATCACATAAATGTGGTTTATAATTACGTTACATTGCTACTAGTAGACATATTTCTCACTTTTTCTTAGACAGTTGCTACCTGTTACTCCATCATAGGAATTTATGTGCGAAGCATTGTTGAAATACAGACGTTCAAATTATCCGATTTCTGTAATTTCATTTCGATACCAGATCGTTCTAATCGGATTCAGCCAGGTAGTCTTAATGTGGATATCCGACCACGACTGTCATCATATGATAGACTGTGTAAACCACATTCTTTATCGGACTGTTGAATATAGATCACTTATCTATGACAGGACCTGAATTCTTAAACACTGTGGAAAATAATAATCCGATGTGCTTATTACAAATACGTTATTCCAATATAAATATGTGAACTAACGAGATAACAGTTTATTTACAGGAGCAGAACTAATGTTCAAATGTTCAAATGTGTGTGAAATCGTATGGGACTTAACTGCTAAGGTCATCAGTACCTAAGCTTACACACTACTTAACCTAAATCATCCTAAGGACAAACACACACACCCATGCCCGAGGGAGGACTCGAACCTCCGCCGGGATCAGCCACGCAGCTCATGACTGCAGCGCCCCTGACCGCTCGGCTACTAAAAGTATACTCGTCCACAAAACCCATGTGGACAATTATCTGATAATCGGTCAAGCTTTGCTTTGTCGCAGCTCTTTAGGATACAAGTCCATATACTTTCAGGCTCTTACATACAATTCTTGCAATGCAAGGTAATTGAAAAAACTCATCCACTCGACGCCAACTGAGGAACTGACTGGTGCATGTGTTGTTCAACACACAGTAGTTGTCACCCTCACTGGAATCAATGAGTGTGTGCGTGTGTGTGTGTGTGTGTGTGTGTGTGTGTGTGTGTGTGTGAGTGAGTTTTCGTGTTAATGCACAATCTGAATCAATACTATTAACATCAGACAGACAACCGGGCATCAAATATGACTGTAAAGTATGTTAATGCGATGGGAAGTTACAAACTGAATTTTCACCTAACCCACGTCCTGCATATTACGTTAAGTAAGATGTATTAACTCCATAGTATCGTTAGCAGAGAGTGCGCTCTTGTTGTCGAGGCCTGCGACAAGCGCAGCGATCAGCACTGCCCAATGCCGCCGCGATTTGTTTATGTTGGCTGAGCGTGGACACTGCAGCAGACGCTTCGCCATAAACAGAAAGAAATCACCTTGGCTCTGACTGCAGTGAGCGGATATCACTGCCTGCGTGTTCTTATAGTAACCAACGTGAGACTCTACTCACAGGTGCCATGGAGCAATTGCAACGGGTATCATGTCATTAGTCATGAGAATATTAACCAGTGATGAAATGTCCACTCTATTTGAATCCTAAGAAAATAGGAACCTTCTCACAAAGGAATGTGAGGTGATATCAAAATTTATCCAACATACAAAAATTAACTGCAGGGCTTTCATGTATGCAGTAGTAGCACACAAGGAAATAATATGTCTTGGAAGCGTATATTTCATTTCCTCTTCTCATATTAACGTCCTTGTTTTAGAATGAAGTGAGAAAATTAACGCGAAAAACTTAAGTTCCTGAGAAGCATATAAGTCATTTCCTCGTCTCATATCATAGCTTTTGTTTTAGTATGAGGTGAAAAAATAAACAGTTTACGGCTCTGAAACATAATATGACACCAGATTCTTATCGTAGGCGCTATCGGAAACGCAAAAAGCAGGGAGCTGTCCATTCTTTTGTCCTAAAGAGCTGCGACAAAGCAAAGCTTGACCGATTATCAGATAATTGACCACATGGGTTTTGTGGACGAGTATACTTTTAGTAGCCGCGCGGGATTAGCCGAGCGGTCAGGGGCGCTGCAGTCATGAGCTGCGTGGCTGATCCCGGCGGAGGTTCGAGTCCTCCCTCGGGCATGGGTGTGTGTGTTTGTCCTTAGGATGATTTAGGTTAAGTAGTGTGTAAGCTTAGGTACTGATGACCTTAGCAGTTAAGTCCCATACGATTTCACACACATTTGAACATTTGAACATTAGTTCTGCTCCTGTAAATAAACTGTTATCTCGTTAGTTCACATATTTATATTGGAATAACGTATTTGTAATAAGCACATCGGATTATTATTTTCCACAGTGTTTAAGAATTCAGGTCCTGTCATAGATAAGTGATCTATATTCAACAGTCCGATAAAGAATGTGGTTTACACAGTCTATCATATGATGACAGTCGTGGTCGGATATCCACATTAAGACTACCTGGCTGAATCCGATTAGAACGATCTGGTATCGAAATGAAATTACAGAAATCGGATAATTTGAACGTCTGTATTTCAACAATGCTTCGCACATAAATTCCTATGATGGAGTAACAGGTAGCAACTGTCTAAGAAAAAGTGAGAAATATGTCTACTAGTAGCAATGTAACGTAATTATAAACCACATTTATGTGATGGAAATACTGAATCGAACAATACACATCTATTTCAGTGGTGGGAAGATACACCATATGGGATTTGCTGAGACATAATGACAATAATAATAATAATAATAATAATAATAATAATAATAATAATAATAATCGCGTGTGGCGGATAGTGGAAACCCTCCCCCATATGGGTGGTACCGAGGAAATCAAATACTAGGGGTGAACCAAATACTAACACAATCCTGAACGGCTACTCAATCCGTTGAACGCAAAATCCAGACACGTCTGAGTGAAAATCACCGTTACTCTGGTCACCGTGTTAGCTCAATGAGCTTGGCTGAAAATATTTGCTTTCAAAGGCTTCAACACCCTCTGGTCCTGTCCGGTCCTGGTATCACCCAAGCACAACCAATGAAACACAAGCAAACGTAAACTATGCAAGCAAAGTCAACTTTATCCCAGGTGGTACACAACCCGGCTGTCGACAGGCGGCAGTTGGATTTTCGGATTCTGGGGAGTCCAGGTTAGCACGACAGAGAATATCGAAGATCTCTGGTAAATTTCCCTACAAGCAAAAAACATGCATTTAAAAGTAAACATCGATACCTTGATCCAAACACGAAAACTAAATAATTTCACAAAAGAAATGGACCGACAAAAAATTCTCATCCTTGCACTTCAAGAACCACGACTAACTGACAATGAAACCGTGTATTAGGGAAACCATTGCATCTTCAAGAGCAGAATACAACAAAAGGTAACGAAAGGCGTACCAATCTTCGGCATTGCATTTCTCGAACACCGATCTATCAACTCTGCCAAAGAATTCACACCGATCGACAATCAAAAGGTTCCAATGGCTCTGAGCACTATGGAACTTAACAGTGGAGGTCATCAGTCTCCTAGAACTTAGAACTACTTATACCTAGCTAATCTAAGGACATCACACAAATTCATGCCCAAGGCTGGATTCGAACCTGCGACCGTAGCAGTCGCGCGGTTCCAGACTGAAGAGCCAAGAACCGCTCGGCCACCGCGGCTGGCCCGTCAACAAGCGACTTATGACTATGGTCATTCAGAGCCCCAGTAAAACATATACACTCATCAATGCACGTGTCCCCACCAACATCGACGGCCGGAGTGTTCGAGAGGTTCTAGGCGCTACAGTCTGGAACCGCGCGACCGCTACGGTCGCAGGTTCGCATCCTGCCTCGGGCATGGATGTGTGCGATGTCCTTAGGTTAGTTAGGTTTAACTAGTTCTAAGTTCTAGGGGACTGATGACCACAGCAGTTAAGTCCCATAGTGCTCAGAGCCATTTGAACCATTTGAACCCACCAACATCGAAAATAAGAAAAACACCGACAATGTTGAAAAATTCTGGAACACACTCGAAAATACCATGAGCAAAATTCACCAAGATGACGTGAAAATACTAATGGGAGACTTCAACTCTATTTGGGACAGAAAAAACGTGTAGAAAAATCATTGGTACAAATTCAACACACCGAAACGCTTAGACTAACGTCACACGTCTGACTGACATTTGCCAATTGAACCACAAAAGGATGTCTTCCCGCTTTAAGAAAAAACCAGTCCCCAGGTAACATGCTTAGTAACCAGGTGCAAGCTGCTTTTGTTCGCCTTTCGAGACTTGCTGAAAGCCAGATTTTTAATTCTTTTGTAGCACAGCTACAAGCAGGCAGATAAAAACTTAATAAGGGAATCGTAAGACAACGCTCGAGCAAAATTCTTCTTGCTACTTTCAGTAACTCTTAGTGTCAGAGTGGAAACCTTACGGTACTGCCAGATTCATAATGCCACTTTTGTTTTCTGCCGACATTTTGTTGTTGTTGTGAATACATAATTTTATCTATGAAAAGCCCCATTTTCATAACACTTACGAATGGTACAGGAAATGAAATAAATACAGATCTTTTCTAAGTGTAAAGTCTGTAATATCCTACTAATTCGTGTTAAAATAAGCCCAATTGTCTCACAGAAACTTAATGCTTTATTAAGATAGACTGCCGTCGTGATGTTTCTGTATTAAGCTGACTTTAGTTTGTATTAGTACAGTGAATATTTTAATTGCATTTTCCATTAGTTTACTAAACGCAACAGTAATTATCAAAGAGAAATTAATTAGCAGCAGAATTTTCTTTCACGATATCTAAAACGATATGACAATGGTAAAGTTGTTTACAAATTCTACGCCTGTAAAAACCTACTTGTTCTAACGATGTCAATAAACCAGAGTAGTTTTAAAAGTATTTTCGTCTAGAAATGAATTGCCTTGACGGTTGATCGATCTAGAGTGGGAAAGGTAAAATTTTACAAATATATGACGAGAGGGACAAGTGCTTGAGAGAGGACTTCCCTATCAATACAAATGTGCCTGAGAGACGACTTTCCTATCAATCTCCTGGATAGTTTTGTTTCTCAAATCAACATAGTGCGTTATCATGCAGTAGCACAGGTGATGTAGTTTTGTTGCTCGATTTTCTTACACTGTGACCGAAAGGTGACTCAGTTGTTGGCAACAAATTCCAGCTGTGTTGCACACACCCTTGGGGCAGAATTCGTAGCCCAAAACACACTTTTGGATTTATCAGATGTAAAATAATATGTTCACGCAACTCTTTCCTCGAGTTTACGTCTTTTGGTGGGGCTCAGCCTTTCATTTCTTCTTAGGAAGTTAACGATAAAGGCATCATAACACGTCACCAGTAACAGTACTGCATAGGAATGCTCGATGAGTGACCTGATGACGTTCAATAATAGTTACTCTGTTGATTTTTGTTGTTTCGAATTAGAGCATGCAGTACTCCTACACCAGACTTCTGAACATTGCCTGTTGAATGCAAATTCAAGTGGTTCATAATTATTTTAGTAAATTCACTCGATATTTTTATGTCCTTTAAATTACATTTGCTACATGATTCGCATTGAAGACGTAGGAAATGTATGTTATTTGGTCCGGGAAGCACGTTCCAACAGAAACTGATGCTTACATTGACATTTATGTTGCGAATTAGTCGTCTTATCCATCACATGGATAACGAGGATGCTCCGTTTTGCTACAGTTGTTTCATAGCTAACAAGGGAACCTTCCCATCGCACCCTCCTCAGATTTAGTTATAAGTTGACACAGTGGATAGGCCTTGAAAACTGAACACAGATCATTCGAAAAACAGGAAGAAGTTGTGTGGACCTATGTAAAAAATATTCAAACCAAACAAACTGAGTAGTCCGTGTGCATGATAAGCAACATCAAGGATAGGTTGAGCACGGGAGCGCAGTGGTCGCGTGGTTAGCGTGAGGAGCTGCAGAACGAGAGGTCGTTGGTTTAAGTCTTCCCTCGGGTTAGTTGTTTGATTTTTTTTATTTTCAGACAATCATCACCAGACGTACTGTTATTCAACAAATGTAGGAAATAATCATACAAATGTTCGACAATCGTTCGATCCCTTAAGGAACTTTCCGATGCCTTACAGTTCGGAAAATATTCATTGACATTGTTATTGGAGTCACGAGCTATATTTGCTGGATTCATATTGCCCACGCAATGCATCGCACGTATTTAATGCACTCTCGTCCAAAGTAGCGAACAGTTAACTGCCAGCCAGGGAGCCTCATTAGCAGGAATACTCTCTCTTCCGTGCGCTATAGTCGACTGACGTCATGTCTTTCGATGTTTTTTAGGTGTAGCGTCATCATACTACGGCGCGGTTACCTCGCATCGGACAGACGGACGGACAGATAATAATTGTCTGAAAATAAAAATTAAACTTTTCACTCCTGGGAAAATTTGACGGAAGGACCTCTCGTTCCGCAGCTGCGTGCGCTAACCACGGGATCACGGCGCTCCTGAGCTCACCCTATCCTTGATGTTGCCTATCTTGCGCATGGACTACTCAGTTTGTATATTTTGCTTATTTTTTTCATACTTCCACACAACTTCTTCCTGTTTTCTCGATTGATCTGTGTTCAGTTTTTCAAGGCCTATCCCCTGTATCAACTTATAACTAAATCTGAGGGCGGTGCGATGGGGATGTTCCCTTGTTAGTGGTATTGTGTGTTGGTGGCGTTGCCAGTTTACATACTGTGCATGTAACTCACAATAAATGCGTTGGGTTCCTCCTGTGATCAGTTTACTTGAAAAACGTTTGTTGTCATCGTAATTTGTGTAACTGTCTCTCCGACTTCCAATTTGACAATTTGTGGAAAAATTGTTTACCTTCTTAGTCCTAGTTTCAAACATTGTCTGATAGAAAATGTAGGCATGAAGGAGTCTGTAAAAGCAATTAATCGCTATTATAGCAAACTTTTGAATCCACTGGACACTTGAATTCTATATATTGATTCTGAGAGTTTTGTTATTTCTCTTGTTATTTACTGTCTCAATGTCATCCGTGAGAATAAAACTAAAGGCAGTTGGATTAGGTTCCTGATCTATAAACTGTGATTTAATATTCTGCGCTGCTAAATAAATTTTGAAGGTTGTATTCTTTACGTAAAACAGAGTATCGATGTCAGTCCTAGGATTGACGATAAACTTCAGAAATACAATTACGGAAAAGTGACATATCGATTACGGCTACTCACCATCAACAATAGTTGTTACCCATTGTTTAGTATTTGCTATTTTACCGTCGTTACCCTTTAGAGGCCAACCTGATCTTTCCACAGTGCCATTTTTACTTGCTTCTTAATATGTCCTATAACTACAGATTTGTTGAAAATATGAACTGTTAAATACGCTATTCCACAAATTAAAAACTTCCAGTTATTCTTCATATCTTGAAACTTACTACCGTTGACTTTCACTGAAGGAAAGATACGTAATAATAAAATGAAATCAAAGATTAGAATGTCGAAGCATAGTGTGAATGGTTAAAATGAAATGAACTAAAAATCATCTTCTTGTCTAAAACACTTTACTCTTCCAGAGAACTTCGGTACCTCTCAAAATTTTTTCAGCTCTGATGTTTAGCCAGATGTGGAAAAATAGCGGGTCTCATGATGCAGCACTGTTTAGCCGTCACAAAATAAAGCCTCAAAAATCAGTAAATAAAACTATTCTTGTACAGTTGCTCCGAATCGCATATACCAACCGCCCTTTGCTGCGACAACTACTCAAAGTCTATTGGGTATTTGATTTTGTTCTGCTTTTTCGGGCCTCCTTACCTCTCCTTCTAGCCCAACCTTTGTTCTGCAATTACGTCTTCATCGGGGAGCTTCTCCTCAACATTTTTATTTTGTGCTGAACTGTTTTGTACCCTTCTTGCATACACACGTGTGTCACGTATTTTATAGAGACTGAATGAATATATAAGGTGAGTATTTCTTCTCTTATCAAATTAAATATTACATATCTTGCTGTGAATTAATTTGTTTGTCCCCATTCCACTTATTGCGTTTCCTTGAAATTATATAAAACATAAGTCTGTAAAAAAAAATCGCGTATAGCCTCCTTTGGCTTCCACAACAGCTGGAACTCTGTTGGGCATTGAGCCCACAACTCGAGCCACAGAACTAGGAGATTCAAGTAACTCATTCCAAGCTTCATGAATTTGCTGATTTGTCGTGCGTTGACAAATGGGTGGTTCTCACTGAAACGGCGTATCTGCTGATCCTGAGCTTGCGTTGTTTTGCGGCGACGGCCATGAGGCCTCCCATTCAAGTTACCACTCTCTTCCTTTCGTCTGATCCACCTGGCTACCGTCGACTTGTGAAGACCCATAGTTCTCGCTATGTCGGCATTTGAAGATCCCTCTGCATGGAGTATTATAGCGCCCTTGTCTGCCTCAGCCAGATGGGCCATTTAGCGTTGACTGAATGATTCGTCGCGGTTAATATTGGCTGCGGAAACAGCGCTGGCAGGAAACAGACTGCCTCCTCCAAGATGGCAGCCGCAACGCAGTGGCCAAGTATGTGTAACACGGAAATCGATGGCATAAAAGACAGATCGCAAGCCCGTGCCCGTGTCATTACATAGTGGAGCAACTTAGAATCTCTAATTTTTCTCAGAAGTGACTGGTCCACTCTTGTCATGTCTTATCCTGATAAATATTACATGACATGAAATGTTTACGTTTTGCATATGCGGCAGGCCTGAGGCAAGAAACATTTCTGAAATATCTGAGGCAACCTGAAGAACACTTCGTGAATATTATCTGTAGAAGGTTGCCTTATAAGAAGGAAAACGTGTTTATCCCCGCTCGCCGTGTTTCCAGGTGGCGCAGTTTACTCGGAGGCATACATAATTCTCGCCGGGCGTAAGAAGCGACTCGACGAGCGAGGGGAACTCGCCAAATGTCATAGGCTGATTGTCCCGCAACTTTGCTCAGTGAAGGAGAGGACAAAATAAGCGAACATGTGTTTCGGCTTATCTGCAGACACTCGACCGTTTCCGAGAAAACGACGGTCAAAGTTATCAACGCGCTGTTGCTCTAGTGTAGATACCTTCTGCAGCCGAGAACACAATTGAAGCGGTGGCTACCGTCGTTCCTTCTTAACACTGATTCCCGTGTTCGATACCATATTGGGTTTTTTAATTATTTTATTTTCCTGCCTCTCTATCAGAATTATCTACGAATGTTTTTTTCTAAGTTATGTTGAAATAATGTTGTCATTATTCGCCAATTAACTTTATGTGTAATTAATGAATTAAAAAGTAATAAACGAATGAGACAAGCTGATCTAACATCATCTGGGCTGCCTCATGTATCGTTATAACCAAATATTTTATAAATGTTAATCTACATTCAGATCCGATGATGGCACCTTTAGTGTGTTGAAACCGGTTATCCAGTAAACAATATTTAAGCGATCTTGGCTTCTGAATTATTTCTACAACAGAGTGATCGCCCCACTACGCACTGTGTGTTCCCTTTTTAACTTATTTCTTTACACAGTAAATTAACTGACGAATAACGACAACAGTGTTTCAACATAAATTGGAATAAACATTCGTAGATAATTCAGAGAGTGAGGGGAAAAAAAAGGAAAAACTGGGTTTCGAACTCGCAGCGCAAAGTTAAGAAATCGCTATGGTAGCCGCAGAGCCACCGCTCCAGTTGAATGCTTACCCGCCAAGAGGTGTCTACACTATAGTAACAGCGCATTGAAAACTTTGACCGTCGTTTTCTCAGAAGCGGTAGAGTGTAAGCAGATAAGCCGAGACACGTGTTCGCTTATTTTGTCCCCGCTTTCACTGAGCGAAGTTTCAGCAAGATCGGGGTATTTCCTCGGGAACACAGGAAGAAACCATAGTAATAATGTAATTCAAGGCTCGCAAGAAAAGATTTAAGTGGTCCTTTTTCCCGCACACTGTTAATGAGTGGGACGGTAGAGAAATAACCCTAACCTTCTGCCAGGCACGTAAGTCCGGATTGCCAAGCAATCCTGTTGATGTAGTCATGTAGATGTAACGACGAAATTATGTTTTAATTACGACATGTGACTTTCATTTGATTTAAACATCGAAGTTGTTTGCTGTTTCAAAATGGTTCAAATGCCTCTGAGCACTATGGGACTCAACTGCTGTGGTCATAAGTCCCCTAGAACTTAGAACTACTTAAACCTAACTAACCTAAGGACATCACACACATCCATGCCCCAGGCAGGATTCGAACCAGCGACCGTAGCAGTCGCACGGTTCCGGACTGCGCGCCTAGAACCGCGAGACCACCGCGGCCGGCTCGTTTGTTGTTTATTTACTTTTTGTTCAATAGTTTCAGGCATATACAAACACCTAGGCGCGTTAAATTGATATTGAAATAAAGTGTCATGCGTGGACCAATAACAATAAATTCCCACCTACTTGTTATAGTACTGCAGTATCTGCCAGCGTCTTCAGAAGTGGATATCGCATACGAAGTTCCTAGGGTGTTTGTAATGGATATTGCAGACGACTTCGACAAAGTTTGAATGTAGCTTCGTCAAAGTTCCGTGAGCAAACGATCTGAGTTGCTGGCGAATACAGTTTATCCTCACTAGACAGTATATATTATCATTATACATGAGGTGAGTAGGGTTTCGCCGCGTTGCGGTGGCCGAGCGGTTCCAGGCGCTTCAGTGACGAACCGCACGGCTGCTTCAGTCGCAGGTTGGAATTCTACCTCGGGCATAGATGTCTGTGATGCCCTTAGGCTAGCTAGGTTTAAGTAGTTCTAGGTCTAGGGGCTGATGACCTAAGCAGTTAGGTCGCATAGTACTTGAAGCCATTTTTTGACCTTTCGCGTAAATTTTCTTTACATAAACCGTCGTATCTTTTGATTGCGTTGACATAGAAGCTCACTTTTTTACACCAGCATGGGACCGGTTACAGCAAGAAGTGCGATACATTTCCGCTTATTATGTCCACCCGTTCTGGAGGTAAACGGGTTTTAAGGGTTGGGTAGACCGATAGACGGTCAAGAAAGTGAGACTAGTAGGGTTCCGTTTTTACCGGTTTAGGTGACGAAATCCTAACAACGAAAACACTGAAGATGAGGGCCGCATAAATAACACCCGCTACTCTTTATTCGAAATGTTCTAGTTGCTGTCGATACATAAGCATATTAGTCGTAGCTACGTTTTCGATCCAAATCACGTTTACAGGAATGCAAATAGAATGTATTTGCCTATACACGTGGTAATTCACATCCCAGTATTAATGCCACCGCGTTTTAGAAGTACGAACATTCTCATTGCTAGCTAGCTTAAGAAACACTTCTGCTAATGAACGTTTTCTGGCTGTGGCGAGTCTAGTGGAGAATTCGAAACAATGCAGAATACGTTTGGCAGCTATGTAGCCGTTTATTTCCTGGGGTGGTGCAGAATTATCCTACAAAATTTACTCTCTAATAACAGTAATTTGTTATTTCGATAAACATCCCGAATGATTGTCACATAAGCGGTGACATAAAGGAAGAAAATTCATGTTTTTGAGTCCAGAAAGCTCTATGCAACAGAAACTGCAGATTTTCATTTCGAAATTGCCTGCTTGTTCATGTCTGGGGTAATAATAGAGGGCTGTTTGCCTAGGTTGTCTGCTAGCATAGTGAAAGGAAGGTCTGGTTTGTTTTCGGTTCTAATCTCTATGGAGGCAGGTAGAATATCAGTAAAGCAATTTTAAGAAATTCTCGCGCACCCAATACGTTTTAGCGCTACCTTTATTCTGTACTGGCGCCCTGTGCATGTCAATATGACACTCTTGTAGAATTTCATACATGTTACTGCCTACTTTTTCCGCTTCTGTCAATAATGGAATTGACTTAAGCGTGGCACTGAATGATTTTTAACTGAATTTCGTTATGAATCTTCACGCATTGCTAAACTTGCACACTTTCATGGTAGGTCAGCAACGGTAATCCAGTATGACTGGTCTGAACGTTGACACAGACCGTTTCGCGGCCGAATGCGGATAATATTTTGCTACTTCGTAACGATCTGGGGTTCTTTGTCTTACTGAAACAGTTAAGTCATCTCGATAAGTTGAAATTCATTTTTATTTGTCCAGTTCATACCAATTAGCGTTTGTTCTTTCAGTTCTGTCTTATATTTACGTGTTGTATTTAACACACTAATCAGCATTAATATAGTCTTACAAATTATGGAATACAGTCTAAAAAAGTTCAGATAGTTTGTCAATTTCACGCCTGCGCATAGTATGTTGGTAGCACTTCGTCGCCTTGCCTGTTATGCTGTGTAGCAGACTTTAAAGCCGTGCGGATCAGCATAACGAAAAGGCGAGGGGTCTCGCTCGTTTTGTCCACGACTGTACCAAGGAACACATGAACCAACCAAACTCACTATAAACCAATCCTGACAACAGCTTGTTGGTATCTGTCGGAGGAAACAAACTCTAACCTGGTGCCGATAGAACATGACCGAAGCTACGCAGTACTATCACATTTCAAAATAAGTCATCAAGCAATATGACAGCGGAGGGAATTAATTCAAAAACACTTCCACTTCAGGTGCATGCTGTATAAGATCGAACACTGTATAGAATGGCTCAAATGGCTCTGACCACTATGGGACTTAACTTCTGAGGTCTGAGGTCATCAGTCCCCTAGAACTTAGAACTACTTAAACCTAACCTAAGGACATCACACACATCCATGCCCGAGGCAGGATTCGAACCTGCGACCGTATCGGTCGCGCGGTTCCAGACTGAAGCTCCTAGAACCGCTCGGCCACATCGGCCGGCCACTGTATAGAATTCATTACACATGACCGAAGTCACTACGCGAATGCTGTAGCCACAAAAATGGAAATCGAACACCGAAGTTCAACTGGATTGCGCGACTCAGATCCCAATATACAGCTGACAGTTCTAAGCATTGAAAATAAACCTTCTAGAGCGAAACCTCCAAACGTTTCCCACGTTTGGTAATCGTAAGTATCCCATTCACGCTGCAGACCTCGCCAAGAGATCGAAACGGTTTCACTACATGTGGTGCCAAACCCTGCCTCCAACACACAGGCTCACTGTTGCAGAAGACGACAGCGACACAAAATTAGAAGCTATTTCTACACGCTTTTCGTACACCAAACAAACAGCACGTATTCCTAAGCACTAACAACGCGTCGTTTGCTAAACCACTCCCAGTGAGCCAACGCATTTCAGAACACATGATACATCGTACATTAGGAACACAAACACACACTACATTCAGCGAAAACCACGGGGACGTCAGCTCGCCGTTTCCTACAAGAAACAAATAATGCAGATAGCAGAAAGTACGAATTTAATCCGATTCTTCCGACAGTCGACGAATGAGTAACCGCGATAAAACACCAGGACCGAATAGGTGAAGCTCTTCAGCTACACGGAAGCAGTACGCAACTCTACTGTACTTCCCATGACGGGACGACGGAAACCCTGTCACAGCAACCTCTAAATACATGACTTCACGCCTCGGTGATGCAACGAGGAAAACATATCACCAGAACCGCAAGAGGCGGCCCGTACTTTTAGCTGGTTCCGCACTACTCGATGTCACTCAGGAGAAGACCTTGTCTCTGGCCGCTGCACACCTCAGGTCGCGAAAACAGCCGCCACAGAGTTTCGCGTCACTTTGATAGCAGCTCCGTACACTGCAGGTGGCAAGATTTCGAAAATACCGGAGGACAGGACTACACGACACATCTGTAAAGCGAGTGTTTAATAATGATCAGTGGTCAGCGCGAAGGAATGTCCTACCTAACGGCCCGGGTTCGATTTCCGGTTGGGTCGGAGATTTTATCCGCTCAGGGACTGGGTGTCGTGTTGTCCCTATCATCATTTCATCCTCATAGACACGCAAGCCGCCGAAGTGGCGTCAATTCGAAAGACTTGCACCAGGCGAACGGTCTACCCTAGTCACACGGCATTTATTTATTTACCAGTACTGACTTTGCTAGTTTCGGATTTGGCTGTTACTATCCATTTGATTTCGGGTGGTGCTATCCCGGCCGAATATTGAATCTTCTCGACTGGATGGCATTTAGGTGAAGTGTAGCACATCGGGAAGGTGGGCTGTTGTTGGCCCTGCTCATGCCAGACCCTCTTGCGTAATGATGCCTGAGGAGATGGTGTAAATGGCATTGGCGGCTGCTGTGTCAGAGCACAAGAGCACGTGAACACCCTAACTTTTGACACCATGCAGATTTATTGGTTATTTTTATTTGAATGTTGTTAAGCGTAACAAAGATGAGGTAATGTGAAATATACGGCCCTTAATTCTACCGCGCTGCTGCTCCTCTAGACTCTATGAAACAGGTTCGCGAGCACATCTTCAGTTGTGTATGTTTTAAGGAGCTTCTGTGCATGCGCATTTGGTATGATGTAATTGCCTTATGGGTGAAATACATATGGATTTGATTAACAATGTGCACGGTTTGTGGCGTGCACAGCTACGCCTTACCACTCAACTACAAGTTTAGGTCTGTGCCACCAGGTGGTAGCACACTGCGGCACACGGTGATCGTCGTTCGTTTGGCAATTGGCATAAAGTCTGTTAGATAGTAGCACACCCCTCAGTTATGTCAATTCACTCTCTATCGTACGACACTGTCACATTATCACTATTATTAATATTATTGGCAGTGGCTGGAGCTGTATGAATTTTTCTTAATCATAATTGTTATACGGCAGTTGTTGTTCATACTTTCAATTTTATCTGAATAAAAAAAAATTGTGAACATCCGAAAGTGTCACCTGTCTAACTGTTTCAAGTGGCAAGATTGGCATCTGAGAGAAGCATATTCCCTTGCCGAGTAACACAAGCTAAGGCGACATCTGAAGCACATGTGGAATGGCTCTCCAGATTGCGCCTTTGAGTTTTCTTCAGACGATATTATGTGCTGATTCTGTTGCACTGTTCCCTGATGGTCAGACTCCTATCAGAAATAACCTGGAAGAAATTAGGGGTAGAGCTGCGTCTGAGAGGAGTTCCCTTCAACTTAATGCTGAAATGTTGTTGCAGAGGTAAAAATCATTGACCACTCTTTTGCTAGGATTTGGTTTCAGGCTGTTTAGCATCGTAATATTCACCCAGGTCGTGAACAGCAGAGGAGAGTCACCTTTCGACGCCTTCAAATGTCTTTTGATAAGTCGAGAGGGCCGGCCGGAGTGGCGCTACAGGCGCTACAGTCTGGAGCCGCGCTACCGCTACGGTCGCAGGTTCGAATCCTGCCTCGGGCATGGATGTGTGTGATGTCCTTAGGTTAGTTAGGTTTAAGTAGTTCTGAGTTCTAGGGGACTGATGACCTCAGAAGTTACGTCCCATAGTGCTCGGAGCCATATTTAGCCACGTCGAGAGGGCCAGATATTCGGGTCCAGTAGATAAGATGTTACGTGGTTGGTCGTTGGTGTAAAAGTTAAATAGTGTGGGAGCAACAGTGCTCTTTTGGGGAAGACTATATTTTGTTTTCTGCCACCGACATTTAGTGTTTAGAAAGCTAACTTAGACTCTTCTATTGGTGAACAGGTGTACAGTAAATATATGAAAGTAACCAAAGAAACATGTATCCGCATGAATTAGTTACTAAAAGCAGTAGTACCGGTTATAAAAGTATCCTGTTACCGACGATATCGTAAAACTCGTATGGATTCCAATCGCATTCACACGATTTATATATTTTTTATACTTGAATTGGTTTGAAATGGGTTCAGTAATGAAATAAAAACAAAAAACAGCAAGTTTTAAATTATTTAATGTGGAAGTTAAAAACAAAAAAGACATTTTGTGCTTCAATTCAAAGTAGGATTTCAATTATGAACTCAGCTACACATATCGAGCTAGACAATCGAGCTATACATATAGAGAGCTATACATATCGATCCTGGTGTGGCGAATTGCAATAACCAGCATAGATAGGCTATAGAACTGAGCGAGCCGACCCGAATGCCAACTACAGTAACGATTTCCATCCCGCATGCAAATTATTCGTACCATGTTTGCCGATGCCGCATCCCAATATGAAGCGCCAAAGAAACTGGTATAGGCATGCGTATTCAAACACAGAGATATGTAAACAGGTAGAATACGGCGCTGAGTTCGGCAACGCCTATATAAGACAAGTGTCTGACGCAGTTGTTAGATCGGTTACTGCTGGGACAATGGCAGGTTAACAAGATTTAAGGGAGTTTGAACGTGTTGTTGTAACCAGAGCTCGAGAGATGGGACACAGCATCTCCGAGGTAGCGATGAAGTGAGGATTTTCCCGTACAACCATTCCTCGAATGTACCGTGAATATCAGGAATCCGGGTAAAACATCAAATCTCCCACATCGCTGCGGCCGGAAAAATATCCTGCAAGAACGGGACCAACGACGACTGAAGAGAATCGTTCAACATGACAGAAGTGTAACCCTTCCGCAAATTGCAGCAGATTTCAGTGCTGGACAATGAACAAGTGTCAGCGTGCGAACTATTTAACGAACCATCACCGATATGGGCTTTCGGAGCCAAATCCACACTCGTGTACCCTTGATGACTGCACGACGCAAAGCTTTACGCCTCGCCTGGGCCCGTCAACACCGACATTGGAATGTTGATGACTGGAAACATGTTATCTGGTCGGACGAGTCTCGTTTCAAATTCTATCGAGCTGATGGAAGTGTACAGATACAGTGACAACCTCATGAATTCATGGTCCCTGCATGTGAACAGATGACTGTTCAAGCTGTGGAGGCTATGTGACGATGTGGGGCGTGTACAGTTGGAGTGAAATGCGACACCTGGTACATGTAGATACGATTGTGACAGGTGACACGTATGTAAGCGACCTGCATCCAGTCATGTCCATTGCGCATTCCGACGGACTTGGGCAATTCCAGCAGGACAGTGCGACACTCCACACGTCCAGAATTGCCACAGAGTGGCTCTAGGAACACTTTTCTGTGTTTAAACGTTTCCGCTGGCCACCAGACTCCCCAGACGTGAACATTATTGAAAATGTGTGGATGCTTTCAACGTGCTGTTCAGAAGGGGTCTTCAGCCTCTCTTACTCATACGGATTTATTGACAGCCCTGCAGGATTCATGGTGTCAGTTCCCTCCAGCACTACTTCAGACATTAGTCGAGTCCCTGCCACGTCGTGTTGCGGCACTTTTGCGTTCTCGCGCGTGTACCAGTTTCTTTGGCTCTTCAGCGTATATATGAGTAACGATTCGGCACTTCGAGTCGGCCAGTAAATTCGTTACTCAGTGCCAAATACACTCCTGGAAATGGAAAAAAGAACACATTGACACCGGTGTGTCAGACCCACCATACTTGCTCCGGACACTGCGAGAGGGCTGTACAAGCAATGATCACACGCACGGCACAGCGGACACACCAGGAACCGCGGTGTTGGCCGTCGAATGGCGCTAGCTGCGCAGCATTTGTGCACCGCCGCCGTCAGTGTCAGCCACTTTGCCGTGGCATACGGAGCTCCATCGCAGTCTTTAACACTGGTAGCATGCCGCGACAGCGTGGACGTGAACCGTATGTGCAGTTGACGGACTTTGAGCGAGGGCGTATAGTGGGCATGCGGGAGGCCGGGTGGACGTACCGCCGAATTGCTCAACACGTGGGGCGTGAGGTCTCCACAGTACATCGATGTTGTCGCCAGTGGTCGGCGGAAGGTGCACGTGCCCGTCGACCTGGGACCGGACCGCAGCGACGCACGGATGCACGCCAAGACCGTAGGATCCTACGCAGTGCCGTAGGGGACCGCACCGCCACTTCCCAGCAAATTAGGGACACTGTTGCTCCTGGGGTATCGGCGAGGACCATTCGCAACCGTCTCCATGAAGCTGGGCTACGGTCCCGCACACCGTTAGGCCGTCTTCCGCTCACGCCCCAACATCGTGCAGCCCGCCTCCAGTGGTGTCGCGACAGGCGTGAATGGAGGGACGAATGGAGACGTGTCGTCTTCAGCGATGAGAGTCGCTTCTGCCTTGGTGCCAACGATGGTCGTATGCGTGTTTGGCGCCGTGCAGGTGAGCGCCACAATCAGGACTGCATACGACCGAGGCACACAGGGCCAACACCCGGCATCATGGTGTGGGGAGCGATCTCCTACACTGGCCGTGCACCACCGGTGATCGTCGAGGGGACACTGAATAGTGCACGGTACATCCAAACCGTCATCGAACCCATCGTTCGACCATTCCTAGACCGGCAAGGGAACTTGCTGTTCCAACAGGACAATGCACGTCCGCATGTATCCCGTGCCACCCAACGTGCTCTAGAAGGTGTAAGTCAACTACCCTGGCCAGCAAGATCTCCGGATCTGTCCCCCATTGAGCATGTTTGGGACTGGATGAAGCGTCGTCTCACGCGGTCTGCACGTCCAGCACGAACGCTGGTCCAACTGAGGCGCCAGGTGGAAATGGCATGGCAAGCCGTTCCACAGGACTACATTCAGCATCTCTACGATCGTCTCCATGGGAGAATAGCAGCCTGCATTGCTGCGAAAGGTGGATATACACTGTACTAGTGCCGACATTGTGCATGCTCTGTTGCCTGTGTCTATGTGCCTGTGGTTCTGTCAGTGTGATCATGTGATGTATCTGACCCCAGGAATGTGTCAATAAAGTTTCCCCTTCCTGGGACAATTAATTCACGGTGTTCTTATTTCAATTTCCAGGAGTGTACATGCGGTTTGCTGCAGCCCTGCTCTGCAATGATCATCAGAAAGCCGTAATCTCTGTAGTGTTGTACAGCGCTGGGAGAAGTTTCCTGATTCACACGGAGTGCTGTCGGAGAAGATGCAGAGAAATCATTTACGATAGGACGGCTCTGATAGCCCGTAGTGGGAGCTGGAATTCCCTGCCGTGGGAGGATGCTGTGCAACTGAAGAATTACCAATGATGGTTACAATGATTTCTTTATTGAGTCTTCTTTGCCACCATTAGTGAGCGGCGAGGACAATGTGACGGCGTCCCCCTCAGTGGAGACGGCCTCCGGTTGCTGACTACGCATTCTGCTGCTGGGCGGTTGCTGCCACGTCGCCAGACCCTCTCGTTAAACTCCTGAGGTCGCGTCCAAGTGGGGGGCTGCCCCTGCCGCCCAGAGGCTCAGGCGACAGGCAGCTGGTCGTGTCCCGAGTGAGGCAGAAGCATCTGCGTCATCGACGCGGCACGGAGAAGCACAGGATCGACGGCACATCACTGCTCAGCTGTTCGACGTTGACCAACTGATTCGCGCGTCGTCAGATACTGCTTCTCGGTGCTGACTTCCGCTGTTTACTTCGGTCAGTGGTTCGCGCCGAATCGTGTGGAGCGTGTCGGTTACCCTGTCGTACTTTGGTTGCGATACTCCTGCAACCAGTGTCACGAGCTAGCGGCAAGTGTGGTCTGTCGTCGCAGACGCATTGCGAAGCCGCTGACCACGCAGTCCCCTCTCCGGTTGGTTTCGCCACGGTGCTCCACTACTGGTACCAAGTCTCGTTTATAGCTTTAACCCTACCGAGCGAGGTGGCGCAGTGGCCGCGTCCGGCCATCCTGATTTAGGTTTTCCGTTATTTCCCTAAATGGCTCCAGGCAAATGTCGGGATGGTTCCTTTGAAAGGGCACGGCCGACTTCCTTCCCCGTCCTTCCCTAAGCCGATGAGACCGATGACGTCGTAGTTTGGTCTCTTCCCCCAGAAGAACCCAACCCAATAGGTTTAACCTTTTACTGTCATGTTTATTGTGATAGAGGTCGCATTCAGGTCAACAAAATCAATAGTGGCGGCGAAACCTCACGTGATTATCGACATATTCATCCCCTGACCTCGGCTTGTACGAATGTGAACAGCACCAGTCTTCTGACTGGTTTGATGCGGCCCGCCACGAATTCCTTTCCTGTGCTAACCTCTTCATCTCAAAGTAGCACTTGCAACCTACGTCCTCAATTATTTGCTTGACGTATTCCAATCTCTGTCTTCCTCTAAAGTTTTTGCCCTCTACAGCTCCCTCTAGTACCGTGGAAGTCATTCCCTCATGTCTTAGCAGATGTCTTATCATCCTGTCCCTGCTCCTTATCAGTGTTTTCCACATATTCCTTTCCTCTCCGATTCTGCGCAGAACCTCCTCATTCCTTACCTTATCAGTCCACCTAATTTTCAACATTCGTCTATAGCACCACATCTCAAATGTTTCGATTCTCTTCTGTTCCGGTTTTCCCACAGTCCATGTTTCACTACCATACAATGTATAAAGACTCCTTTCTTACTAGGCTAATTACTGTTTAGCTCTACAGGGCCTTTATACTGAAATGTTTCCCCACACCACCTAGTATTGTCTTTCTATGTGTGTGAGTAACTGTATGTTCACTGTTGTGGGTAAATACATACAGCGTACACAGGGCGGTGTGTGAAACTGATATCGATTACACGCTTCCGCTGTTGTAGAAATCTGCTCCAGACGCTGCAGATACCGTGTTGAGCTGAAAGTGGTAACCAAAGTACGGAGAAATATTCTTTGGGGCTCTGTTGCATAGCAATCAGATTGCTTTCAGTTCTGAGAAATGTCCAGTTACTATTGTGGATGTGAATGATCCATGAAGTGACTTCTTTTCCGAAGAAAATATCGAACTATTTCACTAGAACTGAACGCTCCCGTCGGAACTGTTCTCAAGCTGGTGTTTATTAGTAAATCACAATAGCAGTATATCGCTGGGTGTATAATAAGACGTACCTTCTTGAAATGAACAATAGTTTATTGTTCTATTAACTGATTTCCTTCCATATACACTTATATTTTACAATGTGAATCAAAAACTCGCAGTGGCGTCGACTTTTTACATCACAAGAATGGCTCTCCTCTCCTAAAATTACTCTTAACAAGAACAAAAAACTCTATATCCTGAGAAAAATTATGTGAGCGCTGACCGCCACAGAGTAATAAACAATATCTTTCCAGAATGAGATTTTCACTCTGCAGCGGAGTGTGCGCTGATATGAAACTTCCTGGCAGATTAAAACTGTGTGCCCGACCGAGACTCGAACTCGGGACCTTTGCCTTGGTAGAGCACTTGCCCGCGAAAGGCAAAGGTCCCGAGTTCGAGTCTCGGTCGGGCACACAGTTTTAATCTGCCAGGAAGTTTCAAACAATATCTTTGTCTCTCTCTCGCACTGTCACAGCAAGTTACGCTGCATGATACATCATATATGCCCCTCTTGTGGACGAACGTTTTTGGGCAAAAACAAACACGAGCGTTCACACAACACTATATCGGTGATTGTTTATGACGCTGTATTAATGTCCACTAGAGTATTAATGTCCACTGTATTTCTTATGATATTTTGGTATTAGTGAATGACGGGAATACACACCTTCCAGTTATCTGAATCAAGATGCCCTTTGAAAAATAAGTCGTCGTCCTCAACTTTGTACAGTCTCTTCAGATCATCGTTTCCAGGCTTTGCTAAAGTTTCCTTTATTGAATGCCAACGAGGATCTTCATTCTGTAGTTTTTCCATGTTCTTACACATGTCAAGAAAATGTTTCCTATATATTCTATCAGTCATTATAAGAACATTAAATTCGGACGGATTGTCCGTGATGTTGATAGTTGAGAAATCTCCATCTGGCATTCTAGACAGTGCATCAGCGTTGAAATTATCCTGTCCGCTTAGGTATTTAATTTCAAATTGAAACTCTTGGAGTGAGAGCGTCCATCTTGCTAATCTTGGATGTAATAATTTACATGTTTGCAAAAAACTTAACGATTTGTGGTCACAGTATACTGTTTTCTTCGCTCCATATAAGTAATAGTAAAATTTCTTAAATGACCAGACTACGGCCAATGCTTCCCTTTCGGTAGTCGTATATGTTCTTTCACAAGCAGTTAAGAGTCGGCTAGCAAAAGCTATTGGACAGAAAGTTGATTTTCTATCTATCATCTTTACTTGGAAGAGGCATGAACCTATTCCAATTTCCGAAGCATCTGCCATTAAACCGAATTCTTGGCTCATATCTGGATGATATAATATTTGTGAATTGACTAAGGCATGTTTTATGTCTTCAAATACATTCTGACATTGTTGCGTCCACACCCACGGAGTATTTTTGCGCAACAAGCTGTACAACGGTTCTGCATTAATAGAGTGGTCGTGAATGATACGCCTGAAAAAAGAGACAACACCGAGGAAGCCCTTTAAATGCCTTTTTGTTGTTGGAACTGCAAAGTTTTTGATTGCCTTTAGTTTCTCGGAGTCCGGTAAGATGCCTTTTCCATTTATAAGATGACCCAAAAATTTGATTTTATCTCGAGCAAAATGGGACTTTTGCAGATTTGCGGTTATGCCTGCTTCCTTGAAACGTTCTAACACTCTTCTCAATCAATCAACGTGCTCCTTCCATGTGATCGTAGCTATGAGCATGTCGTCCACAAATAAAGTTAAATTGCTTCGAAGTGCAGGTCCCAATGCATAATCTAGAGCATTTATAAAAACTCCTGAGCTCACGTTTAGCCCGAAAGGTAAAACCGTAAATTGATAGCTTCTACCTGCATGTACAAATGCGGTGTACTTTTTTTGATGGTTCGTCTAGAGCCACCTGCCAAAATGAACTTCTCAGATCAATATTTGTTAAGTATTTCATCCCCTCGAACTTTGGAATTAGCTCATCGATATTTTCCGGATGAGTTCGCACGGGCACGATAATCTTATTTATCTGCCGTGCGTCTAGCACGAGACGAACTTTTCCTCCCTTTTTCGAGACAACATGAAGCGGACTACAGTATGGACTCGTCGAAGGTTCGATCAGATCCCATTCAAGCATCTGGTGGATTTCCGCATCAACTGCCTTTCGTTGGTGCCACGGTACTGGATAAAAAATACGGCAGAAAACTTGGTGTGGTATCACATCTAAATGGCATGTGTATCCCTTGATTACACCAGGTCTTTCTTGAAAGACTTCATGATATTCCTGTAGAAGATCATTTAATTGCTTTCTTTGGTGTTGCTGCAAATATTCAGGTTCTTGCACCTTTTCATATACCATATCTTCAGGGTTTAAAACTGGTTGCAAGTAATTAATTTGGTAATACCGTGCAGGTGTGCTATGTATCCACTTTATTTGCAGCTTCCGTTCCTGACAATACTTTCCATGGGTACTATATTCCCTGAGAAGATTCAGTTGATGTTTCTGATTCATTATTGTAAAACTGGCACGGCCTAGAGAAAAATCGATATGCCAATTTCTCTCTCAAAATTCATCTATACCCAGGATACAGTCCTCAACCAATTTTTCTATTACAAGGAACGTGCAATTTATAGCTATAGACCCTGCTGGCATGCTTTTAATGTATTTTCTATCTTTGCTTTCCAAGCAGGAAATTCATCTCCTATATTCTCTTTAATCTCTTTAACTTCTGCTTTAAGTTGTTATTGTGCAGCTTCGTTGTTAACTTGCACGTTAGAAACCGTTTCTTTCAAGGTTTTGTCAACATAAAAATGAAATGAAATGTCGTGTGGATAAGGCCTCCCGTCGGGTAGACCGTTCGCCTGGTGCAGGTCTTTCGATTTGACGCCACTTCGGCGACCTGCGCGTCGATGGGGATGAAATGATGGTGATTAGGACGACACAACACCCAGTCCCTGAGCGGAGAAAATCTCCGACCCAGCCGGGAATCGAACCCGGGACCTTAGGATTGACATTCCGTCACGCTGACCACTCAGCTACCGGGGCCGTACTTTGTCAACATAATTTCGCACTGTCTCGGTTTGCTCTTTCGCCCAATCTTCAATGTCCTTAGAGAATGCGATCTTATGTTCATTGAAAAGTTTCTCTATGTGTTTCTCGCCTTCGAGACTGAGAGTGTCTATCCTCCGAGTAAGCTCAATGACAGCTTGCTCGTTATCGCGCTTAATTGTATTCACGTCTTGCGCAATAGTGTTCTGTACATGAATAACTTCTTGCACTTGATGATTTAGTGTATCTTGACGACATAAGATGTCTTTGTATTTGTTTGTTAATTCCTGATACTGTTGTTCTTGTGTAACTATGAGTTGTGCCTGACTGGCAATCAAGTGACTCTGCTTTGTTTCCAAACTCTGGAATTTTTCAGTAATCTTATCATTTATTTCTTTTAGTTTATTAGATTGCTCCTGAGCCAAGTTAAATTGAGCACTCTCCAATACTTGGAATCTACGATTCATGTCATTTGCAAAAGTGGATTGCGTGGTTTCCAATGCCTGGAATCTACGATTCATGTCATTTGCAAACGTGGATTGCGTGGTTTCCAATGCTTTAATCCCTTGTGTTATGACAGTCAAACTTGACATCATCTGGGATAACAAATCGGTATTCTCAGCAATTGGCGATTGCACTGGGCTTAATGAGGATTGTACCGACACAATTTTCGGTACAGTCATTTCGTTTTCGCACGCGTCTGTGTCAGAGATGAAATTCATGTTGTTTGTTGGTAGCTGCATATTTCTCTGGACTTCTTTCGACATATGAATGGCGGAACTAGCAACCGTTTGTGTCGACGGCGTGAGCGCATTAATTGTTGCTGGTTGCTCAGCCGTAATCGACATATCGCTAACTACGGCGGTATTAAATTCTGTGGCACTAGTTGACGATGCATTCACACTATTTAATTCATTTTGTGGCATTGTGATGCGTGCTTGCATATTGGCTTTGGACATAGATCTAGTTATCACCATGTAAATGAGCAATTGACAGTTTCTCCTCTAAATAAGTCCTACAAAAGTGACTATTAAACTTTTACACACGCAAAAAACTTTAATGTCCTAATGCTGTTGATGTACACTTTACAATGTGACACAAAAACAGTACATAGATAACACACAAAATATTGTCTTACTATATCTACTGAAATACTGGAATTCTAGTAAAAGTAATATAGCAACACTATTTATACTTAGAAAATTAATACATGAAAGGTCACTACACTGCATAAACGCTCAAGAAAGCTAGTAATTCAAATGTTCTGGCCTTTTTGAAGTTTCTGATCGGCTGCTGGGACGGCGCACTCGTTCTCTTCACAAGATACTCCCGCACATTCAGTTAGCATGAAACATACAAAGGACCATAATGTAGTTACTCTATAAAACTAGACATATATATACACACAATGAAACATTAATTACTAAATTACTAACATAGTTATATTGCAGGTTCACTATGAGTGTTGTATCAGGATCATGTCCTGTCACGGTCACCATCTATGAAAACTCCTTTCTTACTAGGCTAATTACTGTTTAGCTCTACAGGGCCTTTATACCGAAATGTTTCCCCACACTACCTAGTATTGTCTTTCTATGTGTGTGAGTAACTGTATGTTCACTGTTGTGGGTTTGGTACATACAGCGTACACAGGGCGATGTGTGAAACTGATAGCGATTACGCGCTTCCGCTGTTGTAGAAATCTGCTCCAGACGCTGCAGATACCGTGTTGAGCTGAAAGTGGTAACCAAAGTACGGAGAAATATTCTTCGGGGCTCTGTTGCATAGCAATCAGATTGCTTTCAGTTCTGAGAAATGTCCAGTTACTATTGTGGATTTGAATGATCCATGAAGTGACTTCTTTTCCGAAGAAAACATCGAACTATTTCACTAGAACTGAACGCTCCCGTCGGAACTGTTCTCAAGCTGGTGTTTATTAGTAAATCACAATAGCAGTATATCGCTGGGTGTATAATAAGACGTACCTTCTTGAAATGAACAATATTTTATTGTTCTGTTAACTGATATCCTTCCATATACACTTATATTTTACAATGTGAATCAAAAACTCGCAATGGCGTCGATTTTTTACATCACAAGAATGGCTCTCCTCTCCTAAAATTACTCTTAACAAGAACAAAAAACTCTTTATCCTAAGAATAAATACGTGAGCGCTGACCGCCACAGAGTAATAAACAATATCTTTGTCTCTCTCTCGCACTGTCACAGCAAGTTACGCTGCATGATACATCATAAATGCTGTACTCCAGACGTACATCCTCAGAAATTTCTTCCTCAAATCAAGGCCGGTATTTGATATTAGTAGACTTCTCTTCGCCAGAAATGCCTTTTTTGCCATAGCGAGTCTGCATTTGATGTCCTCCTTGCTCCGTCCGTCATTGGTTATTTTACAGCCTAGGTAGCAGAATTCCTTAACTTCATTGACTTCGTGACCATCAATCCTGATGTTAAGTTTCTCGCTGTTCTCATTTCTATTACTTCTCATTACCTTCGTCTTTCTCCGATTTACTCTCAAACTATACTGTGTACTCATTAGACTGTTCATTCCGTTCAGCAGATCATTTAATTCTTCTTCACTTTCACTCAGGATAGCAATATCATCAGCAAATCGTATCATTGATATCCTTTCACCTTGTATTTTAATTCCACTCTTGAACCTTTCTTTTATTTCCATCATTGCTTCCTCGATGTACAGATTGAAGAGTAGGGGCGAAAGGCTACAGCTTGTCTTACACCCTTCTTAATACGAGCACTTCGTTCTTGATCGTCCCCTCTTATTATTCCCTCTTGGTTGTTGTACATATTGTATATGACCTGTCTCTCCCTATAGCTTACCCCTACTTTTTTCAGAATATCGAACAGCTTGCACCATTTTATATTGTCGAACGCTTTTTCCAGGTCGACAAATCCTATGAAAGTGTCTTGATTTTTCTGTAGCCTTGCTTCCATTATTAGCCGTAACGTCAGAATTGCCTCTCTCGTCCCTTTACTTTTCCTAAAGCCAAACTGATCGTCACCTAGCGCATTCTCAATTTTCTTTTCCATTCTTCTGTATATTATTCTTGTAAGCAGCTTCGATGCATGAGCTGTTAAGCTGATTGTGCGATAATTCTCGCACTTGTCAGCTCTTGCCGTCTTCGGAATTGTGTGGATGATGCTTTTCCGAAAGTCAGATGGTATGTCGCCAGACTCATATATTCTACACACCAACGTGAATAGTCGTTTTGTTGCCACTTTCCCCAATGATTTTAGAAATTCTGATGGAATGTTATCTATCCCTTCTGCCTTATTTGACCGTAAGTCCTCCAAAGCTCTTTTAAATTCCGATTCTAATACTGGATCCCCTATCTCTTCTAAATCGATTCCTGTTTCTTCTTCTATGACATCAGACAAATCTTCACTCTCATAGAGGCTTTCAATGTATTCTTTCCACCTATCTGCTCTCTCCTCTGCATTTAACAGTGGAATTCCCGTTGCACTCTTAATGTTACCACCGTTCCTTTTAATGTCACCAAAGGTTGTTTTGACTTTCCTGTATGCTGACTCCGTCCTTCCAACAATCGTATCTTTTTCGATGTCTTCACATTTTTCCTGCAGCCATTTCGTCTTAGCTTCCCTGCACTTCCTATTTATTTCATTCCTCAGCGACTTGTATTTCTGTATTCCTGATTTTCCCGGAACATGTTTGTACTTCCTCCTTTCATCAATCAACTGAAGTATTTCTTCTGTTACCCATGGTTTCTTCGCAGCTACCTTCTTTGTACCTATGTTTTCCTTTCCAACTTCTGTGATGGCCCTTTTTAGAGATGTACATTCCTCTTCAACTGTACTGCCTACTGCGCTATTCCTTATTGCTGTATCTATAGCGTTACTGAACTTCAAACGTATCTCATCATTCCTTAGTACTTCCGTATCCCACTTCTTTGCGTATTGATTCTTCCTGACTAATGTCTTGAACTTCAGCCTACTCTTCATCACTACTATATTGTGATCTGAGTATATATCTGCTCCTGGGTATGCCTTACAATCCAGTATCTGATTTCGGAATCTCTGTCTGATCATGATGTAATTTAATTGAAATCTGCCCGTATCTCGCGGCTTTTTCCAAGTATACCTCCTCCTCTTGTGATTCTTGAACAAGGTATTCACTATTACTAGCTGAAACTTGTTACAGAACTGAATTAGTCTTTCTCCTCTTTCATTCCCTGTCCCAAACCCATATTCTCCTGTAACCTCTTCTTCTACTCCTTCCCCTACAACTGCATTCCAGTCGTCCGTGACTATTAGATTTTCGTCCCCCTTTACATACTGTATTACCCTTTCAATATCCTCATACACTTTCTCCATCTGTTCATCTTCAGCTTGCGACGTCGGCATGTATACCTGAACTATCGTTGTCGGTGTTGGTCTGCTGTAGATTCTGATTAGAACAACCCGGTCACTAAACTGTTCACAGTAACACGCCCTCTGCCCTACCTTCCTATTCATAACGAATCCTACACCTGTTATACCATTTTCTGCTGCTGTTGATATTACCCGATACTCATCTGACCAGAAATCCTTGTCTTCCTTCCACTTCACTTCACTGAACCCTACTATATCTAGATTGAGCCTTTGCATTTCCCTTTTCAGATTTTCTAGTTTCCCTACCACGTCCATGCTTCTGACATTCCACGCCCCGACTCGTAGAACGTTATCCTTTCGTTGATTATTCAATCTTTTTCTCATGGTAACCTCCCCCTTGGCAGTCCCTTCCCGGAGATCCGAATGGGGGACTATTCCGGAATCTTTTGCCAATGGAGAGATCATCATGACACTTCTTCAATTACAGGCCACATGTCCTGTGGATACACGTTACGTGTCTTTAATGCAGTGGTCTCCATTGCCTTCTGCATCCTCATGTCGTTGATCATTGCTGATTCTTCCGCCTTTAGGGGCAATTTCCCACCCCTAGGACAAGAGAGTGTCCTGAACCTCTATCCGCTCCTCCGCCCTCTTTGACAAGGCCGTTGGCAGAATGAGGCTGACTTCTTATGCCGGAAGTCTTCGGCCGCCAATGCTGATTATTTATCAAAATTTAGACAGTGGCGGGGATCGAACCCGGGACCGAAGAAGTTTTGATTATGAATTAAAGACGCTACCCCTAGATCACCTCATCAGTGGACAAGAATTTCTCGAGTTCCGAGCTCCCAACAGTGATGTTCGATCACCAATACCAGTCTCAGCGCTCAACGACCTGAGACGTTCAGAAATACAGCTTTTATGCGGCGGTTTCTGTATCCCATAGACAGGTAGACGTAATTAGTATGGTCGTTCACAGATATTGTACAGCATTAATCAGCGCAGTGATTATGCTGCACTGCAGCGCGACCGACGCCATTACATCCAGCGACAGTGTCGGTAACACCCATCATCAAAACTTTGTTGCCCTCAACAATTGACTTTAGCGGCAGAGATTGTGCCCAAACAAGGAAGTCACCGTACGTATGACACAGCGGCTCGTGAAAAGCTCAGTGTCTTCGTGATCTTAGAGTGTCCAATGTATCGGGAACGTACGATCTGGTCACGTTTAAAAGTGTAACATTTCGTTTTCTGCCTTGCCCGTCTGCCTTGGTCGTTAGTGTGATCGGCAGCACCGATTTTCCCGTTTCCGCAGGAAAGAGCTATACTGCCGGCCGCTGTGGTCTAGCGGATGTAGGCGCTTCAGTTCGGAACCGCGCGACTGCTTCAGTCGCAGGTTCGAATCCTGCCTCGGGCATGGATGTGTCTGATGTCCTTAGCTTAGTTAGGTTGAAGTAGTTTTAAGTTCTAGGGGACTGATGACCTCAGAAGTTAAGAACCATAGTGCTCAGAGCCATTTGTTTGTTAGCACCAGCTAAGATGAACATTTATGCTCAGTCGTGTCAAATATAGGGGGTAATCAAAAAGTTTTCGTTTGATGACGTTGCTGCAGCGTGTGTGCAACGTAACGGGACTCTCCTGAGTGTATATTAGCACCGACATGTACGGAAGAGATTACTACCGTATCCATGTCTTTCCGACATGCGTGCGGCAAATGTGGCAACGTGAAGTACGGCGAAGTTATTATCAAAGGCGTCCAAACGGGACCAATGTACTGTTATTCTTTTCTTGGCTGTCGAAGGACAAACACCGGTAGACCTACACCGGAAAATGAGCAGTGCTTATGGGGAAGAATGTCTGTGAAAACCACTGTTGTGGACTGATGCGCCAAATTCCGTACTGCTTTATGATAACGCACGTCCCATGTCACAAATGTCGTAAAGCAGAAGTTAGGCCAACTCAAGTGGTAGTCACAGGACTACCCGCCCTACAGCCCTGACCTCTCCCCACGCAGTTTTCACGCCTTCTGTCTTCTAAAAAGGCCTCGAAGGGTCGACGATTCCTGTCGGACGAGGGTGTGCAGCGGGCAGTTACGGACTTCCTCGCGTAGAAGGACAAGGTATTTTACCAAACAGGTATCTTCTTCTACCTGGTGCGTGTGTGGCATTATTGCCTTAATGCTCACGGCGATTTTGCGTGATTGGCACACCGATTTTGGGCTGTAAGACCTTCGAATGGAAACTTTTTATCGCCCCCGTAAGTTAAGACGAATTTATTATATATACTTATCATCCAAAGAGCACCTTCACTGACGCTCTACTTGGTGTCTTCCCCACTTCAGGGATACGGACGAGTGCGTACCTATGAACACAAGGGGTATCCCTTCACGCAAACTGCTTCTAACTTTTCTTTTCGCCGGAAGTGTATGCGTGCGGCAATCTTCTAGAAGGTTCCAGAGGCTACGTTGGCACCTCCCCGTCATTCATCTTCCGCCCACGCCAGTGTCCCTGCTGCTCGGCTGTCTGCTTCTCCTTTAGCCTTTAGGTGCAACAGCAAACATGCGACTTTGTACACTCTTGAATTCTGCTGCTTCGCTATCATCAAAAATGCATAGAACTCAAACAATAAGTTCGACGTAAATGCGGATTACATCAAAGAACTGGAAGTTGTCCAGTGCATATTTTCAAACCTAGTTAACAGTAGTTTAGTCTTTATTTTTACTTAAAATGTCTTTTCCTTTACCTACACTCTAAGACAAGAAAAACAGTCACCACCAAGGAATTATCCGAGTGGGACGGAAATCGGCAGATGTGATGTGCAAGTAAATACACTACTCTCCATTAAAATTGCTACACCAATAAGACATGCAGATGATAAACGGGTATTCATTGGACAAATATATTATACTAGAACTGACATGTGCTCACATTTTCACGCAATTTGGGTGCATAGATCCTGAGAAATCAGTACCCAGAACAACCACCTCTGCCCGTAATAACGGCCTTCATACGCCTGGGCATTGAGTCAAACAGAGCTTGGGTGGCGTGTACGGGTACAGCTGCCCATGCAGCTTCAACACGATACCACAGTTCATCAAGAGTAGTAACTGGCGTATTGTGACGAGCGAGTTGCTCGGCCACCATTGACCAGACGTTTTCAATTGGTGAGAGATCTGGAGAATGTGCTGGCCAGGGCAGCAGTCGAACATTTTCTGTATTCAGAAAGGCCAGTACAGGACCTGAAACATGCGGTCGTGCATTATCCTGCTGAAATGTAGAGTTTCGCAGGGATCGAATGAAGGGTAGAGCCACGGGTCGTAACACATCTGAAATGTAACGTCCACTGTTCAATGTACCGTCAATGCTAACAAGAGGTGATCGAGACGTGTAACCAATGGCACCCCATACCATCACGCCGGGTGATACGCCAGTATGACGAAGACGAATACACGCTTCCAATGTGCGTTCACCGCGATGTCGCCAAACACGGATGCGATCATCATGATGCTGTAAACAGAACCTGGATTCATCCGAAAAAATGACGTTTGGCCACTCGCGCACCCAGGTTCGTCGTTGAGTACACCAACGCAAGTGCTCCTGTCTGTGATGCAGCGTCAAGGATAACCGCAGCCATGGTCTCCGAGCTGACGGTGCATGCTGCTGCAAACGTCGTCGCACTGTTCGTGCAGATGGTTGTTGTCTTGCAAACGTGCCCATCTGATGACTCAGGGATCGAGACGTGGCTGCACGATCCGTTACAGCCATGCGGATAAGATGTCTGTCATCTCGACTGCTAGTGATACGAGGCCGTTGGGATGCAGCACGGCGTTCCGTATTACCCTCCTGAACCGACCGATACCATATTGTGCTAACAGTTATTGGAATTCGACCAACGCGAGGAGATGTCGCGATACGATAAACCGGAATCGCGATAGGCTACAATCCGACCTTTATCAAAGTCGGAAGCGTGATGGTACGCATTTCGGCTCCTTACACGAGGCATCAGAAGAACGTTTCACCAGGCAACGCCGGTCAACTGCTGTTTGTGTATGCGAAATCGGTTGGAAACTTTCCTCATGTCAGCACGTTGTAGGTGTCGTCACCGGCGGCAACCTTGTGTGAATGCTCTGAAAAGCTAATCATTTGCATATCACAGCATCTTCTTCCTGTCGGTTAAATTTCGCGTCTGTAGCACGTCATCTTCGTGGTGTAGCAATTTTAATGGCCAGTAGTGTACAATCAAATGATTACAGTTTCATAAAATGGGTGATTAATTCAAAAGAAAGAGCTGTTTCATAAACTGATGCATGGGGGCTTAATTAAAATAGAATGCAAATAATTTTAATTTTTTTTTGATTCAGTAGCTGTCTGTTCGGTTACGAAGTCTCGTAACGGTTGGCCCTGACTAGTATTATTACGCTATCTGACTGCAAAGAACAACAACAAGAATGAAATGGAAATTTTCATTAACACAATTAATTAATTAAGTCCCCAGCAACTATAAAACCTACGAAACCAAAGCACAAGTGTAACTGTTCTGTGTGTGGAAGTATGACTCAACGTACGCATCTGGCACGGTTCTTCTTCAACAACACAAGAAATTTTAAATATCATTTATACTGAATTAATTAAAGAAAATAGAAATACCATAATTACTCAGGAAAACCAGAATTACACTCTAATACAAGAACACAAGCCAGATGCTTTGTTGACTGAACCTGTAATGACGCATTATTCAGGACATTGAAATAATGAGAAAGAAAAGAAAAGTAGTTTGTTACCTTAATTTATATTGATGAAAAGCACTCTAGACATTACAATCTCTCCACACCGACTCGCTACTATCACATCTCAACAAGAACTTTTCAGTATCACATCTCAGCAAGCACTGCCTACTAGCTCATCTCAACAAACACTCCTCACTACGACATCTCAGCACTGACTACCACGAGTTCTCCCAAAGCACTGCCCACTACGAGTTCTCAATAATCACTGCCAGTGGAGGCGGCGGAACAATACTCTCTAGCGCGATCTCTGGCGCTGTGGCTCAGTGTAGCCACCTTTCACTGAGCTAGTCAGCAATGTTTTGGTTCACCACTGGCCATTATCCAAGCAGTTATTCGGCTTGTCATAGTCTGAGTTGTCTGATGCTCTACTGAGGGATATCGTGCCAAATTCTGTCGAATAGGCACGTTAGATAGTCAAAATCCTGTAATGAGTGGAGGGCATTGCCTGTAATGCTCCAAACGTTATCAGTTGGGGATAGATCCGGCGACCTTGTTGACCAAGGCAGGGATTGGTTAGCACGAAGACAAGCAGTAGAAATTAACGCCCTGTGGGGCAGGCATTATCATGCTGAAATGTAAGTCCAGGATGGCTTCCCATGAAGGGCAACAAAATCGCGGACGTAGAATATCGTCAACGTACCGCTGTGCTGTAAGAGTGCCACGGATGACCACCAACGAGGTGCTGCTGTGAAAAGAAATGGCGTCCCAGAGCGGCGGTCCTGGTTATAGGGCCATATCAGGTCAGGTTGGGTCTCTCACCACAGTCCGGAGCGTCTCCAGACACATCTGTGGCCGGTAGTCTCATTGACTGTAATAGAATTGTCTTCAGTGATGAGTCCCGCTTCGGATTCAGCCCCGATGACCAGCTATTTCTTTTTATTTCTTGTTATTTCATCAGTATCGCCCCATATGGTCGTGGTGAGGGCTGTCAGCAGTACAATTCTACGCTCTTCAGCTAAGCGTATTAAAAAAAATTTACAATGAGAAATATAAACAGAATTCGGTTTTGCGTTCTATGTTAAATTAAAAATCAAAGGCGCACAATTAAAAAACGGAAATATATACATTTTAAAACACATCCCAGGAAGGTGAAATTCTTCTGATAAAAACACTGAAGCGCTGCACATTCACATAAAAACTGAAGGACCTGCTGCTTCCTTTTTGGCAGCGCTGTTTAGCGCTTTGCATTGGAGCTCTGACTGCGCTTTCTTTGTGAGATACTCTGTGGCTGGTTGGACTCGTTGTTAGAAGATAATCGCCAGTAGTGTTGGGCAGTTGGAATTTAGTCGCCAGCAGTGATGGAAGTACTGTTGGGCAGTTGGAGGTGAACGGCCAGCAGCGATGGATGTTAGATGTGAAAAGTTAGCCTATATACCTTTGTACTAGATGTCAATGACGATTTATGTTTGTGTCTGAACTGGATGTCACATAATTAAGGTAACAAAATGCTTTCTTTGGTTTGCAACAAAATCTTTACTTTTCTAACGACATACCTATTAATAGTGAAGCGTCCCCTTGGAAAAATTATAAATGACTGTGCTTAAACTGACACACAATATTTTTAGCGCAACGCAATCTGACTTTCAAAAATCCCTACAAAACAATGGTCCTGACTAACAATAACCTATACCTTTCATGAATCACTTACCTCACAAAAATCTTCGTTACTCGAACTACTGCAATACAGCGAGCGCCACTACTGCCAGCTAAATAAAAGATTGTAACTACTGAAGGCACTAACTACTGATAGGCATAGTTAGCAAATGGAAGATTTTGATAGAGAACAAACACTGTATTTACCTTAATAGTGTTCAAAACTCATAATATACATATATCAGTTCATGACATCCAGTCTTACAAATTTACTGTCTCTGATGGACAAACGTCCAGATCATCCGCGTGCCGGCCGCGGTGGTCTCGCGGTTCTAGGCGCGCAGTCAGGAACCGTACGACTGCTACGGTCGCAGGTTCGAATCCTGCCTCGGGCGTGGATGTGTGTGATGTCCTTAGGTTAATTACGTTTAAGTAGTTCTAAGTTCTAGGGGACTGATGACCACAGCAGTTGAGTCCCATAGTGCTCAGAGCCATTTGACCCATTTGAACCAGATCATCCGCTCTCAAAACTCCGCCATCTCTGTCCCCACATCCACCACTGCTGGCGGCTCACCTCCAACTGCGCAACGCTACGCGCTGTTAACATCCAACTGCGCAACACTACAATAGCGAATATTACAACAATGCTAACCAGCCACAGACTGCACACAGCACATCCAGGAATTTTCATACAGAGCGCTACGTGGCGTTACCAACATAAAAACCTAAACAGCCTACTTACAATAGTTAGTGTCTTTAGTAGTTAGAATCTTTTATTTAGCTGGCAGTATTGACGCTCGCTGTATTGCAGTAGTTCGCGTAATGAAGATTTTTGTGAGGTAAGTGCTCAATGAAATGAATAGGTTATTATTAAGATTTCTTTTTAGTCAGGGCCGTTCTTTTGGATTAATTATTTGAAGTCAGGTTGTAATTTTTTGAGCAATCAAATTGCGTTGCGCTAGAATTTTGTGGGTCAGTGTTGACATGATAAGAATAAGTAAAGATAAAGTAGGTTCACTTGCATTCAATTTCGCTCAGCAGTTTAAGTAAAATATTTTAATAAAGAAGTTTCACTGCACTAGGATCAGAGGTATTACCGGATGAGTGAGTATATTCTCTAGGGTTGAGGGACGTGGGAAGAAACATAGAGGAGGTTGGTTAGATAGAAAACACTATGGAGGTGAGACGTAGGAGATAAGGTGGTTAGTGGGAAGTACAGTCGGTGGGAAAGACAGAGGGAGTGGGGGAAGTAGTGTGTTATATCGGTTGGGCAGTGGCTGCAAGAGGAAAGGGATGGAGATGGAAAGGAGAGAAGAGCCCTGATGTGTAGTGGGACAACTGGGAAGAGTTCAGTTTGGTAGGAGGGATAATTATCTTGGCGGATGTTATTGTCTATGAGAGAAAGTTGGTTGAAATTGTGTAGGGACGGGATATGGAGTGTGTGTAGGTGCAGGAACGGAGGGGTGTGTTGATGAAGACGCGGCAGCGTACCGGGATTGATGATCAGAGGGGAGGCAATGGGTTGATCGGAATCTAGTTTGCGAACAGTGTAGGAAATGCAGAAGTGCC
Organism: Schistocerca nitens; assembly: GCF_023898315.1. Lineage (NCBI taxonomy): Eukaryota > Metazoa > Arthropoda > Insecta > Orthoptera > Acrididae > Schistocerca > Schistocerca nitens. Next base: position 953,197,576 of record NC_064615.1, read on the forward strand.
CGATGTTGGTGAAGAGGGGTGGGAATTTAATGAGATGGTAGAGGATGGAGGTGGGGGAAGGCAAAAGGATGAGGAAAACGAGAAGGAGTGCATGGCGTTCGAGGATTTGGAGGGACTTACAGAATTTCGGTTGCAACATTCGTATAGCAGAGGATGGATCAGATCAGGGGTTTGTAAGTGCCGAGAATACTGGAGGGGTGTAAACCCTGAGTTCGGCCTGTTAGTAGTTTCAGTAATTTTAGTCTACTGTGCGCCTTCTGTTAGATGGCTATTAGGGGAGGTCTCCACGTTAGTTGCCGGTCGACAGTTAGTCCAAGGTATTTCAGTGTGCTAATTAGCAGGATAGGCCGGTTGTAAATGGTAAGGTAGAAGTAGTGGAGACGGAAGTTGCAGGTGGTTCGTCCTGTAAATGCTGTCTGCGTTTTGGAGGGGTTGATCTTGAGGGGCCGTTGGTTACACCAGTAGGTAAACTGACTGACGTGGATTTAGAAGGATCGTTGGGATTTCTGGAGTGTAGGGTAGAGGGCGAGGGAAACGGCGTCAACGGCATCCTGAAGGAGGTGGACGAGTGAGAGTCGTTTGGGAATATCAGCAGTGTCGAGGGATGACAAGCGAAGATTACTAATAATAAAACTGTAAAACTGTCGTGTCTCTCTATTGGAAAACGCTATCTTCAACACCATTAGACGAATTTTCGTTGGGTTTCGACAGGTAACTTGGGCGTAGCTTGGGGCGATGTACATGTTTTATTTCCTCAAAATCGGATCACGAAAAACAAAGAAGCTATCGTTCAAAAATGGTTCAAATGGCTCTGAGCACTATGGGACTTACCATCTGAGGTCGTGAGTCCCCTAGAACTTAAAACAACTTAAACCTAACTAACCTAAGGACATCACACACATCCATGCCCGAGGCAGGATTCGAACCTGCGACCGTAGCGGTCGCGCGGTTTCAGACTTAAGCTCTTAGAACCGCTCGGCCACTCCGGCCGGCGAAGCTATCGTAATTTAAAGTTTTATCACCTTGGTAGTTCCAGTTCGATGGTCAAGAGTAGAACATCAAAGAACCGGCAGATGACACTGTTAGCTTTTTAACACAATGAGAGATGTATTTTCGGAAATGTTACGTCAGTGACAGACTTGAGCGCCGCAATCCTATCCTTACGAATAGAAACAGCGAATTTAACTGGATAGGATATATGGATTTAATGATATCGCTTTGTGTTTTAATAACTTAAAAACATTCTTTGCTTCTTTCGATGGGTTTTACTTACATCATTTATTAGGGGGAACGTATTTATTAAGTTTGCTTTGTGATTTGGGTGCCTAGTTATTACTTCTTGATTTCGTTTTCCTTATGAACAAAAATGGCTAGAAAACAGTTGATTATCAATACACCAGAACGGCTAAAAGATAGAGGTATCAAGAATCCAGTGAAGATCGTAAGGCGAGACTTGCTGTAGCTCGAGAACATCAGGCTCTTTGGAAACTCCTCCTGAAACTGATGCGCGAAGTAACTCTGATCGAGAGCATCATATATTATCTCGCTTCCCGGAACCCTTAACTCGCAGAGGCGTAGAGTTAGTTCTCAGCAACATATTGCCGTAGAAGCGAAACTTTTGACAGGAAGTGGCGCAGACGAGCGGGTTTTATACCCTGAAACCCCGTTATACCTAACAATTAACCATCTCGTTTTAAACCTGTACAGTTCGCGGTGAGGTTATGTTACGCCATGACCATAAACAAAGCACAAGGCCAAATGCTGCGAGTTGCGCGGAGGCCTTTAGTGTCGGTTGCTTTCCGTACGCCCAGCTCTACGAGGCTCTGTATCCTGTTAGTGAAGCAAACAGGCTCTTCGTTCACATCCTCATTTATACTACTTCAAACGCTGTACAGAAAGGGGCTTTATAAGTCAAAAATAAATTCCACGTGTACAAAGTCTCGAAGGCACAAGTAAACAAGTACTCGGGCAACGCCAGGTTTTCCGACTAGTTACTTAATATTACAGTCGGTGATAAGCGTGGGCAGGTAAATGAAATATTACCACAAAGTCTTTAATTGTTAATAAAATAAAGGAAACTTACTATAACACACCAACGAAAGCGGAGTAATGACGCAAGGTGGCCAACATCGGTGCGCTTCAAAAAGACTAAACCAGTTGAAAGACTATGGGCTTGAAGATAGACAAACACTTCGAACTATAGAGTGGATGAGATTACAAGGAATTGATTCCCAGAGTTCCTCCCCCGGCCTTTCGTCTCTACAGGGTGGTCCATTGATAGTGACCGGGCCAAATATCTCACGAAATAAGCATCAAACGAAAAAACTACAAAGAACGAAACTCGTCTAGCTTGAAGGGGGAAAACAGATGGCGCTATGGTTGGTCCGCTAGATGGCGTTGCCATAGGTCAAACGGATATCAACTGCGTTTTTTAAAAATAGGAACCCCCATTTTTATTACATATTCGTGTAGTACGTAAAGAAATATGTTTTAGTTGGACCACTTTTTTCGCTTTGTGATAGATGGCGCTGTTATAGTCACAAACTTACAAGTTGTAACCTCCCCACAACACATTCTTTTAAATACAACTATATTTATTAGTAATGGAGCCACAGCTAAGTGTGACCTTCCCACAGAAATTTTAAAAACAATATTTATTAGAAATGGTGCCACAGGTAAGTATAAACTCGCCACAAGAATATTAATGGCAAAGACAATTAAATGAAAGCTCGCTATCTGACTCAAATACAAGTTCCCATTAAATAATGAACGCTAATCCCATGATAATGAAACTGTAATGATAACCTAAACTCAATTCAACCGAAAAGTCGGTGTTTGCCCTGTGCGAAACGAGAATAAATTTCTTACCTTAGTGAAACTGCATGTCAAAATTCTGCTCTTATTGTTCTCTGGCGCTTGCATGAAAAGCATTGGAAGTACCTTTTTAAAAAAATCTTTGTTAAAAGGAAATGGAAGGAAATTTGAATGATTGTCTCTAAATTGGTTTTAAATCAAAATTATAATTGGGGGCGATTTTTTGAAAGTTAAATTACAATGAGTGTTCGTTACATTATCTGATGAGCGCAAAGCTGCATGATTATTTATTTAAATAAAATTATACCTCATCCTGAATCTCGACCATTGCTGTGCCGACGCCCGTCGACTGCTCTCCGCTACTACTACTCACATACTCCTAGCACTACTGAGGACTGACTACTGCAGACTGACTGACTGCTCGCTACTGCGAGTCGAGCGCAACTGCTCTGGTCAGAGATTCTACAATGTCTCAGCATCGCTGCCGCACAACATACGTGTTTCATAACCCTCCACTGGGGGGGCAAAAATTTGGCAGCGATGGTGAGTCATTTGGACTTGCCATCGTAACAAATTTTTCCTTTAATTAATTAACATTTACAAAATATTTAGATGTATCACATGAATTAAATGTTGTGCGCATGCACCGATTACAAAACATTACAGACAAGACAAAATATAAGTACAAAACAAATCATGAAAAATGTATATACAAATTATTTGACAGATAACAAAGTGTACACACACTAAAAAATTCTTTAGCAGTTTCATAACAGGCAAAAAAAAAAAAAATCATGTTGACAAGTGTCATGAGTGCACATGCACTGCAGTGGAGAACATATCAGTAAAAGACGAAATGTATATACAAGAGTAACAAATGACATAAATCATAAAAGGTATACAGAATGAACACAAATCATATCGAAAATTGAGAAGAGTGCACAGGCACTGTAGTTCAGTTGAAAACATATTCACATAAGTGCACATGCACTGAAAACTTTTGAACATTTTTATAACAAATAAACGCAAGAGTAGAAAAAATCATCAAATCACAAAAAGTGTATACAATATAGATGACAAGAGTGCACACATACTGCACTTCAAAACAAATCGAAAATGTCTTTAGTATTTTGACAACAAATGGCAAAAATCATGTCGACAAGTGACACAAGTGTACTCGCACTAGAGTTCAACAAATCGAGAAAAAATGTATAGGCCATTAACATAAATGGTGTTAGTAAAAATTGATTTTCACTATTAGGATAGGAAAAGAAAGGATTGCATCATGGTTGTAGCACTTTAGTTTGCACATAGCTGCACTGAAAGTCCATATCTTTCCACAGAGTTACAACTAAGTGATACAATCTGCAGTTCCGTTCCCAGAAGTATTTATCAGCTTATCAAGACAGTGAAACGTCGTAGTAGTATTCCATACTATCATTTGGCAGTATACCAGGTACACCAAACAGTGGGACCAGAATAACGTCTTCATCGGTTACGGTGGTGGACAGCATGTCGTGTCAACACCACGCTCTTAAGAGGCGGCACACAGTGCTCCATAACAAAGTCTTGATTAGTGATTACATAAGTAGTTTCTTCGCCTACAGTGGTGGACAGCATGTCGTGTCAACACCACGCTTTTAAGAGGCGGCACACCAACGTAGAATTAGTGCAAAAACCAAATATAGTGCTCCATGATAATGAGGATGGACAAGACAAATGGATGTTACAATAATTTCAGGTAGTTAGGTCAGAAGGTGAAGGACATTAACTAACACACAAGTCTTGATTAGTGATTACATAAGTAGTTTGCGGTATCCATACTCTAGTCATTGAACATTTCTGTACCATGAATGTAGTATTACAGAAAAATGTTCATTAATTAATTTAAAGACAAGAGTGGTAATCAATCGCCATCAAGTATTGAGTATTACAAAACATTTTTCCTCATTCAAATAACATATTTACAAGTAACTATTAACATTCAGTGGCCTAGCAACTTTCGATTAGTACAAAATATTTATCATCATTCAGTATTAATATGGGAAGTCATCATTGAAAACACTAATCAAAACGTTAAGTTACATTAATTATTGGCACTCAGTGGCCAGCAAGTATTGAAAAGTACAAAACATTATTCATCATTCAGTATTATTCATATCATTAAGAAATCATTATTAGAAAAATCAGTTAATTACAGTCATAGCATTAATAAGCATGGGCATTATAAGTTACATTAATTATGGGCACTCAGTGGCCAGCAAGTATTGAATAGTACAAAACATTAGTAGCATTAATAAGCATGGGCATAATAAGTACTCTCATTACAATAGATAGTGGCAATTATGTTTTGGTATCATTAAGAAGTCATTATTCAAGTGACATACTATTCAGAGCTGATCAGTGTTATTCAGAATTATCATAAACTAGTGACATTATCTGGGACTGTTAATACATTTTGATTTTTCTGCTAGCAATGCATTGCTTTGGGTAATTATAAGGGAAAGCAAGAAGAAATAAGAGAAAAAATTGCTTCTAGGTTGTTCCTATAAATGAAAAGATTGTGTAACGTCATTCGTCATGAGTCAGCTGTAGCAAGGTTATCACATTTATAAATGATAGACACAAGTGGGTAAGAAAAATGCAAGTACTAGAACAGGTATAATAAGTAACAAGTTTAGTAACTATCATAAAAAGCTTCTCCTGAAAGAAAAATACAAAATGGATTATTGAACTGAAAGAAGAAACGCAGACTATGCTGAAAAGTAGTGAACTTCGAATTAACAGGTAGTGAAATGTGTATAAAAAATGTGTTCCATAGCTGTCCTTTCCAAAACCTTCAGTCATCCTACTACGCAATATAACACCTGCTGTCAAAGTAAACTGCAACAAATACTTAAATAACTACATAGCATAAATACATAACTTCAACATTATCCTCATCTGTAAAGAAAAACTTCATTATTCATATCATCATAACTCCATCATTATCATCACCTGTAAACAAAAACTTCATTATTCATAGTACCATATTCTTCATCATTGTTCATTATCAGCATTCATTATCATCTGCAAAAATCATTTCATTATTCATCACACAACTATTCCTAATCCCTAGCATATTTCATCACTTAAAACTAAAATGTGTAGTTCTGTCTGACAGCTTGCATCAATCGCTTTGTATTCTGAAAGAAAAAATTAGTTAAGACTGCTATTCTGCGATGTGTATAATATATTCTGGTTAATGCTTGTTAATTCTGATCCATTTACTCGTCCTCATTAGCTTATTGCATCTTCTTTCGTTTATTCCATAGGTGAAATTCCCACTTCTGTTTAATTCATTTCCTGTACGCATCATTTATTTCTGAAATTGATGAACAAAGATTAATGTCTTGCATTTAAATCATATACCCATTAAATAGTGACTGGTTAATGGTGACTCAATTAAGCATACAACATAACATGACAGAAAACGTAATATCTCAAAACACAGACAGTGTTTAAAGGCAAAAGATGTACAGAGAATATCGTAATGCAGCAGCAAAAAAGGAAAATGTAAAACAGTCATGATGTTGAGATATCACAAGGCAAAATGTCAAAGTCAAATGGTGTGTGTTATACCTTAACTAGTTCACAGTGCATACAAACAAAACATGAAAACAATCGTACATACATAAGAAAGACAAAATGTGACATTCGTTGTGTTCAGCTTATATGTAGTGTAGTTAATAGATGCGATAATTAAAGACTTCAATGGAGAGAGAATTTGATAAAATTAATGCGTCATTATAGAGAATTGCATAATTATTCATAAAATGCGTAAGTTCATCTGAAAAAAATGCACGGTCTAGTGTGTAACGACAAGAAGAGCGACCTGCTAACCTTACCTTGCCGGGCACTTGCCAAGAAAAAATGCGATAATCATCAATAGGTAGTCACATAAATGTAATTGCATAAGTGGTCACAAAATGTGTAAGTTCATCTGGAAAATATGCACGGTCTGATGTGTAACGACAAGAAAAGCGACCTGCTAACCTTACCTTGCCGGGCACTTGCCAAGAAAAAATACGATAATCATCAATAGGTAGTCACATAAATGTAATTGCATAAGTGGTCACAAAATGTGTAAGTTCATCTGGAAAATATGCACGGTCTGATGTGTAACGACAAGAAAAGCGACCTGCTAACCTTACCTTGCCGGGCACTTGCCAAAAAAAAAATACGATAATCATCAGTAATTAGTCATGTGAATATAATTGCATAAGTGGTCATAAAATGTGTAAACGGCCTCATAGCATGTTACATCGTAAAGTGGTTTCATTCGATAAAGGGTTTAATGTTTGACACATGATGGTTGCCTTTCGATTTTCTGGTTCTCAGAGTTTCGACGTGTACAACATTGGGGTGAGGAATGCTGCGAATCCGATATGGACCTGCGTATAGAAGTTCAAATTTACTGCACTTACCTTTTAATTTGCTGGATAAATAGTGTGTACGTACTAATATCTTCTGTCCAACGTGAAAGTCTCGGTGTCTACAAATCTGTTTTTGCTGTCTTCTCCGGCGCTCTGCGGCACGTTTGATGTTGTTCAGCGCAATGTCAATTATTTCGTAGTGTCGTAATCGACGAGATGTAGGAAAATTTACTAACTCTTTGATTTTGTTTGGTGGTTCAACGTTTTTCAGTATAACAGACGGAGGTAGCATAGTGGATTCATTTGGAATGGAATTAATTACATCTTGGAATGAGTGTACGTGTGTGTCCCAATTAACATGTCTTTTGTGGCAGTATATTCTACACAGTTTACCAATTTCTTTCATTAATCGTTCACAAGGGTTCGAAGAGGCGTGGTACTTGGATATATAAATCGGAGAAATGTTTCTAGCTCGTAACATGCGTGTCCATATGACAGAACGAAATTGTGATCCATTGTCAGAAATTACTTTCATCACATGCCCTACATGAAATAAGAAATGCTTTACAAATGCTTTCGAAACAGTTTTAGCAGTAGCTTTGCGTAACGGAGTGAAGGTAACAAATTTTGAAGTGAGTTCAACAGCGACAAAGATGTAGCAAAAACCTCTATTAGTTCTCGGAATTGGACCAAAAATGTCTACTGCGGCCATATGTCTTAATTTAACAGGTACAATGGGATATAATGGAGGAATGTGTGAAGTGGTGTCTGATTTAGCTTTCTGGCAAATTTTACATGACGCTAAAACTCGTCGTATACGTTTTTCCATGCTGGCAAAATAACAGTTCTGTCTCAGTATCAGAAAACATTTTCTTGCTCCATAATGTGCGTAGCTTAAATGAGTGTACCAGATTAATTTGTTAACCAGTTCGTCAGGAATGCATAATAACCAATTGTTACTGTCTGGATGAGAGCGGCGAAACAGAATGTCATTGCGTACAGTGTAGTGGTTTCTAATCGTAACATTATTCTTATCTTGCCAAAGGTGTTTAATTTCTTTCCACACATTGTCTTTGCTTTGCTCTCGTGCTATGTCCTGTAATGACGATGAAATAAAATTTTCAAATGCAACTTGTTGAATGTACATGACGCTGAAATTTGCTTTGCACAAGTTGGTTCCTACGTCTTGCTGATTGTTGCTGAGAGAACGAGAAAGTGCGTCTGCTATAACATTTTGTGTGCCGGGAATGTGAACAATCGTAAAATTAAATTCTTGTAAATACAGTTTCCATCTGCTTAATCTATCATGAGTAAATTTAGCTGAAAGTAAAAATTGTATAGCTCTGTGATCCGTGTAAACGGTGGTATGTCTGCCATAAAGAAAGTGCCGAAATCTCGTAAAAGCCCATACAACACATAATGTTTCTAGTTCAGTAACGGAATAATTTCGTTCAGCAGGTGACAAAATGCGGCTTGCAAATGCGATGTTTTTAATTACTATTGAGCCATGTTCTTCAATTTCCTGAAAAATGTGTACGCCTAAAGCTGTGTTGGAACTGTCGGTGGCAATAGAAAAATTTCTAGTAAGGTCTGGGTGCGATAAAAGTGGAGCATTCAACAAAGCATGTTTCAGGTTCACGAATTCAGAGTGTGCTTGCTTATCCCATGACCAAATAGTGTTTTTACCTGTTAATTGGCATAATCTAGGCGTGTCTAAAGCAGAGTGATGAATAAATTTACGAAAAAAGTTAATTAAGCCCAAAAAACTGCGTAATTGTTTCTTCGTTGTAGGAACAGTAATGTCACGTAGAGCTTGAAGTTTTTCTGGATCAGGCGCAATGCCTTCTGCTGAAATTACGTGTCCAAGAAATTTTATAGAAGTTTTACCAAAATGCGATTTACTGAGGTTAACTGTAAGTCCTTGTGCATGGAAAGTTTGCAATAGTCGTTCTAAAATCAGATTATGTTCAGACCAGTTAGCTTCTGCAATAAGAATGTCGTCTACGTACGTCGTAATTCTGTCTTTAAGTTCTGTCGGAAGTATTGTGTTCAAACCGCGAATAAAAGCAGTAGAAGAAATAGTTAGGCCGAACGGTAATTTACAAAATTGATAACAGTCACCAAAACAGAGAAAAGCTGTATACTTTCTGCAATTCGGATGAAGTTGTATTTGCCAAAATCCCGATTTCAAATCTAATGTGGAATAAATAGCTGTACCGTGAAATTTCTGTAGTAGTTCTTCTAATGTCTGTGGTCGATCTGTTTCATTAATAATAATGTCATTAATGTGACGTGAATCAAGTACAAGGCGAAGTGAGCCATCTTTTTTCTTAACAATATGCAGCGGGTTTATGTACGGGCTAACTGCTGGTTCAATAATTCCTTGATCGAGCATATCCTGCAATTCTTTTTTAACTTGTTCTCTGTGGATATATGGAATGGGATAATGCTTTGCTTTAAATGTGTCGTGCTGTTTGACTTGAAATTCGTACATAAAGCCGGACATAGTACCAGGAATGTTGTCGAAAACTGGAGCTTGTTGTAAAAGAATTTTATGTAATTGCGTTCGTTCGTCGTCTGTATTTGCACTGCTTTGTTTAACTTTATCAGAAATCATTTGCATTACGTCGTAGTCAGTTTCGTCTGGAGTGTTATAGTTATGTACGTACGTGTCGGTGAACAATGCGGAATTACAGTTTATGTTACGTGTTGCGGAAATGACCTCTGTGCAGTTAATTGTTTGTTCTTCTGCAGATAGTGAATGTTGAAATTCTAAAGCTAATTGCACATTTTCATCTTTTAACATTAAATAAGAATTTTGGAAATCAACCACTGCGTCGTGTTGTACCAGAAAGTTCATGCCTAAAATAACGTCTGTCGTCAATAAGGGAACAATCCAAAAATTTGAGTGAAAAGTATGACCTGCAATACAAAATGATAAATGCGTCTGTAATTTTAACATCCACTCCTTTACTCGATACTGCTCCTTTCACTTTCGTTTTGCCTAAAGGAAATGTAGGATAAATATTCTCTTTGTTACACTCGTTGAAAGTTTCCTCATTAATGACTGACATAGGTGAGCCAGAATCAATTACTGCTGAAAATTTCGATGAACCTATTTTAATTTCGATGACAGGATGTGAAATAATTTTCTGAACAACTGGTCTTTCCTGCAAAAGTGTGTCTCTGATGTCGTCAAACGTAATTACATTCTCGTGAACAACATTTTGCGTGTCAAAACTAGTGCTTGTGTTATTGGAAGATGCGTCCTGTACAGTATCTAGTCAGATTCTATCTGACGTGTTATTATTATCATCACGAGGATGTTGTGGCATTTCTACAATTTGAACAGTTCTATTACTTCTTCCAGACGTGTTACGCCCTGGATGATACCTACTATCGGGTTCATTCACAAGAATATGTTCTTGCGGATAATTCTTGCTGCTGAAAAGATCAACTGTAATGAAATGTACGCTGAAAATTGTGCTCATCGTTTTTACGTCTGTCGTGATAGTAATTTCTATACGGCGTATTGCGATGTGAGTTGAAATAGTGTGTTGTCTGTACGTAGTTATTTCTTTGCTGCCGTGAGTTACTATTTGTTGTAGCTGGGAGTATACGTGCACGCGGCGAAACATTAAAGCTTGGTTGACCTTGTAGACTGCATTGTTGGTTAGGTATACTAAGCGGCTAACTTTCATGTTATTGTGGTCAAAAACATCTATTGTTACAAAAATGTGGTTGCGACTGCTCAAAATTTTGTACATACTGATGATTAAAATTTTATCTGATATTAAAATTACGGCGGTAGTTCTGGAGTGCCTAATGAAAATTGTCACATTCGGTAAAAATTTGTCATATCCGGTTTTCATTACATTTTTCTTAATTCTAGGTAGAGCAAAAGTTAAAGAGCTGTTTTGATAGATATAAAGGATAGTAGAAGAGAAGGCAGCAGTGCAGAAAACTAAAGATGAAACAGCACTACTACAGCTCGGGGCCCTATGCTCGCTACGGCACATATTCATTAAAGCGTAATGAATCCCCTGAGGTCTATTACGCACTGCAAATAAATTTTAGCTTTAGCGTTACAGGCAATAGCGGTAAAAATCCAATAGCAAATTGCTGTATCCATGCTAATTGCAGTTTTTGTAAAATAGGCAATGTTGATGAAAATACAAAAATAAATTGTCGTATACGGTGCAAAACGTGTATCTGTGCTCTGTCATTATTATGTTCCTTAGATTTTCTTACAAATAAAAATTGCTCGTAATGTACGTTCTCGTCACTGAATTTAAGAAAACGTTCAGGTTTGTGTGAGAATCTGTTTGTCTGTGTCATTTCTGAATCTAAGTCCCGTACTCTCTGTTGATTACCCAAATTATGCGCGCTGCGCGAGTCTGACAAATGTTCGAAAAGCGGGGTCTGCTGTGATGTGTTATTAACCGAAATATTTTTTATCTCTGCTACTTCTTGCTGTAAACTTGACAGTTTTCGACGCAATGTGTTATTAGACGAATCAATCTCATTAATTGTCTGCTGTAAATTTTGAAATTCCGGTGTTTGATTAAATGCAACCGGTGAAGTATCGTCTGATTTATTGTCATTAGTAGTTTCGATGACGTCAATACGACTGGCCAATTCATCACATTTTTCAGTCAGTATTTTTACCTGATCATCGGTTTTAGTGTCATTGGCATTAATCTGGTTTTGCAATTTACGTGTAGTTTCGTTCAGTTTTTTAACATCAGCTTTCACGACATCGGAATCCTGTGTTAGTTCTAATTGTTCGAGTCTATCGGTCACTGTTTGAAAATCTGTTATGTATGTGTCTGTTTTCGATTTCAGATCAGAAATTTCGTCACGTAATTCTGTGTTTGACTGTTCGATGGTATTAATTTTGTCCGAAACTGTGGCAATATTATTGTCTACATACGTTTTTGCCTTCGCAAACATTTTACGTTTGTCTTCTTGTCTCTGTGCAGTGATTGTTTCCATTACCTGGCGTTTTACTTTATTTTGATCATCAATAAATTTACGAAAACGCGTATTACTGTTTTCTATGTGAAGACTAAGACGTTCGTTAATTTGTGTGTTCTGTTGTTCGAATTTTGCGTCAATCTTTTCATCCATTGTGCGCGAAAGTTCTACCGTCATTGCTTTAAACTCGTCGCGTAATTGTGTAGCTTTTTCAGAGCATTGTTTAGCGACTGTACTGATTTCCGCTCTAAGTGTTTCTGTTGCAGCTCTTTGCAATTCCCTTAATTCCTGAGCAACAGACTTAATTTCTTCGCTACTTTTTCGTGAACAAGCCTCAATTTCCTCGCGTAACTGTTCCTTAGTGTCATGACATTGTGCGGCAACGGCCCTAATTTGTTCACTTAACTGTCTGGAATTGTTATCCAATTTTTCATTTAACTGTCTGGAATTGTTATCTAATTTTTCATTTAACTGTCTGGAATTGTTATCTAATTTTTCATTTAACTGTCTGGAATTGTTATCTAATTTTTCATTCTGTTGTTTAGCCTGTTCACTAAGTTGTTTGAGATTTACATCATTGTTGTCTTGTTTTTCAATAATTTGGTTAATTCGTTGCAGCAATAGTGCCATAATTTGATCTGAGCCAAAATTAACATTTCTATTCTCTGTGCTGATTAATGGTGGATCTGGAATCGTTTCGCTTTCTGTAACCATTTGGTTATTTTGCGATTTACAAAAAGGTTTGTCAGTCAGATGTACACTGTTAGACATTATTTCGGAATTAAATAAGTCTGGCGTACTTTCCGTACACTGATCATTTTCATTAGACAAATTTGTCTGTTCGTCACGTGAATTTAGTAAACCGGTTGTGTTAGGCTGGGCAGCGCTCATTACAATAGAGCGTCCCGCGTCATTGATTGTCGTCAAGTCAACAGAAGACATAACCGAGTTCGTTTGTTCATCATTAAGGTAAAAGTCGTCATTCGCGATTGGAACGCACTGACTGTTAGTGAACACAGCATTGTCATCATTACACTGCGTGCCACTAGTACTATTGGTCACGTTGTTTGAGTCGGTAACTTCATTCACAATACCTCGCGATACACTATTCACAGTCTTTCGCGGCATTTTTACAACAGACAAAATATTCACAAAAGAAATAATCACAATGCAAAAACAACACACAAATTCAACAGAGCAACGAATTGCCGTTGACCTGTAGAAAGAAAGTCACAAGATTAGTAAAAGCGTTGCGCCAAATTAAAATTATATTTAAGCAAATAAGAGCAGATATCTGACTTTTTTTCAAAAGATTCTCACGAAATACGATCCTGGACCGGGTGTCGCCAAGTGTAACCTCCCCACAACACATTCTTTTAAATACAACTATATTTATTAGTAATGGAGCCACAGCTAAGTGTGACCTTCCCACAGAAATTTTAAAAACAATATTTATTAGAAATGGTGCCACAGGTAAGTATAAACTCGCCACAAGAATATTAATGGCAAAGACAATTAAATGAAAGCTCGCTATCTGACTCAAATACAAGTTCCCATTAAATAATGAACGCTAATCCCATGATAATGAAACTGTAATGATAACCTAAACTCAATTCAACCGAAAAGTCGGTGTTTGCCCTGTGCGAAACGAGAATAAATTTCTTACCTTAGTGAAACTGCATGTCAAAATTCTGCTCTTATTGTTCTCTGGCGCTTGCATGAAAAGCATTGGAAGTACCTTTTTAAAAAAATCTTTGTTAAAAGGAAATGGAAGGAAATTTGAATGATTGTCTCTAAATTGGTTTTAAATCAAAATTATAATTGGGGGCGATTTTTTGAAAGTTAAATTACAATGAGTGTTCGTTACATTATCTGATGAGCGCAAAGCTGCATGATTATTTATTTAAATAAAATTATACCTCATCCTGAATCTCGACCATTGCTGTGCCGACGCCCGTCGACTGCTCTCCGCTACTACTACTCACATACTCCTAGCACTACTGAGGACTGACTACTGCAGACTGACTGACTGCTCGCTACTGCGAGTCGAGCGCAACTGCTCTGGTCAGAGATTCTACAATGTCTCAGCATCGCTGCCGCACAACATACGTGTTTCAAAGTACGTGGCATCACGTAACATTAAGCCAGTGGGGACAGTATTTTCTCCGTGATACATTACCCGTGTTAAAATGGACCGTTTACCAATTGCGGAAAAGGTCGATATCGTGTTGATGTATGGCTATTGTGATCAAAATGCCCAACGGGCGTGTGCTATGTATGCTGCTCGGTATCCTGGAAGACATCATCCAAGTGTCCGGACCGTTCGCCGGATAGTTACGTTATTTAAGGAAACAGAAAGAGATCAGCCACATGTGAAACGTCTCCCACGACCTGCAACAAATGATGATGCCCAAGTAGGCGTTTTAGCTGCTGTCGCGGCTAATCCGCACATCAGTAGCAGACAAATTGCGCGAGAATCGGGAATCTAAAAACGTCGGTGTTGAGAATGCTTCATCAAGATCGATTGCACCCGTACCATATTTCTATGCACCAGGAATTGCATGGCGAAGACTTTGAACGTCGTGTACAGTTCTGCCACTGGGTACAAGAGAAATTACGGGACGATGACAGATTTTTTGCACGCGTTCTATTTAGCGACGAAGCGTCATTCACCAACAGCAGTAACGCAAACCGGCATAATATGCACTATTTGATACAAGGGAAAATCCACGATGGCTGCGACAAGTGGAACATCAGCGACCTTGGCGGGTTAATGTATGGTGCGGCATTTTGGGAGGAAGGATAATTGGTCCCCATTTTATCGATGGAAATCTAAATGGTGCATTGTATGCTGATTTCCTACGCAATGTTCTACCGATGTTACTACAAGATGTTTCACTGTATGACAGAATGACGATGTACTTCCAACATGATGGATGTCCGGCACATAGCTCGCGTGCGGTTGAGGCGGTATTGAATAGCGTATTTCATGACAGATGGATTGGTCGTCGAAGCATCATACCATGGCCCGCACGTTCACCGGATCTGACGTCCCCGGATTTCTTTCTGTGGGGAAAGTTGAAGAATATTTGCTATCGTGATCCACCGACAACGCCTGACAACCTGCTTCAGCGCATTGTCAATGCCTGTGCGAGCATTACCGAAGGCGAACTACTAGCTGTTGAGAGGAATGTCGTTACACGTATTGCCAAATGCATTGAGGTTGGCGGACATCATTTTGAGCATTTATTGCTTTGTGGTATTTACAGGTAATCACGCTGTAACAGCATGCGTTCTCAGAAATGATAAGTTCACAAAGGTACATGTGTCACATTGGAACAACCGAAATAAAACGTTCAAACGTACCTACGTTCTGTATTTTAATTTTAAAAACCTACCTGTTACCAACTGTTCGTCTAAAATTGTGAGCCATATGTTTGTGAATATTACAGCGCCATCTATCACAAAGCGAAAAAAGTGGTCCAACTAAAACATTCATATTTCTTTACGTACTACACGAATGTGTAACGTAAAATGGGGGTTCCTATTTTAAAAAACGCAGTTGATATCCGTTTTAGCTATGGCAGCGCCATCTAGCGGGCCAACCATAGCGCCTTCTGGTTTCCGCCTTCAAGTTAAACGAGTTTCGTTTGTTGTAGTTTTTTCGTTTAACGCTTATTTCGTGATATATTTGGCCTGGTTACGATCAATGGACCACGCTGTATATGGATCAAATCCTCGATATTTATGAAACGTCGCTGAACCTACCATGAAGCTGGACACCCGCCATTTCTATAATCGAATAACCGCTTTCCGCTATACCGGGAAGGGAGTAAGCAACCGTCTTCTTACTGTACTCGGTTGGATATCACGTAACAGCAGCCGCAGTTGCGAGACCAGAATACATGCAGTAGTCACTGTGATCTTTGGAGCAGGGCACCGACGTCCGCAAATCTGCAATGACGAATCGCGGGCAGATGGCGTCGACGTCGGACCACCGCACCGGTCTAAACCTGCTGGACGGGCTGCGCTATTAATCAGGGGATAGGGGTGGCGCCACGGGCGAACCCGCATCACACTTCATCCCAGGCGTAATCCGCTCTCGTGCTATCGAGCGTGCGACTGGTCGGGTCGCACTGTCTGTCGCCTTCTGATAACCAGCGAAACTCCAGCTGTAGACCAGGTGTGCTAACCACTCCGCCAGCGGAAGTTTACGTTGGGTTGTACTATAGTATAAGGTGCGATAGAAAAGCCGCACACATGAAAATAAATTAGTCTGTAAGTAGCACTTAAATTACTGTAACCTGCATAGAGTTCAAAGGGAATCAAAGAAAGATTGTGTAGCAAAAATTATACAAAGACTGTAAGGAATAAACGAACCACATGTGTGCGTATTTTCGCTGATGGAGTTTCTTTACAAATAATCCATTAACTGCTTACTACTTTCTAACCTCTTCCAGAACAGTCTCTGAAAGTATCTGCTCATGACAAATCCATTCGTTTTGAACTAACATGGGGAGGCCACGACGTTTGGAACGCGGATTTACTGCAAACTTCATACACTTGTAGTACTCCATTAGGACAACAAAATGTGTAAGCAGTAGCGCTTACTTCTCAAGCGTTATTGGGAAAATCGTAAGATAATTTCGATCGTCAAATAGATACACCTGTGCGTCGCCATTTATACCACGAAGCGGCGGCAGCCGACTGGTTAGCGCTCAAGCCCCCTCCGGCACGGTAACTCAGCGTGTTCGGTCAGAGGGTTAGCTGCCCTCTCTGTAATAAAAAAACTGAGTTAATGGATCAACAACGACCTGAAACGGATGTCTAGCAATATCCGCCACGAGCAGATACAACGAACGAAAACGAACAAAATGAGATTAAAAAAAGGGCCCCTTAATCGTTGGGTCGCTGGATCGAGTCCCGTTCGTCAGTTTTTTTTTCTTCAACACAGTCATTTTCTTTACTATTATATTACAATTGATGTAATGGGAAAAATACATGTAATCGGATGAACTTTTATTAAATTTACAATGTTATTTGGCAGTCTACAAATTTTTATTATCACAAATAATATAATTTACTATCGACTAGTAAACGACCAAACGCATAAAGTGATACTGAAAATGTATGCTTGTCCGTGTCTTCAAAATTGTTCGTATCTAATCGAAAGAGAACGAGAAATTGCTTCTCGTGAAGACGCTATTCAAATACAGTCGATACTGCATGACCAATTAGCAGCGTCGATATTTAAGGAAATGCTGCGTTATGCATGGTTTACTTCCAAATTATCGTCTGAAAGAGAGGTTTTTGAAAATGTTAACGAGGTTTGTTTCCCCACGGAAAACCTCAAAAGACCTTGCGTATGGGAAAAATAGCATTTATTCAATGCAGCTGGTGCCGTTTAACTTCATCTTTCCCATGTTTTTACGAAAAATAGCATCCTGCACCTTGTACTCGTAATGCCGAAAGCGACGACTAATTGTACATCTTGCGAAAGCCGTTTGTGCCGCTCATAAACTTCGCGGTAACAATTCGCTACGGGCTCCTTCCAGGTATGAGGGATTTCTCAAATCACGGACAAGCATACATTTTCAGTACCACTTCATGCGTTTGGTCGTTTACTAGTCGACAGTTATGAATATTATATTATTTGTGATAATAAAAGTTTGTAGACTGCCAAATAACATTGTAAATTTAATAAAAGTTCATCCGATTACACGTATTTTTTCCCATTATATCAATTGTAACACAAATAGTAAAGAAAATGACTGTTGAAAATAAAAAAAAAACTGACGAACGGGACTCGATCCAGTGACCCAACGATTACGCGGCTTGAACGTTAAGCAGTCGGCTGCCGACGCTTCCTGGCGCACAGGTATATATTTGACATTTTCTTGTCCAGTGGAGTACTACGAGTGTACGAAGTTTGCAGTAAATCCGCGTTCCAAACGTCGTGGCCTCCCCTTGTGAGTTGTTTGGTGTTAAGGACCTAAATTTCTACTGTCATGAAGGCTCACAGTATAAAACCAAAGGGTTTTTAATATTTTATTCATGGAGGTTGTTCCTTCATTAAACTAAATGAAACACCGTTAGTTTTTTGCCATAAACGTTTCGTTTCTTTATTTATGAAGTATCTTGAATAACCTGTAATACTTGTTTCTTTTTACATACGTGATAAATGCATTATGCAGTAGTTACAAGTATGTTCTACCAATAGAAAAATGCTCCTATAGGAGCACAAAAAATAGGAATATGTTCCTGTTTATTTAAAAGACTCTGACTGAAAACTGGGGTACCAACTGCTTCGTTCTACCTTCCTCAGCACATCTAAAAAAATTTCCAAAAATTTTGGCATGGGAACATATTCGCGCTTGTTTTTAACAAGCAGCTCACCTCAGACTCTCACACGCTCCCCTAACTGTATCGCACTCACACCCACTAGTCCGTCTCTGTAAATCGCTCATACGCATCCACACCCATTTGCCTTTTCTCACTCACGCATTCAGCCCAACTCATTGTCATTATCTCTTTGTATCTCTCTGTCATTGTCTCATGCGTCACAGCCACACACCCCTTCTGTTCTGCTACTACAGTCTCCTCTCATTGTCACTCTCTCACTCTTGCTCTTTCGTACCTTTAATATCTCTCATTCCTTGATTCCTGTTGCTGCTGTGTCTTCTTACTGGGACTTTCTCTCTCTTCCTCGTTGTCATTGCCATATACCCTGCCTCTCAGTAACGTTGATTTTGATGGTAAGAGGTTTCGGTCAGCATCTGGCCATTTATTTCGATGGTAATCGGTTTCGGTCAGTATTTGACCATCATGGTATGAGGTCTGAGTATGGTCAAATATTGGCCGAAACCAGTTACCACCGAAATAAACGTTTTTGAGGCCGAGACTTTTTGTAATCCATTTTTAAAGTACTTTAAGCCATACCGCTGTTTCTCCACGAGAAATTTTCCCAAAAATAACTAAAATTTAGATAGTTTACATACGCGAAATTGAAATAACGCAAAACTAATTTCACACCTCAGATCAGATTTCACGCACAAAAAAGATTTTGCATGTGCTTCAGCACTACAGTATGGGGTTCCCAGATGATACGGAGACACTTCACAGCATATTTCGCCCTGCTACGTCACTTTATAAACTATGATTTCGCTTCACATCGAATTTTACCTGAGCCCTTGTAAGTTGGTAGCTTTGAACCGCTGTATATCGGAAACGGATAAAGCTATAAAGAAAATATTCAATTGGGGTTTTTCGAGGAACCACCCACCGTAGATCACATCAAATGCAGAAAGAACGAACCGATCTGCTCCATTTGCCTAAGCAGAATTTAATATTCATATTGAGATCCTGTACTACGGAATAATGAAACTAAGATGGTCCCTGTCACAAGGGGCTTTCGAAAACACTTGACCATACCCTTTTATCACCAATGCAACCCGAGGTATTAGCACCGGAAAATCCCGTTTTTATGCGCGGCGTTTTGTAACATATTGGTAAGCAAGCTGTCGCATGCATACCGATATTACGTTTTTTCACGTTACGCTTTGTTTTTCAGGTTAGAAACAACTTTTGCACCACAAGTTTGGTGAGGTTAAATTATAGTTAGGTGTTACGAGTTCCGGTCTTGCTAGTCAACGTGTGTTGTCCTGGAGACTTGTTTACTCGGTCTCCAAACTCCAAACGGCTTATTTCCGGCGTTTTTTCCACCCACATTTATTACAACACTTCACTTGCACTTTGCGCTGTGTGTTGAACGTATGTGCTTTTCCAGTGTGCATTTTGACCACTTGTCCCTGTGCGTTTATCTTTGATCTTTTGTTTGTGTTGTGTACGTGTGGTTTGATACTTGTTCGCCGCGCGGAGTGGCCGCGTGGTTTGAGGCACCATGTCAAGGATTGCGCGGCCTCTCCCGCCAGAGGTTCGAGTCCTCCCTCCGGCACGGGTGTGTATGTGTTATTCTGAGCGTAAGATAGTTTAAGTAGTGTGTAAATCTAGGGACCGATGACCTCAGCAGTTTGGTCCCTTAGGAATTCACACACATTGGAACTTGTTCGTCTGTGTCTACGTTTGTGTGTGTGTATGTGTGTGTGTGTGTGTGTGTGTGTGTGTGTTTTGTTGTGTGTAATGTATTATTTTTTGTGAGCGCGGGCGCACACACACACACAAACACACACACACACACACGAATAAGTATCAAACCACACATACACAACGCAAACAAAAGATGGAAGATAAAGACACAGTGCCAGTTGACAATACTACACAGTGTAACACGCACACATTCAACACGTAGCCAGCAGTACAAGTAAAGTGTTGTAATAAATGTGAGTGAAAAAACCCCGGAAATCGGCCGTTTGGAGTATGGAGAAAGAGTAAACACGAGCAAACATATCTCCAGGATGACACACCTTGACTAGCAACACCGGAAATCGTAAGTAACACTAAACCCTAATTTAACCTCACCAAACTTGTGCTGCAAAAGTTGTTTCTAACCTGAAAAACAAAAAACAACATGAGAAAACGTAACATAGTAACGTATCTGTAACTACCATATAATGCATTTATTATGTATATAAAAATACACATGTGTTACAGGCGACTGAAACTGCTTCATAAATGAAAGAAGCGACTTACGTATTGCGAAAAACGAACTGCTTTCCATTTAGTTACGAAGACGGAACATACCTCAATGAATTTTGAGACAAGTAAGGAAGGATGTAAAACGAAAAAAATGACCATTTAAATTTTTGCTTTAAAAACGTAGTTTCTTAGCTTTAAGAAATTCAACAATGTTTCATTCACATTTTGTTAGTTTTTCAGGCGCTAAATCTTTAGTGCGTGGAATATTATATAAATAATGACTGAGTCTCAACATATATATTAAGACCTGAGTAATGTGGGTAGGACATTAAGATATTACGATTTGCCTCTTAAAAGTAGAGGCAGCTAGCGTGACTCACTGCCGCTCTGCTGTCCCACGTGCATTTACATACTTCCGTAATTACTCTCTCATCCATTTTCATCTCTGTCCGATCAGTTAATGCACATGAGTACGGATGACGCTGATGATAAGACTGCAGTGGCTGCAGTAATTGATTTCTGGAAAAGGTTCAAGTGGCTTGAAGCCACGTCAGTTCGCAGTGCCACACACACATACGAAATAAGGTTTACAAAATACTGTTAAGAGACGTGCTTCAAAATGTGTGAATTTCTATACCTACACTACAAACATACTCCGCAAACCACAATATGGTACATAAAGCCTCCGTACGAACCCTACCTTCTCGCTGGGTGGCGCACGAAATGTGTTACCAATTGTTTCTTTCACAATTAATGACGCGCATTAGATATCCCGTT
Organism: Schistocerca nitens; assembly: GCF_023898315.1. NCBI lineage: Eukaryota > Metazoa > Arthropoda > Insecta > Orthoptera > Acrididae > Schistocerca > Schistocerca nitens. The sequence goes on from NC_064615.1 coordinate 953,219,154, forward strand.
GGGATCTCTACAGCAGTATCAGCAGAGCTTGGAAAAACAAATGAGTTACGAAATGACGTGTAATTCACGATACTGCCGCTAGGAGTCTAGTAAGCAGCAATGGCTGACAATGGAAGACTGACGACACAGCAACGATAGGCAATTGTTACTTTTTCATGAAACGAAAAGCCTTGTCGTGACTCAGAGGCGTTTTAGATAACAGTTTAACACACGATGGGTCCCTTGCAAGAAGACCATGCACAGCTTGTACGATAAATTTGTACAGGAAGGAACAGTATTGGAAGCGAAGCGACCTCGGCCTAAACCTGTTTGTTCGCCGGAGAATATTGAAGCGGTACGAGTTGCTGTACAGAGAAGTCCCGGGAAATCGTGTAGAAAGGCAGCAGTACAACTGGGAATATCCAGACGCTCCGTTCAACGCATTCTTAAAAGTGACCTCCATATGTACCCATACAAGGTGACCTGTGCACAGAAGCTCACTGAAGAACACAATCAGCAGAGACTACTGTTTGCTCAGTGGGCGGAGGATAGGGAAGAAACTCTCAACAAATTTTGGTTTTCGGACGAGGCGCATTTTCATTTAGACGGTGTGGTTAACAAACAAAATGTACGCTTTTGGGCCACTGAAAACCCACAAGTGCTTCATGAACGACAACATTATGCTCCGAGGATTACAGGGTGGGCAGCAATTTCCAGTCACGGACTTATTGGACCCTTTTTCTTTGAAGAAACTGTGAACAGCGAGAGTTATTTGAGCATGCTTCGCAATAGCTTCATTCCACAGCTTGTTGCTACTGCCTTGCCCTTCAACACGCAGTGGTTCATGCGAGATGGAGCAAGGCCACATACTGCAAACACTGTGTTGGAGTTTTTACACGAGCATTTCGACACGCGGATCATTTCACTCAGGTTTCCAGGTCGCTTCAGTGACGGACAAAATTGGCCCCCCAATAGTCCAGATCTCAATCATTGTGACTTTTTTCTTTGGGGGTACCTAAAGGAAAAATTTTTCCCGAAACGTCCACGTGATTTAGTGGAGCTCAGAAGACTTATTCTTCAAGCTTGCAGTGAAATTACGGAAGACATGTGCTGTAGGGTAATCACTAACTTCAGTGTTCGTTTGAAGGAAGTTAGGAAACGAAATGGTGGACATATTGAGCATGTGCTGAGTTAGAACAAATCTCCATGGAGGGATCTTCATTGTAGTATATGTTCTTTTCAGATTGTATTGACAATAAAGTTTATATTCAAAAACAAAATGGTTACACATTTCTTGCGCCACCCTGAATCTTCATGATCCTTATGCGAAGTTTACATTGGCGGCAGTAGAATCGTTCTTCAGTCGGCATCAGTCTCCCGTTCTCTAAATTTCCGCAATAGCGCATTGCGAAAAGAGTGCCGTTTTCCCTCCAAAAATTTCTCTTCTCGCTACAAAACTTCATTTTTAAACTTAATCTCGGTTCAATACGGCGGCATTACGCCACGTTACTGGTTGGACCTGTATGCTCACATGGTACCATTCTACTGGTCAATGTCGGAGCCAATGTCATGCTGCACCAATAACCTCTCCATCTTCCATGTACTGCTTTAAGCGAAGTGCAACCTTCATTGGGCCAAGTCGGGAGGTGCGAGATTCGTGCTGTAGGATGGATGAGAAAGAACAATTCAGTGAAGTTTTGTGGCTCCTTTAGGACCGACTGATTAGTGGGCCATGGACAAGGAGAAGTTCGTTTGCACTTTTGTGACTACGAACACGGTGAAGTCGTTTCTTCCATCTCCTGAGGGTTCTACAACACACTTCAGAGCTGATGGGACATCAAACAGAATAACCCCAGGAAACCGACACCATGACTTCACCGGCTGAGGGTGTGGTTCCGAACTTTTCTTCGAAGGAGAGCTGGTGTGACGCCAATCGGTGGATTGCCGTTATTTTTTTTCGGTTCGAAGAGATGAACTCGCGTTTCATCGACTGTGACGAAGTTAGACAAAAAACTGTCACTATCAGCCTCAAAACGCTTGAGTAATTCCGCACAGATGGTCCTTCGTTGCTTTTTATGGTCTTCTATTAGGCGATGAGGAAGCCAGTGGACATACGCGGACTATGGTGGATGTGTGTGTCAGTACTACCAACAGAGACGTCTAGTTGCGCAGTGAGGTGTTTGATTGTGATACGTCGATCACCTCGAATGAGAATGTCCACACGTTCCAACATTGCCAGAGTCACAGTTGTGTGCGGGCGGACGGCATTCGGGAGATCGCACAGGTTTGCGCCACCTAGTTGCGATGACGAGAGACTCCTCGTGCTTGCCTCACCGTGCTTGCTTTTTTTCACTGTCAGGTCTCCACTCTTATTCTGCAAGAGCCTATGAATATCTGCGATGCTCTCGTTTTCCGAAAAAAAAAAGAACTCAATACAGCTTTCTGCTTGGAACGTTACAGACGCCATTTTGAAGACTACATATTGGCGTTTCGTGAAACTGTAGATGCTGAAGCGGGAATTTTCCACAATGTACCACAACATATTCCGTATTAATCTAAATTTGCCGAGAAAAAAAATGTGATGCATTACTTTCTGAATGCCTCCTCTACATTTCAAAAGGTTCTATTCTGTTCTTTTCTGAACGGTCTACCGCCGATGATTCACTTCCGTAGAATGATGCTATTCTCTCTCTCTCTCTCTCTCTCTCTCTACCCCTCTCTCTCTCTCTCTCTCTCTCTCTCTCTCTCTCTCTCTCACACACACACACACACACACACACACACACACACACCGTCTTCCATAACTGGAACCGCGCAGCTGCTACGGTCGCAGGTTCGAATCCTGCCTCGGTCATCGATGTGTGTGATGTCCTTAGGTTGGATGAGTGTAAGTAGTTCTAAGTCTAGGTGACTGATGACCTCAGATGCTAAGTCCCACGGTGCTTAGAGCCATTTTTGTAACATGCAATACACACTCTTCGTATAGGAAACATTGCCAGTTAGTACGAATAAAGAAAACCATTCTCGATTTAGAATGATACAACCATAGAGAATCTCCTGACTAAAATACCCTACGATTCCAATAGTTTTGGAGGTTTTCGATAGCGGAGAAGTGGACGATATCGACGGTGTGTTTGACGGAGATGCCCCGGAGGCGCAATGGTTCCTATTACGTGTGCGCCTCTACTATGAAAGAAGTCGCTTTCTTTCCTTGGAGATAAACTGCTACTGATTTGTAGTCCGCCGCCGGGGACCACCTGACAGAGAGTCTTTCTGCAGGAGGCGATTAACATATAAATCGAAAGCGCGCTGGATGCAGCGAATTAACCGTGCTGCTTGTTTGCCAACGTCGCCGCCCACCCTTTGATCACGATTAAGCCCTGGCGCCTTGAGCACGACAAAGCCAAGTAATCATTCGCGATACCGGCTTACTACGCCATAGCTGTAACAGGGCACTACAGCAGTTCTGACTTCACACGAATCTCCTTACTTGAGACATCAGGGCCTTACGTACTAGAGATTGTGCTGCCGGACGATACGAGGCCAGAAGTCACTGAACCACCACTAATAACTACGTTCTGAGTTGCTGGAGCGGTATGTGAGTAATTCGATAGTGATTCCATAGGTCCAAGAGCGAGTAAGACCCGAAATATTGAAGATAAAGGAAAAGAAACCATCCGGAATAAATTGTAGCGGAAGTCCTACGATGCTCATCGGCAAAATTATTCCTTACCTAGTAATGTTAAAAATGTTTGTCCAGCATGGACTCGTGGCCAGAAACTGGAAAACGTCAAATGCTATCATACCGAAGTAAGCGAGCGGAGGGGAGAAGAGAGATAAAGACTACAGTGTTCCAAAATCATCCATACTGATTTCTTTCATTAACATACGAGCTAAAATGCAGAAGAAACATTTTTCCTGTTGCCTGATACATGGTAGGCACCTACTTGACTTGTGTTCCCTCCAGTGTGGTTTCGGGAATAACGTATTTCATACTGTAAACACGACTAATGAGAAGTCATCAGAGGCGTAATAACTGATATATCAGGGGTATTTGATGCTCTCTTGCTGCTTGCCCTGTTCAGCAGACGACAGTAGATGGATGGTCCCATACTTCTGTAAGATCCTTATTTAATTAGGTTCCTTTCTTAGTATGCTGATGCATTAGCTCCATACTTAACAAACATACACAACCGTTCGCTCGACGAAAAATCCGTACCCACAGACTGGAAAGTTCCAGAGGTCACACTAATATTCAACAAAGGTAGTAGGAGTAATCCACTTAATTACAGGCCCATATCATTCACGTCGATAAGTAGCAGGATTCTGGAACATATATTGTGTTCGAATATAATGAATTACCTCGAAGAAAACGGTCTATTGACACACAGTCAAGATGGGTTTAGAAAACATCGTTCTTGTGAAACACAACTAGCTCTTTATTCGCAAGAAGTGTTGAGTGCTGTTGACAAGGGATTGCAGATCGATTCCGTATTTCTGTATTTACGGAAGGCTTTTCACACTGTGCCACAGAAGCGGCTCGTAGTGAAATTGCGTGTTTATGAAATATCGTCTCAGTCATGTGACTGGATTTGTGACTTCCTGTCAGAGAGGTCACAGTTTGTACTTACTAACGGAAAGTCATAGAGTAAAGCTGAAGTGATTTGCTGTTCCTTATCTATATGAACAATTTGGGAGACAATCTGAGCAGCCGTCTTCGGTTGTCTGCAGATGACGCTGTCGTTTATCGACTAATAAAGTCACCAGAGGATCAAAACAAATTTCAAACGATTTAGAAAAGATATGTGAATGGTGCGAAAATTGGCAGTTAACCCTAAATAACAAAAAGTGTGAGGTCTTCGACATGAGTGCTAAAAGGAATTCGTTAAACTTCCGTTACACGATAAATCAGTCTAATCTAAAAGCCGTAAATTCAACTAAATACCTAGGTATTACAGCTACGAACAACTTAAATTAGAAAGAACACACAGAAAATGTAGTGGGGAAGGCTAACCAAAGACTGCGTTTTATTGGCAGGACACTCAGAACATGTGACAGATCTACTAAGGAGACTGCCTACACTACGCTTGTAAGCCTCTTTTAGAATAATGCTGCGCCGTGTGGGTTCCTTACCACATTGGACTGACGGAGTACATAGAAAAAGTTCAAAGAAAGGCAGCACGTTTTGTATTATCGCGAAATATGGGAGAGAGTGTCACTCAAATGATACAGGATGTGGGCTGGGCATCATTAAAAGAAAGGCGTTTTTCGTTGCGACTGAATGCTCTCACGAAATTCCAATCACCAACTTTCTCCTCCGAATGCGAAAATACTTTCTTGACGCCGACCGACATAGGGATAAACGATCACCATGATAAAATAATGGAAAACAGAGCTCTTACGGAAGGATATAGGTGTTCGTTCTTTCCGCGCACTATACGAGTTTGGAATAACAGAGAATTGTGAAGGTGGTTCGATGAACCCTCTGCCAGGCATTTAAAAGTGATTTGCAGAATATCGATGTAGATGTAGATCAGGCTATGTATAGCGCCGCCATCATACTTGAAGTGGAGCAAGTTGGTTGCGCACAATTAACGTAAACTGTCTAGTCAGCTATATTCTGAGGTTAAGCAGAGACACATGACATTTCTTGCAGAGCGAATCAAGAATCAAAGACCTATCGATATGCGCTTCCGCTGAAACTACCTCATGATTAATGAGATACAAAAAAAAACTATAATATCACTGAATTGTAAATATCCGCTGCTTTTACGGGCGTTCACGTATAGAAGTACAAAAATGATACCTGCTTATTAAAATAATTTTGGAAAGACTTGGTAAAATTACAAAATGAAATTATAAATCCCGTTTTTACGGGCGTCAATACACATACGTCATGCATGTAACAGGTTATTAATCCATACATATCGTAAAAATGGACGTATGTATATGTTAATATATGTTCCACATCTCCTCCTAAACCACTGGACCGATTTCAATCAAACTTGCTAAACATATCACTTACTGTTTGGAGAGAATCACTGTAGGAGTAAGAACCACTTACCTATCAAACGCGTGGGGGTGGGGCTGAAAAAGCGACGTTTCCCACGCACGAGTACCCTTTAGTCATCCAGTATTTCAGAATGAGAGCACTTATTGACTTCCAACAAACTTTACACATATTTTCAAACCATTAGGAAAATGTTTCTCTCTGACAATCCCTACAAAATGTAGAAAGCAAAAAAGTTTATCCCTTATTATGCTTTTGCTGTTCATACAGTAAAATTGTCGCATGAAGCATGACGTTCCAGTTAATTACTTCTTTACTAGTAATTGTATTCGCGTCACTTTTTGCTGACAGTACTCACATATACCACTGAATGTACCTGCAAAATTATATCGTTGTACGACATATAGTTCAGACGTCAAATATCGAGATGCGTGAGACACTGCCGAATCATGCATGACGTTTAAATTTGTTACTTATTTCTTTACTGCTAACTCTATTCACAAAACATTTAACAGAAGTATCCATATATGCCGGTGAATGTACCTACAAAACTATGTCATTGTGCGACACATAGTCACACAGTTCAGTACGCACTGAGATGCGTGGAAAACCGCCGCATCATGCACAACGTATAAATTTATTAGCTCTTTACCAATAATTCTGTTCAGAAAAAATTGAGCAAGCAATGCCCACGTATGCCACTGAATGGAACTGCAAAAGTTACGTCATTGTACGACTCGTAGTTCAGGAAATACGTCATCATAGATATTGAACTGCGTGAAAATGTAACTGCAGGGTGAAATTAGCTAGGATACAGGTGAAATATGTGTGCGAAAATGCGTGTGAAATATGTGAAACATATATGACATGTGCGCACGCTGCCAAAGACGTGAGTAAAAAGCTAATCGTAAACTCCTGGAACAACCAAATAAGGTGCACATATTGGTTCAGACCTGGAAATAAATACTGTGGCGTTAAGAACCACCAGCCTCCTATTGGGGTGAGCGTGATAACGTTTGAGTGAAGGTGGGATGTACAGTGGGTGGGGGGGGGGGGTGGGAATTTGGACAGAGAGGGAAGGGAGAAGAAGATGGACAGAGAGAGGGATAGGGGGAGACAGAAGGAGAGTGGGGGTTGGAGGAAGTGGACAGAGAGAGGGTGGAGGAGATGGACAGAGCGGGGTTGAAGGAGGGGATGAACTAGTAGAAGACTGAAATATATACACACCCGGGCAACGCCGAGTACTTAGCTGGTACCATTAAAATTAATCTATATTAGCATGGGTTAAACATACCAGTCAGGCATATTGACGTGCGTCTTCGGTTACTGGACTGCAATCTATGGAGAGGAAGGTACTTACGATAAACATATTCGTTTACAACATACATATTTGGTACATGTAAGTATTTTCTTAGACTCATGAACGTAATAGATTTCAAATTGCATGGGATTCGGTTTTGAAACAAGGTGGCAATTAGGACACTGCCGACGTCATGAACGCATGTCTAAGATTCACAACCGGTTATAAATAAAGAGTTGTTACCTTACGTATGTTGTACTTGTAACAGCTCATGAATATCATGAGGAACCACCTATACTGCAGCTAAGTGTATATGATTGCAGAAGCGACATGATTCTTGTAAAGATTACGAATCACTAAGATGGAAGAACGTAAGAAATATCAAATTACGGTATATGAAATTTTCATACTTAATCAGCACGAAAAACAACTCATTCATGTTCTAAGGTATGATTTTTAGACTTTTACCGGTCAACGACCGAAAAAGCGATGGATATTTGCCGTAGATTAGTGATATTATTCTTTCTTGGGTTTACATAATATTATATTACGCTTCATGAGATAATTTTAACCAAAAAGGCATGTCGATAGGGCTTTGACTCGCTCAGCAAGAAGTGATATGTCTTGCTGTTTGCTCTTAGAATGTAGCTGACCAGAGAGTTTACGTTACCTGACACAACCAATTTACTCCACTCCATTGTACGTAGGCTGTTTAGGTTTTTTTATTGGTAACGCCACCTCTGTATCAAAATCACTGGCTGTGCTGTGTGCAGTCTGTGTCTAGTTTGCATTGTTGTCTGCCATTGTAGTGTTGGGCAGCGGCAGCTGGATGTGAACAGCGCGTAGCGTTGCGCAGTTGGAGGTGAGCCGCCAGCAGTGGTGGATGTGGGGAGAGAAATGGCGGAGTTTTGTAATTTGTCATGAACTGCTATATATATTATGACTATTAAGGTAAATACATTGTTTGTTCTCTATTAATATCTTTCATTTGCTAACTATCCCTATCAGTAGTTAGTGCCTTCCGTAGTTTGAATCTTTTATTTAGCTGGCAGTAGTGGCGCTCGCTGTATTGCAATAGTTCGAGTAATGAAGATTTTTGTGAGGTAAGTGATTTGTGAAAGGTATAGTTTAATGTTACTCAGGGCCATTCTTTTGCAGGGATCTTTGATAGTCAGATTGCGTTGCGCTAAAAATATTGTGTGTCAGTTTAAGCACAGTCATGTATAAATTGTTAAAAGGGGACGTTTCATATGTCGACCCTTAGCCTAGGATACCTCACTGGAATCTTCTGATTTTTTCTTGTAGTTTGTGTAATTAGTATAGCTTTTGTTTATTGCTAGCGCGTAATTGTAGAGAAAATCTCCTTTGTAGTTGCAGTCTTTCATTGTTGTACAGTAAAACAGTTGTGGCATGCATGTAGATTTGCACCAAGTATTTCGCAGCTGCAATTAACTACACTCCTGGAAATTGAAATAAGAACACCGTGAATTCATTGTCCCAGGAAGGGGAAACTTTATTGACACATTCCTGGGGTCAGATACATCACATGATCACACTGACAGAACCACAGGCACATAGACACAGGCAACAGAGCATGCACAATGTCGGCACTAGTACAGTGTATATCCACCTTTCGCAGCAATGCAGGCTGCTATTCTCCCATGGAGACGATCGTAGAGATGCTGGATGTAGTCCTGTGGAACGGCTTGCCATGCCATTTCCACCTGGCGCCTCAGTTGGACCAGCATTCGTGCTGGACGTGCAGACCGCGTGAGACGACGCTTCATCCAGTCCCAAACATGCTCAATGGGGGACAGATCCGGAGATCTTGCTGGCCAGGGTAGTTGACTTACACCTTCTAGAGCACGTTGGGTGGCACGGGATACATGCGGACGTGCATTGTCCTGTTGGAACAGCAAGTTCCCTTGCCGGTCTAGGAATGGTAGAACGATGGGTTCGATGACGGTTTGGATGTACCGTGCACTATTCAGTGTCCCCTCGACGATCACCAGTGGTGTACGGCCAGTGTAGGAGATCGCTCCCCACACCATGATGCCGGGTGTTGGCCCTTTGTGCCTCGGTCGTATGCAGTCCTGATTGTGGCGCTCACCTGCACGGCGCCAAACACGCATACGACCATCATTGGCACCAAGGCAGAAGCGACACTCATCGCTGAAGACGACACGTCTCCATTCGTCCCTCCATTCACGCCTGTCGCGACACCTTTGGAGGCGGGCTGCACGATGTTGGGGCGTGAGCGGAAGACGGCCTAACGGTGTGCGGGACCGTAGCCCAGCTTCATGGAGACGGTTGCGAATGGTCCTCGCCGATACCCCAGGAGCAACAGTGTCCCTAATTTGCTGGGAAGTGGCGGTGCGGTCCCCTACGGCACTGCGTAGGATCCTACGGTCTTGGCGTGCATCCGTGCGTCGCTGCGGTCCGGTCCCAGGTCGACGGGCACGTGCACCTTCCGCCGACCACTGGCGACAACATCGATGTACTGTGGAGACCTCACGCCCCACGTGTTGAGCAATTCGGCGGTACGTCCACCCGGCCTCCCGCATGCCCACTATACGCCCTCGCTCAAAGTCCGTCAACTGCACATACGGTTCACGTCCACGCTGTCGCGGCATGCTACCAGTGTTAAAGACTGCGATGGAGCTCCGTATGCCACGGCAAACTGGCTGACACTGACGGCGGCGGTGCACAAATGCTGCGCAGCTAGCGCCATTCGTCGGCCAACACCGCGGTTCCTGGTGTGTCCGCTGTGCCGTGCGTGTGATCATTGCTTGTACAGCCCTCTCGCAGTGTCCGGAGCAAGTATGGTGGGTCTGACACACCGGTGTCAATGTGTTCTTTTTTCCATTTCCAGGAGTGTAGATATTATTTTCAGTCTTATGTTAATGTGTTCTCTTATTTTGCTCTTCAAATTGTGCTTTTCCGTGTTATCGTGTGAAATATTGTGACAATAATGGCGTGTGAAAAACGTAATACTAGGCTCCAAAGTAAACTGAGAAATGACAGTGAAAACGAAAGCAGTGTGTTAGCGCCACCGAGTAATGAATTATCTGATGTTCAAAGTAGTAATTTGGTAATTGTGTGTAGGGAAATGGAGCGGGCTGCAAACAATGGTGTAGACAGTGAAACAATTAGTGAACAGGGAAGCATTATCGATCGATCGGTCGGCAACAGCTCGCCTCAGGAATCCGAAATGACAGAACACAATATTGCAAATACTGTAGACTTAGGTTTTGGGTCCTCACCGTTTTCTCAAATGAGTCAAGACACATTTTCTGCTTGTCAAAATGTGAATGTTGCCGGTGAAAATGCATTGCCAAAAAGCATAGAGAAACAGATTCCAGACACTAATACATTATTATTGCAATTAATGCAACAAATGGAACAAAATCAGAGACAAATGGGACAAAAGCTTCAAAAGTTAGACACAATGGAACAACACCAGAGACAAACACAGCAACAGTTAGACACAATGGAACAAAATCTTCAAAAGTTAGACACAATGGAACATACGCTTGAACAAACACGTGAAGATTTAACTACTGAGTTACATAACATGGAATCGAAATGTCAAAAAGTCTGTAATGACGTAAAAACACAAATTTGTGAGCATTTTCAACCTATTTTTTCGCGGCATGGAAATGCATTACAGAATCACGAAGCAGCCATAAAAGAACTGCAGATTATTGTTCATGAAAATCATGAGACCTTGTAAGCTAAATTTGACTCAGTGGCATCTACCGATTCGGTTACGCAACTTGCAAAAACTCAGGAAAACTTAAAGGACACAGTAGATACTCTGAAACTTGGTTCAGAAAAACACACTGAGGAAATAAGTACACTATCGGAGAAAGTAGCCGAACTTTCGGATCAGTTCACTAATTTATCTACGAAGGTAGATGATAATCTGAATGACACAAAACCGGTAGTCTTTAATGACACAGAAGAGTGCGAACAAATTAGGAAACTGAAACAAAATCTGAATCAAATTAATACGCAACACCAAAGAGAAATCCGGGAAGTACAAGATCAGCTGACACAGGTAATACAAGAATTACGTATTTCAGAGGACACTCGCGCTCCAATACGGGAAGAGGGACATAGAAATACGGAACAGCCACAAAATAATAACACAGCGCATTTCGGAAGTTATGAAAGAAATTGGCAAGGTGCACCGAAATTTGAAATGGAACCGCCGACACGACGTAACAATGACCGATATGCTACTCGCCGACACGATGATTTTGACTATAAGCTGTTCATTACTACACGTAAATTCAAAACATTTAAGAATTCTGGCAACGACATTCATCCACAAGCGTGGCTCCATCAATTCTCTCATTGTTTTCCTCCCAACTGGTCGTTAGAACACAGATTAGAATTTATGTGTGGCTACTTAGAGAATGAACCAGCTGTAAGAATGCGATCGGTCATTCACGATTGTCACAGTGAAGGAGAATTTTATCATGCCTTCCTCTCAGCGTATTGGTCTCAAGCTACACAAGACCGAGTAAAACATCGCATCATAATGACGAAACATTTCGAACAATCTGAATTCTCCAGTCTTGTGAAATATTTTGAAGACATGTTGCACAAGAATCAGTACCTGTCAAACCCATACAGCCCCTCAGAACTCATCTGCATTTGTTTAATCAAATTACCTGAACATTTACGACATATTATTTTGGCAGGACGTTGCAAAGACGACATTGAAGCTTTTCAGGGACTCTTACAAGAATTAGAAATTGACAATGACAATCGCGGAACGCGGAAACAGGAACACAACAATTACAGGTCATATCCGTCGCAATTCCACGATGAAAGAAATAATAACTGGACGCGACAAGGCTATTCTCACAACACAAATCGTGACCAAAAAAGACACCACCCATATGACAACCGTTGGCAGAATAATAGGTACAGAGAAAGATCGCACTTCCGTAGTAATGAATATGGCAGAGACAATCATAGAAACAGACAATATGGTAACCAGAACTATTATTATCAAGGGAGACAGAATACTTTCAGACGCAACAGTTCAGCGCGCAGTTACGATTCAGGGAGAAATTCTCCACCACATGACCGACAAACAAGAAACTATGTAAACTACCAACATAACGACATACGTGAATTTCATCACAACTGGCGGGATTCTAACAGAGCTGGGCCCTCTCGGCAAGGCGAATTTGTAAAGTTAGGTCTCCTAATCTCAATAACGACGCGCGCCAATAAAGGAACAGACAATAACTCGCACCGCAGGCAGCCACCTGCGCCGGCTGGCTCAGAGAAAAATAACACAGACGCTAACCTTGAGAAAAGATTTAGCATTCCTTACCGACGTATAAAACATGACAATTGCTTTTCAGTTCAAACTCTGAGTACTATGAAGAGTAAAGGATTTCACCACACTTCACATATAAAACCGTTTATTGAGAGATAATCTGCTTTTTAACTTAGTCTTTGCCATAAAATTTTTCACTTCGCATTTCTAGTAAGCTTTGTCAGACTTAAGAAACTGTTAATATGCAACAATGTTTGAAGTTAAATATCCAGTCTAGAACCTAGGGAACATTTTTAAACAGAAATTACGATTGCATTGTTATAGTGAACAGACGACACAGTGTTGTATTTGTACATTCTTGCTTATTAGTTGCACGATTACGTAACAACTATCAGGCTCACATACTTAGAACATATACTGGCACTGCTAATGAGATTTTCATGCAACATTTTGGTTTACTTGAAAAGACATTCTTTATTTGAATTACTTTCTGTGGGATTAAAGATGACTGAGCACTTGGTTTCTTTGACAGCTACACAATCATATCACGACGCTACTAATGTGTGACACAATTTACGTTGTTGCTTTTGTGCTGTATCTGCTTTATATCTGCACAGTTTTTCTGAATTCTTCTGGAAAGTAAAACATGTTTTAGTAGTAACTTTTGTGGTATAGCTACAATGAGACTGCCTTTTCCATAGCACAACAATACGTTACAGCACAGTACTTTCTTCATCATGGCAATAAGCGTAATAACTAAGATACCTATACGCAAAGCATTTCACTTTTGTTTATCATGAGGTAAGCACATTGACTTCTGCAGAACTTAGCTTTTGGAGGACGACAACTACGACACTTCCACAGAGATTATCTTACAACAAGACGCACAGTTTAGCGCTACAGTACATATATTTGAGTGATTAATGTTATACTTAAAACATTTATTTTTAAAGGTTTTTGAATTACAAAGAAAGTTTTCCGTGATACATTTTATTCCATTGCAATAATCTGTAACACCTGAGGGTATAATTACATTAATCCTCAGGGGGGTACACGCTTACTTTGTGTACCATGTGTTTGGCAAGCACAAGGAGCCCTAGCTAATATGGTATTTGCTTATACAACTTTACACTTCGGTACCATATTTCTCTAACACAGAATTACACAGCTATCTGATTATTTGACAGAGAAACAAACATTCTTTTTACTATGTCAGTGACAGATGTTTACGCAATTACACAGTTGGATAACTTCACACTTATGAAACTGTATTTTGTCTGTACTTTGTGAACTGTTCATATTTTTTCGGAACCATTGTGATACTATGAGAGCTTTGAATGATATATTTGGTACGGGATCATGATTTTTGAAGTGCGTTTGAGGCAGATGACACTTTTGACATGAGCAGAGAATTTTTTTAGGTTTTGAAATTATTGGAGGAAGCTACGACGTTTTTGAGATTTGACTGAGGTGTTATGATGTTATTATTACGATGACAATGTGTATTATGCTGTTGAGGTATGTTTATGATCAATAAGCTGATGCTATATGAGGAATTTGATTATGCTATGCATTTATTATGATGAAATATTGAAGTGTCGTCACAAGATTGACGTGTCGACGAATATGTTTATGTGTAATAAGGTAAGGAGTAATGAATAGTAGTTAGGGACTCTGACTTGTGAAAAAGGATGTTGGAAACAAAGAATCATACTTTAAGAGTTATGAAATGTGTGTAAATGCGTTAATGTATCACAATGCCAGCGAAAATTTTTTGGACACTGTTATATTCATAAGATTTTGTTTCTACACATTTGTAATGCAAATTTTCGACCTGTGAAATTTTTATATGAGACTGCCACTGAAGCGGAAACTGCTGTCGTAAATATTTCAGTAAGAAAGATAAGTGACCTTGGCGTAATGCGTTTTGGGCGCCCAGCTGAGAGGTAGACGTCTGACAAAAGAAAGCCATTAGGTGCAAAAAAAAAAAAAAAAAAAAAAAGGGAGGCCATTATCCTCGCTATTGACATTCCTTTGTAGAAAGCATCGCAAATACGACACGCTCGAACTTGAAAACATATGATTACACTGTGGAGCTCTTAATTTATGATATTTACTGAAATGCCTAATGAAATGACGAGAAATATTTTTATGTCTATACACTTGATTATGACTACTGTCTCTCTAGTTGAGAGATTTTTCTACTAACTTATGAAATGCCTCATGACTACTGAATGATGTTCTTATGCTTTACTTTGTACATAGTTGCTTATTTCATTTGATATCTGGTTTCCAGCTGTGTTGCAGCATTAGTTTTATAAAATAAACTTAGATGCATTTGCTAATGTGAATACTTTCTGTCAACAGATCTATTAAATAACTATTTTATGATCCACATTCTTCGAAAAAGGAGCTCTTGGAATGGAAAGAACAATAAGAAGGGACTGATAACAATAACTGCTTATATACTTTTCTTTTCAAGTACTTGGTAATTTTTTGTAGAATTAGTTTTTGTGGTGCACCACTTTAATGACATAGATATTAAGATGTGAATAGACATTTCCCTTTTTCTGCATTGTTGTCTTTAGTGTAATATTTTTTCTGCTTGAACTTTGCCATGCTTAGGTATTAGTTATAGCATTTGCTGCTGCTGTTTGCCAGGCATAGTGTTACTGAATTTGACTTTGTGTTACTCTGCTAAGTCAGTTTACTACTGATTTATTTTTCTTGTTTGCTGCTCATTGCATTGTATTAGTTGTAATATTGTTGCTTACTTTGCCAATTTGAATTTTTTTGTCATTGCTGTTCGTGTTAATTGTTTTGTGCTGCTGCATTGCCTCGTCCCTTAGTTTAGCATCTGAGCTCAGTAGAGTTAAGTTAGCTTAAGAGGGGGTAGCCTATAAGAGAATGAGTTGCGATGAATTTGAAGAAATGCACTGAGAGGTTATACGAGAAAAATACAGAAAGCATGCTTGGATAGGATTTTTTTGGCTGGAGCAAATATCGAAATAAGACGAAAGATCTATGGAATGAAGTTTTGGGTTGGACTGCAGTACCAAATGTTACACTGAAAACGAACCCTGTCCTTTCCTTTTGTGTTATCCCACTATGTGTTTTTGTATCATTGTGTATTTGTTTTCTTCCTGTCTCTGTGTAGTTTCATAGAATTTTTTCTTCTTCTAATACTAAGCTACATTCACTATGATGAGGAATACTGTTATCCTCAAATATAATTGGCATTAATAATATATTTACCTTGTAAATATGCTTAGACATTATTTATTCTGTTTTGTTTTAATGCTCATGTGTAAAGTTGATGTTCCAAAAGTTATTCTGATCTTTTATGTATTTACTTATGTCATAATTCCTGTAACACTGGTGTATATGTTAGTTCAATTCTTTTGTAAAGCCTGTACCACATATGTTATCTGTATCGTTATGTTCTTTAATGATGTATTTTGTACCTTTGTAATTGTATTCTTATGTTATAATATTGTAATTGACACCAGTTCATCAAATTAAGTAACTTGTAAGTTACATTTCACTGCACACGTTTCTGTTGGTCATAGTATATGGACAATATGTGAGAAGTAGGGACTGATAGTGTTTGCACGTGTGGTAATAATTCAGCAAGGGACTGGATAACAGCATTGCTGATTCTAAGGACAATTCCAAAAACTTTGTGAGTGCACAAGTGGTGGTTATGGACTTGCTATATTATCCACAAGACTCTTCAGTGGTGATTGTGCACCTGCACAGTCACAACAGATGGCTGCTGGCCATTTCTACAAGGACTGCAGTGGGTCTGCACCTCTGGTGGCCCACCAATACCATTATCTCTACAAGGATTATAGTGGGTCTGCACCTCTGGTGGCCCACCAATACCGTAATCTCTACCAGGACTACAGGGGGTCTGCTCTGTGATGACCTACCTCCAATACTCTTGAAAATTTCGACTGACTCTGCTGTGGGTTTGCTCTGTTGTGGACCATTACCTGTCTGCATGTCAAGAGTCAGCACTGTCTTTTCGTTGGAAGGACAACACTACTTCTTCAAGACTGCATGGAAATCCACTACTTCCGTGTGCATTTTCTTTTACTGCTCAGACTTTGAGAAAAACACTGCTATTTTACTGTGATGAACGATTAGGACTGTCTTTATGGACTGTGAGAAAGTTTAGCTTTTGACCAACAATGTATCAATAAGTGTGTGCATTTGATATCTTTGTTATTGTAATTATAAAAAATTTTATCAAATCATTATTGGCCACAGCCCAAAACAATTAGTAAAATTTTTTGTGGGGAGCATGGGGGCTATGTAAGTAGGCTGTTTAGGTTTTTTTTATTGGTAACGCCACCTCTGTATCAAAATCACTGGCTGTGCTGTGTGCAGTCTGTGTCTAGTTTGCATTGTTGTCTGCCATTGTAGTGTTGGGCAGCGGCAGCTGGATGTGAACAGCGCGTAGCGTTGCGTTGTTGGAGGTGAGCCGCCAGCAGTGGTGGATGTGGGGAGAGAAATGGCGGAGTTTTGTAATTTGTCATGAACTGCTATATATATTATGACTATTAAGGTAAATACATTGTTTGTTCTCTATTAATATCTTTCATTTGCTAACTATCCCTATCAGTAGTTAGTGCCTTCCGTAGTTTGAATCTTTTATTTAGCTGGCAGTAGTGGCGCTCGCTGTATTGCAATAGTTCGAGTAATGAAGATTTTTGTGAGGTAAGTGATTTGTGAAAGGTATAGTTTAATGTTACTCAGGGCCATTCTTTTGCAGGGATCTTTGATAGTCAGATTGCGTTGCGCTAAAAATATTGTGTGTCAGTTTAAGCACAGTCATGTATAAATTGTTAAAAGGGGACGTGGACGTTTCACCATATATGACGGCGGCGCTATATACAGCCCGATATTTGTAACGAGTGGCCCGCTGCTGTGTAACGTAAATTATCACGTTGTAAGTTGAATTTGTGAATTTATTCTGTTCTATGGTAGGGCAACACGTCGTATTTCCATAGTTCTGAAGATGCTCGCGTTGGTCGAGTGAAACACGTCAAAGTAAAGAAAAGTATTATGCGACTTGGGGTTGCTCTGCAATTTTAATTTCTAACGGTCGCTGTTCCCCTGCAGGCAATGTCTGCACTCGCCAAAATAGTTTGAGTTGATCAGTGCAACACTGACCTGTCCCGTTCCTCACCTATATTGTGGGCTGTGAGACGAGTGGGCCGGCTCAGAAAGGAAGAGAGGTAAAGACAAGAGAGAATCGAATCGTTTGAGATGTATATTACAGAGGGATGCTGAAAATCAAAGTAACTGCTAAGTTGAAAATTGAGGGTGTCCTTCGCAGAATCGGCGAGGAGAAGAGTAAATGGAAACTAGTGATTATTAGAATTGTAGGACGTGTGTTAAGACGTTAGGGAGTAACTTTCATGAAACTGGAGAGAGCCATAGGGGACAAAAACTGTAGAGGACGATACAGATTGGAATATATCCAGGAATTAATAGAAGGCATTGGGTGCAAGTGCTACCCAGAAATGAAGACGTTGGTACAGGAGACGAAATAATGGCAAGCCGCATCAAAACCCTAAAAAAACTTGTTTTCAGAAAATTCAAACTATTATATCCAAAACGATGAGAACTGGGGCGATGTTGATAGAAGGTCTCATGAATGAGGTTTTCACTCTGCAGCGGAGTGATATGAAACTTCCTAGCAGATTAAAACTGTGCGCTGGACCGAGACTCGAACTCAGGACCTGTGCCTTTCGCAGGCAAGTGCTCTACCATCTGAGCTACCCAAGCACGACTCACGCTCTGTCCTCACAGCTTGCCAGTACCTCGTCTCTTACCTTCCAAACTTCATAGAAGCCCTTCTGCAAACCTTGCAGAACTAGCACTCCTGAAAGAAAGGATATTGCGGAGACATGGCTTAGCCACAGCCTGGGGGATGTTTCCAGGATGAGATTTTCACTCTGCAGCGGAGTGTGCGCTGATATGAAACTTTCTGCCAGATTAAAACTGTGTGGCAAAGGTACCGAGTTCGAGTGTCGGTCCGGCACACAGGTTTAATCTGCCACGAAGTTTCAGAGGGTCTCATGTTCGAAGGCCAGAGGATTTCTTGAACGTGTGATTGAGATATAAGGCCCTTGCTTATGTATAGTCTTAAGTCAGAGTTCTCCTGCGCTACAATCTGAGACAAAACACCCACTTAGCCACTGACCTACGCCTACGCCGCTCTCTGTCCCCAAGCTGCAATAGCGTGCGCCCTAGAGTAGTTATCTGCAGTTCGTCCCTGACATTCAACTCGCAGTCAGTTTGTTCTCTATAGCACTCCAGTCACAGTTGATGCTAGTTTGACCTTCACAAAAAAGTAAGTCGTGAGCTCATCTGTTAATGAACTGTGACCTCTTCTGTTCTTGTACCAGTCCTTTAATCTCCGTAAACCTACTTTACTGCACACAAAGTCGTCAACAATCTGCACATACGTTCCCATCTCTGAGTGCCCTCTACAAATCTTCCTTTCACTGCTCCTTCCAGCTTCTTGTAATTCCCCCTAAATGTCTTGATACATTCCAAGTCGATACAACTGTTTTACCAATGTGTAGTTTCTCTTCATTTGAGAACGTAATATTCTTAATTATCGACTTTGCTTTCCGGCGGTTACATCACCACATACAGCTGTAACGCCTTTCTTGCATCACTCTTCTTAGAGGAAGGCATTGGCGGTTTCTTGCACCATTGTGTTAGGGGCCATAGGCCTATGTTGCAGTACTGCACTTGTAGCAAGAAACTAAGCCGATATGTGCGGTGTTAGCGTCAAAAACGCATAGTGGATGGATAAAAATCGTGTGACTGTCGTGGAAATTCTAAGTTTTCAACAGAATTAGCATCCTCAATCCTCATAACACAGCCTGTATTCGATATCATAGCAATATGCTTATTTTCTTTTTTATCAAAACTAGACATGATTGTCTTAATGGGATTGCCGCGATCGTTCTTTGAATAAAAATATGGCATTTCAGTCTTTGATCGCTATTTTTTATTTTCGATGACCGGTTTCAGGCTAGCTGCCCATCTTCAGATCATATAGGTTACTCTGTAACTGCAATATATGATCTGAAGATGGACAGCTAGCCTGAAACCGGTCATTGAAAATAAAAAATAGCGATCAAAGACTGAAATTCCATAATTTTACTTTGTAATTTTATTCTGCAGTGCAATATTTCGAACAGTCCTTCTCCCGTTGCGCCACTCACCTTATTCTACTTCCATACATTATGGTACTGCAGGTGTACAGTACAGTTCTTACATTTTCTTAGATGTTAGCAACTGATAATTCATCGAGTTGAGCAACTTCATTGCGCTTCGACGCAGTCTGATGATAATTACATTTGTTCATCCTTCGACTGTTTTCTACAGTGATATGAATAAGTCACTTTCTAAGTACGTATGCGTGTTGGAAAACAGAATAAAGATAAAATCATACGGTAGCAAATGTGCCTGTCTTACACATTTGTGAATGCAATAAAATAATAAAGTCTAATTCTTTCACCCAAACCATGACTTCTAAAATAGAAACACACACACACACACACATTGTCACATTGTATGGCTTCACACTCCACTCACTTCGCTTAACACCGAACATCCCAGACAAAGTAATTATTGCACTGAATCAATCAAAAGAGCACAGCAACGGAAATGTTTCTTATATGAAAGGCGTAGCATATACAGCACATATATTTTAATCAAAGTGGCACAAATGCGTCAATATCAATAATTTCTGTATACTCAAATCTATAGATGTTATTAGATATTAGCTTCTTTTTCAACATTTTCTTAAATAAACATTCAGGTTTTACATACTTTTTTCTGCAGGCAGTATATTGAAACTTCATCTGATATAGACCATTCTACATACTTCTCAGTGACAATTATTCCTACTTCTTTTGTTATAATCATGAATTAAGCTCTTTAATGGTAAAAATTCCCCATGTGCTATGAGGTACCACACACATTCTTGTACACATAGTCTTGGAAGAGTCATCATTTCAGAGTCTTCAAAAATGTTCCTGCATTGTTATTAATGGTAACTCTGTGCATCATCCTTATTGCTTGTTTTTTTTTTTAATTTTATATTATTGTTTTACGACAGTTTTATTTCCCTAGAACAAGTAGACCATTCTGTAATAGGCTATGCACAGTTGCATGATAACCACATAGTACTTGTTGAAGAAGTCCCTGATGATTTTTGAGACGTGCCAACATTTACTCAACGTTTTATTTTATAGTTCTTACCTTCAACGATCACGAAACCATATTTAACTAAACTTTGTGTAAGATGGCTGTACACTGCATCACATCCTTTATTCTGCTTGCTTCTGTTGCTTCTGGTGCTTTTGTTTTTGTATTTCTACCCATCGCCACAGTGTTTTCCACGCATTTACCACAATACAACTGTCTTTAAATCAACTGTATATCTTTCAATATCTTACAGGCAGAAAAAATCAAGAAAATTTTCAGGTGCACTAGACTTCATCCTGTTACTAACAGTTATCATCATTCTTATACGTACAACATACATCTGATGTCTGTCTCTGACAGAGACAGCATTCAAGTTCATCTGATTTCGGCAGTGTGTTACAGATCAGC
The DNA here is from genome assembly GCF_023898315.1 of Schistocerca nitens. Classification (NCBI taxonomy): domain Eukaryota; kingdom Metazoa; phylum Arthropoda; class Insecta; order Orthoptera; family Acrididae; genus Schistocerca; species Schistocerca nitens. The sequence goes on from NC_064615.1 coordinate 953,240,388, forward strand.
ATCAGTTCGAAGTTCATTTCTACATTATTAAATTATGAAAATAACACATTTAAACATCAATACAGACAATACGTGAGTGAAGAGGTTTTCGCAACGAGCCCCACAGATGGTCGCTAATTTTCAGCAATGTTATTAATTCTGAAAGACTGCAGTCAACCTGTCTCTTTAATATCTCAGCGTGCGGCGTCTTACCCACTCTCTGAAGACACCTGGTCAAGGTTCATACCTGTTTGTTGCATAACTCGATTTAATGTGTGAAGCTGTCATCTGCCTCGAATTTCAAGCTGCTAGCTTCTACATTCTTAATGAAGCAATTACAAACAGACTTTGTGAAGTGAAATTTATCAAATAAGATTATACTTATAGCTTCTTTACATCACACTGTCGTTGCTAACTTCAAATTTCTGTGTCTGAATTTCTTTAAGCTTGAATCACTTAGCGCTCTGTCGGACTTACGCCACTTTATAGGATTACATATTTTCTCCAATTCAGCCTCTGCCTCTTCTTCGCTCATGTACTGGAACTTCATACTACTGCAATCTATCTTCCCATTTCCTCTGCATTTGGGAGCGGTATCCCACCCAAGCTTCACTGATCAAAAAATTGTAATTTTTCATGCCAGGGCATGCAAGAAGATTAAACATAAAACAAAGTAAGTGCATTTCATGTATAAATACTCTCCAGTCTTGCACTACTAAATTATCATTAGGAAGATCTAATTAGAAAAAATGTCTTCTTTCTCCATTGCTACCTTCTTCTGGTAGGGTTTGTTATGTGATGATTAAAACACATATCTTCGCCTTTTTCGTCATCTGTATTAATAATTAGGTCAGCTGTTCACGGAACGACTTCTGTAGAAGAGTGAGACAAATGGCAAACATCTTCAGAAGAATGGCGTAGCCCCAGCCTAGAAGTAAGTCAATCACATACTGGCTGGAATAGTATCTTTACCGGTCAAAAGCTAAACACGGACGCACAAAATCGGCGCGCAACGCCCATATTCATAATCTATTTCGTTTTTAGAGAATTTTCGCAAAACAGAAACTCTTTAATTACAATAATTTTATAATTAATTTTCACAAACGTGTACATTCTTAGAAACAACAGAACAAGGTTTCGCAAATCTTATTCCATTTTACAAAAGAATATTTTGCGACGTTATAGGGGTTAATCACCAATAACTTTTCAAACAATTTTTTTTCGAGAAGGAAAATTTTTCTTTATACAGTGGAAGTAAGGAAGGTTTCAGTTGAGGATATCAAGGCTAATACAAATAACTCTCATCTGTGAAGAAATTTTAGGCAACACATACTTAGTAAGTATCCTAATTTTCTGCTATTTCTTCAAGTACAGTCTTTTAATCAATCAGGAGACTAATAACTAAATACTAGATTATGAAGCTGTGAAACATCTTTAATAAAATTTCGAAATTTTGTGTATCATAGTAATTAAACTTTACGTTCTTAATAGGCACTATAAAAATATAAAGCATTTGTATCATTTTTACCCTTTTGTTTTTTAATTGCTTTCTTTATTTTAAATTAAATGACATGATGTCGAATCTTTATTACTATATGTTAAACACACACCCGTTGCACTTGACTACAGCTCCGAAAACATTATTAGTTACAACACACGCCGAACGAAATAATTATTTTCATGTGATCACATGTATCATATAATCCGCCCTCCCCCGTCACATTCACATTTCAGTATTTAGTTTCTACTTGAAGTAAATAGTGATTTATTTTCGTGTTGTTGTATCGATCATCACCCCACGGATAGGTTTGATGTAAGGCTCGAATCCTGTCGCTTGCCAGCTATCCTGCTCCTTTTAGCAAATCTACTGCTTCCCGCATCACTAACGATTGCCTTATGTATATTGATATCTGTGCCCGCCACTGCGCTCCTATTCTTCTACGATTCCTCCAACTACATTTTTCACCAACGACCCATGTCGCAGTATGTGTCCAAACACTATCTCTTCATTATTTTCTTTAATAACCATTTTTTGTCTTTTTGACTCGTTACAGGACGTTTACAATGCTTACTCTATCAGTCCATATGCCTTTCAATAATTTTCTGTAACACTATATTCCAAGGCATCCAAACGTTTCAGTTCTGTCTTGCACACTTTTCACATTTTGCATCCATACAAATCCTCGCTCCCAACGCAATTATTCATGAATCTTTTTCTGATCTCAAGGTTACTACACTCTTAGCCAAGGAAAGGACGCAGGATGAAGGAATTATTAGAATGGTACGGATAGCGGTAGATGTGATGTACAAGTACAGACAAAAAAACGATCACAGTTACAGAAAAAAATGGATGATTTAGTCAAGAGCACGAGCTTCACAAACAGAACAAGTCAGTAACCCTTTGTCCACCCACGGCCCTCTGGCAATCAGTTATTCAGCTTGACACTGATTTACAGGGTTGTTGGATGTCTCTCTGAGTGATATCGTGCCAAATTCCGTCCAGTCGCCGCGTTACTTCACCAAAACCCTTTGTCCACCCACGGCCCTCAGGCAAGCAGTTATTCGGCTTGGCACTGATTTACAGGGTTGTTGGATATCTCCCCGAGTGATGTCATGCCAAATTCTGTCCAGTCGGCGCGTTACATCGTCAAAATCCCAAACGCTTTCAGGACCCTGCCCATGATCCTCCAATCGTTCTTAGTTGGGGAGAGATCCGGCGACCTTGCTGGCCAAATTGTCGAGGTAGGGTTTGGCAAGCACGAAGACAAGCAGCAGAAACTCTCGCCATGTATGAGAGGGCGTCATCTTGCTGCAATGTAAGCCCAGGATGGCTTTCCATGAAGAGCAACAAAACAGGGCGTAGAATATCGTCGACGTACTGCTGCGCTGTAAGCAAGCCACAGACAACAACCAAATCGGCCCTGCTATGAAATGAAATGGTAACCCGGGCCATCACTCCTGTTAGTTGGGCCGTATGGCGGGCTACGGTCAGTCTGGTACCCCACCACTGTATGGGGCGACTCCAGACATGTTTTCGCTGGTCCCTGGGGCTCCAATCGATCACTGAAGCCAGTCAGTAAGACTTAATGCTGGAGACGCCCTGGACAGCCGTGATGTATGAACCTGACATGGCCCGCCATACGGCCACACAAACATGAGGGATGGTCTGGGATGTCATTTCATTTCATAGCAAGTCCCCTTTGTTTGTCATTCGCGGTACCCATACAACACAGCGGTACTTCAAAGATATTCTGTGCCTTGTTTTGTTGCCTTCGTGTTAAGTCATCCTGGGCTTACATTTCAGCAAGATAATGCTCGCCTGCATGCGGCGACAGCTTCTACTTCTCGTGCCAAAACCTACCTTGGCCAGCAAGACACAGGTTCTCTCCCCCAACTGAGAATTTTTGAAGCATTATGGACAGGTCTCTCCAACCAGCGCCGACCGTTGTGGCCGAGCTGTTCTAGGCGCGACTGCTACGGTCGCAGGTTCGAATCCTACCTTGGGCATTGATGTGTGTGATGTCCTTAGGTTAGTTAGGTTTAAGTAGTTCTAAGTTCTAGGGGACTGATGACCTCAGATGTTAAGTCTCATTGTGTTCGCAGCCATTTGAACCGTTTGAATTCTCCAACCAGCATGGGGTTTTGACGATCTAACGCGCCTATTGGGCAGAATTTGGCACAATATCCCCCAGGAGAACATCCAACAACTCTCTCAATTTATGCCAAGCCGCAAAGCAGCTTGCATGTGGACCATAGGTGGACCAACCCGTTATTGACTTTCTCAGTTTGTGAAGCTCTTTCCCCTGAATAAATCGTCCATTTTTTCTGAAGCTGTAATCATTTATTTTTCTCAACATGTTTACCACATCTAACGATTTCCGTCCTATTCTGAAAAGTTCTTCGTGGTGCATAGTTTTTATTTTTATGTTAGAACGTACTTTTTGTCGTTAGCAGCTGTTTCGCTTCAGAGAAACCCCTTTTGTCTTGCGCAGTTATTGTTACTATGCGTTTTTTTCTGTTTTATTTTTTATTTAGTTAACTACCGAGACACAAATGTTCCTTCAGTCCTCAACTGCTAACTGCACTGGAAGTTTCATATCCCCGGTACCGCAGTAAACCATACTTCACAGGTGGACCGTGTCTAAATCCCGCGTAAGGTACATGACACATAGATCCTCAGAATTACGCAATTTTGTGCGCTAAGAGTGTCATTTGAGCACAGTTCGTCAAAGTCATTCGCCCTTGCCATGATTCACAGTTCATCCACATTCCAGGCCACTTCAGTACAGCGCCTCTAATTTCATTGCACTACACAAGTGGAAGACGTGCTAAATAACGTTCCACAAGTTACGAACAGATGTGTGTATATTCTGACAGAGTTTTGTCTAAAGTACTCAGTTCTCTTTAAACATTTTTTTTATCATTTGTGTAGCTGAACACACATTTTTTGGTGTGTATCATATGAGTGCATCTAGAAGGTATTTGTTTTAACTTGAGACACCTAAATATCTCGAAAATGGCGCTTCGTAAAAAAACGTGTTCTTGATGAAAAATTAGCAATACTTAAGGGGACATCTTTCTGTGGTATTTCTGACTGCCTCCTAACCATCCCTCATGCGTGGGCGTGGTCAACTTGGTTCAAAAATGGTTCAAATGGCTCTGAGCACTATGGGACTTAACATCTTATGTCATCAGTCCCCTAGAACTTAGAACTACTTAAACCTAACTAACCTACGGACATCACACACATCCATGCCCGAGGCAGGATTCGAACCTGCGACCGTAGCAGTCCCGCGGTTCCGGACTGCAGCGCCTAGAACCGCAAGGCCACCGCGGCCGGCCGTCAACTTGATTTCTTCAAATGGAAACCCCTCATTTTTACCGCGCATTCGGATTCTATGTAAGGAAATATGTACGGTTTACTAAAACCATTGTTTTCCATTCGTGGTATATGGCACTGTAATCGATAAATATCAGGTTTACCAGTTTTTGCAATTAAGAACCGACGCATCTGATATTACATTTCATTTATGATGTTAATGTAAACCTTAATATTCTAATGGTTGATACTGATTTTCAAGCGTTAATTGAGTGTTCCAAGTATGTTTGTACAGTACAGATAACATAGTTATATAGTGATATTTCTACTAAATAAGCTACTTATATGGTAACTAAGTTTTCTGTTCCCGAAATAATCGGAATGCTCGCTTTCAGTGACCGCCCTCAAACTCCGTCATCAGGGTGAGTGATTTCAGTGTGTGTTTCCATCCAACCAAGTCTCGCGCTGGCCACTATGCGGCTACCGTTGGAATGCAAAGCACCATCATTGTAATAGGATAAAAGGTCCATGAAGTGATATCGAAAGGCGCACCTGCCATGGATACACTCTGAACTGAAGCACTCCAATGGTGAGTGGCAAAGGGTCTCACGCAGTCAAGCTCCCCAGTGGTTAGAGGCAAGGAACTCACCGAAATCCACCATCCCGATGTTGTTGTTGTTGTGGTCTTCAGTCCTGAGACTGGTTTGATGCAGCTCTCCATGCTACTCTATCCTGTGCAAGCTTCTTCATCTCCCAGTACCTACTGCAACCTACATCCTTCTGAATCTGCTTAGTGTATTGATCTCTTGGTCTCCCTCTACGATTTTTACCCTCCACGCTGCCCTCCAATGCTAAATTTGTGACCCCTTGATGCCTCAAAACATGTCCTACCAACTGATCCCTTCTTCTAGTCAAGTTGTGCCACAAACTTCTCTTCTCCCCAATCCTATTCAATACCTCCTCATTAGTTACGTGATCTACCCACCTTATCTTCAGCATTCTTCTGTAGCACCACATTTCGAAAGCTTCTATTCTCTTCTTGTCCAAACTGGTTATCGTCCATGTTTCACTTCCATACATGGCTACATTCCATACAAATACTTTCAGAAATGACTTCCTGGCACTTAAATCTATACTCCATGTTAACAAATTTCTCTTCTTCAGAAACGATTTCCTTGCCATTGCCAGTCTACATTTTATATCCTCTCTACTTCGACCATCATCAGTTATTTTACTCCCTAAATAGCAAAACTCCTTTACTACTTTAAGTGTCTCATTTCCTAATCTAATCCCCTCAGCATCACCCGATTTAATTTGACTACATTCCATTATCCTCGTTTTGCTTTTGTTAATGTTCATCTTATATCCTCCTTTCAAGACACTGTCCATTCCGTTCAACTGCTCTTCCAAGTCCTTTGCTGTCTCTGACAGAATTACAATGTCATCGGGGAACCTCAAAGTTTTTACTTCTTCTCCATGAATTTTAATACCTACTCCGAATTTTTCTTTTGTTTCCTTTACTGCTTGCTCAATATACAGATTGAATAACATCGGGGAGAGGCTACAACCCTGTCTCACTCCTTTCCCAACCACTGCTTCCCTTTCATGCCCCTCGACTCTTATAACTGCCATCTGGTTTCTGTACAAATTGTAAATAGCCTTTCGCTCCCTGTATTTTACCCCTGCCACCTTCAGAATTTGAAAAAGAGTATTCCAGTTAACGTTGTCAAAAGCTTTCTCTAAGTCTACAAATGCTAGAAACGTAGGTCTGCCTTTTCTTAATCTTTCTTCTAAGATAAGTCGTAAGGTTAGTATTGCCTCACGTGTTCCAACATTTCTACGGAATCCAAACTGATCTTCCCCGAGGTCCGCTTCTAACAGTTTTTCCATTCGTCTGTAAAGAATTCGCGTTAGTAAGGAAAAGAAAATTATAAAATCCACGTCGTTGTCCCTGGACGACCCAAAACATAGTTTCTAATCAGACACTTAAACAGCTAACCAGCTAAACATATTATACTGTACAGTCAAATTCGCAATACTAAAGTAAATTTCGATCATAAATATCAACCGTTGGAACACAGAGGTTTACATCTACATCGTATATGAAATCTAGGATAAAATGTGTCGGTTCTTGATTGCAAAAACGGGCAAACTTGATATTTGTGGATTACAGTTCCATCTACCACGAATGGGAAACAATGGTTTTAATAAACCGTACGTGTTTTGTGGCGTAGGGTTCTCATTTTGTAATATCTCTTTATATTCGATGAAATATTCTGATACAATTCTACCCTTGAATGATGTTTACTAATTTTCTATCTTCATACTCGCAGAATCCATGCGCAAGGTAATTTCATACAATAGCTATGCCATGAGCGCATAATTATTCCTTTTAGTAGTCTCTCTGGCGGTTGTTAGAAAAAAGCTTCCGAGATTGCCTTCGTGCCGATTAGCCTGTGCATTGTTTGAATAATTGTAATCTGAATATTGAGATTTATGACAAAAGATAAGTGATACGAAATTGTACGATTAAAAGGGAAATATATATATATAATGCTCCTTCATACAAAAGCTGTGTAACAATTTACATTATTTGACATTTGAGAATTAATTATATTCATCGATATATTGCGTAGTTGTTAATCAGACGGGAACTTCCGAAAGACTGGATACGAACCTGCATTTAATAATCCAAGAGCTCCATTACTTCTTCGGAAGGTTAAACTTCATTAAAGCCAAATATCCGCTTGATCTGAGGTTTCCAGACTGATTATACAACGCTCCCAAAAATACGAGGCATTTTATTTGTACAGATTAGCAGACTGCCGCAAAAGCACGAGCCTGCAGAGAAGAAGAATCATCGCATGATTTCATTCAAACAAGTAAAATTTCTGAATCATTTTGAGTGACTGAGCTATGACTGTGTTTCCTATTATGAATGATTGATTGTTCGAACGAATTGAGAACTACATAATTACATAGATAGGAGAAAAAATTACAATTTGAAAATACAAAAAAAAAAATGTTCAAATGTGTGTGAAATCTTATGGGACTTAACTGCTAAGGTCATCAGTCCCTAAGCTTACACACAACTTGACGTAAATTATCGTAAGGACACACACACACACACACACACACACACACACACACACACACACACACATGCCCGAGGGAGGACTCGAACCTCCTCCGGGACCAGCCGTACAGCCCATGACTGTAGCGCCCTAGACCGCACGTGAAAATACAAAGTTAACCTCACTCACGCAGGAGAGGTGGTTAGGCAATGGCTAGAACTAGCGCAGACAGATGTCTCTTAGAATACTTTTTTGTGCGATGAATCGTTTTCGAGATATTTAATTGTCTCAACTTAAAACAAACGTCCTGTATATTGCTCCTCAATAAAATGTCTAAAATAATTCAAACGCCTTCACATTTGCAGAGGGTTGTGCGCGCACTGTGGTGCAAGATGCTAGGTCAGAGTGAGTCAAAAACCGCTCGATGACAGTAGAATCCCTTTATAACTTTCCATCAGATCGTACTAGTAGCTCAAGCCGACGTCTGGTGGGCGTTGGAGAGCGTGCATCGACCCACGAATTTCGCGGCGAAGCTTTTCCGTGAAGACGAATGCAGCTGCTACGCCCAGCGCAGCCATGGCGCAATGCGATCTGGCGTGGTAAACATTCCCGGCCCGCAACCTAGCTACGTCAGGAGCTGAGGCAGCAGTCTGACACAGCCAGCCGGGTCGAGTGCGGGACGGGCCGACAGCGTGCCCCAGGTGTTGCGGGCGGCGGGAGCGTAAGGGTCCGGGGAGAGAACCCCAGTTTTGCGTCTGGCACTGGCGCACGACCAGTGGCTCGGCAGCTAGGAGGACCTCAGTTCGACCCCCGGTCCATCAGCGCTGCAGCTGCCCGTCTGGCAGATATCCAGACTGAATGACGGAGGAGCGGTAGCGAGCTCACAGTGAAAGCTGACGCCGTGGTAGACGCCAGTTCGATGACTCGCCGATTCGATGACTGCCTGGCACGACGGCCAGTATTTATACGCTCCAAAGCGAGTTCGTTGCAGTGTTGCTGCCACAGATGTCACATACGCCACATGCCGAAGCGTCCCTGGCTTCAGTAACTAGCTGGACACTGGCTGACAGGTGGACGGTGGCGCCAAGCGAGTGTCGTGCTAGGACGATGATGATGACGATGATGATTTCGGTTTGTGCGGCGCTCAACGACGCGGTTATCAGCGCCCATACAAATTCCCAATCTTTCGGCAGCCCAGTCTTCCCAGTATCCCGAATGATGATGAAATGATGAGGACAACGCGAACACTCTGTTCCCTGGCGGAGAAAATTCCAGATATGGCCGGGAACCGAACCCGGTACTCCATGACGCATGACGATGCGCCAACGCATTGCGCCAAGTATTTTTACGGCACATATCCCTCTTGTTACACGCTATTAAAGACACATTAAAAGGGTTGGGTTGTTTGTGGGAAGAGACCAAACTGCGAGGTCATCGGTCTCGTCGGATCAGGGAAGGAAGTCGGCCGTGCCCTTTCAGAGGAACCATCCCGGCATTTGCCTGGAGCGATTTAGGGAAATCACGGAAAACCTAAATCAGGATGGCCGGACGTGGGATTGAACCATCGTCCTCCCGAATGTGAGGCCAGTGTGCTAACCACTGCACCACCTCGCTCGGTACACATTAAAAGCATACCGCCACCAGTTATTTTTGCCGTGGTGCTCGTATGCTGCGGCCGTTCATCCAAACAACATACAAGCGACAAAGCTAAGAACGCGGCGACATTGTGTAGCTGTACTCAATAACGTGGGCAAGTAACTTGAAATGTTCAAAGATACAGCTGCTTTTGGAGCGACACCATGCTTACACACCTATTCAAAAGTGACGTGTTCTAGTTTAGCATTCAGCCATTCAGTAGGTCCACCTGCCGCTGCTACGCACACCATTACGTTTGTTTCTTTTTTTGTTTAACCCTTTGAGATCCAACAATATGAAAAAAATATAGAGGGTGATTCAGACGCCCCTACCGCTGTCGTTTTATGTAACCCGCGCTGTTACATCTGGCCTTGATAAACCACGTACGAGATTTTCATATTGTCTCGCTCACTACGCGCAGACTGTTAGTTCCACAGAAAAAAGTTAACGGGATCTTTTCGTAGGAAATTTAATGTAATGAAATTTTGTACTGGAATACGATTGCCCTGGAGGCCACGGGTTTCGAGTTATACAAGAAAAATGTGTAAAAGTGACCTTCAAATGCACTGTAGACCCCCGCACTCATCCCTTATCAGTCAGGATATCTAGCATGTTTCTCGTGGCACTCCCTTCAACCACTGCACAAAAGTTTCCAACTACATGAACTATTCCCGATATTCGACCTTCTTTCTCTCTGTTGATTGTACTATTACGCCACCAGCGTAGTCAGCTATTTCTTTACATTATTAATTTAAACGTTCCCATGTGGATAATGAAAGAAAAACAACTTTTGTAAACGCAACGCTAAAACGAATTACGTTGACAATTCGATCCAAACGTAGCCCTTACACGTACAGTAGTTTCGAAGTCAGAAGGCCTGACGAATACGACGATGTACATATTTATATTATGCTGTTAAAATTAAGAAAATTGCTAGATAAATTTGGGACAAATGTCAGTTTTACAATTTGTAAGTGCTCGACTACGCCAGTGGCATAATAAGGCCACTCAATGAAGACCAAAAACGGTCGAACGGTCGAACGTGTGGAAACAGTCCGTGCAGTCAGATATACTACAAATCCTGATTGGTGGGGGCTAAGTGTGCATTTAAAGATACCTTTTGTACATTTTTCTTCAATAACTCGAAAACTACGCCCTTGAGCGACAACGTATAGCTCTATTAAATTTCTTACAAAAAGGTCCCGTTAATTTTTTACTCTAGGACTAATAGTTTGCGCGTAGCAAACGAGAGAGTATGAAAACCTCGCGCTGGGTTTATGAAGTCCAGATATAACATTGCGGGTTGTATAAGACGACATCGGTAAGGGCAGCTAACTCATCCTGCTCTATATTACTGTTTTCCACAAAATTGTACTTTGTTATCGTAATAAGCAACGAATAAAGAATAAATTGGCAAAAAATAAACAATCTATTGTTTTATGAAGTTGGTTTTACTTTGGAACCACTAGCTCACACAATTTTCAACCATCTTTTCAAGTAATGTATTTGATAGCAAATTCTCATTTATTCTGGACACACTCACATATCTGAAAATTTACACTGATAATGCCTCAACCAAATTATATTCCTAAATAATAAGCAAGAACGGGCGTACAATTTTAAAATTTTTGTATCAAAACTACGTAGTGACCCGTAGTTCCATGCTGAATCCATTCATAAAAGTAGTAGTACAAACTGAAATTTACGTTACAATAACTTTCAGCTATATTTACATCACTGTCAGTGATTACTCAATATGGCCATTAAAAAAAAAGAAAAGAAAAAAGAACGCACGTCACAATCTCCTCCAATCACTTGGCACAATCTCCTCCAATCACTTGGCACAATCTCCTCGCCGACTGTTGCTATAGACGCTATTAGTGACAGCTGGAATGCATTATATTCGTAGTAGCACCATAGTGTACTAACATACGTCTCTGTCTTGCAACAGCATCGGTGGTTCCAGGCCAAAGGCCCTGGTACATCATAGCAAAATTAGTGAAATGGAGGTTTCAGGCGGAAACCACTGGGCTTCAGAGTGTTGTGTGCATATTATAACTGCCATTTCATTCAGCACCTGACTCAAACCCTGTTCTCTTTCAGTGATTACTGCTGAGTCACCAGTGAACAGTATTGTGGTGATTTTCTGTCCGTTGTAAACAATTCCCACATTGAGGTACCCCTTTAGTTCCCTCATTGCCTCTTCAGTACGCAGATTTAATTTCAGAGGTGACAGTAAGAAATCCTGCGTAAAACGTTTCCTGCTTCTAGCCCCTTGCTAGCTCCACCCTTCTGCTTCGCAGCTTCACGTACAAAGCATTAGTTCTCCTTACAAGCTTTTTTCTTTCTTTAAATGCAGCTGTGATACACTGTGTATGTTGTCATTTGTAAGCAATTCCAACTTCATTTACACTGGACGTGACGTGAATACTGTAATGTACAGGTCTTTTGAAAAGTACCTCCTCGTTTCAGGAGACAAATGCATGAAATGTACAAGGCACACACAAAAATGACACCTTTCACCCGACAGAACATTTCTCCAAGTTTTGTTACGTAATACGCTCCGTAGCATAGTTACAGGGTGCGCCAGGCGTGTCAAAACATCAATACAAATCATCCGCTCTCTACACTGACGTGACAGATGTCATGGGATAGCGATATGCATGTATATAAATGGCTGTAGTACCACGCACACACGTTGCGAAAGGGCAGTGCATTGACGGAGCCGTCATTTGTTCTCAGGTGATTCACGTCAAAAGGTTTCCGACGTGATGATGGCCCCACAACATGAATTAACATACTTTGAACGCGAAATCGTACTTGGAGATAGATGCATGGGACACTCCATTTCTGAAATCGTTAGGGAATTCAGTATCCGAGATCTACAGTGTCAAGAGTGTGCCGAGAATACCAGATTTCAGGCATTACCTCTCACCACGGACAACGCAGTGGGCGACGGCCTTCGCTTAACGACCGAGAGCAGCGGCGTTTGCGTAGAGCTGTCAGTGCTAACAGACAAGCAGCACTGCGTAACATAACCTTAGAAATCAGTCTGGGACGTCCGAGGAACTTATCCGTTAGGTCAGTGCGGCAAAATCTGGCGTTAATGGACTATGGCAGCAGACGGCAGACGCGAGTGCCTTTGCTAACGGCACGGCATCGCCTCTGCTGGGCTCTTGACCGTATCGGTTGGGCCCTAGACGACTGGAAAACCGTGGCCTGGTTAGATGACTCCCGATTTTAGTTCATACGAGTTGAATGTAGGGTTCGAGTATGATAGAAACCGCACGAAGCCATGTACCCAAGTTGTCACTAAGGTACTGTGCAAGCTTGTGGTGCCTCTATAATGGTGTGCCTCGCGTTAGCACGGTCCAACTGAAGTGATCATTCATTGGAAATGGCCTACTTGGAGACCATTTGCAGCGATTCATGGACTTCAATTTCCCAAACAGCAATATAAAGTCAGCGGGTAAGAGTTGTTCGCGATTGGTTTGAAGAACATTCTGGAGAAATCGAACGAATGATTTGGCCACGCAGATCACACGACATGAATTTCATCGAACAATTATGCGACATAATCGAGAGGTGATTTCGCCCTCAAAATCCTGCACTGGCAACACTCTTGCATTTATGGACGGCTATAGAGGCAACGTCGCTCAATATTTCTGCAGGGGACTTCCAACGACTTGTTGATTTCATGCCACGTCGTGCTGCGGCACTATGCTGGGTAAAAGAAGGTCCGACACAACATTAGGAGGAGTCCCATGACTTTTGTCACCTCAGTTTATTATCGCGTAGAATTCTCGCTCATATGTAGATAAATAACCCGATGAACAGATTTCCAAAGCTAGCTGCTGTCGTCGTGTATCCCCAGCGACTTCGACAAATTGTACACACCTATTGACGTTTTCACTGCGTCACGAAGATGCTCGTATTGAACAAGTATCCTCTCTCCACTGATAAGTGTCTCTGTATGTTTTGTAGTTTTCGTGCAGTCGTCTTCTGAAACCTTTGAGGTACTTCTGAATAAGCCTGAATTTAACAGCGGCGTCCACAGTCGAAGGAACTTTGGTTGTTGACGTTGAATTAAAAAGAAAGCGTCGCCTACTAACGTTTGGAGTTAAGCCATTCTGAGCGTTTTCACACACCTTAGGGAAGTCGATTTTAGTTTTTTAAATAATTATTAATACACTACTAGCCATTACGACGTGCTACAGACGCGAAAATTAACCGACAGGAAGAAGATGCTGTGATATGCAAATGATTGGCTTTTCAGAGCATTCACACAAGGTTGGCGCCGCTGGCGACACCTACAACGTGCTGACATGAGGAAAGTTTCCAACCGATTTCTCATAAAACACAAACTGCAGTTGACCGGCGTTGCCTGGTGAAACGATGATGTGATGCCTCGTGTAAGTGGGAGAAATGCGTACCACCACGTTTCCGACTTTGATCACGGTCGGATTGTAGCCTATCGCGATTGCGGTTTATCGTATCGCGACATTGCTGCTCGCGTTGGTCGAGATCCAATGACTGTTAGCAGAATATGGAATCGGTGGGTTCAGGAGGGTAATACGGAACGCCGTGCTGGATCCCAACGGCCTCGTATCACTAGCAGTCGAGATGACAGGCATCTTATCCGCATGGCTGTAACGGATCGTGCAGCCACGTCTCGATCCCTGAGTGGACAGATGGGGACGTTTGCAAGATAACAACCATCTGCACAAACAGTTCGACGACGTTTGCAGCAGCATGTACAATCAGCTCGGAGATCATGGCTGCGGTTACCCTTGACGCTGCATCACAGACAGGAGCGCCTGCGATGGTGTACTCAACGACGAACCTGGGTGCACGAATGGCGAAACGTCATTTATCATGATGGTCGCATCCGTGTTCGGCGACATCGCACATTGGAAGCGTGTATTCGTCATCGCCATACTGGCGTATCAACCGGCGTGATGGTGTGGGGTGCCTTTGGATACACGTCTCGGTCACTTCTTGTTCGCATTGACGGCACTTTGAAAGTGGACTTTAGATTTCAGATGTGTTACGACCCGTGGCTCCACCCTTCATTCGATCCCTGCGAAACCCCACATTTCAGCAGGATGATGCACGACCACATGTTGCAGGCCCTTTCTGGATACAGAAAATGTTCGACTGGTGCCCTGGCCAGCACATTCTCCAAATCTCTCACCAATGGAAAACGTCCAGTGAATGGTGGCCGAGCAACTAGCTCGTCACAATACGCCAGTGACTACTCTTGATGAACTGTGGTGTCGTGTTGAATCTGCATGGGCACTGTACCTGTACACGCCATCCAAGCTGTTAGACTCAATGCCCAGGCGTATCAAGGCCGTTATTATGGCCAGAGGTGATTGTTCCGGGTACTGATTTCTCAGGCTCTATGCACCCAAATTGCGTGAAAATGTAATCACATGTCAGTCCTAGTATAATATATTTGTCCAGTGAATACCCGTTTATCATCTGCATTTCTTCTTGGTGTAGCAATTTTAATGGCCAGTAGTGTATGTTGCCTACTCTATTGAATTTCACATTCCGAACGCTGCATGAGGATTCGATATTTTTAGTGTTCTCTCCGCTTCGCCTATACAGCGGTTCATGGAATTTATTTTCTACCTACCTGCTGGAGGGGGCGCGCACCAACTGCGCCACCGCCCCCCTTTTTGTCCGTTTTCTATTAGCGACCGTCAGATAAGAGTCCAATTGCGCGCCGTCGATTTGAAATTTACCAGGAAACTCTGCACTGTTCATTCCCGCTATTGTTTCCTCTAATTGCTTCACGACCCACTGGAAGGTAGTAGTTAACAAGTGGAGAATAAAACCGTCTGGAGAGCTCGGTTTATGTTGGCATTGTTTGCCGACAATGCTTCGTTATTCAGCGGCAGCGACTGCGCCTCCTGCGAGACGCGGACGGTCCAGATGAAGACAGCTCTCGTGGCGCCCGCCGTGACATCATAATTGTGAGCACCATCCATTATCTGGTACCGGTCCGGCCGTAATGAGACGCGGAAACGTTGAGTCACAAGACTCCTAGCCCTGCCTCTTGCGTCATGTGCTCGTTCTAGAAGCTTATGCCGCGCTGCCATCTCTCGTACCGAGAAGTGTTTGCATGCTGCATGTGACTCAAGGGATTTTGCAGGACCTTCTCTGGAACCACCCACATAAGCTACTAGTCTTTAATGACTTGGAATTGTTTCGAGTGCATGTTCACTTGTATTTTCACCTAGAGCAGCTGCACGACAATTATGCACTAGTGTGTGACACCTCCCCCCCCCCCCCCTTCCAACAACGAAGTACACAAACTCAACAGGTTCACTGTCTCACATCAGCCCAACCAGCCTGGTTGGTCCCGTCGGTAAGAGCCGACAACGTAGCAATGAGATAGGTGAGACCAGGCTATATCTGCATACAGCGTATAAAGCAACAAAGGCAGTCCAAACATTTTTAAACATCTCGATACCCTAGAGTGACACAAATTCGAAGGAACAAACATATACAAAGCTGCAGTGTAATGTATGTAGTAACAAGCATCAAAAAATTTAGAATTAGATGTAAAGAATATATTAATGTTGAAAGGATGATACTAATCATTAGAGAATTGCAAAACTTTTAAAGGAATATAGTCATCATCCACATAAAGAGAGATCAATACGAGATGTGGCTATAAAATAACAGGACTATTGCTATAAAATATTCTATTTCAAAAACACACATATTTAGTTATTGGCACCCTCATATACTCCACTCCACTAATCCTATGACGTTCCATGCGAATTTTCTATTGATGGAATCAGTGCTGGAAGACTTCCTTTGTGAATTCTTCGCAGACGTGTACCGCTTTTTCTTTCATTCCTTCATGAAATCTTGTTCCTTTTAATAGATAGATGTCACATTGTGCTACGTCAGACGATTAAGGTAGTTGGTCTAACAATGGGACACTACCAGAAACCCCTTAACGGACAATGCAGCAACTGCCGGTGCGTAGTCTTGATGCAGAACCCATGACTTGTTCTCCCACAAAAAATGGGTCAAATGGCTCTGAGCACTATGGGACTTAACATCTATGGTCATCAGTCCCCTAGAACTTAGAACTACTTAAACCTAACTAACCTAAGGACAGCACACAACACCCAGTCATCACGAGGCAGAGAAAATCCCTGACCCCGCCGGGAATCGAAGCCGGGAACCCGGGCTTGGGAAGCGAGAACGCTACCGCACGACCACGGGCTGCGGACTGTTCTCCCACAATTCGGGTCTTTTTCCTTATTGACTCGCGGAGTTTAGCAAGAACCTCAAGATGGTAATGTTGATTAACAGTCTGACCTTCATGAACCCAGAGAAGGCACATAGTTACATGAATGTCGAAAACAAAAATCATTATCGCTTTGAATCTTGATATGCTCATTCGAGGTTTTTTCACTCTCGGCGAAACTGAGCTCTTTCACTCTACGGATTGGCGTATAGTTTCTGGATCGTAAGTGAAAATCCAAGATTCGTGACATGTACTCATTCTTTCCAAGAAATTAGAAACATTTTCAGTTGCAGTACACACATATTCATGAATTTCTTTTTGTTCGATCGTGAGAATTTTCGGCATCAGTTTACACACACTTTTCTCGTGTTCAATTGGTTATGTAAAATTTGCCTTACGCATCCTTCGTCAATTCCTACAGTTTCAGGAATCGATCTAATACTCAAACGACGATCAGATTACCTACTTTTTCGATATTTTCACCCATTTTTGATGTTGAAAGGCGTCCGAAGCGTGAGTCATCTTCAGCATTTTCTCGACGATCTTGGAAACTCGTGGAACACTCAAAAACTGGCATATGTGATAAACAGTCTTCACCATATGCTTCTTTTAGCAAAAGATAGGTTTCAATAGCAGTTTTTTTTCACGTTTCATGTGAAACTTATGACAGTTTGTTGCTCTGTAATTAAACATACCTTCTCGGCAAAAAAAAATGAAACGTCGTGTGACGAGGGCCTCCCGTCAGGTAGACCGTTCGCCTGGTGCAAGTCTTTCGATTTGACGCCACTTCGGCGACTTGCGCGTCGAAGGGGATGAAATAATGATGATTAGGACAACACAACACCCAGTCCCTGAGCGGAGAAAATCTCCGACCCAGCCGGGAATCGAACCCGGGCCCTTTGGATTGACAGTCTGTCGCGCTGACCACTCAGCTACTGGGGGCGGACTCTAGGCAAAATAAGATAACAGCTCTTACCTAAACGAAGACCACAGCCAATTCTGTGGCTCATGCGAACTTACTCTGTGATAGCATCAGTCTATTTGGAAAATATCAGAATAAATTGTCGTAATAAATGTATGATCGCAAAGTAAGAGAACTATCATGTCCGAAAAGCCTTGACATAGACCATAGAGCAAGCCACTAACAAATGACGAAATACACATAAACAACTGAATACTAGTCCTATAAAAGACATGAAATACACTCCTGGAAATGGAAAAAAGAACACATTGACACCGGTGTGTCAGACCCACCATACTTGCTCCGGACACTGCGAGAGGGCTGTACAAGCAATGATCACACGCACGGCACAGCGGACACACCGCGGTGTTGGCCGTCGAATGGCGCTAGCTGCGCAGCATTTGTGCACCGCCGCCGTCAGTGTCAGCCAGTTTGCCGTGGCATACGGAGCTCCATCGCAGTCTTTAACACTGGTAGCATGCCGCGACAGCATGGACGTGAACCGTATGTGCAGTTGACGGACTTTGAGCGAGGGCGTATAGTGGGCATGCGGGAGGCCGGGTGGACGTACCGCCGAATTGCTCAACACGTGGGGCGTGAGGTCTCCACAGTACATCGATGTTGTCGCCAGTGGTCGGCGGAAGGTGCACGTGCCCGTCGACCTGGGACCGGACCGCAGCGACGCACGGATGCACGCCAAGACCGTAGGATCCTACGCAGTGCCGTAGGGGACCGCACCGCCACTTCCCAGCAAATTAGGGACACTGTTGCTCCTGGGGTATCGGCGAGGACCATTCGCAACCGTCTCCATGAAGCTGGGCTACGGTCCCGCACACCGTTAGGCCGTCTTCCGCTCACGCCCCAACATCGTGCAGCCCGCCTCCAGTGGTGTCGCGACAGGCGTGAATGGAGGGACGAATGGAGACGTGTCGTCTTCAGCGATGAGAGTCGCTTCTGCCTTGGTGCCAATGATGGTCGTATGCGTGTTTGGCGCCGTGCAGGTGAGCGCCACAATCAGGACTGCATACGACCGAGGCACACAGGGCCAACACCCGGCATCATGGTGTGGGGAGCGATCTCCTACACTGGCCGTACACCACTGGTGATCGTCGAGGGGACACTGAATAGTGCACGGTACATCCAAACCGTCATCGAACCCATCGTTCTACCATTCCTAGACCGGCAAGGGAACTTGCTGTTCCAACAGGACAATGCACGTCCGCATGTATCCCGTGCCACCCAACGTGCTCTAGAAGGTGTAAGTCAACTACCCTGGCCAGCAAGATCTCCGGATCTGTCCCCCATTGAGCATGTTTGGGACTGGATGAAGCGTCGTCTCACGCGGTCTGCACGTCCAGCACGAACGCTGGTCCAACTGAGGCGCCAGGTGGAAATGGCATGGCAAGCCGTTCCACAGGACTACATCCAGCATCTCTACGATCGTCTCCATGGGAGAATAGCAGCCTGCATTGCTGCGAAAGGTGGATATACACTGTACTAGTGCCGACATTGTGCATGCTCTGTTGCCTGTGTCTATGTGCCTGTGGTTCTGTCAGTGTGATCATGTGATGTATCTGACCCCAGGAATGTGTCAATAAAGTTTCCCCTTCCTGGGACAATGACTTCACGGTGTTCTTATTTCAATTTCCAGGAGTGTAGTTACAACACACACACAAAACCTTTACCATGTACATCTCATAAACAGACTCTACACTTGGCAACACCACTGTGTGTGTGTGTGTGTGTGTGTGTGTGTGTGTGTGTGTGTATGTGTTTGTGAGACATCAACACTTACTATAAATAAAAAATATACGTATTGACAAAGAAAGTGTCGGACTAGTACCGTTTGTAGCTTGTACGTAAAATGGCACAATATGTAAATTGAAAGAGTTGTATACAAGTGAGAACTTGAGGATGGCTCAATAAATTAATGTGAATCGCTTCCAACGTAAGCTAAAAATTTCTTATATAAATAAATAACTACAGTGTTTCTTTTAAATCTAGTGCCATCATCTTTATGTTCCACAACTGGATACTAAGTGAAAGACTCCCTGTATTAGGAAACTACATTTAGACATCGGAAATTATGTTCACCAAATGAAGACGTAACTTTAAGAAGTACTTCCTAAAATTTAGAGCAACAGAAATGGAATCGATAACAGAATGGTATTGTTTACACTTAACCGAGAAAGAAGCAGGAGACTACAAAATCTTTTTTTTTTTATCCATGATGGCTTGAGAGAACACTATTAAAGATCTGTGAGGAACAAAACTTCAACCAGCCACTCTATTTTTGAATGCATGATTTATTTCACCGTAGCTATCTATATTATGGCCTGGCCACATCTGTAGATGGTGACGGGGTTTTCTCTAACACACCCCATAACATAAAAGAGAGTAACTGATTTTGTGGTTTACAAATGCTTCTACACCATTTACAAGATGAATACATTCTACTTACTTGAAGCAAAATTTACTTTGTATATTAGCACGTAGTGGCCTGCTTCATTCATGCGTGCAATTTTGAACCATGCTCCAGGCTGAAGACAACATACCGGGCAAGTATATACACGTCTGTTACGTTTACAGTTTAAAGATTTCGTTGACTGTAGCAAAGAATAATATGGGACAGTGATGAAATGCTCGTGCAGATATTGTTATGCCTCTTACTGTGAAAAAAAAATCTATTGATTACCACAATTTTGGTTAAGAAAAAGATTTTTTGTTTTCGTCAGTAAGAGACATAACAATATCTGTTGAAGTATTTCATCACTGCCCCATCTTACTCTTTCCTAAGTGTAATTTTAGAAAACACTTCTTGAATCTGACAAAATTTAAATTTTGTCACGCTGAGCTAAACTGTAAATTTATGAAATATAATTTCTGCTGTGTACATGCTATTTTCCATAGATAGGGAGACCTTTATTTGGTATCCAGTTGTGGGACATAAGGATGATGTACCCCTGTTATGAGATGAGACCTAAGGAGAGAGTGATTTTCATCAACATTCATTTTCACAAAAAATACAACGGGTACAGACAGCATAGCGAAACAGACCCATACAAGATTTCTGAAATGCAGCCCCGTATTCTTTTCTCACGCAAAGCCGAAAGTCCCGTCCCGTAGTACCAGCTTCCTCCACACTCATTCGCTGCAATTCAGTAGAATACTCCACGTTTCGCTGTGAAATCCTCTCGTCCGACCCTCGCTTATCCACGCCCCATGTTGGGTACCGCTTAACACTGAGACTCAGCCTGTCTTCAGTATCGGACTTTACCAAATGACACCTTCAACAACAGCCTTAATTTTCATCTAAATACCCGTAGTAACTGTTGCTGCCTCGATTTCAGTATATAACGAAGTATACTGTACTCTTGAGTGTGACATTAGAGGCCACCAGGACGCGCCTTAATGTACTAAAGTTCCCACCCACGTCGTGGGAAATTCTGAAACGTAGGTGAGACGTCTATGGTTAGGAGGAGACAAGAGTAACCTTTCGCTAGCATTTTCTCAGAACTCCGACTAGCAATTCACTGTCTCATCTACCAACCACAATTCATTGCTTCCGCACCTAATGTGCGGTTACGGAAACTTTACAGTCATCTGACTAGAACTCATTTGCTCACCCTGGAAGTGAAAGAGTGGATATCATTCCAGTTAATTACAAAATATGCCATTTGTCAATCCGAATTATTAAGGAACCAGATGCTTGCTTTCCCATGTAGTGAAAGTAGTGTATTATAAAATTATAATAACGATTCTTCTCTCGTTTCTGTGGTAGTGTTGAGTGATTGCAGTGTTATGTAAGAGATCTGCCGTAATTATTGTACAATAATTAAGAAGCTATAGCATGCCACGCACGTTAAAATCAGCAAATAAGTGAAAATACGCCATCAACTGCAACGCAGTGCAATCCAGTACACTCCAAATAAGCCAATAATTACGCATCTCATGAATTCCAACTCAACTCCCCAGGTATTCTACACTTACGCGTATTATTATTTGTTAACCTCAACTCACACACATTCGTTGCACTGTTGTGGGTTTTTGTTAGTCACGGCATTCTCACCATCACTGGCTTCTCAGGATTTTCTGGGTGTTTATTACCCTCGTAGTAGCCTATTTATCTTCCAGTTAACAAGTTGGGTTGATTTTCCAGTTCCCAAGATTGGGCGAAACTGGTCCAGTCCGTTCAAGGCCCTCAATCCTACACCCCATTCCAATCCTAAGGATGGTACCAATGTATCACCCACAGAAATTTTTATAAGTCATGTGTCTATCAAGTTTGCTTGAATTGCTGACATGTTCCTGAGCCATGTTAACTACGGAATGCCACCTTATCCCCCCCCCCCCCCCTCTCCACCACCCACCATCCTATCACCAATCACCACTTCTACAAGTGCTGGGAGCTCCGCCAAACCACAGTACTTTTTCAGATAATAAGTCACATATGTGTCGATTTTGGTTGAAATTGCTTTTCAAGAATAATGCTCATTTTTGCACGTCACATCCACGCCCCCTACCCAACCCTTAGGGGAGTTAGGAGTGTCTCTAGCTCCACTGCATTTTTTTTCTAGTTCACTAATTATATTTGTATCAACTTTGGCTGAAATTTCTTCAGGCGATTCGGAGCTATTTTAGAAGGAAACCACACGTCCACATACATCTCTTTTTATACAAGTAGATGACACTTCCAAGACTACTTTATGATTCCGAGGAAAGGAAGCCTGTAGTCAACAAAATTCGAACAGTACAAAAGAGATTACTTCCCAAACTATGATACAAAGAAAGAAGAAAACGTGATACCAGAGCTAAAACAGATCTCAGAAAACGCGAGAAAAATGTAGTGAATGCAGAAAGACGTGCGGAGAATCGATATTTGGTGGAAATATTGGTGGCTGAACCTCGACATGAACGTAACGAATCATGCATGTTGTAGAAAAATCTGTTAACTTATCTGAAAGCAAGTGTAAGAAGCGATTTAAAGTGGAACCACCACACAAAACTAATCGTACGAAAGGCAGATGCCAGACTAAGATTCATCGCGAGAATCTACGGGAGATGGAGACCATCCATGATTTATTCTTGGGCATTGCTGCTCACTCTGGAATCTTTATTAGGTAGGATTTATAGAGAAAATAGAATCCAAAGAAGAGCTGCTCGAATTCTCACGCGTACATTCCTAGAAGAGTTAACCTATTTATTGCTCCCTCTTACATACATCTCGCGAAAAGGCCGTGGAGGTAAAAGTAGAGAGATTCTATATCTCACGAAGGCTAAAGAAAAGTAGATCTTTCCGCGTACTGTTTTCAACAGGAGAGCGAGGAAGGGCATTGGTAGGGGGTCTACTCGGAGTATGCTCTACCACAGGCTGAAGCCGCTTGTGTAGTATAGATGCAGACGTAGAAAACTAGCGAAACCAACATCTTTTGCAATTGCTAAATAGTTATGGGAATTGGCTATACGTCCTGATCTCATTCTTCCCCCCTCTCTCTATCCATCTCTTTTTCCCTGTCTTTGTTCTCCTCCTTCCCTCCTCTCTTTATCCATCTGTTTTCCCCTGTCTTTGTTCTCCTCCTTTCCCCCTCTCTCTAACCATCTGTTTTCCCCAGTCTTTGTTCTCCTCCTTTCCCCATCTCTCTATCCATCTGTTTTCCCCTGTCTTTATTCTCCTCCTTTCCCCCTCTCTGTATCCATCTGGTTTCCCCTGTCTTTGTTCTCCTCCTTCCCTCCTCTCTCTATCCATCTGTTTTCCCCTGTCTCTGTTCTCCTCCTTTCCCCCTCTCTCTATCCATCTGTTTTCCCCTGTCTTTGTTCTCCTCCTTTCCCCCTCTCTCTCCGTCACATCCTCCACAGTCTCACTGTCCATCTCTTGCTTCCCACGCCTGTCCGTAGCGCCTCCTCCCTCCTTTCTCTTGTCCGTCTTCTCTTTCCCTCCACTCTATGTCCATTCCCTCCCCCCTTTCCCTCGCACTCTGATCATATTCTCTTTACCCCCTCGTTGACCTTGAGCCTTGTTTGTCGTTACAGCCAACAAAACCCTGATTGTGAAGGTAAGTCGCTTGAGATAAATGAGTCCGTTGCGATCACTGGTGTACCAAGCATGTGCTTGCTGCTGGATCTGCGAGGTTAGTAGCTTCAGTGACTGTATTTCGCATGGTTTTAATCTGCATACGGGCTGGATTACGAAGTTTCGGACGCTTCATATTCCGTACTGGTATTCTAATCACAAGCCAATAAGCCTTAAATACAAATTTCGTACTTTCTGTTAAAGCCGACTGCGAGAAAGAAAACAAAACAGCACGTAGTTGTGTATACAATTTTCATTTACAACTATATATTTGAGGAGAAAGAATAATATATATATATATATATATATATATATATAAACAATTTGTCTAATGGTTTAAATGCCCTACAATCGTATTTAAAACTAACTGCGAGAAAGAAAACAAAACCGCACATTTTTGCCAACAGCTTAGTACAGATTTTATTTTTTCTCCAGGTCGGTTACGTTGTTGTTAAAAAAAATTGTATATGTTCATCAGAATGTTTAGTAGAATACCGTGTAAAAATTTGAAGTAATTCGGTCAATAACTTCACAAGATATTTAATAACAACGTCAAACATTGACTTGTGATTATATGGTAGTATAGATTTTAAATATATGTTTATATACCTCATTTATCGTTAATATGTAGCCACGCGGGGTAGCCGTTCGGTCTAGGGTGTCTTGTCACGGTTCGCGCGGCTCCCCGCGTCTGCGATTCGAGTCCTCCCTCGGGCATGGGTGTACGTGTTGTCCTTAGCGTAAGTTTAATTAGTGTGTAAGCCTAGGGACCGATGACCTCAGCAGTTTGGTCCCATAGAACCTCATCACGAATTTCAAATTAATATGTAGCTATGCCCTTTCGTAGGTTTTTTATGGTACCATGTGAAAGTTTGAAATAAATCGGCCAAGAACTTTTCGAGATGTTTACTAACGAACTTGCCCTTTATATGAAACATTCGTATTTACATATCCTGTATATTATAAACATTAGTGTATATCCATCCAAACATTGATTAGAGTATCCTGTAAAAAATTGAAGTAATTCGGTCAAGTGCGTTTTGAGATTATTGGTAACAACGTTTAACAACGACTTGTCTTTATGTCGTAGTATAGATAAGCTGTGATGACTACAGTGTGTAAGGAGGAAAGATTATGATGATAATTTCGTGTGGCTCAACGGCCTGATGCAAGTCTTTGGATTGGACACCACTTCGGCGACTTGCGTGTCCCTAACCTACCCCAGTTGTACAACCAGGGAAAGGGGACCTATAGATCCACGTGGAATCCGAAGCAAGTGTCATTCCTAGCGAATGGTGAAAGCTAAAGATGGACTGAAAAATTTCGTGATTCCGCAGCCTCTCTGTTTCCACACACGCATTTTATACATGGTCCACTAAGCCCGACTACGTAGGTAGTAGTAATAGCCATCAACCGATTTGAAAAAAAGGGAAAGAGTTTAAGCTACAGACAATTGATGCTGCACGGTTTAGCCCGTGGGACTGTGATGCTGGGAAAGGCCGAAAACTGTCGCTAAAGTTTGTGACGTAGTCGCCTCGTAATGCGTAATGCGAAGTTACGGCCTTTGAAACAGCGGCTGTCGGAACACGTGGGCACCATCTGCCAGAAAACGCGGCATCCAATTTTCGGCCTTTGCCATGTAAATGTCACTCTCTCCCTGCAGACATTTTCATGCAAAGCTGTAGGAAATGCGGACAATAAATATGTATTGCCCAACTTGTCGGCACGGTGGAGACGGCGGAGACAGTGTTAGCGGAACACGAGTTCTCACCCCTCTGCTTCTGCTAACGTTAAGCTGGTGATGGAAACGACAGGAAACGACGAGTGCTGTCCCCTGGCTTACCGCAGCCTGTGAGCTGGTCCGCCTAAGGTGACGCCGCTCTCGCGCCGGAGTCGCAGAATGTCTACACTTTTTATTTGCATTACCGTAGTACTGTAATCATTACGCATAGAACAGTAGGGATTGCTGTACAATGCACACTATCGCGAAAAAAATTAAAACTTAGTCTTTTCTCTCTAGCACATGATGGAGTACATTCAGAAAGGAAATTATTAGCTACTCATCCCGGGAAAACATTAGATCCAACATCACATGTAATTCAAAAAACAAAATAAATCTTTCAACCCATCGGAAAAGCACGAACCAGTAATAACGTGAGTTACCAATTATTTGTGGTGTGAATTCAAGAGAATACTGCATAAGCCCGCTCAGAGAAGAAGGAACACCAGTTACTGTTTCTAAATATATATACTGCGCAGTGGAAGTTGACATAAGTAATATATCTCTTTGTCCAACCAACAAATCAGTTCATGGAATCAGTACTAGAGAAATGAATAGTCTGCACAAGGATTTAGTCACTAATTTTACTCCAAAAAGGAGCACATTATTCAGGAACACATATTCGCAAAAATTTGCCAGCGCCCATAAAAACTGTATGAATTAAACACAATTTACGAACTGTTGCTAACCAACTCCTACCTCACTGACGTGTTTCCTAGTAGAACGAGTTCACGTACATATCGTTAATAATATCAGATAAACTGACTGTTACATACACACATCAAAAAACGTTTTGCATTACCTCGGTTCCGAGAGTTCCGGAACCTGGACAGAAAATTGTAATAGAGATCAACATAAACATAGTTTCACACATTGTATGTTGTACCCCCATACAGCGAGACCTTCAGAGGTGGTGGTCCAGATTGCTGTACACACCGGTACCTCTAATACCCAGTAGCACGTCCTCTTGCATTGATGCATGCCTCTATTCGTCGTGGCATACTATCCACAAGTTCATCAAGGCATTGTAGGTCCAGATTGTGCCACTCCTCAACGGCAATTCGGCGTAGATCCCTCAGAGTGGTCGGTGGGTCACGTCCTCTATAAACAGCCCTTTACAATCTGTCCCAGGCATGTTCGATAGGGTTCATGACTGGAGAACATGCTCGCCACTCTAGTCGAGCGATGTCGCTATCCTGAAGGAAGTCATTCACAAGATGTGCACGATGGGGGCTCGAATTTTCGTCGATGAAGGCGAATGCCTCACCAATATGCTGCCGATATGGTTGCACTATCGGTCGGAGGATGCCATTCACGTATCGTACAGCCGTTACGGCGCCTTCCATGACCACCGACGGCGTACGTCGGCCCCACATAATGCCACCCCAAAACTGCAGGGAACCTCAACCTTGCTGCACTCGCTGGACAGTGTGTCTAAGGCGTTCAGCCTGACCGGGTTGCCTCCAAACACGTCTCCGACGATTGTCTGGTTGAAGGCATATGCGACGCTCATCGGTGAAGAGAACGTGATGCCAATCCTGAGCGGTCCATTCGACATGTTTTTGGGCCCATCTGTACCACGCTGCATGGTCTCGTGGTTGCAAAGATGGACCTCGCCATGGACGTCGGGAGTGAAGTTGCGTATCATGCAGGCTATTGCGCAAAGTTTTAGTCGTAACACGACGTCCTGTGGATGAACGAAAAGCATTATTCAACAGAATGGCGTTGCTGCCAGGGTTCCTCCGAGCCATAATCCGTAGTGAGCGGTCATCCACTGCAGTAGTATCCCTCTGGTGGCCTGAACGAGGCTTGTCACCGACGGTTCTTGTCTCTCTGTATCTCCTCCATGTCCGAACAACATCGCTTTGGTTCACTCAGAGACGTCTGGACACTTCCCTTGTTGACAGCCCTTCCTGGCGCAAAGTAACAATGCGGACGCGATCGAACCGCGGTATTGACCGTCTAGGCATGGTTGAACTACAGACAACACGAGCCGTGTACCTCCTTCCTGGTGGATTGACTGGAAATAATCGGCTGTCGGACCCCTTCCGTCTAATAGGCGCTGTTCATGCACGGTTGTTTACATCTTTTGGCGGGTTTAGTGATATCTCTCTGAATAGTCAAAGTGACTGTGTCTGTGACAAAACATCCACAGTCAACGTCTGTCTTCAGGAGTTTGAGAACCGGGGTGACGCAAAACTTTTTTTGATCTGTGTAAAAGATACCTTCTGTACCTGTTCAGAGCAGTAATGCGGAGTGCGTCAGTAAATTGTGTAAAATTATCTTTCGCACTTCAGTGTACATGCACTGACACGTTTGTTATTTACTTTTAAATAAAAATGAGTTTTATATTTTTATTTATTCCACTGTCTTGCGTATGACTCCACTTACAATCCGTGGAAGGAATATTAGCAAATTTCTTGTTTTGTAAATACTTACTGTTTGCAATTTTCCTTTACATGTTGTACATCTGAAGATCTCCTTACTATTAATCTATGGAATGAAAAGTATATATGTGTATCACTATCTAACCGGCGAAAATATTGGAACATTCGCAAGGTTTACAGATGAATGCAGTGAATATTTTTTCATGAAAATATTAAGGATATTTCGAAATAAAAAATAAAGTATTAAATTATTTTGCCTTTGTATTGAAGAAAGTTATTTATGATGAATCTGTGTTCTTTTAGATCTCATAGACAATTGCAAGGAGAAAGTTTTTTTTAAGAAAATGATGAAATTCCTATTGATAACGTATGATACATCATTACTCTATCATGTCTTCTGGGAATGCGAGTTTCATGTGATAGATTCCGTGTGCAGCACGTGCATGGACTCATATAACATCAGCCAGAATTTTTTTTTTTTTTCCGAGGCACCGCCTACAGAGGAGAGAGAGAGAGAGAGAGAGAGAGAGAGAGAGAGAGAGAATATCAGTAACTCTCGAAAATACTGCATCTGCAACTCTTACAAACTCCGCATTCCTGCACCCACCACCATACATACAGAAATGATTTGAGAACATGTGTAGGCAACTGTAGCATCTTGTAGGTCCACAGAAGGACAAAATATGGTATAAACGTTAAAAACGTAGTTCTAGGCAATGCTATGCACAGGCCGCTGCACTTCAATATTCAACTAAACTGTAAACTCGATTCCACCTGCAAAGCGAAAGTCTCTCATGCACTCAGACATAAGCAACTTTCTTAATGACATTTCAGCAAGTCCAACGGTAGGGGCCAGACGATGGCAAATCGCAGTTTTCCCACTGTTCATGATTCGCCACCATAGATGCCTGCGCTCGAACATACATTCTGAGAAATTTCATCCTCAGATTAAGAACAATGTTTGGCACTGGTAGATTTATTTAGGCGTGGAATACACTCTTTACCTATCCTGGTCTCTTTTTTGTGCCCTCCTTGCTTCATCCGTCAGTTTTTATTTTGATTCCAAGGTGTCAGAATTCCTTCACTTCATCTACTTCTAGATCACAAATTTTGATAATAAGTTTACCGGCAATCTCGTTTCTGCTGCTCCTCGTTACTTTCGTCCTTCTTAGGTTAGCTCTCAATCCATAGTGTGTTCTCATTACACTGTTCGTTCCATTCAATAGGTCCTGTAATTTTCTTCAATTTCACAGAAGATGGTTGTATCATCAGCGAAATCTTATCACTGATATTCTGTCGCCCTAAATTTTTATCCCCTTGTTGAACCTTTCTTTAATTTCCGTCATTGCTTCTTCGATGAATAGATTGAACAGTAGGGGGCGAGGGATTACATCCCTGTCTCACGCGCTGTTAAATCCGAGCACTTTGTTCTTGATCTTCCAATCTTCTTGTTCCCGCTCCTCTCACGTACTACTTATTTCATTCCTAAGTGATTTAAACTGCTGTATTTTTGTTTTTTCCGAAGAATATCTATATACCTCCTTCTTTCCTCCATTATATGAAATACTTCTTCTGTTAGGTTTCTTTGGACTTACCTTCCTTTTACCTATACACTACTGGCCATTAAAATAGCTACACCACGAAGAAATGAAAATACGCCTAGGCATAGGCATTGAGTCAAACGGAGCTTGGATGGCGTGTACAGGTACAGCTGCCCATGGAGCTTCAACACGATACCACAGTTCATCAAGAGTAGTGCCTGGCGTATTGTGTCAAGCCAGTTGCTCGGCCATCACTGACCAGACGTTTCCAATTGGCGAGAGATATGGAAAATGTGCTGCCCAGGGCTGCAATCGAACATTTTCTGTATTGAGAAAGGCCCGTACAGGACCTGCAACATGCGGTCGTGCATTATACTGCTGAAATGTGGGGTTTTTCAGGGATCGAATGAGGGGTAGAGCCACGGGTCGTAACACATCTGAAATGTAGCGTCCACTGTAGAAAGTGCCGTCAATGCGAACAAGAGGTGACCGAGACGTGTAACCAATGGCACCCCATACCATCACGTCGGGTGATACGCCAGTATGGTGATGACGAATACACGCTTCCAATGTGCGTTCACCGCGATGTCGCCAAACACTGATGCAACCATCATGATGCTCTAAACAGAACCTGGATTCATCCGAAAAAATGACGTTTTGCCATTCGTGCGCCCAGGTTCGTCGTTGAGTACACCATCGCAGGCGCTCCTGTCTGTGATGCAGCGTCAAGTGTAACCGCAGCCACGGTCTCCGAGATGATAGTCCATGCTGCTGCAAACGTCGTCGAACTGTTCATGCAGATGGTTGTTGTCTTGTAAACGTCCCCATCTGTTGACTCAGGGATCGAGACTTTGCTGCACGATCCGTTACAGCTATGCGGATAAGATGCCTGTCATCTCGACTGCTAGTGATACGAGGCCGTTGGGATCCAGCACGGCATTCCGTATTACCTCCTGAACCCACCGATTCCATATTCTGCTAACACAATACGGAGCAGCAATGTCGCGATACGATAAACCGCAATTGCGATAGGCTACAATCCGACCTTTATCGAAGTCGGAAACGTGTTGGTACGCATTTCTCCTCCATACACGAGGCATCACAACAACGTTTCACCAGTCGACACCGGTCAACTGCTGTTTGTGTATGAGAAATCGGTTGGAAACTGAATAGCTAATCATGTGCATATCACAGCATCATCTTCCTGTCGCTTAAATTTCGCGTCTGTAGCACGTCATCTTCGTGATTTAGCAATTTTAATGCCAGTAGTGTACATTAACTGTCTTTAACGTATTGGTTTCCATTGCCTTCCGCCTTCTCATGATGTCCATTCTTCCGTCTTTTAAGTGCAGTTTCCCGCCGCAGTGGCATAATGGTCTCAAGAACTTACGTCCGCTGCTCCTTACGGTCGTTGGCAGAATGAGACTGACGCCTTATATGAGAAGTCTTTGCCTGGCACTGCTAAAGTTTTATTCACAATTAGGCAATTACTGGGTTAGGAAAGGTGACCCAAGACGTTTTGGTTACTACTTCTCGTATCTTTGCCAGCGGCGGGTTAAGACGCATCGATGGCAGGAGACATTGTACTTTTAGCGGCTCTACCACAGGTACTGTAACGACGCCAGGCGAACAACGTAAGCTGGACACCTGAGGATCTAAGAAGAGATGATATAACAGGCCACAGGAGGAAGTAATTATTCTTCGGGCAGCCACCGCAATAATGCCATCGCCACCTATGCTAAGTCATCGTCTTCTCAACACTTCCACTGCCACTGCCACTGCCACTGCCACTAGACTGTCGCGTATGACATCGCTCCATTCCACTGAACTCGACCAAATTCTTTGTCTCGCCCTGCAGTGCTGCCGCGGAACTCCTACTCTGTCAGCTGTGGTCGATCACAAGTATCGGACTCGAAATACCGGGTGATCAAAAAGTCAGTATAAATTTGTAAACTGAATAAATCACGGAATAATGTAGATAGAGAGGTACAAATTGACACACATGCTTGGAATGACAGGGGGTTTTATTAGAACAACAAAAATACAAACGTTCAAAAATTGGCCGACAGATGGCGCTTCATCTGATCAGAATAGCAATAATTAGCATAACAAAGTGAGACAAAGCAAAGATGATGTTCTTTACAGGAAATGCTCAATATTTCCACCATCATTCTTCGACAATAGCTGTAGTCGAGGAATAATGTTGTGAACAGCACTGTAAACATTGTCCGGAGTTATAGCGAGGCATTGGCGTCGGATGTTGTCTTTTAGCACCCCTAGAGATGTCGGTCGATCACGATACACTTGCGACTTCAGGTAACCCCAAAGCCAGTAATCGCACGGACAGAGGTCTGGGGACCTTGGAGGCCAAGCATGACGACAGTGGCGGCTGAGCACACGATCATCACCACACGACGCGCGCAAGAGATCTTTCACGCGTCTAGCTATATGGGGTGGTTCTTATAAAACCCCATATAGTTCCAAGCATGTGTGTCAATTTTACCTCTCTATCTACATTATTCAGTGTTTTATTAAGTTTTCAACTTCATACTGACTTTTTGATCACCCAGTATTTTCTCTGGATAACTATGCCACCGTCGTCGATCGTGTGGAGCAATATTGAAATTTCTGACGTTGTTATCAAGTGTCACCGATCGCATTGTATAATAGATGCTGAACCCCTGGATCTTCATGTGTCAGTTGCTCCCACTTTATTTGTTTTCTTGAGGAACAGTTTCCTCCGGATACAAGAATCTGCCAATTTCATTTGTATATATGTTTGATCAACAATAATACTGTACCCGTAAAAGTGTTAATTTATTCTTGTATGTTACATCACTTCTTAAGACTGAGTACAGATTGGGCTACTGGTATTTTTACTCTATGTTAGTGAGAATATTGCATGCCACTGATGGATGAGAAAGTTGAGAAAGGTCTCCGAATTTGAAAACGAGTTGCAGACGAGACTAGCTTGGATCCAAACAAGGTAATATAACAAACTGAAATGTAGAACCAAAACAGTAAGAAAAACAGGTCAATGATTATATACAATATGCTGGTATGAAATATACTTGCATCCGCCAAAACTCAGCGTATATTTTAAAAGAAATATCTGGTAAAGATATCCACAGTTGCCTGACGCAACGAAAATAATTTATCGCACTGTAGGAAGGAGAATACTCGGTTACTGAACTACAATGGTGTTACGAACGATCTAAACCAACCATTTTTATATTCCGGGTTGAAAATCCTCTAAGTCAAGATCGGAAATAATTTTTTTTATTCTTATTAGTTTCAGCTACATACTAGCCATCTTCAGATCTAAGATATAAAATTACACAAGACAATATAGAAACGTACATCAGTGTATAGGAATCAAAATTACAGTCCTAAAATACAAACTGCACATAAAATTATAGCTAAATTCAAAAGTACATACACTACTGGCCATTAAATTTGCTACACCAAGAAGAAATGCAGATGATAAACGGTTATTCATTGGATAAATGTATTATTCTAGAACTGACACGTGATTAAATTTTCACGCAATTTGCGTGCATAGATCCTGAGAAATTAGTACCCAGAACAATCACCTCTGGCCGTAAAAACGGCCTTGATACGCTTGGGCATTGAGTCAAACAGAGCTTGGATGGCGTGTATACCTACAGCTGCCCAGGCAGCTTCAACACGATACCACAGTTCATTAAGAGTAGTTACTGGCGTATTGTGACGAGCCAGTTGCTCGGCCACCATTGACCAGACGTTTGCAATTGGTGAGAGATCTGGATAATGTACTGGCCAGGGCAGCAGTCGAACATTATCTGTATCCAGAAAGGCCCGCACAGGACCTGCAACATGCGGTCGTGCATTATTCTGCTGAAATGTAAGGTTTCGCAGGAATCGAATGAAAGGTAGAGCCACGGGTCGTAACACATCTGAAATGTAACATCCACTGTTCAAAGTGCCGTCAATGCGAACAAGAGGTGTCCGAGACGTGTAACCGATGACACCCCATACCATCACGTCGGGTGATACGCCAGTATGGCGATGACGAATACACGCTTCCAATGTGCGTTCACCGTGATGTCGCCAAACACGGATGCGACCATCACGATGCTGTAAACAGAACCTGGATTCATCCGAAAAAATGACGTTTTGCCATTCGCGCGACCAGGTTCGTCGTTGAGTATACCATCGCAGGCGCTCCTGTCTGTGATGCAGCGTCAAGGGTAACCGCAGCCATGGGCTCCGAGCTGATAGTCCATGCTGCTGCAAACGTCGTCGAACTGTTCGTGCAGATGGTTGTTGTCTTGTAAACGTCCCCATCTGTTGACTCAGGGATCGAGACTTTGCTGCACGATCCGTTACAGCTATGCGGATAAGATGCCTGTCATCTCGACTGCTAGTGATACGAGGCCGTTGGGGTCCAGCACGGTGTTCCTTATTACCCTCCTGAACCCACCGATTCCATATTCTGCTAACAGAATACGGAGCAGCAATGTCGGGATACGATAAACCGCAATCGCGATAGGCTACAATCCGACCTTTATCGAAGTCGGAAACGTGTTGGTACGCATTTCTCCTCCATACACGAGGCATCACAACAACGTTTCACCAGTCAACGCCGGTCAACTGCTGTTTGTGTATGAGAAATCGGTTGGAAACTTACCTCAGGTCAGCACCTTGTAGGTGTAACCACCAGCGCCAACCTTGTGTGAATGCTCTGAAAAGCTAATCATTCGCATATCACAGCAAATTCTTCCTGTCGGTTAAATTTCGCGTCTGTAGCACGTTATCTTCGTGGTGTAGCAATTTTAATGGCCAGTAGTGTAAAATGTAATTAACGTAATTACAGTGTACATACAATAAAAACATTCTTGATTTGTGTAATTGCCATAATGGGTCAACACATCATTAAAATCTTTCCTAAAATATCGTAAAATTCATCCAGGGCGTACAGGTACAACAATTTTACATCGTTCGTAGCGAACCAAGTAGAACGAACAGCCGGCCGTTACGCCGAGCGGTTCTAGGCGCTTCACTCTGGAACCGCGCAACCGCCACGGTCGCAGGTTCGAATCCTGCCTCGGGCATGGATGTGTGTGATGGCCTTAGGTTAGTTATGTTTAAGTAGTTCTAAGTTCGAAGGGACTGACGACCTGAAGATACCAAGTATCATAGTGTTCAGAGCCATTTGAACCATTTTTTTAGAACTAAGATCATAAAACTGAAAAATATGCATTACGATAAGTACGAGGCAGTGAAAATGTGAGAACACATTTACTTAAGTCAGAACTATCCATTAAAACGAATATGTACGTAAACAGTATCGTCTTACGTAAGATGTTATGCCGTTAAAACTTAGTAACTAACACAATTTAATCGTATTTGTGTTCTCTCGAAGCATAGATCATCATGGGTGCCGTATTACAACGTGGTATCTGAGAATAGTATTGCAGTTGCTGACCGTTACAACGATCAAGAAATACATTTGTAAGAGACATCGTGAAAAGATGTGGGGCCAGTACAGCAGTGAGTAGGTGACTGACGCTCACTAAGTTCCATAAGTTGCTTGAGAAAATGATCGCCAGATAATGTTGGTAGTCGAGTATGTAAATTATGTAAAATTCTAATAGTCTAATAAAATATAAAATAAATACAGGAAGTGACGTATTTATAATCAAATTATTAACATATGTACAGTTCATTTTATAATTGAATGAAAAGCGCTTTAACTGATAATAACGTGACATGATTATAAGAGTCTACCAAAGTTATACAAACCAAGCGATCCAATTTTATATAATATTCCACCAAACTAGTAATTTACAATGGTTTACCGGCCTTAGTCACAGTCTCGATATTTTTGAACGGCAACCTACGTGTTTTCATAACGACCGTAAGTATGAGCAACATCATTAACACAAAACATCATGGACCATAACTTCAGTTGAAACAATGGTAGATTATTCAGTTATTGAAAAGGAAGAAGCATACAAAACGTGTGATTGTGCAAATGATATAACAGTGATATATTACCAAAGTAATAAAAACTACATATAGTTCAGTATCTAGACGCTTACCAAGCGCATAATAGGAACTGCAAACCCTATGTCATTGGAATTTATCTTAATCTCATACATCAGAAAATAATAATAATAGTAGTCGTCGCTCGAGGGCGAGATACAGTATTGCTGACGTCCAATCAATGGAATATATTTATTTACAACAAACATTACCTTCATGTAAACTTTTCAGTTTTATGGCCTTCGGTGTACTTGATTGGCTATGAAAATGTAAGCTTATTTTATACGTACGTTCTGTACGGATGTTGTCATTTTAAAATAGTTTCTAACGAAGTGTTGCGCCGTTATGGAATTTTACACTAGTCAAGAACCTTTTTGTGGTGTGTGTCCTGTAAATACTTCTTCTTATAAACTTTTGAACCTTGTTATAATTTTATATGTTTTTTGTATTTTCAATCTGTAATTTTTATTCCTATATACGTTGTTCTATTGTTAAATGCAGTTTTGCATCTTAGATCTGAAGATCGCTCGATTGTAGCTGAAATTAGTAATCAAAATAAAAATTTATTTGCGATCTTGACTTCGAGGATTTTCAATCCTTAATCTAAAAATTACAGACCATTTGTCTTGTCTTCAACTTTGACAATTATGGTTCATGATGTTTTGTGTTAATGATAAATCAACAGTTCAGTCCACACATCTGGTTCAGCCTCTTCAACCAGCAAATTAAATCACGATAGTTGACGCTCGGAGTGGAAGCGATATGGTTAAAGCCGTTCTTCTCCTCACCTCGGTCTATTTGCACACTATGTCCCTCTTCTCCGACGTTGTGGCCACCTGTGAGGGCTTCGCAAAGCTACAGGAGAGGGCACTGACGTCTGTAGCCGAATCGTCTGTCTATTACTACAGTTTCACGGTACCTAAGTCGCACGATAGATTTCGTCAATTGGCGTTTGCTGAAGATCAGCTGCGTACGTCCATACGTCCAAGTTATCAGATAACGAAACTAGTAAAATCTACGTAGCGTTTTTTTGGAGTTCTCGTTACCAACCACCGCCGCTCACATCTGAACAACGTTAATTACTACTCATAAAGGAGGCAACGATGGACGATGAAGGACTCTTTCACTGTGTATTACCAGAGCAGTACTGGTTATCTCCAAAAGACACAAAAGAACCTATAAAAATGCTTCCTTGTTCCCCGTCGGTACACGCCTTCCCAGAACTCTTAGTGCTTTGTGCGAGAATGAAGTTACGACATCTGGATTCGCAACTAGATAAGCGTCCTACTGCGTAGCGTCACAGACTTCCCAGGAATACCCGCATTCGTCGCGAGCACGGCATACTATGCGTAACCGAGGAGAGGGATGAGAATGTTAGATTACTGCGCTATATGTAATTCTGAAGGAATCTGTGACTTAATGAGAAGGAAAAGCAGACAACCATGCAGTGAAGTTGCCTCCATCCTAAGGCACTGAAAGAATGTCATAGTTTGTGCATGTACGACGGCAACAACTATACGCGTAACCTAAAAGAGATATGAGAATGTTAGATTACTGCGCTATATGTAATTCTGAAGGAATCTGTGACTTAATGAGAAGGAAAAGCAGACAACAATGCAGTGAAGTTGCTTCCATCCTAAGGCACTGAAAGAATGTCATAGTTTGTGCATGTACGACAGCAACAAGTCTGATATGCGAAGTGGAAAGTGGAATGGAACCATCACATTTGTACCATCGTGGCTGCAGCAAATGATCCTCTCCTTTTCAATGTCGGAATGTTCGAAAACTGTATTTCATCTGTGAAATGGACAGCACGTAAGACAGGTCTTCCAACATTAACAGAATGTGTCAAATCCGCATCAAGTTGGCCATACAGTGAACAACGAACACTTATCCCAACGGACAACACCAGTGCCATTCATTTTATTCATCTCACGATAAAACGTGCCTTATACAC
The DNA here is from genome assembly GCF_023898315.1 of Schistocerca nitens. Taxonomy (NCBI): domain Eukaryota; kingdom Metazoa; phylum Arthropoda; class Insecta; order Orthoptera; family Acrididae; genus Schistocerca; species Schistocerca nitens. The sequence goes on from NC_064615.1 coordinate 953,277,891, forward strand.
TGAAGAGCCAATGAAACTGGTACACTTGCCTAATATCGTGTAGGGCCCATGCGAGGGTGCAGAAGTGCCACAACACGACGAGGCATGGACTCGACTAGTCTGAAGTAATGTATAGAGAACTGACACCATGAATCCTGAAGGGCTGTCCATAAATCCGTAAGAGTACGAGGGTGTGGAGTTATCTTATGAACAGCACGTTGCAAGGTATCACAGATATGCTCAATAATGTTCATGCCTGGGGAGTTTGGTTGCCAACGCAAGTGTTTAAACTCAGAACAATGTTCCTGGAGCCACTCTGTAGCAGTTATGGACTTGTGTGGTGTCATATTGTCCTGTTGGGATTGCTCAAATCCGTCGCAATGCTCCGTGGACATGAATGGATGCAGGTGGCCAGACAGGATGCTTACGTACGTATCACCTGTCAGAGTCGTCTCTAGACGTATCAGGAGTCCCATATGACTCCACCTGCACACGCCCCATACCATTACAGAGCCTCAACCAGCTTGAACAGTCCCCTGCTGACATGCAGGGTCTATGGATTCATGAGATTGTCTCCATACCCTTACACGTCCATCCGCTCGATACAATTAGAAACGAGACTCTTCCGACCAGGCAATATCTTTCCAGTCATCAACAGTCCAATGTCGGTGTTGACGGTCCCAGGCGAGGCATATAACTTTGTGTCGTGCGGTCATCAAGGGTACACGAGTGGGCCATCGGCTCCGAAAGCATGTATCGTTGATGTTTCTCACCCTGACACTTGTTGATGGCCCAGCACTGAAATCTGCAGCAATTTGCGGAAGGATTGTACTTCAGTCAGATTGAACGATTCTCTTCAGTCGGCGTTGGTCCTGTTCTTGCAGGATCTTTTCCCGACCCCAGCGATGGCATAGATTTGATGTTTTACCAGATTCCTGACATTCATGGTACACTCGTGAAATGGTCGTACAGGAAAATTCCCACTTCATCGCTACCTCGGAGATGCTGTGTCCCATCGCTCATGCGCCGACAACATGATGTTAAAACTCACCTAAATCGTGATAACGTGCCAGTGTAGCGACAGTAACCGATCTAACGACTGCGCCAGACACCTGTTGTCTTACATAGGCGTTGCCGAACGCAGTTCCGTATTCTGCCTCTTTGCATGTATCTGTATTTGAATACGCAAGCCTGCACCAGTTTCTTTGGCGCTTCAGTGTATATTAAAGACCTTGAATCGGTAGACAGGTGTAAGGTAGCGGTTGCTATTTCACTAGGCAGGCTTCCCGAAATATCACGCCTTCTGAACGACATCACCCGGCTGAATACTCGAGAAATATTGAAAACAACGTTTACACTACACAGTGTTTCAAACATTTACGACTAATTTTTCCTACGCCAGGAAAATCAAAAATCATACAGTGTAATTATTTTTGGATGGCTGTATTTATCACGTTCAATTGACATATGTTCGAGTAAAATGACAGCTGTTGTGGTCGACATTCGCAAGACTGGTTTGATGCAGCTCTCCATCCTTATCTATTGTGTGTAACCCTCGTCATCTCCGTATGACTATTGCAACTTACATCCTTCTGAATCTGCTTCAAGTAATCAAAAATGGCTCTGAGCACTATGGGACTTAACATCTATGGTCATCAGTCCCCTAGAACTTAGAACTACTTAAACCTAACTAACCTAAGGACATCACACAACACCCAGCAATCACGAGGTAGAGAAAATCCCTGACCCCGCCGGGAATCGAACCCGGGAACCCGGGCGTGGGAAGCGAGAACGCTACCCTACGACCACGAGATGCGGGCTTCCAGTAATCATCTCATGGTTTGTCCCTACAATTTTTATCCCCCTCACTTCCATTCGGTACTAAATTGGTGATCTATTGATCTCTCAGAATGTGTCCTATCAACCGATCCCTTCTTCTAGTCACGTTGTGCCACAAATTTCTTTTCTTCCCAATTCTGTTCAGTATCTCCTCATTAGTTACCTGATCTGCCCGTCTAATCTTCAGCATTCTTCTGTAGCACCATAATTCAGAAATTTCTATTCTCTTCTTGTCTAAACTGTTTATCTTACACGGAAATGAGCGTGCGGCATTGTCGGCCGGGAGTCCCCCATTCGGGGAAGTTCGGCCGTCGAGAGCAAGTACTTACTGCATTCGACGCCACATCGGGCGACTTGCGCGTCGGAGATGAAAAGATGATGAGATGAAATGATGATGAGAACAACACAACACCCTGTCCCAGAGCGGAGAAAATCTCCTGCCCTAGCTAGGAATCGAAACCGGGCCCCTTGGCGTTTTGTCTTCCATGTTTCACCTCCACACACGGGTACATTTTATACAAATACTTTCAGAAAGGGCAGCCTAACACTGAAATCTGTATTTCATGTTTAAAGTTTGTATTCTTCAGAAACGCTATTGTTGCAATTTTCAATCTACGTTTTATATTGTGTCTACTTCGGCCTCGATCAGTTATTTTGCTGCCCAAGCCTCGTCTACTACCTTAAGTGGCTCGTTTCCTAATCTAATTGTCTCTCTCAACATCACCTGATTTAATTCCATTATCCGTGTTTTGCTGATGCTGATCTTCATCTTGTATCCTTCTTTCAAGACTCTGTCTGTTCTGTTCAACAGGTGTTCCAATCCTTTGCTGTCTCTGACAGAATTAGAATGTCATCGGCAAACCTCAAAGTTTTTATTTCTTCACCCCAAACTTTAGCTTCTGCTCCAAATCTTTCTTTCGTTTCCTTTACTACTTGCTCAATGTAAAGACTGAATAATATTGGGGATAGAACACAACCCTATCTCACTCCCTTCTCTTTCATGCCACTCCACTCTTGTAACTACCGTCTTGTTTCGGTACAAGTTATAAATAGCCTTTCATTTCCTGTATTTTACTCCTGATACCTCCAGAATTTCAAAGAGTTTATTCCAGTCCACATTGTCAAAAGCTTTCTCTAAGGCTACTGACGCTATAAAGGTAGCTTTCCCTTTGCTTTGCCTGTCTTCTAAGATAATTCGTAGGGTCAGTATTACGTCGCATGTTTCTCCGGAATCAAAACTGATTCTCCCCGAGGTTGGCTTCTACCAGTTTTTCCATTCTTCTGTAAATAATTCGTGTCACTAATTTTTAACCACGGCTTATTAAACTGATAGTTCGGTAATATTCACATTTGTCAACTCCAGCTTTCTTTGGAATTGAATTTACTACATTTTTCTTAAATTCTGAGGATATTCCACCTATCTCATATATATTGCACACCAGATGGAAGAGTTTGTTTGTACGTAATGAGAGTATAGAGGCCATATAATTTTAACAAATGTCTCTTTTTAACTAACGCTCGCGTATGCCGCTCTTCACTTGTTACAGCAACAATTTCTTTGTTCGTGGGCTCAGAGTTGAGAAGCCAACGGTGGCATGTAATCTGCTGCCGAATGTTGCAATCTAAGTCCGATAATGTTAAACTTCCCGGCGGATTAAAACTGTGTGCCAGACCGAGACTCGAAGTCGGGACGAGTTGGAGTCTCGGTCCGGCACAGAGTTTTAATATCTGCCGGGAAGTTTCGCATCAGCGCCCACTTCGCTGCAGAGCGAAAATCTCATTGATAGCATCGTGAGTTCCGTTTGCACTTGATTGAGCACGCTTTGAAAAACATGTAAAGTAGCTGTTGGTTTTTCGAGAGAGATAGAGAGAGAGAGAGAGAGAGAGAGAGAGCGCTGTATCTTTGAAGCCAGTTGCTCTGCGAGTCCATTGCCCATTCCCCAACACGACTGAAGATGCATCACTCGATGCAGCTCATTTTTTCGTTTTTTTTTTTTTTTTAATTGAGCTGTTTTGTTAGACGTTTAGTCAGGTAGTGTGAGTATTTACAAACTACTCATTCTACAGGCTGGGCGAGAAGTCCCCGTACCCCTGTAATCTCTGATGAGTATCAATTGTACTATTCAGGTTGGTAGCTATGTTGTAATTCACGTTTACATGTTTTCGCAGTCACTGTCGTATTTTAATTTACAGCTATGACAGATGTGAGCGTCATAATTACACAGTAGAGGAGCGCTTAGTGACAAGTGAGTTGATGCATGAATGACAACATTAAGGGCTGACAATGAGACAGTTTATGGGAGCATTCCAGGAAAGATGTAACAAGGTTCGACCGCGAAAGGCAACGCCTCTAGATTGGGAAAGAAGTGTTTTTTGCTTTATCCAGTGTTAAGGACAGGCCGCGGAGTGGCAGAAGGAAAGCACGAGAAGAATCATGTACCGGAGTCTCTGCTTCGACTGAACAATCTCCTATGAAGTCTATACACAAAAGTGCTTTGGAACTCGGTACACGGAGAACAGCAGTGGGAGATCACATGAAAAAAGACATTTAGGTCATATCTTTTCGACCGATGTCAGTAAACAAGTTTTAGCATGCCTTGCTTTGTTAATTCCCAAATGCAGTTTACCGTGCCAAGGCTACATTGTCGGATGAATGTGCTATTTATCGCGGCTCACGTACCAGAAACATTGTCGTTTGGGCCAAAGAGAATCCTTATTGCACAAACGAGTTAGAAAGGAACCCACCTCACGTAATGGTACAGGCACTGATGGTTTCACACATCTGCTTCGACCGTACTTTCTTGAACGGACTCTGAATGACGCAGATCATTTACACATGTTACAAAAATGGTTAATACCTCAGCTTGAGGAAAGGGGCCTCTTCTGTATACGTTGTACTGAACATAGGCACTTTAAATTAAGATATATCATTTACATTCAATTATACATCTTTTACAACTGAAATTGGATAAATGAATCTATTATTACCTTTGATGGCTGATAGTATCGTAGGAATAATGAAGAAACACTGTTCGCAGCCGTGCTCCGTATACATATCTTGTTCGTACTATGTCCCGTGGAAACGCACGAGCAGTCAGCTGCTCACCCGACGACATCAAGAGAGTACCTGGCCGGTATCCCTCTCGCTTACCACTGACTGTTCAACCCCGTCCGCGTGTCGTAACTTCTCCCGCTAGTTTGTTCAAAATGGTTCAGATGGCTCTGAGCACTATGGGACTTAACGTCTGAGGTCATCAGTCCCCTAGAACTTAGAACTACTTAAACATAACTAACCTAAGGGCGTCACACACATCCATGCCCGAGGCAGGATTCGAACCTGCGACCGTAGCGGTTGCAGACTGAAGTTCCTAGAACCGCTCGGCCACAGCGGCCGGCCTGCTAGTTTGTAATTGACAGGGCAAGAACTTATCAGACGGCTTGCTGAATATGGTAATCTGTCTGGAGTGAATTTTCTTCTACTTTTGTGTTTGCATTATGCTGTAAACCATCATATTCAGGCCACCCACGCATGCTAGCCCTGTTGGCTACTGCAGTGGACTCGGCGAGTTTCTGGTTCCAGGGAGAAGGAGGTTTTTGTCGGCCTGAACATGGCGACTTAGTCATTCCCTAATCCGACTAAAAGGGCGGCGGTTTGAGCCCACTACGCTGATTTTAACGGCGAGTAATTTTCTCATGATGGCCGGGAGTCTGTTGGCAGCCCTCGACGGTTTTAGAAGTCGTGTGCCTTCTGGGACGAAGGTGATGTTTATGTAGTGGACTTCAGAAGTGGGGAGAAGGTGATCCTTCCTGATCAGCCGACTCATTTCTTCCAGTACGGAAAATTGAGAGTCTCCCAAAATCTGCTCCCGTGTGTGTTTATGGATATCTGGTTGTACCAATCTAGTATTTTGGGAATGTGTTGCTGTTTGTTGAGTGTGCACCCCCCTCGTAGGCGGAGACCTAAAACTAAATTATGTATCCAAGTGGGTGCTAATGGCACTATTTAAGGTAGCCCTTCTGTGGAAGATACTGGCAGCGAAAGCTTGTGTAGGACCCGCAGCACATTGTTTGCTGCGACAAGCTTCGCTTCCTTCTCGCAGGTCAATCACTGAGTGGCACGAAAATCGATGGTGAGCCGCTAGAAGGGCTAAGTATAGCCTCTTCGCTCGCTTTTCTCGCTAGTAATAATCGTGATCATCAGTTCTCTGCTGTAGGCACGAAATGAAAAGGGAAATGGATAGGTTAAAGTTAGATATAGTGGGAATTAGTGAAGTTCGGTGGCAGGAGGAACAAGACTTCTGGTCAGGTGACTACAGGGTTATAAACACAAAGTCAAATAGGGGTAATGCAGGAGTAGGTTTAATAATGAATAGGAAAATAGGAAGGCGGGTAAGCTACTACAAACAGCTTAGTGAACGCATTATTGTGGCCAAGATAGATACGAAGCCCACACCTACTACAGTAGTACAAGTTTATATGCCAACTAGCTCTGCAGATGACGAAGAAATTGAAGAAATGTATGATGAAATAAAAGAAATTATTCAGATAGTGAAGGGAGACGAAAATTTAATAGTCATGGGTGACTGGAATTCGAGTGTAGGAAAAGGGAGAGAAGGAAACGTAGTAGATGAATATGGATTGGGGCTAAGAAATGAAAGAGGAAGCCGCCTGGTAGAATTTTGCACAGAGCACAACTTAATCATAGCTAACACTTGGTTTAAGAATCATGATAGAAGGTTGTATACATGGAAGAACCCTGGAGATACTAAAAGGTATCAGATAGATTATATAATGGTAAGACAGAGATTTAGGAACCAGGTTTTAAATTGTAAGACATTTCCAGGGGCAGATGTGAACTCTGACCACAATCTATTGGTTATGACCTGTAGATTAAAACTGAAGAAACTGCAAAAAGGTGGGAATTTAAGGAGATGGGACCTGGATAAACTGAAAGAACCAGAGGTTGTACAGAGTTTCAGGGAGAGCATAGGGGAACAATTGACAGGAATGGGGCAAAGAAATACAGTAGAAGAAGAATGGGTAGCTTTGAGGGATGAAGTAGTGAAGGCAGCAGAGGATCAAGTAGGTAAAAAGACGAGGGCTAATAGAAATCCTTGGGTAACAGAAGAAATATTGAATGTAATTGATGAAAGGAGAAAATATAAAAATGCAGTAAATGAAGCAGGCAAAAAGGAATACAAACGTCTCAAAAATGAGATCGACAGGAAGTGCAAAATGGCTAAGCAGGGATGGCTAGAGGACAAATGTAAGGATGTAGAGGCTTTGCTCACTAGGGGTAAGATAGATACTGCCTACAGGAAAATTAAAGAGACCTTTGGAGAGAAGAGAACCACTTGTATGAACATCAAGAGCTCAGATGGAAACCCAGTTCTAAGCAAAGAAGGGAAGGCAGTAAGGTGGAAGGAGTATACAGAGGGTCTATACAAGGGCGATGTACTTGAGGACAATACTATGGAAATGGAAGAGGATGTAGATGAAGATGAAATGGGAGATACGATACTGCGTGAAGAGTTTGACAGAGCACTGAAAGACCTGAGTCGAAACAAGGCCCCCGGAGTAGACAACATTCCATTGGAACTACTGACGGCCTTGGGAGAGCCAGTCCTGACAAAACTCTACCATCTGGTGAGCAAGATGTATGAAACAGGCGAAATACCGTCAGACTTCAAGAAGAATATAATAATTCCAATCCCAAAGAAAGCAGGTGTTGACAGATGTGAGAATTACCGAACAATCAGTTTAATAAGCCACAGCTGCAAAATACTAACACGAATTCTTTACAGACGAATGGAAAAACTAGTAGAAGCCGACCTCGGGGAAGATCAGTTTGGATTCCGTAGAAATACTGGAACACGTGAGGCAATACTGACCTTGCGACTTATCTTAGAAGAAAGATTAAGGAAAGGCAAACCTACGTTTCTAGCATTTGTAGATTTAGAGAAAGCTTTTGACAATGTTGACTGGAATACTCTCTTTCAAATTCTAAAGATGGCTGGGGTAAAATACAGGGAGCGAAAGGCTATTTACAATTTGTACAGAAACCAGATGGCAGTTATAAGAGTCGAGGGACATGAAAGGGAAGCAGTGATTGGGAAGGGAGTAAGACAGGGTTGTAGCCTCTCCCCGATGTTATTCAATCTGTATATTGAGCAAGCAGTAAAGGAAACAAAAGAAAAATTCGGAATAGGTATTAAAATCCATGGAGAAGAAATAAAAACCTTGAGGTTCGCCGATGACATTGTAATTCTGTCAGAGATAGCAAAGGACTTGGAAGAGCAGTTGAACGGAATGGATGGTGTCTTGAAGGGAGGATATAAAATGAACATCAACAAAAGCAAAACGAGGATAATGGAATGTAGTCGAATTAAGTCGGGTGATGTTGAGGGTATTAGATTAGGAAATGAGACACTTAAAGTAGTAAAGGAGTTTTGCTATTTGGGGAGCAAAATAACTGATGATGGTCGAAGTAGAGAGGATATAAAATGTAGACTGGCAATGGCAAGGAAAGCGTTTCTGAAGAAGAGAAATTTGTTAACATCGAATATAGATTTAAGTGTCAGGAAGTCATTTCTGAAAGTATTTGTATGGAGTGTAGCCATGTATGGAAGTGAAACATGGACAGTAAATAGTTTGGACAAGAAGAGAATAGAAGCTTTCGAAATGTGGTGCTACAGAAGAATGCTGAAGATTAGATGGGTAGATCACATAACTAATGAGGAGGTACTGAATAGGATTGGGGAGAAGAGGAGTTTGTGGCACAACTTGACCAGAAGAAGGGATCGGTTGGTAGGACATGTTCTGAGGCATCAAGGGATCACCAATTTAGTATTGGAGGGCAGCGTGGAGGGTAAAAATCGTAGGGGGAGACCAAGAGATGAATGCACTAAGCAGATTCGGAAGGATGTAGGTTGCAGTAGGTACTGGGAGATGAAGAAGCTTGCACAGGATAGAGTATCATGGAGAGCTGCATCAAATCAGTCTCAGGACTGAAGACCACAACAACAACAACACGAAAGTCGATGGTGAGCCGCTAGAAGGGCCATGTACAGCCTCTTCGCTCGCTTTTCTCGCTAGTAATAATCGTGATCATCAGTTTTCTGCTGTAGGCACGAAAATCGATGGTGAGCCGCTAGAAGGGCCATGTACAGCCTCTTTGCTCGCCTTTCTCGCTAGTAATAATCGTGATCATCAGTTTTCTGCTGTAGCTCAAGTCTTCACATACAGCTCTCCATGAAGTCATGTCATGTGCTACCTTCTTCGTTTAGTCATAATTGTTTTCTATGGTTATATTATCCACCATCTGTTATCATCTCCGTTCACTTCTTGGTCTTCCATTCACCGTTCCTTCCACAGCATCCACAAGTAAACATCTCTTCTCATCCGGTAGCCAGTTTAATTGTGCTTCTCCTTACTGGCTACCCTTATAATATTTCTCTTTTCCCTCACTCTCAGATGCTTCTGTTCTTTCTTCCTCTTTCCTCAGTGATCACATCTCAGCTCCGTATAATGCCACGCTACACATAAATCACTTCGCCAGTCTCTTCCTCGTGTTCTGTCCATGCGCGGACATAGAAGCCTCGTTATTAAGTGCCTTCCTGGCAATTACTACACGCGTTTTCACCTCCTTATTGCATCTCATGAGTTTCTGATTATATTTACCAGATATCTTAAAGCACTAAATTATTCCATATCTTGTCCTAGCTATACAGTTTCTCTTATTTTTCTTGCATTTATCACCATACATTTTGTCTTTTGATTATTAATTCTCATCCCGAATTCCTAACACGACTTATCTGATTCTTTTGACATACCAATCGCTCTCTGCAAATAAAGCCTTTGATTGTACAGTGGAATAAATTAATGGGCTTTGTATAAGGAAGAATGGAGTCGACTGGAGGGCTAGAAGGCTGATTCAGAATCGATACTTACAACAGGAAATACAGGTACAGGTTCGAAATGAGATGACAGAGGAAAACATAGTTGGAAGTGGAATCAGGAAAGGCTGATCTCTCTCTCCCCAGTATTGCTTAATGTATATTTGAAGCATATTATTAGTAAAAGTTTGAACGAAAAATAGGAGTGGGTGTTGGTAGTAATACGATAGAATGTATTTGATTTGTGGATGACAGCAGAGGTAATAATATAATAATAATAATAATAACGAAAAAACAATGCACGTGAGTCGACTGTGTTTCCATAATGGCTACGGCGAACAATATTGTTTTGTAGCTCAAGCTGGCGACGAGAGTAAACATTTCGTTAGCGGCCCGATAAAAGCTGAATTTCAGTGAACAGAGAAGGGCAACCATGATGTGGGATCCTGCCCACTCGTGTAATGTAGGGTGCCTAGGATGCTGCTTTCTCGGATAGCTAAACAGAAATTCAAGCAGATTACGTCAATGGTTTTTATTACAATAAAGTAGATTGAAACTTCCTGGCAGATTAAAACTGTGTGCCCGACCGAGACTCGAACTCGGGACCTTTGCCTTTCGCGGGCAAGTGCTCTACCAACTGAGCTACCGAAGCACGACTCACGCCCGGTGCTCACAGCTTTACTTCTGCCAGTATCTCGTCTCCTACCTTCCAAACTTTACAGAAGCTCTCCTGCGAACCAGGAGAGCTTCTGTAAAGTTTGGAAGGTAGGAGACGAGATACCGGCAGTAGTAAAGCTGTGAGGACCGGGCGTGAGTCGTGCTTCGGTAGCGCAGTTGGTAGAGCACTTGCCCGCGAAAGGCAAAGGTCCCGAGTTCGAGTCTCGGTCGGGCACACAGTTTTAATCTGCCAGGAAGTTTCATATCAGCGCACACTCCGCTGCAGAGTGAAAATCTCATTCTCAATAAAGTAGATTGACAATACTTAAGTTGGCGTCTTCACAAAAATCGGTCGCAAGCAATGGGCGACATGCAAGGTCCTTCAGTGTATACAATTTCCATGCGAGTAACTGATACTGTTCACAAATCACTGCTCTTCCAGTGCGATCTTCTAGTCCTCTCTTGCCCAGTCATGGACTGTGCGGCTGGTCCCGGCGGAGGTGAGAGTCCTCCCTCGGGCATGGGTGTGTGTGTTTGTCCTTAGCATAATTTAGGTTAAATAGTGTGCAAGCTTAGGGACTGATGACCTTAGCAGTTAAGTCCCATAAGATTTCACACACATTTGAACATTTTTTACTGCCCATTTTCTAGTGCGGCCGAGGCTAGGCGGGGCGTCGCTTTTATTATTTTAGTGTAGAGGCCGCTCCTGCCGCCCTATTCAGCGTCCTATCGGCTGAATCGTCCTTGATCTTCGTGCCGGCGCTTGTCGTTACGCCGGAACGCGTGAAGTGTTCGATTACTAGCTCGACGGTGGTGTTACGCCAACAAGACAGACTAGGGGGATTTGACTTTAAACTGTGTTCCTCTTTCGTTGTGTGTAGCGGCAGTTCCTAGTATCCAATTGGAGGCGGCGTATCGAACTGTTACCTGTAAACGTATTCCAGTCCACTGGTCGGATCTCGGACTTTTTTCGGAAAATAGTTGGATTGCAACAGGGCTTTCATTATTGACTTGGGAGTAGTTATAGGTATCACTCCTGTCTCATGGATTAATGTGAGCCTGGCGATCTTTACTTTACAGGCGTAGAAGAGCAGAAAATTAATACGGGACTGCCATTACTCGTTTCCGAGAGTATCTGCTGAACAGTTCGTCGCGAAATTTGACTCTCGAACCAGCATCGGACGACGTATGTGGATACTGTGAGGTGCCGCGACTGGGATTTCGCGCAGGAAGCTCCGAGCCGAGCATTAAACGGAACATTTTAATATGTTAGCTGTGTAGAGACATCTCATTTCTTCGTGTGAGAAGCGATTTACAATTAGGCCTTCTGTTCGCCTCGTAAGTCACTGTAGGGCACTCAACGAGTCAGTACAAATGCAGCCTTTGTCGACATGTAAATTAGTTATTTTCTATGATGGACTTAAAAAAAAAGAGCCAGAGACGTGTAAACAGAAACTTGTGCCTTTATTTCAACATTATTGTCCAGCTTTGTTAAGGCACTTGTCCCACTGCAACACGAGGCGGTGACCGACCTTCTCGTAAAATTCCCGGGCCTGCGCTCTGAACCAGATCCGAGGTTCCTGCTTGACGTCCTCGTCCGAGGTGGTTTATTTGCCTGTGAGACCTTTCTTTGGCTTTGCAAAATGGTTTAATTGAAGTGAAATCAGTCTGCACCGTATGGAGAGTGATTGAGTGTTTCCCATTTTAATAACTGCATGTGCTCCTTCGCTGCGTTTGCTGTATCACACTGTCGTTTAGCAGAATGACACCGCAGATGACCTGTTCTGGTCGCTTTGATTTGATCGCTCTGTGAAAGACGGTCACGGTAGGCCAGTAGCTCTGTCCCTTCACCGTTGGCCCATGCTGCAGAAAGCATATAAGAAGATGGTTTTTTTTGTGAAAGAACAAGTTGAGCATAATCTTTCCTGCGCTTGTGTGGCTGGCCTTGAATTTTTTGGGTGGCGGCGACCCTGCATAGCTCCACTGCAGACTTTTTCATTTTGACTCGGGTTCAAAGTGCAGTAACGACATCAGGTTTCGTCTCCAGCGACCACTCGTAACAGGAATTCATTTCTTTCCTTGGCATACCGCTGCAGATGTTCAAGAGACAGTCCAATTGGACATGCTTCCTGTGTTGTTTGATCACTGTGAGGCACCCATCGGCCGCACACTTCGTGAAATTTCAATCTGTGCTTAATTATGGTGTGGACACTTTCAGCGTTGAATCCGACGTCTGTGCCAATGGTTGCTCTGTCTTGAATGATGAGGACATTAATGGAACGTTGATACAAGATAGGGGTCACGCGCAGGTGGGCTGTGACAGGGCCAACGAGATATGCGAACTTGTGACGACTCACTAGTCTGCTTCTCCGCCACATTTCGCGAACGCTCGGCTTCGTCAGGGTCACGGAAAAACCATATTTAACTGAAAAGTGCCCACTAAAAGTCTTAATTTTGCTGTGTTGAAAGGTCTCTGTTGGATTCCTTTCATGTTTAATTTCTCAAATTTGTTGTCTTTTAAGGAATAAATTCCTCTTCTAAATTTACTGTGGCGTTTCTGACTATCTGGGAGGAGACTGAGTAGTGGAACGTGTTACTTTTACACGTAAACAAGAACGATCTCTCACACTACTACACTTTAAAGCACAGTTTATATGTAATTCTTATATGTAATTCATGTCACACAGTCTCATACGGAACCTACATCCGCTTTCTTTTATATACTGTGTATGATAAGATACTGTCATCCCCCTTCCCTTCTGTGTGAGAGGATGAATGATCAAATGTGTTTGTAGCTGCATGCTTGAGGGTAGCAGACAAGGCTGTCTGCTAGAGAACAGTAGGACCAACGTTGAAACAGGTAGCTACGGTTCCTAAAAGCAGAGAGGTTTCCATTCTTAGTATGGTCCGGTCCGTCCCCTGTCATGTTGGTATAGGAAGCTGCCCCTCTGGCGCCTTCCGTTGGTCTTTGTGAGCGACTCTCGGGAGCACGCTGGGTAGTTCAGTGGGAGTCTGGCAGCTGGAGAGTAAGAAGTTGGAGTCCAGTAGTAGCGCAGGGCAGTCCAGCAGTAGCAGTCTGGCGGTGCGAGCGTCTGAAGTGGTAAGATCTCCGGCCAAGCGCGTGTCTGTTAAGTCCATAGGACAATGGATTTGTTAAGTTCAGGTTAACTGAGAATTTAATCATTTTATTTCGGATTAGCTTTAAAATAGCTAAGGTTATCTTTAATTGCAGCGGAGTGTAATTCTCGTGTCCAGTTCAGATTAATTTGCGGTAGTTGCTTTGTTACTACTTTGTGAGTAAAGTGGAACCACGTGTTGGTCAGTAACTCTAAGTAAGATCAATCTTAAATGCAAATGCTTGTGTGATTATAACGTATCGTCTTGAAAAGATTTTGAATATACCAACTTTTCTTTATGTTCAACCCACGTGGCGTGTACTTTGTGAGACCAGACCACGTGCTTATATAACTGTTTGACCCATCAGGTTAATAGTAAGACGTTAGTAACCAGTTCGAGGTTTTTGTTTTGTAATTTGCTTTTTGATCTAATTTATTTTTATTATCTAAATTATTGTGGAGTTATACGCTTTCTGTAAACCAAGTTGACCACGTGAAGGGTAATTACAAGACGGACAGGATTGTGCTATGAAAGTACTTTCTTTAACTGAAAGTTTGAATCTGTTTGTAGTGATTAACTTTCTGTTGCATGTGTTTCAATGTTCTTTGTGTGTTGTTTTATGAATGCAGTGTTATATCCAGTCTTCCAATCTTGGCTCCATATTTTATGTGTTCCGTAATATTCCAATCTCACAGTCTCACAATCGTAAATAAGGCACCAGCTCAGTTATAACTCACGTATAATATGCTGAAATTTCAATGAACAATCTTTAAAATAAATTTGCAAATATAAACTGATTTCTTTCTTTTTATTTAAATTCTCCTTTTATATAGATATATTACCGGTTGTTGTATGACTGTAAAAGATTATAATCAATGTTAGTCTGATTGGTAAGGTGGTAAACCTGGACTAGTTACCTGCTGAAACAGTGGCCCAGTAAACGCACGGTTAACCTCCCAAGACAGCTCACAGTTTTAAACCGCTTTCATGGTCTAATTAGCACCCGATTTCAGCATACCAAATTCAAGTCACAATCTTACGCTATTCAGCAAAGCAAATAAGAGTTACAATCTTTCAGTGTGCTGTTAAAAACTTAAGTCATTTAAACACGCAGTCAAGGATTATTAAACTCGTCTGAAATAGTTTCTCGCTCCCCGCCGGGGACGGCTGCTGGCACTCGTAAAACCTAGAGTGTCACGTGGTGCGACGTATGCGCCACGGCCTGTCTTCCTCTTGGGCCTTGGGCTGAGACGTCACCGAGAACCCTCTCGCCACGCCGCTTTCGGGAGGACGACGGTTCAAACCCGAGTCCGGCAAACCTAATTTACGTTTTCCGTGATTTCTCTAAATCACTAGCACTTTCTGAGCAGTGTAAAATCGCAGCCTCTGCTGTATCTTCAGATGATCAGTGGTACACCAAACCTTTATAGCCACTTATTGTTGACAGTCAGAAAAAAGAGCCCCGACTCACTTTTAGAACATGTTTTAGATTCATGTAACTGAGCCCTACATCTTGAGAGACGATCCGGTAAACCTGCATTGTTTTGCCTAAGGTCTTTTATGTCTGTTTCCATAATTTCTGCCGGCTGGTGTGGCCGTGCGGTTCTAGGTGCTTCAGTCTGGAACCGTGTGACCGCTACGGTCGCAGGTTCGAATCCTGTCTCGGGCATGGATGTGTGTGATGTCCTTAGGTTAGTTAGGTTTAAGTTCTTGGGGACTGGTGACCACAGATGTTGAGTCCCATAGTGCTCAGAGCCATTTGAACCATTTTTTCCCATAATTTCTAATTGTTGACTTAAGCATGTACTGTGGCAATCACGGCAATGTTTGTTTTCAAGGTTAATGTTTTGCCCAGTAGCAATTTCTGCAGTTGTTGGTAATACATTTACCCGTACAGCATCTTCTACTTCTTTACTCTAGCTTCCTTGCCGGCTGGGGTGCCGAGCGGTTCTAGGCGCTATAGTCTGGAACCGCGCGACCGCTACGGTCGCAGGTTCGAATCCTGCCTCGGGCATGGAGATGTGTGATGTCCTTAGGTTAGTTAGGTTTAAGTAGTTCTAAGTTCTAGAGGGCTGATGACCTCAGAAGTTAAGTCCCATAGTGCTCAGAGCCATTTTTCTAGCTTCCTTTTTTGTGACCGAATATTTCTCCCATTATTAGGCTCGTTAGTACGCCCTAGATTAGCAACCAGAGGATGGTAGATTTAGAGTTCGAACAGCGTCAGTCTTCTCCAACTTGCGTTTCGAAGCAGTAGTCAACAGATCACTTTTCAAATCCATTTCAGGATTCAAATCGGTGAACTCTATTGAGCAGACATGAGAATTTTCATCCCAAAACAAACCTGCATGCTTAAAAGCATTAATTCATTTTCGTTTCGTCTCATTTTTTTTTCAGGAAGTATATGAAATTTAATTTCTAACTAACTTAGTTGTCTGCTGTGGTTAGTACATATGGCAATCACGCAGCAAATAATTAATTTTCGCTTAAAAACTTACTCTGAAAACCCCTCGGTACACTCATAACTATGGCATAACTCGAAATCAATCGCTAGTCGCACTGCCGTAAACAGCCTTAATTTCGCCCGTAAACGTAATTACAACACGTTATGACAATTGCGAGGATCTGAGCGTCAGTTGGGTTCACTTTGACGCGAGCGGCGCGGCTTGCTACTGCGCATCCACTTCGTGGTTCTTTCCGTGTATTGTAGGATCTGCGAGGGCATTCATCTGCTGGATGCGTTTCAGACGATGCATCATCGGCCAGACACATCCGTCATTCTCTGAAGCTGTTTAGCACGCTTTGGCCCTGGCAACGGACATGCAGAGCTCTCCTTACACTTGCGCCACTCTTCGATGAATTTCACTTCCGTGCACTCCATCCGCTGTCAGGAAACGCACACATTCATTTGCTCTTCTTTTGAAGTCTCCATTCTACTGTTTTCATCAGAGTGAAATGGATAATTGACACGTGCGCATGCTCGCTCTTTCGTCACCTAAGTGCGAGCCCGTGTCCCTCAGTGATCTTAAAGGGAGCGCACCTCCTTCCACCGACAATGACGTTACGATCCTCCCAGCGGGTTTCATTTTCTTTTGTAATGCTCCTTACACTTCCCGAGAGGAAAAGCACAGTGTGCGAGACTCAAGATTCCAGCTTTGATCCCAGTCGAGCACACAGTCTTAATCTGCCGAGAGTTACGTGTCAGCAGCCTCTACCGTCCGCCTTCCCAAAAGAATCCACTCGGCAGCGGATGTGCGCTACCGTACAGTGGCGACCTCCTGGAAGCGTTTTACTGCGCCTGCGCGGCGGTCGCTTTTGTGCGGCGGCGTGACGGCTGTTCGCGTTTCGAGGAAGCGCCGTAAAGCAGCGCCAGGCGTCATCCCATCCAGCGCTGCGTGCATCTCGCGCTCCGCCAGTGGCTAACTAAACGCAGGGCGCCCACGGACGCGTTTCACACAGGCCGTACAGAGACGCGCATTCGATAACGCTGACTGGCAAAAAATTACGCACGTGTTACTCGACAAAGCGAACCGAGCGTCCGAGCGGAAACTAACTTGGCAGCGTGACTAAGTACGCACGCTCGTTGTAGTAGCGCACGGTCTTACTCTGACAGTGGAAGCTCGCTGTTAAAGCGGGTATTATACTGCAACCTAACGTGTACAAGTCAGGTGTCGACGACCTGGCACCGAGTGGCAGAAAGGGCGGAACTACAATTTTAGCAGGCGGTTTATCCACCAGGATGAAGCAGGAACAGTTCCATTCTGCGTGTATCCGTGCATGCGCAGTAGAGATGGTGTGTAAGCGCATGCACGGAACACAGCTTTTCGAGAGGGCTTTTCCGTTTCTTACTGTTTTCACGTATCAGCAGACGAGAAATTCGTGAGCTCTTGAGGATACAGCTACGGTGCGAGATATTATACACATTTTTCAGTGAGTGATTTTTTTTTATAAATACAATAACACCACAACTGAAAATCTCTTTTTTCTGCTGTCGTTAAGAAAGGCTGTATATTTAAAAATAGTTTCTTATTCAAACTTCCTGGCAGATTAAAACTGTGTGCCGGACCAGACTCGAACTCGGAACCTTTGCCTTTCGCGGGCAAGTGCTCTGCTCTACCAACTGAGCTACCCAAGCACGACTCACGCCCCGTCCTCACAGCTTTACTTCTGCCAGTAGCTCGTCTCCTACCTTCCAAACTTTACAGAAGTTCTCCTGCGAACCTTGCAGGACTAGCACTCCCGAAAGAAAGGATAATGCGGACACATGGCTTGGCCACAGCCTGGGGGATGTTTCCAGAATGAGGTTTTCACTCTGCAGCGGAGTGTGCGCTGATATGGCTCGGCTCTGAGCACTATGGGACTTAACATCTTAGGTCATCAGTCCCCTAGAACTTAGAACCAGTTAAACCTAACTAACCTAAGGACATCACACACATCCATGCCCGAGGCAGGATTCGAACCTGCGACCGTAGCAGTCGCGCGGTTCCGGACTGCGCTGATATGATACTTCCTGGCAGATTAAAACTGTATGCCCGACCGAGACTCCATCTCGGGACCTTTGGATGGTAGGAGACGAGGTACTGGCGGAATTAAAGCTGAGAGTCGTGCTTGGGTAGCTCAGTTGGATGGCAACGGCCTTGCCGCAGTGGATACACCGGTTCCCGTGAGATCACCGAAGTTAAGCACTGTCGGGCGTGGCCGACGCTTGGATGGGTGACCATCCAGCCGCCATGCGCTGTTGCCATTTTTAAATCGAAATTGCCGGCACGGTAGCTCAGCGTGTTCGGTCAGAGGGTTAGCTGCCCTCTGTAATAAAAAAAACTGAGTTAATAGATCAACAACGAACTTAAACGGATGTCTTACGACGTCCGCACCGAGCAGATGCAACGAACGAAAGCGAACAAAATGAGATTAAAAAAAAAAAAAAAGACGGGGAAAAAAAGTTGGTAGAGCACTTGCCCGCGAAAGGCTAAGGTCCCGAGTTCGAGTCTCGGTCCGGCACACAGTTTTAATCTGTCAGGAAGTTTCATGTCAGCGCACACTCTGCTGCATAGTGAAAATCTCATTCTAGTTTCTTATAGTCGAAAAGGAAAGGAACAAAGTATAAAGGTGCTTATATATGTTCGGCATTGCGTCAGTTTGGGGGCGATCTCAAAGTTATATTATTCTTCAAAAATCAAGTTAGCAAACATCGCTAGCAATTCTTTTCATCACAGTGACTGGTTTCGAGAGATTACGCCGTCATCCTCGGATCTTGCAACACGTACAAATGATAATGTTATAACATCCGAGGATGACAGCGTAGATCTGTCGAAACCAGTCACTGTGATGAAAAGAATTGCTAGCCATCTTGACTATCTTGATTCTTCAAGAATAACATAAACGTGATTATTGAGGCACACAGCAAGGAAACGTGTCTATATGATCCTCTACAAACGCTGTGCCATTATAGGGTGCGTTTACAAATGTTTAAATCTGAGTTCATATGCTCTGTGTAAATGTGCATGCAATTTTACTTTCGATGTCTGCGTACATTACCTGAACTGGTGAAAGTAGCGCAAATCTTTCATTTGATTGCGTCATTTGTATTATTTCAGCTTTCCAGGAAGGATAATGTTGCGAGAATAGTTACAAGAGTAAGAGCAGTTACGAAACTTCCTCGCAGATTAAAACTGTGCGCCGGACCGAGACTCGAACTCGGGACGTTTGCCTTTCGATGGCAAGTGCTCTACCGAGAGCAGTTATGTCGGCCGCTACCAGTAAGGCCGGTAAAAGACGTTTTGGATTTTTGCACACACATTGTCCCGTCGAGCTGAAAAAGAGAGACAAAAGAGTGGCATAGGAACGATAAGAGTTCATAAACCGATCTTGGGGTGGTTCCCTCATTACTGCTTCATTTAGACGAACGAAGTCACGTAAATCGATAGCACTTGTCGAAACAGGACACATACATTCTGAGCAAGTTCCTAAATTCCTGTGGATCTTCGGGGCGCAACTCCTTCATTAACAGCGGGTATACCTCCCTGCCTTCACCCCTTCTTTGGACTCGCATTCGGGAGGACGACGGTTCAATCCCGTCTCCGGCCATCCTGATTTAGGTTTTCCGTGATTTCCCTAAATCGCTTCAGGCAAATGCCGGGATGGTTCCTTTGAAAGGGCACGGCCGATTTCCTTCCCAATCCTTCCCTCACCCGAGCTTGCGCTCCGTCTCTAATGACCTCGTTGTCGACGGGACGTTAAACACTAATCTCCTCCTCCTCCACCCCTTCTTCCCAGCCAGGTTCGAACCCAGTTCCCACTCCTAGGTCGTCGTTCTGCCCACCTCCTAACGACTAAGGCGGCCACTGTTACGGCAAGTTCTGCATAGATAGCTGCGTCCTCCTTGGCCAAAATGCTCTGAAACGTTTGCTTGCACCAGCATGGCATAACACGAACACTTTAGTCTACAAATTATGCATAATCATAACTCAGTTTCATTCTAGCTGCACAAGATATCAATAAATGCTTGATAAATACGAAACTAGACCTCTCACGAGTTTCCGTATGAGTAAATAGCAGCTTTACAAAAATATCACCTTTCACATTCAACAGTAACCCTGCAGTTCCGAAAATGTGCTCTCGGCGGCCCTGGTGCAGAGTTACACGTTAGGCGTATCCGAGTAATGGGGCTAACGAGTCCGCCCGGTTAGCCGTGCGGTCTAACGCACGGCTTTGCGGATTGGGAAGGAGCGCCTGGTCCCGGGCACGAATCCACCCGGCGGACTTGTGTCCAGGTCCGGTGAGCCGGTCAGGCTGTGGATGGTTTTTAGGCGGTTTTCTATCTGCCTCGGCGAATGCGGGCTGGTTCCCCTTATTCCGCCTCAGCTACACTATGTCGGCGACTGCTGCGCAAACAAGTTCTCCACGTACGCGTACACCACGATTACTCTACCACGTAAACATAGGGGTTATATTCGTCTGGTATGAGACGTTCCCTGGGAGGGGGTGGGGGTGGGGGGTGTACACCGGAGGCCGAACCGTACAATAACCCTGAAAGAGTGGTTCGGTGTGGGGCGGCGGAGGGGTGAAGTGGACAGCGGAAGTCGGGGGACGGAGCCTCTCCGTCATTTCTAGGCCCCCAGTTAACACACAATACAATAGGGCTAAAGAAAAAATTGGCAGTTTCAGACTTGTATGCTTGGGCGCTTCCGCAGACTTTTGTGCGACTAGTGTAATATCAGCTTAACACCGCTGGCGGTGAGAGGGAGAAAGCAGTGATGGCGAAGATGGAAAAGGTTACAGAACGTGCTAGTAAATTGTTAAAACTGAGCAAGTCGATGGGACACAAGTTACGGCAGGAGAGACACGTTGCAGCGATGAGTGGAATTGCCGGCCGAGGTGGCCAAGCGGTTCGAGGCGCTACGGTCTGGAACCGCGCGACCGCTACGGTCGCAGGTTCGAATCCTGCCTCGGGCATGGGTGTGTGTGATGTCCGTAGGTTAGTTAGGTTTAAGTAGTTCTACGTTCAAGGGGACTGATGACCTCAGATGTTAAGTCCCATAGTGCTCAGAGCCATTTGAACCATTGATGAGTGGAATTGAAGTATTTACCGCAAATCAAAAACGGCGAAGTGCACACAACATATACTGCTCTGCAAAACTTGAGTTCATGACAGACATATTAACTACTCTGTGGAGACAAATGAAAGTAGGAGGTCTCCCAGTCGTGCACAGAATATTTGATGCCACATACCGTAAGGTCAGCTCGACTGTAGCTCCAAATGAGGCTGGCCCCGCAACACGAGACAACTGAACCAACGGCAAAAGACAGTGTGTGTCAATCAGTGAGCAGTTAAGATGCACTATGGCGGCGTTCTTCACTACAGGGTGGCCCTGGGATAAGATGTGGATGAATCCACATGGGGACGAATCACTGCGGCACTAGGAGGAGGACGAAGTATGGCGAGTGTGGCCCAGGAGTTTGGTATTGCTCACAGCGTAATTTCACTTTCATGGCGATCGTTCCAAACCACAAACACTGCTGCCTGAAGGAGAGGAGGTGGTCGACCACGACCAAGTACAATGACACTCGAACCGCTATATTGTCCAACAGGCTAGAAGGGACTCATGTCGAACTAGAAATACTTGTCTTCGTCGCATTTCACTTCATTGATCCCCACTACATCGGGATTGAGCCTTAGCATTTCCCTTATCTGGTTTTCTGACTTTCCTATCATGTTCAGACTCCTAACAGGTTCGAATAATACGGTCTATTCAGTCCGCCGGCCCACGCGTAGGTTGCCGTTAGCAACATGACAACATGTGATCTGAGGCTTTCCCGGCGAATGTGCTGTATCCAAGGTTCTCGGATGTCCAGCCGGATCCGATCGTCGAAGTTCCACGATATTTCGGCGAATAACCGTTCCGCCATCATCAGGTGGTGCTGATGGAAAATCAGCACCACCTGATGATGGCGGAACGGTTATTCGCCGAAATATCGAGGAACTCCGACGATCGGATCCGGCTGGACACCCGAGAGCCTTGGATACAACATGACAACAGGTGGCTGCGTTTGGTGTGCTGCCCAACCCGGATAGCATGAAGTACTGACGAGTGGTGTCGCATCATTTTCAGCAAGGAATCTCGGCTGTGCGTAATTTTTTGGTGACCATCGTCTGCGACTATGGCGGCATTGAGGGGGAAGAACACATTCTGCTAGTGTTTTAGAGAGACACGCTGGTGTTAAATCCTACTGTCATCGTGCGGGGAGTCGCAAAGTATGTCTGCAGATCTAGTACTGAGTTAGGGAACTCGGGCGACACAGCTGTACGTCACAGACTTCCTTTTTCCTCGTGTGTTAGCTCACAAGAGACCGCATCGTGGTACGATCTTCCAAACGGCCGACGCTCATCCGCACTCAGCAATTGACTACGCATTGGCGGCATGATGTTATTCCCTTGGCTAGCAAGATTCCCCGATCTCTCACCGACAGAACGGCTTGTTTGAGTATTACTCATAAGTGAAGCAGCTAGACAATGATCTTGGAACATAGTTTCAGGTAAGTTTCAAATAAAATTCCGTGCATCAGAATTGCTGTTAGTGTTTAGCGAAGGAAGTTTCCATTCTGAAATGGAGTGGGAGAGAGTTTTATGAAGTATGTTCAGAAATATTCTTCAGTGTATTGCGAAGATGTCTGATGTGGTCGCAGATATCTTACAGGAAAGCCGCTCACACTGTTGAGCCATCATAAACTGACATATCACCTTCTGAATTTATGTAGCGCCCATTGAAATGATAGTGGTGAAATAATACGCGTGTCTGTAGTCATACTAGCACGCTGCAGGTCTTCTGCTCAATACTAGATGCATGACAGTTCTTTTTTTATTTCTTGGCGGCGACATATACAGTGATGGTATGCACTGTGTGGGATGATCTGGGACGTCTGCTCCATCTGGATATAGAGGGCCAACTTACCTCAGGAGCGGATACAGTGAATACTTCCATGTCCAAGGGTGCGCAACATCCTAATAACAATGGACAAGTAATATACTTGTTCTTCATTTAGCCCTGACTTAGTACGTATTCAAATACACTGAAGTGAAAAAAAAGTCATGGAACAGTTATATGCACATATGCAGATGGCGGCAGCAGCGCGTACACGAGGTATAAAAGGGCAGGACATTGGCCAAGCTGCCATTTGTACTCTGGTCATTCATATGAAAAGGTTTCCTACGTAATGATGGCCACACGACGGGAACTAACGGACTTCGAACGCAGAAAGGTAGTTGGAGCTAGAGAATTTCCATTCCGAAAATCGTTAGGGAATTCTATATTCCGAAATCCACAGTGTGAAGAGCATGCCGAGAATACCCAATTGGGACAACGGAGTGGCCGACGGCCTTCACTTAACGACCGAGAGCAGCGGCCTTTGCGTACAGTTGTCACTGCTAACAGACAACCGACACTGCGAGAAATAACGGCAGACATCAATGTCAGACGTACGACGAACGTGTCGGTGCAGCGAAATTTGGGGCTGATGGGCTGTGGCAGCAGACGACCGACGTGAGTGCCACTGCTAACAGCACGACATCACCTGCTGCGCCACTCCTGGGCTCGTGGCCATGTCGGTTGGACCCTAGACGACTGGAAAACCGTGACCTGGTCAGATGACTCCCTATTTCATTTGGTAAGAGCGGTTAGTAGGGATCGAGTGTGATGCTGTCCCCACGAAGTCATGGACCCAAGTTGTCAACAAGGCACTGTGCAAGCTGGTGGTGGCTCCATAATGGCGTGGACTGTGGTTACATGGCATTGTATGGGCTGACTCCAACTGAACCAGTCACTGACTGAAAATGGTTGTGTTCGGCTGCTTGCAGACCATCTGCAACCATTCATAGACTTCATGTCCCCAAATAACGATGGAATTTTTATTAATTACTATAAGCCTTGCCACCGGGCCACAACTATTCACGATTGGTTTAAAGAATATTCTGGACAGTTCGAGCAAATGATTTGGCCACCCAGGTCGCCCGGCATGAACCCCATTGAATATTTATGGGACATAATCGAGAGGTCAGTTCGTGCACAAAAACCTGCACCAGCAACACTTTACCAATTGTGGACGGCTGTGGAGGCAGCATGGCTCAATATTCCTCCAGGTGTCTTCCAACGGCTTGTTGAATCCATGCCTCGTCGAGTTGCTTCACTACACCGGGCAAAGGGAGGTCCTAACAATACCACCACTTGCAAAGAAGGTTAGAAATCAGATTAATAATGTTGCTCACGCAGCATATGTTCGCTTTATCGGACAACAACCAAGTTATTGACTGTGGATGGTATCGTCAGAATGTAAAAAAAGTCATTAATTTTGGCACTTATCTTGAATGGATTCCCACGTAGATTTCGTCGAAGTTGTTATGGCTAATCTTGTTGATTCTAGGGTGATTCCACATTGACTGCTAGAAGGTCCAGATCTGTATTTTAGCAATATTTGAAGACCTAACAAATGCGTTTTTCAGGAAATTCTTAATGATCAAACAATCCCAGATCGGAACAATGGTATGGTAGAAATAATTTTTGACTTGGTGTTCACTATCCACATTTTTATTAAACTTCTTGTAAATTCACATATAGTTCTTCTTAATTGTCACATCATCAATAAAACAGTTTTGTATCAATCTTCATATATGTAATTTCCACTTTAACCAAACACAAGACTTGACTATTCTTTTACAAAGCGAAATAACAAGTTAACTTCTGCAAAGTGAAACAAAGACTCCTCTGTGCGTATTCGCGCCAAAACGGTTACAAGTAAGTCAAAGATTATGACAGTCTCACAGAAATGAATACACACAAGAACCATATCACTATAATATATCGGTACATCGGAGGACCTATACATTAATAAAACCAAATGTGAATATTGTCACAAAAATATGTCTGTTACTTCGCAGAAAAGTAGCACGATATTACTGGTATCGAGAACAGGGGTTGGAGTGCCGTAATGGTCACGTAAATAAAGAACCACTACAAGGTCCGACACCATATGGAGGTTCGTATGACTTTTGTGACCTCACTAAAGGAAAACAGGTGCGTGTCAGATGATTTGGTGAAGCGGATTGCTGTATCTACAACAACAACCCCCGTGGCTTGCCTAAACGACGCGTGTCGTTCATTTTGTATCTCACGCAGGCGTCCCGCTGCATTTGGCCACACTGTAGTCTGCTACCATCAAAACTGCCTTCAACTTGTGTGTAAATGATCCGAAAAGTCCACAGAATGCTAGATATTTTCTTTATGTAGATCATCTTGCCCTCATTGTATAACATCCAACCATTAAAGAGTTTTAACATAAAATCACAAAAGCCGTCGCTGTTGTGTCAACGTAATATAAAGATAGTGCACTGAGACCAAATCCTTAAAAAAACTTAAATGTGTGTCTTCTATCAGCACTCAAGTGATCGTAGAAAGGGTAACATCAATGTCATACCCTAAACGCTATCTTACACGGGTTACACAACTTCACGAACCATTTCCACGAACCAAAAGCTAAGCGGGAAGAAAGAATTTGAGTGTAGCAAATGGAGTGCACACACTTCTCAAAATGACCTGGTGTGTTTCTGTTGCCGAATATGTCTGCCCAGTCGGGAACACATCTGCCTATGTGGAGACGTCGTCCTTAATGAAACATGCCACAAAATAAGTGGGTAAAGGATGAGACATTCGATGTAGCACCGAAGTAGATACTAAGTAAATTGGAAGATAACGTAAGGCAAGGTAATTAAGGCACATAACCGTCTTCTTCTTTCTTCAAATATGAGGCATTTGCCTGTTACGTCTTCGTGTTCAGTGCCTCTATTGCCTGCAGTTAGTTAATATTTGATCTTTCCACCTCTTTCTAGGTCTACCAACCTTTTTCCTAATGGTCGACAATTTATTACTATTTTAGGCATTCTATTTTCATTCAGTCTTGTGACACGATCTCTCAACTTAGTTATATGTTTTTAGTACTAGTTATTTTCTGATTATTCTACTCCTTATCATAACACATAATCTAAAGCCAGTTGCTCTTCTTAACCATCTCATTACTGCAATATATTCTTCGTTCATTTCCACCTTTTATTGTCCGAAACGCTCTGTGATGAAGTATAGATGGTTCCCTGCTCACTTTTTAATTCATTGTTATGCATATGGTCCCATTAATATAACTGAATCTTTCAATTTGTTTTTCGTTATGTCTCTTTCATTTCTTAGCATTTCCCAAAATGTTTCATTCCTTCGCTTTTTCTGTTTTATGGTCGATTATTACAATTTTGCAGGTCTTGACCTTTCAAAGCAAGAACTTCCATTTTTTGGGTCGAGAGTGTTAAGTTATACCTCTTGGCAGTAATATGTAATTTATAACTGGCTTTTCGTCCTCGTTATCAGTTATAAGAAGTTGGTCATCAGCGAAGAGTGTTGTTACGTAGTTAGTTAGTTGGTTAGTTACATGATCCATAGATAATTTGAACCTATCTTTTATCTAAATGATGTGGAAGGAGTCAGCTTAGAAGACATGTACACATGATTAGTGTTAACATAAATGGACACTCTTTTTAGTCCTACTCATGCGACTACATAAAAAACAAGTTTTTTAAAACCTGAGTACCAGTTTTTAAATAGAAATATGTCAGTGGAATAGAGGGGGGACAAACTGAATCTTTGTCGTCAGTCTAGATTTGTTGTCAGTCTAACACTCTCTTCCGTTAATGGCTACTATAGAGTCTTGGTACATTTTTGGATTAAACATAGTAGGTGGAGTGGTATGCCTCTGCTGTCTAGATTTTCCCATACCATTCTCCTACCTATATTTTCAAAGGCTTTCATGTGGCCAATAAATAGCAGATGAGTTTCTGCGTTAAGTTCGACATGTTTTTCAATTATTTGTCTGATGACCTTCCACAGATCCCAAATGAAATTTCTCTTGTGGATGTGGAATCGCTCAAAAATCTCAGGCTTTTTTATATTTAGAAGGTTATAAAACTCGTCAAAAAATATCAAATGTTCAGTACAATTAAGTGCATATGATAATTCTTAGGATATTGTAGCCACACATCATCAAATAAAAAGATAATTAAGAAACATTTTACTGCGCTTATTTACAATGATTGCATTACTGCACAAAATCTGTCCAGAAGTTAGAATATATACAATATTCACATTGCGGAATATTATTAATAACACACACGCATCAATTAGTTCTGCTAAGAAAGTCACCAATGGAATAGAAGGAGTTGGCCACCAATAAACCCTTTAGACTCTTCTCAAACTGAACTTTATATTTTGCTAAATTCTTTATAGCTGCTGACTTGTTACTGAAAATGTGTTTGCTGAATAGTGGACACCTT
This sequence comes from Schistocerca nitens, assembly GCF_023898315.1. Taxonomy (NCBI): domain Eukaryota; kingdom Metazoa; phylum Arthropoda; class Insecta; order Orthoptera; family Acrididae; genus Schistocerca; species Schistocerca nitens. The sequence continues at coordinate 953,305,239 of NC_064615.1, forward strand.
TCTGAACGAAAGTAAATACCTATAAACATTTGGTAAAGTTATTCGTATTTATGGTATTGATTGCATGAAATGAGCTGTTGGTTTGAAACAAAAAAGACGTATTGCTAATGACAAATTTCATTAAGGCATAAATATATTGGACAGAAGTAGTTAGTGTTCCCAGTTCCTTAAACAGCTCTCTGGAGGACATTCTTGAGTTCACACGACAAATAATTCCTATAGTACGTTTTTCTCGGAAAACCTCAGCTTGGCTTGATGTGTCACCCAAACAAATAATCCCGTATGACATTATGGAGTGAAAGTAAGCTTAGTACGCTAGGTTTTTTAATTGTATATCGCTTATGTCTGACAGTAGTAGCAGAGGAAATAGAGATTTGCTTAAGCGCTTCAGAGGTTCTGTAGTGTGCTCCCAAGAACTAGACACTGTCAACTTCTTCCATCTGGTTGTCGTCATATTTTAGGCATATACTGGCAGGAGACCTTTTCAGGATCTAGATTTAGTCACAGAGAATTGGTTAGGAACCATTTACTAATGTTCATGAAAATGGGAGAGGATGTAGATGAAGAAGAAATGGGAGATACGATACTGAAGAGTTTGACAGAGCACTGAAAGACCTGAGTCGAAACAAGGCCTCGGGAGTAGACAACATTCCATTAGAACTGCTGACAGCCTTGGAAGAGCCAGTCCTGACAAAACTCTACCATCTGGTGAGCAAGATATATGAGACAGGCGAAATTCCCTGAGACTTCAAGAAGAATATAATAATTCCAATCCCAGAGAAAGCAGGTGTTGACAGATGTGAAAATTACCGAACTATCAGTTTAATAAGTCACAGCTGCAAAATACTAACGCAAATTCTTTACAGACGAATGGAAAAACTGGTAGAAGCCGACCTCGGGGAAGATCAGTTTGGATTCCGTAGAAATGTTGGAACACGTGAGGCAATACTGACCCTATGACTTATCTTAGAAGAAAGGTTAAGGAAAGGCAAACCTACGTTTCTAGCATTTGTAGACTTAGTGAAAGCTTTTGACAATCTTTACTGGAATACTCTCTTTTAAATTCTGAAGGTGGCAGGTGTAAAATACATGGAGCGAAAGGCTATTTACAATTTGTACAGAAAGCAGATGGCAGTTATAAGAGTCGAGGGGCATGAAAGGGAAGCAGTGGTTGGGAAGGGAGTGAGACAGGGTTGTAGCCTCTCCCCGATGTTATTCAATCTGTATATTGAGCAAGCAGTAAAGGAAACAAAAGAAAAGTTCGGAGTAGGTATTAAAATCCATGGAGAAGAAATAAAAACTTCGAGGTTCGCCGAAGACACTGTAATTCTGCCAGAGACAGCAAAGGACCTGGAAGAGTAGTTGAACGGAATGGACAGTGTTTTGAAAGGAGGGTATGAGATGAACAACAACAAAAGCAAAACGAGGATAATGGAATGTAGGCGGATTAAATCGGGCGATGCTGAGGGTATTAGATTAGGAAATGAGACGCTTAAAGTAGTAAAGGAGTTTTGCTATTTGGGGAGCAAAATAACTGATGATGGTCGAAGTAGAGAGGATATAAAACGTAGACTGGCAATGGCAAGGAAAGCGTTTCTGAAGAAGAGAAATTTTTTAATATCGAGTCTTGATTTAAGTGTCAGGAAGTCGTTTCTGAAAGTATTTGTATGGAGTGTAGCCATGTATGGAAGTGAAACGTGGACGATAAATACACTCCTGGAAATTGAAATAAGAACACCGTGAATTCATTGTCCCAGGAAGGGGAAACTTTATTCACACATTCCTGGGGTCAGATACATCACATGATCACACTGACAGAACCACAGGCACATAGACACAGGCAACAGAGCATGCACAATGTCGGCACTAGTACAGTGTATATCCACCTTTCGCAGCAATGCAGGCTGCTATTCTCCCATGGAGACGATCGTAGAGATGCTGGATGTAGTCCTGTGGAACGGCTTGCCATGCCATTTCCACCTGGCGCCTCAGTTGGACCAGCGTTCGTGCTGGACGTGCAGACCGCGTGAGACGACGCTTCATCCAGTCCCAAACATGCTCAATGGGGGACAGATCCGGAGATCTTGCTGGCCAGGGTAGTTGACTTACACCTTCTAGAGCACGTTGGGTGGCACGGGATACATGCGGACGTGCATTGTCCTGTTGGAACAGCAAGTTCCCTTGCCGGTCTAGGAATGGTAGAACGATGGGTTCGATGACGGTTTGGATGTACCGTGCACTATTCAGTGTCCCCTCGACGATCACCAGTGGTGTACGGCCAGTGTAGGAGATCGCTCCCCACACCATGATGCCGGGTGTTGGCCCTGTGTGCCTCGGTCGTATGCAGTCCTGATTGTGGCGCTCACCTGCACGGCGCCAAACACGCATACGACCATCATTGGAACCAAGGCAGAAGCGACTCTCATCGCTGAAGACGACACGTCTCCATTCGTCCCTCCATTCACGCCTGTCGCGACACCACTGGAGGCGGGCTGCACGATGTTGGGGCGTGAGCGGAAGACGGCCTAACGGTGTGCGGGACCGTAGCCCAGCTTCATGGAGACGGTTGCGAATGGTCCTCGCCGATACCCCAGGAGCAACAGTGTCCCTAATTTGCTGGGAAGTGGCGGTGCGGTCCCCTGCGGCACTGCGTAGGATCCTACGGTCTTGGCGTGCATCCGTGCGTCGCTGCGGTCCGGTCCCAGGTCGACGGGCACGTGCACCTTCCGCCGACCACTGGCGACAACATCGATGTACTGTGGAGATCTCACGCCCCACGTGTTGAGCAATTCGGCGGTACGTCCACCCGGCCTCCCGCATGCCCACTATACGCCCTCGCTCAAAGTCCGTCAACTGCACATACGGTTCACGTCCACGCTGTCGCGGCATGCTACCAGTGTTAAAGACTGCGATGGAGCTCCGTATGCCACGGCAAACTGGCTGACACTGACGGCGGCGGTGCACAAATGCTGCGCAGCTAGCGCCATTCGACGGCCAACACCGCGGGTCCTGGTGTGTCCGCTGTGCCGTGCGTGTGATCATTGCTTGTACAGCCCTCTCGCAGTGTCCGGAGCAAGTATGGTTGGTCTGACACACCGGTGTCAATGTGTTCTTTTTTCCATTTCCAGGAGTGTAGTTTGGACAAGAAGAGAATAGAAGCTTTCGAAATGTGGTGCTACAGAAGAATGCTCAAGATTAGATGGATAGATCACATAACTAAAGAGGAGGTGTTGAACAGGATTGGGGAGAAGAGGAGTTTGTGGTACAACTTGACCAGATGAAGGGATCGGTTGGTAGGACATGTACTGAGGCATCAAGGATCACCAATTTAGTACTGGAGGGCAGAGAGACCAAGAGATGAATACACTAAGCAGATTCAGAAGGATGTACGCTGCAGTAGGTACTGGGAGATGAAGAAGCTTGCACAGGATAGAGTAGCATGGAGAGCTGCATCAACCTGAAGACCACAACAACATGAAAATTCCATAAGCAGACCTTTCTGAGGCTATACTTGATTTACTATTTATTGAAATGCTTGTATTATCCAGAAATAAAACGAACATGACATCCGGTACTGTTACTGATAAGTGGTCGTCGATATGCACAAGAAAAAGAAGGGCCCTAACACGGAACTTGGGGGACACCACATGTTATTGGTTCCCATTTGGTTGACTTGGATTAAGCCTGGGAAAACGCAGCGAACGAGGGTACGCACGTAGGCGTTCATTACGTCAACACTGGCGGCGAAAGGTGCCGAGAACGAGACCGTGATCCCCCGCTGGCCGGTCAAGGCATCTGGGTCGGGCGCGGGGCGCGGGGCGCGCCAGCGGCGACCCCTGCTTGCTCACGTCCGAAATCTGCGCGCGCTGCCAAGTGCGGTACGAGAGGGACTGGCTATTAAAAGGGAGTGGCCCGCTTTAATGAGAGCCGGCCCCCGCTGGCCGCTGGCTGTCTGGTGCGGGAACCGTGTAATCACTCTCGGTCTGTGTGGGCGTGTCGGCCGAGAGGCACGAAAGGGCAGGAACGGTCTTGACCTAAACAGATCCAGTTCACCTATGTGGCCGTATTTTATTGCAGGATACAAAATAGCGATAACTACCATCCACTGCGTTAAAATGGTATTTATTTCTCTCGATTTATGAGCGACGTACCTTCCTATACAGTTGTACTTTATTTTACTACATTGGAGTGAACACAATGTTTGAGACAAGCATATCGAGTATGAACTCAACAACTGAGTAATTCCAGCACACAGTGCTTGCATGCAACGAACTCTGTGTACAGCGGCGCGTGTCCCGACTCATGCTATTGCGAGGAACCACTTCCTGCAATATCTCCTTACTTACTTCCGGTTCTGCCCTTCCTTTCTTACAGATTTGGCCTCTATTTTGGTATACCATCATTGAGATGATTTCTGAAATTATCGTCCCCCACGTGACGCGACATCAGCCCTCCTACCGCGTAAACTCAAATCTACACTCCTGGAAATGGAAAAAAGAACACATTGACACCGGTGTGTCAGACCCACCATACTTGCTCCGGACACTGCGAGAGGGCTGTACAAGCAATGATCACACGCACGGCACAGCGGACACACCAGGACCCGCGGTGTTGGCCGTCGAATGGCGCTAGCTGCGCAGCATTTGTGCACCGCCGCTGTCAGTGTCAGCCAGTTTGCCGTGGCATACGGAGCTCCATCGCAGTCTTTAACACTGGTAGCATGCCGCGACAGCGTGGACGTGAACCGTATGTGCAGTTGACGGACTTTGAGCGAGGGCGTATAGTGGGCATGCGGGAGGACGGGTGGACGTACCGCCGAATTGCTCAACACGTGGGGCGTGAGGTCTCCACAGTACATCGATGTTGTCGCCAGTAGTCGGCGGAAGGTGCACGTGCCCGTCGACCTGGGACCGGACCGCAGCGACGCACGGATGCACGCCAAGACCGTAGGATCCTACGCAGTGCCGTAGGGGACCGCACCGTCACTTCCCAGCAAATTAGGGACACTGTTGCTCCTGGGGTATCGGCGAGGACCATTCGCAACCGTCTCCATGAAGCTGGGCTACGGTCCCGCACACCGTTAGGCCGTCTTCCGCTCACGCCCCAACATCGTGCAGCCCGCCTCCAGTGGTGTCGCGACAGGCGTGAATGGAGGGACGAATGGAGACGTGTCGTCTTCAGCGATGAGAGTCGCTTCTGCCTTGGTGCCAATGATGGTCGTATGCGTGTTTGGCGCCGTGCAGGTGAGCGCCACAATCAGGACTGCATACGACCGACGCACACAGGGCCAACACCCGGCATCATGGTGTGGGGAGCGATCTCCTACACTGGCCGTACACCACTGGTGATCGTCGAGGGGACACTGAATAGTGCACGGTACATCCAAACCGTCATCGAACCCATCGTTCTACCATTCCTAGACCGGCAAGGGAACTTGCTGTTCCAACAGGACAATGCACGTCCGCATGTATCCCGTGCCACCCAACGTGCTCTAGAAGGTGTAAGTCAACTACCCTGGCCAGCAAGATCTCCGGATCTGTCCCCCATTGAGCATGTTTGGGACTGGATGAAGCGTCGTCTCACGCGGTCTGCACGTCCAGCACGAACGCTGGTCCAACTGAGGCGCCAGGTGGAAATGGCATGGCAAGCCGTTCCACAGGACTACATCCAACATCTCTACGATCGTCTCCATGGGAGAATAGCAGCCTGCATTGCTGCGAAAGGTGGATATACACTGTACTAGTGCCGACATTGTGCATGCTCTGTTGCCTGTGTCTATGTGCCTGTGGTTCTGTCAGTGTGATCATGTGATGTATCTGACCCCAGGAATGTGTCAATAAAGTTTCCCCTTCCTGGGACAATGAATTCACGGTGTTCTTATTTCAGTTTCCAGGAGTGTATATTGTCTGTCGCGTTAATGGTTACGGAGTAACGCACCACCAAGCCAAAAGATTGTGCATCGAAACACGCATTTTTGAAGGTAAATTCATTTTCACCTCAGCTTCAGACGGCAACGGCCTTTCCGCAGTGGACACACCGGTCCCCGTGACATCACCGCAGTTAAGCGCTGTCAGGCGTGGTCGGCGCTTGGATGGGTGACCATCCGGGCCGCCTTGCGCTGTTGCCATTTTTCGGGGTGCCAACTGAGGAGCTACTCGACCGAATAGCAGCGGCTTCGGTCAAGAATACCATCATAACGACCGGGAGAGCGGTGTGCTGACCCCACGCCCCTCCTATCCGCATCCTCCTCTGATGATGACACGGCGGTCGGATGGTCCCGGTAGGCCACTCGTGGCCTGAAGTCGGAGTGCCAGCTTCAGACGTTTGCATTTATTTACCCGTATGGAACACTGTTTCCTTACTTACATCGCTTTACAGCAGCTTTCTTGAAGACTTCCATTGCAAAATTCTGTCAGTTACTAAAGAAAGTGTTCAGTAAATGTCAAAATGCGTTGCAGCATTCCTGGAACGCCATGGAAAAACAAATGCCTATAAAAGCAACTGGTTGCAGCTCATTCATTATCTCGTAAATTACCTTCAATTTGAACAGTTGCAGTGTTCTAATACATCTGTAACGGTGAAGAATTATTTACAGATGTTAATATGAGAAAGAATATAAAGCTGTTCATGAGCAATGTATTTCGTAGAAAAGTGCCTTTTCACATTGTATTCCTTCATAACACAAAGTGATTCACTACACAACAAGCAAACAGGTTTATCTTTGTACATTCTAAAGAATTAACACTCCGTCCATATCTCCTGGAACTGGCGACATTCAGCATGTACTTATCTCCTCATAATGGCAGACAACTTGCGAAGTAACTCATAAGCGCAAGCCACTACCTTCGGATCACGAATTGACTTCAAACTTTGAAGATATTCAGTAGTCTATCAGAACAACATACTGTGCAAGTAGTAGGAGCACTACCTACATGATTCCGAAAAAATCGCAAGAGAAGTATATCATACATACTACATCTAAAAGTTAATATGATGAAAAGACTCGTGTATCTGCATGAAATTTAATAAAATTTCAAAAGTTGTTCTGTTGTTCACTAATTTTTACTCCCACAACAAATATAACTGTCATTAAGTAAAAGACCGAATGCATGAAGTTTCCCTGGAGGTGTCTGCCTGTCGTGATTCCTGAAATCCTTCACACCTGCAATCGGGTAAGGTACCGAGAACTGCTTTGCACACTTCGATCTGCAGACACACAGAACGAGGGACAGGCTTGAATGCCCAAGTGAAACATCGATAAAGGTGTAAAAAATTTTATTCAGAAATACAATAAGCTATAATATGAGGGTACTGTACGATTAATGGTCGAATGTGCTTTCGATGTTTCGAACTGGACGATAATATTTTTCATGCAGACACGTAAAAGAGAAATTAAAACTGCATCCACGACATCGAATGAATGGAATTTTTCCGCGTGCACGAGAAAGGAAAACAAAGCTAGTTGACAATTTTAGAAAATTTTCTTTCTTCCGTAAATTTGGATGCAACCATGCGTAAAAACGTTTTCGTAAATATCGGTGCTGAAAATTGGCGATGTGAGATAGAATGTATTTTAATGGTGTATTTACGAGAAGCAATTTCTCGTCCGTTCTCAATCAAATGTAAAAAGTTCTGAAGGCGCTTGATTGAGTTTTTAATTTATCTATAGAAATAAAAGTCGAGTAATATTTGTTGGCCGACCGGTGTGGCCGAGCGGTTCTAGGCGCTACAGTCTAGAGCCGCGCCACGGCTACGGTCGCAGGTTCGAATCCTGCCTCGGGCATGGATGTGTGTGATGTCCTTAGGTTAGTTAGGTTTAAGTAGTTCTAAGTTCTAGGGGACTTATGACCTCAGATGTTGAGTCCCATAGTCCTCAGAGCCATTTGAACCAATATTTGTTGTAATAAAAGAAAAAGTAAACAGCCAAATAACACTGGAAATTTAATAAAAATGCCTGGAAACAAACTTCTCGTTTCATGATATTACCTTTCAGATATAATGTACAAAAAATAATACGACAAGCGTTGATAAAATATTGTATAAATTAAAAAAAAGAAGATGAGCGGGACTCTATCCAGCGGGGTAAGATTATGGAGCTTGAATGCTAACTGCATGACTGCAGCCATCCCATACTCCTGGTCGGAACACAGCGATTCACGTGAAACTTCTCTTGCTTACTTGTACATTATGTTGTCCTAATGGACTGCTAAAAATGTACGAAGGCTGAAGTGAGACGCTAAGTAAAAGAGGACGGAAACACGTGCACGAAATTAACAAACAGCCAACACAGAACTTTACACGTGAACCGTCAAAAAATGGTTCAAATGGCTCTGAGCACTATGGGAATTAACTGCTGAGGTCATCAGTCCCCTAAAACTTAGAACTACTTAAACCTAACTAACCTATGGACAACACACACATCCATGCCCGAGGCAGTATTCTAACCTGCGACCGTAGCGGTCGCGCGGTTCCAGACTGTAGCGCCTAGAACCGCTAGGCCACCCCGGCCGGCAATAAGACTTTGTTCACCAAGTTATGGCCCCCATCTGCCGTTTTGAAATTGGCACATTTTGCGAGTAGTCGGGAGTTTTGGTGTCATTATCGCCTACTACGAACGTTTTCAATGAATGTGTAGCACACACGTAGTAGACAGTAAGCAGTAAGTAACGTATGTGTGTTGTTGGTACTGATCTAGAGTTGAAAATACTTATCCCTACGGTCCTTCAAGGTAGATGTTGCCCCCACTCTCCACAGGCACCTGAGAACACGGGTCATAACTGCGTGCTCAAACTGGAGAGGTGTTTCTCTTTGTTGTTCTTATCTAACGGCAGCGAAATGGCACTGCGCTTGCGCAAAGTAAGGAAAACGTTCACTGGTCTGCGTCATGAACTGCAAACCCGAGGCGAGCCGTGTGAATGCGGAACTATACGAAGAGCCGATAGGGCGCAGAACTGTCTTCCACCAGTTTCTTCCGGGCTGAAACCAATCGTGGAACGCTGGTTCCCCACCCGTGGTCTACGCTATGAAAACAACTGTCGCCAATTGTATCTAGTGGGTGGCTTGAATTTGCGCGCGAAATGGCCTGATTGGGTGACTTCAGTGATAATTAGCTCGGACACAGCGTGACATATCAAATTTTTTCTTAACTATTATTTCTCAGCGCAACCTATTCTGCAACACCCCTACAAGCTTTTCATATTGTTTGCGACCCCTCTCTCTCTCTCTCTCTCTCTCTCTCTCTTATATATATATATATATACACTCCTGGAAATTGAAATAAGAACACCGTGAATTCATTGTCCCAGGAAGGGGAAACTTTATTGACACATTCCTGGGGTCAGATACATCACATGATCACACTGACAGAACGACAGGCACATAGACACAGGCAACAGAGCATGCACAATGTCGGCACTAGTACAGTGTATATCCACCTTTCGCAGTAATGCAGGCTGCTATTCTCCCATGGAGACGATCGTAGAGATGCTGGATGTAGTCCTGTGGAACGGCTTGCCATGCCATTTCCACCTGGCGCCACAGTTGGACCAGCGTTCGTGCTGGACGTGCAGACCGCGTGAGACGACGCTTCATCCAGTCCCAAACATGCTCAATGGGGGACAGATCCGGAGATCTTGCTGGCCAGGGTAGTTGACTTACACCTTCTAGAGCACGTTGGGTGGCACGGGATACATGCGGACGTGCATTGTCCTGAGCAAGTTCCCTTGCCGGTCTAGGAATGGTAGAACGATGGGTTAGATGACGGTTTGGATGTACCGTGCACTATTCAGTGTCCCCTCGACGATCACCAGTGGTGTACGGCCAGTGTAGGAGATCGCTCCCCACACCATGATGCCGGGTGTTGGCCCTGTGTGCCTCGGTCGTATGCAGTCCTGATTGTGGCGCTCACCTGCACGGCGCCAAACACGCATACGACCATCATTGGCACCAAGGCAGAAGCGACTCTCATCGCTGAAGACGACACGTCTCCATTCGTCCCTCCATTCACGCCTGTCGCGACACCACTGGAGGCGGGCTGCACGATGTTGGGGCGTGAGCGGAAGACCGCCTAACGGTGTGCGGGACCGTAGCCCAGCTTCATGGAGACGGTTGCGAATGGTCCTCGCCGATACCCCAGGAGCAACAGTGTCCCTAATTTGCTGGGAAGTGGCGGTGCGGTCCCCTACGGCACTGCGTAGGATCCTACGGTCTTGGCGTGCATCCGTGCGTCGCTGCGGTCCGGTCCCAGGTCGACGGGCACGTGCACCTTCCGCCGACCACTGGCGACAACATCGATGTACTGTGGAGACCTCACGCCCCACGTGTTGAGCAATTCGGCGGTACGTCCACCCGGCCTCCCGCATGCTCACTATACGCCCTCGCTCAAAGTCCGTCAACTGCACATACGGTTCACGTCCACGCTGTCGCGGCATGCTACCAGTGTTAAAGACTGCGATGGATCTCCGTATGCCACGGCAAACTGGCTGATACTGACGGCGGCGGTGCACAAATGCTGCGCAGCTAGCGCCATTCGACGGCCAACACCGCGGTTCCTGGTGTGTCCGCTGTGCCGTGCGTGTGATCATTGCTTGTACAGCCCTCTCGCAGTGTCCGGAGCAAGTATGGTGGGTCTGACACACCGGTGTCAATGTGTTCTTTTTTCCATTTCCAGGAGTGCATATACATTCCTGGAAATTGAAATAAGAACACCGTGAATTCATTGTCCCAGGAAGGGGAAACTTTATTGACACATTCCTGGGGTCAGATACATCACATGATCACACTGACAGAACCACAGGCACATAGACACAGGCAACAGAGCATGCACAATGTCGGCACTAGTACAGTGTATATCCACCTTTCGCAGCAATGCAGGCTGCTATTCTCCCATGGAGACGATCGTAGAGATGCTGGATGTAGTCCTGTGGAACGGCTTGCCATGCCATTTCCACCTGGCGCCTCAGTTGGACCAGCGTTCGTGCCGGACGTGCAGACCGCGTGAGACGACGCTTCATCCAGTCCCAAACATGCTCAATGGGGGACAGATCCGGAGATCTTGCTGGCCAGGGTAGTTGACTTACACCTTCTAGAGCACGTTGGGTGGCACGGGATACATGCGGACGTGCATTGTCCTGTTGGAACAGCAAGTTCCCTTGCCGGTCTAGGAATGGTAGAACGATGGGTTCGATAACGGTTTGGATGTACCGTGCACTATTCAGTGTCCCCTCGACGATCACCAGTGGTGTACGGCCAGTGTAGGAGATCGCTCCCCACACCATGATGCCGGGTGTTGGCCCTGTGTGCCTCGGTCGTATGCAGTCCTGATTGTGGCGCTCACCTGCACGGCGCCAAACACGCATACGACCATCATTGGCACCAAGGCAGAAGCGACTCTCATTGCTGAAGACGACACGTCTCCATTCGTCCCTCCATTCACGCCTGTCGCGACACCACTGGAGGCGGGCTGCACGATGTTGGGGCGTGAGCGGAAGACCGCCTAACGGTGTGCGGGACCGTAGCCCAGCTTCATGGAGACGGTTGCGAATGGTCCTCGCCGATACCCCAGGAGCAACAGTGTCCCTAATTTGCTGGGAAGTGGCGGTGCGGTCCCCTACGGCACTGCGTAGGATCCTACGGTCTTGGCGTGCATCCGTGCGTCGCTGCGGTCCGGTCCCAGGTCGACGGGCACGTGCACCTTCCGCCGACCACTGGCGACAACATCGATGTACTGTGGAGGCCTCACGCCCCACGTGTTGAGCAATTCGGCGGTACGTCCACCCGGCCTCCCGCATGCTCACTATACGCCCTCGCTCAAAGTCCGTCAACTGCACATACGGTTCACGTCCACGCTGTCGCGGCATGCTACCAGTGTTAAAGACTGCGATGGATCTCCGTATGCCACGGCAAACTGGCTGACACTGACGGCGGCGGTGCACAAATGCTGCGCAGCTAGCGCCATTCGACGGCCAACACCGCGGTTCCTGGTGTGTCCGCTGTGCCGTGCGTGTGATCATTGCTTGTACAGCCCTCTCGCAGTGTCCGGAGCAAGTATGGTGGGTCTGACACACCGGTGTCAATGTGTTCTTTTTTCCATTTCCAGGAGTATATATATATATATATATATATATTATGTGGGACAATATTGTCCCAGAGACAAATAAAAAATAGTTACAGTTCACCAGTTTTCTGGAGGTTTCCTTTGCTTATCAGGAACATACCGGAATTGGGAATCCATTCCAAAACACTCCCAGCTGCGAACGCCTCCGCCTCACTCCCAGCTCGCATATTTGGCTATCTCTCGCTACATTTTTCTTGATAACACTAACATTGATGCTCAATGATGATGTCTCAGTTGTGTAGACAGCTTGAGATCGTGACGGAATTTAGCAACGGCGGAAAAAGATTTTTTGTTGTCATCATTCCAGGTAATTTTATAGGTTTCACGCGTCTGTTATGCACGAATATTAGTGGGGAGGAAGAGAGTTCTGTTTAACGTCCCGTCGACAACTAGGTCATTAGAGACGGAGCACAAGCTTGGATCAGGGAAGGATACGGAAGGAAATAGGCCGTGCCCTTTCTAAGGAACCATCCCGGCATTTGCCTGAAGCGATTTTGGGAAATCACGGAAAACCTAAATCAGGATGGCCGGGCGCGAATATAAGTGCTCACTCTGTCATTGTAAATGTTTCCGACATATTCATGTAATGCTTGATGTGTTGAACCTGAATGATGTTGCCATATACTGCTATAAGAATCTTTTATCTGTAGAAAATGACCGTCCCTTCAGCCAAAGTTTCTGTTGTAGGAACAAGGCGAAATCACACGTGAGGAGATCAGGGTGTAGAGTTAATGCACGTCATCTTCTAATCCCCACACTGCACACTGTCCGTCGCAATTTGTTATTTATTACTCACTTTTCGTCGATAAGTGGAGAGTTCTCAAAATGTAAGCAGCAACAGCCACGTCTCGATCTTGGACGGATGATTTTAAGCATCTTAACGAATTGAGAGTTTTCCGTGAGCGTTTATATGCACTTGAACACAGTATATTTTAGCAATCTTCCTCCAATTCTCATACCTCCTGTCCCCAATAACACCATTTTCCACTTGCTCTGAAGTGACTGTCCCTGATATATACGTCAGAGTTATTTGCTTCCGCCGGAGAAACTTCAGGGGCTTTTACTTCAACATTGTCACCGAGTGAGGTGGCGCAGTGGTTAGCACACTGGACTCGCATTCGGGAGGACGACGGTTCAAACCCGCGTCCGGCCATCCTGACTTAGTTTTTCCGTGATTTCCCTAAATCGCTTCAGGCAAATGCCAGGATGGTTCCTTCGAAGGGGCACGGCCAATTTCCTTTCCTATCCTTCCCTAATCCGAGCTTGTCCTCTGGTTCTAATGACCCCGTTGTTGACGGGACGTTAAACACTAATCTCCTTCAACATAGTCGATGTTGATGGACAGTAAGTGACACTCGTGCCTGGAAACGGAGAGGTGGCGGCATCGAATGCCGATCGAAACAGGAAAATTTTCAGTCTGCCATTAATCTAACTTCACCTATTAAGGATGTGAAGAGTCGTCATGAACAACTCGTGGTTCTGATTCCATGTTAAACTATAGGTCCTCTTTCACCGGTTCCCAAGTCACCGTGGCGTCCCGTTGGAAGACTTGCACTCAGCCTTTGCGTCACATACACAGTTGAACGCATAAATCCGTTGACGGTGACAATACGGAGGCTTGATGGAAACAAGGCGATAGAGTCATCATGGAACAAAAACTGTAACATAACTACAATCCGTTCTAACTGGTTGGTGCCGGCCAGAGTGGCCGAGTGGTTCTAGGCGCTACAGTCCGGAACCGCGCTACCGCTACGGTCGCAGGTTCGAATCCTGCCTCGGGCATGGATGTGTGTGATGTCCTTAGGTTAGTTAGGTTTAAGTAGTTCTAAGTTCTAGGGGACTGATGACCTCAGATGCTAAGTCCCATAGTGCTCAGAGCCACTTGAACCATTTTTGAACTGGTTGGTAGCTAGTGTGAGATATCTTGGGACTTTCTTGCAGAGGAAACATGAGAACACAGGGTTGATGTCTATCAAAGATCTACGCTCGGTGACTAGGGCTGTCAAGTACAGAAAACCTGCGTGATAACGTTTCAACAACGAGTGATGTCATAGCAGAGGTGACCAAAAGTGAACAGCAATTGAGTCGGATGGTTATTGACATGGAACGCATGCTACCTGGTCGCTACAATATAAGCCAAGGTATTGGTGCACATGCAGGAAGCCTAAAAGTTAACTTGCACAGAATACCCTTAAAGACGTTCTTTAATTTCGCTATCTCGTAAGTGGGATAGACACTGTAACGTTCTTCAAATATTTATTGAAATACTTAAATGAATGCCTGAACTGGGAATGCATACAAATCTGGAGTTCAATGGCTCTGAGCACTATGGGACTTAATATCTGAGGTCATCAGTCCCCTAGAACTTAGAACTACTTAAACCTAACTAACCTAAGGACATCACACACATCCATGCCCGAGGCAGGATTCGATCCTGCGACCGTAGCGGTCACGCGGTTCCAGACTGAAGCGCCTAGAACCGCACGGCCACACCGGCCGGCTCAAATACTGTACAGATATCATACATATGTCATTTTGAAGAGAAACCCCGAAAGTCTTTTTTCATGTATACCGCCACAGCGTAGTTTGGTAGTCTGCCGATAGTCAGTGCTAGTCGCAAACATGGCGAGTTCAGGTGTGGAGCGAGCTTTCTGTGTGTTGGAGTTCGACAAAAACAAGTGTGGTGCAGCTGTTAAACGGATGTTTAGAACCAAGTACGGTAAGAAGCTACAAACAAGGAAGGCCATTTACGACTGTCACAACGAATTCGTTAGATGGGTTGCTTGTGCCCCGCAAAGAGAAGTGGACATCCCAGTGTGAGTGAAGTGAATGTGGAGCGGTACGGAAGACATTCATAAGGAGTCCAAAGAAATAGGTGCGTCGTGCATTCCGTGAACTCGAAATGACTCCAGTGACAGTGTGGAAAGTCCTGCTACAGAAGCTGTCTATGAAACCATTCAAATTGGAGCTAGTGCATAAGCTCAATGACGACGACAATGACAAGCTTTTTGAGTTTTGTTCGCGGTCGCAACAATTGAAGGAGGATGGGGATGGCATTTTTGATCGCTTAATTTTTAGCAACGAAGCCACTTTTCACACTAATGGGAAAGTGAGCAGGCATAATTGTCGAATCTGGGGTACAAAGGATCAATACGAGAGCACAGAATTTGAGCGTGATTTCCCAAAGGTAAATTTTTTTGTGTCTTGTCACGTCGAAAACTGTACGGGCTATTCTTCTTCGCCAAGAGCACTGTCATGGGATATTCCTACGTGGACCTGCTGCAGCAATGACTGATGCCTCAAATGCAATCGGACTCTCCGTTCATCTTTCAGCAGGATGGGGCTCCACCCAGTTTTCATCGTGAAGTTCGTGGGTACCTGAACACGGAGCTGCCGCATCGATGGATCGGCCGGGCTACAGAGGGGGACAGCTGTCATGAAATGGCCTCCCCGATCACCGGATCTCACTCCGTCTGTTTCGTGACGGCTCCTAAGCCCAAGGTCCTCGGCGGTACTTTTGGGGCAGCCACTACAAATGGTATAAAGCGTGGGTAGTGACCAGGATGTAACTATGTCTGTTGGCCGAAAAATAATTAATGACAAGAATTGCGCCAGCTATAATGAAACGTGCACTAGCAATACAAGTCCAAGTAATATCCAAGAGTAGTCCGTGTACTGAGCCTAGTCGAATACAATAGCAAATATCACACTGCAATGGCTCCGCTATAAACTCCACGAAAGGCTAGCAATAGACAATCGACAATTGACTGTCCGTCTCGGGGCCAGCGCTCCTCCTTATATGCAAAAGGCAGAGGGCGCTGCGGACCCGAGCTCAGCCATGGCGCGACCTCTTCCGTTGGCGGTAACGCCCTGAGACGCCGACGGCCGCGACAGGAACTGTGGCCAGCGATGTCACGGTCAGGGCGCGCGTGCGTGAGTTGGTTGGTTGGTTGGGTCCGTGGATACAACAGTCTGACTTTTTTTCTGTGAGGACACATTAAAGATCTGGTACATGTACTGCTTCTACCACTTGATGTAGCAGAGCTCCGGGAGAGAATTCGGGAAGCGACTGTGCCACAGTCGATAATGTCATGCTGGGACTGGTATGGCAAAAATTCGATTACCGTCATGACGTCTGCCGGGTCATTCACGATTCGCATGTCGAATGTTTGTAAAAAAAACTTTAAGAGTTACTCTTCAAAATGCAGTATGTATGACATCTGTACAGTGTTTAGTTCTTGTGCAATAAATAATTAAAAGTGTTCCCCACTTTGTGTACACCCTGTACACTTAACTGCAAAATACATTCAGCCCCTTAGGTACTGAATCCTCTGGCCATGTTCAAAACTGATAACTTTGGTCCCTGTGCACATAACAAATAAATGAAATTGTCTTACGTTTAAAGCAGCAACTGTGGATCGCTTGATATTCTGCTCTCTCATTAAGAAGAATAAAATATACTAGCTACCGACTCAGCGGTGTGCTGTGCTGGCCGTTATATTTTGAAAGATACATGAAATTCTTTCAGCTGATAAAAACATTTAAGAAAAATTGAATGTCTTTAAACAATATATGACTTGGGCAGGGAAGCGGTAGCGATTTTGGTGATTTACGAACACTGACTTTTTCAATGGTGAAGTTGTATTCGAAGGTAAGTCTGGCTTTTCAAAAGATCTGACAACAGAAGTTACATTACTCAGAGAATTACATCCTTTTTACTAACTGAAAAGTTTTTTTGCTGATGTAGTCACAAACAGTGAGATCTGTACAGCAAGTATTATCTAACATCTCTGAAAAGCATAAAGACAAATCATCAAATTACGTATACTCCTGTTTACAGATTTTAGAAACATTACAAGAGGGAAATATCTAACTAGGCTTTACGTAAAAATTTTTTACATACATTCTGGGGTTACTCAACATAGAATTCACTGTTACCAATTATCAGCCAACTCATTTACACTAACGCGCTGGCAAAAGGAAAGTAATAAAAAATTAACTTCTTTACCTTAACTGCGGGAGACTTCAGCTTCCACATTTATATCTCCAATAATACATGTACTCGTAAAGCTTCTTTGTAATCTCGGTCCAGTCACAATCTTGTCACAATTAAATTTACATTTCATCATTTCACCTTACATTCCATTATAAAATCACTCATCATTTTGAACTACCTATTTTACGTGCGGTGTAACACAAAATATTGGAACGAGAAAATTTGCTACATTATAATCTAGCATTTGGTGGCTTTACAGGGCACACCACAAAAAAACTGCCTTCTGCATCCTATTTCGCTCACAGACTGCTACACACTCACTGCTGTGCGCCAAGTGCTCTCTTGCTCCAACACTAAAATCTCACACCAGAAGCAGTATGTTTGGCTCTGCGATCGTGCAAAGTCAGCGATCTGCTTTATAGAGCCAATCAGAGACATAAATCGTTTACAATGTAATAGTTTCATTTTAGTTTATATTAGTGTCATTACAATACTCAGGTGCCACATATAGGTGTACCCCAGTAGACTCCTTTCAACACAGATGGGAGATGCAAAAACGTATCATAATAACAAGGCAAATTAGCTTTCTATAAAACATAAGCAGCTGCTAGCATCCTTAAGACCAGAAAAAGATCCACTAAACGCTGTCGTTGGAGCACATCTCTGTAAGTTATGAAAATATTGGAAGCCTTTGAAATATTGTGTTACACCCCGCTGTTGAAGAGCAAACGATTGATCGAGTAAAAAGTTAAGGTGTCCTACTAGGAGTAACAACAACAAAACTGTAAGAAGGAACATAATTTGCCGAAAAGATACAATTGTTGCAAATATATTCTGTTGTGGTATGTACAATGATTGAAGCTGTTCTATAGTGTGTAATTTCATGATTTTATTTACGGGCTATTAGCTGGTACATGCCCATTTCATCTGCATCCACAATAAAGCAGACAATACATTTTACAACACTTTTATCTGTATTTTAATTGTGTACGAGCTAACGTGATCGTTTAACAGAACAGGTTGGTCAGCCTAGTTCTTAAAAGTAGAATTGGCCCTGTATGAAAGCGGTGATTAACTCGTTTTGTTTGTAGTCTTCCTATTGAGATGCTGAATAAATAAAATGATGATAATGTCCGAGAATAACTCAACAAAACGATTTTAAATTCATTTTCTAGCCGGCCGCTGGTGGCCGAGCGGTTCTGGCGCTACAGTCTGGAACCGCGAGACCGCTACGGTCGCAGGTTCGAATCCTGCCTCGGGCATGGATGTGTGTGATGTCCTTAGGGTAGTTAGGTTTAAGTAGTTCTAAGTTCTAGGGGACTAATGACCTCAGCAGTTGAGTCCCATAGTGCTCAGAGCCATTTTAGCCAATTCATTTTCTCTTCATCTCATATATTGATTTTATATCCTTTCTCGGACGGTCAAAAGACGAAACAGTTCTTTAAGCGTTAAAGTTAGAACCAAACATATATGAAAATTTGTGGTATTAAATTTGATTACCGATCATCATTCATCACGATTACTGGCAGATAAAATTATCCAACTGGAGGTCATTAGATTACGAAAAAACACTCAGTACGTAAGCATAAAAAAGTTTCAAGAAATGTAGACAACAAAACACATGTTCACCATCTGTCAAGTCTGTATACTCCACTGGTTGCAGCTCCTACCTACTGGCAAACAGATAAGAGATAATGGAAGTGAAGTATCACGGGTCACATAGCTGAGTTGTGAAACAAAAGGCGAGCCATCAGTACATAACAGCTGCGCGGAATGTCAACAAGAAATGAGTGCAAGATGTTGCATGTAATATGCGGCCACAAGACAGAGTTAATTGCTACACACCGTACTAGCCGAGTGACTCTACAATATTCGTCAGCCACCGCTCCTGAAAGACGACGCTGAGATACCTTTCAGCTGCATATACGGCGACCAGAGAAGCTGACCATACAAGAAAAGCAGGCCAATTGGTGTCACGGTCACCTCACAGTGGCGAAGCTCGGGGTCCAGCTCTGCGTTAATATTACTCCTGTTCCTGTGGAAGTATGCTTGCCTGCAGCTGCCAACCCCTGAGGAAGGATCTGTGTCGCTCTGGCATCTATTGATTGTCAGTCTGCAGCTGTCCTGCTTGGATTTTAGATCTATATCAGTCTAACTCCTTCTTATCTAACCATTCTCAATCTGTGCTGGAGCAAAGAGTCCCACCGTGGCGACATTGAGGCCATGAGCCGCAGCACTGCCATCTGACTCATGGCTGATGGGGAACTGTAGGTGACATCTTCCAGTGGGCTTTCTGGTGCCCTAACCAGTGGGCTGAAGGAGCAGACCATCCTCTGTCATTGTCGGGGCGTGTCTTTGCTGGCACCAGCCTCTGTTCCTGTAGGCAGACTTCGACGTTGCTGACCTTTTCCCTGATGGGATGCTGCAGCGTAGCTCAGTACGACTGCACACACTCTGAGCAGAGTTGGTGGTGCCTACCAGGGAGCCATACAATGTGTGATCTAGCGCACTTTGGTTATCCACTTTCTGGAGCTGCTAGCGATCATGGAGAGTGCAGAAGACAACGTCAGTATGGAGTGGCCAGCGACACTGTGACATCTCTGTGTTCTGACTCTCTGGCTCCCTCTGCTGCCATGGCCGAGACAGTGTGCTGCGTCCAGGTGTCAGTGCGTTCTGGCTTAACATGTGTCATCTCTGCCCTACCATCGCTGCAAGCAGCCTATGAATCAAGACAAATGTGTATCTTAGAACAATTAATGTTTACTTCGTTAATGATGTTTCATCAGGATCTTGGGGCACCAGACAGGGCATCTCACACACAGCCATTGCTAACCCTCCAGGGGCGGTGGTTCATCAAGATCCTCAGTTAAATAACGTACCATCATCACACAACGTAGCGTCCAGTCCTGCGGGCATCATGTCAAGTGTCAGTAGGTTCGCGCGCATGACAGATAACGGCGGGCAGTGGGGCAGATGTAGTCCCAAGTGGAAATACACTCCTGGAAATGGAAAAAAGAACACATTGACACCGGTGTGTCAGACCCACCATACTTGCTCCGGACACTGCGAGAGGGCTGTACAAGCAATGATCACACGCACGGCACAGCGGACACACCAGGAACCGCGGTGTGGCCGTCGAATGGCGCTAGCTGCGCAGCATTTGTGCACCGCCGCCGTCAGTGTCAGCCAGTTTGCCGTGGCATACGGAGCTCCATCGCAGTCTTTAACACTGGTAGCATGCCGCGACAGCGTGGACGTGAACCGTATGTGCAGTTGACGGACTTTGAGCGAGGGCGTATAGTGGGCATGCAGGAGGCCGGGTGGACGTACCGCCGAATTGCTCAACACGTGGGGCGTGAGGTCTCCACAGTACATCGATGTTGTCGCCAGTGGTCGGCGGAAGGTGCACGTGCCCTTCGACCTGGGACCGGACCGCAGCGACGCACGGATGCACGCCAAGACCGTAGGATCCTACGCAGTGCCGTAGGGGACCGCACCGCCACTTCCCAGCAAATTAGGGACACTGTTGCTCCTGGGGTATCGGCGAGGACCATTCGCAACCGTCTCCATGAAGCTGGGCTACGGTCCCGCACACCGTTAGGCCGTCTTCCGCTCACGCCCCAACATCGTGCAGCCCGCCTCCAGTGGTGTCGCGACAGGCGTGAATGGAGGGACGAATGGAGACGTGTCGTCTTCAGCGATGAGAGTCGCTTCTGCCTTGGTGCCAAGATGGTCGTATGCGTGTTTGGCGCCGTGCAGGTGAGCGCCACAATCAGGACTGCATACGACCGAGGCACACAGGGCCAACACCCGGCATCATGGTGTGGGAGCGATCTCCTACACTGGCCGTACACCACTGGTGATCGTCGAGGGGACACTGAATAGTGCATGGTACATCCAAACCGTCATCGAACCCATCGTTCTACCATTCCTAGACCGGCAAGGGAACTTGCTGTTCCAACAGGACAATGCACGTCCGCTGTGTCTATGTGCCTGTGGTTCTGTCAGTGTGATCATGTGATGTATCTGACCCCAGGAATGTGTCAATAAAGTTTCCCCTTCCTGGGACAATGAATTCACGGTGTTCTTATTTCAATTTCCAGAAGTGTATATGGCTGCATTATTAAGTCTATATAAGGGTGACCAGCTACACTTTAACCTGCGAGACAGGGTTAAAGTTCTCACTACCCCAAAACGAAAAATTAAAGCCGTGTAGCTATCCAGACATTTTGAGAATGATTGCAAGATCTGACCGCTGGATTGGAAACCCAACACTGCTCACCGTTCGTATACCCCTTTACAGTAGGTTGGTTGGTTTGGGGGATCAAAGGGACCAGACTGCTACGGTCATCGGTCCCTTCCCCTTTACAGTAGGCTCCTAGCAGCTCCTGTCAATAGTCTCCACAAAAACAAAATATGTATACAGTTCAAGGTCAGTTGGTCGAAAGACACTCAAAAACACTACATATGAGATTTCTACAGAAACAAAAATGAATTTAATGGCTTCAGTCAAGCCTTGAAAAGTCTGTCACTTTTATCAACCTCCAACTCCAGCTATCTGCTGGTCCCGTGTTCTGAAATGTAGCATCTGCCTATCAAGCACCTGCTTACTCACTAAATCGCATCACATGCCCAGAAAATTGGAAAATGCCTCAGTCAGAATCCCATACCTGCTGACAGAAACACGCTTCAGACTGTTACTGGGTTTCCATACTTGAAAAATAGCTTGGTTTATGCGCTAAAATAATTTGGTTACATCCTAAGGATCACTGATAACCGATTTCAGAGATACTGTTCGTCAGCTCCACTTCAGAGTGTAGAGACTTCCTCCTATATCTCGGAGAGCAATCGGCCGACTCTTTGATTTAACGAGCTCCAAGCATCTCCACGAAACTATTTTTAAGATTTAGCCTTTCAACTCGTTACGAAGGCAGCCAGCAACCATTGTGTTCCGAGGAGCCAAATGTTATACCTTCATTGCTTAAGAATAAATGAGTCGAAGGTGGCCGAAGGGATCTGGACAGGCAAGCTAAAGTTTAGTTGACACAAGTGCACTTTAAATAAGTATATTTTGTTGTATGTATGTTGTCTGTTAACGGGGGACCTAAAAACGACGGAGAGGCTCCGTCCCCACCGCAGCCGCAGTGATTCACAACCCCACGACGACTACCGCAATCCACTTCACCCCTCCGCCGCCCCACACCGAACCCAGGGTTACTGTGCGCTTCAGCACCCGGTGGAACCCCCCAGGGAACGTCTCACACCAGAAGAGTGTAACCACTATGTTTGCGTGGTAGAGTAATCGTGGTGTACGCGTACGTGGAGAACTTGGTTGCGCAGCAATCGCCGACATAGTGTAACTGAAGCGGAATAAGGGGAACCAGCCCGTATTCGCCGAGGCAGATGGAAAACTGCCTAAAAACCATCCACAGACTGGCTGGCTCACCGTACCTGGACACAAGTCCGCCGGGCGGATTCGTGCCGGGGACCAGGCGCTCCTTCCCGCTCCGAAAAGCCGTGCGTTAGAGCGATCGGCTAACCGGGCGGGCAAATATATTTTACTCAACTTTACTGCTACGCTGTTGACATCTTGTGATAGCCGTAGCTAGCTGTAAGCAGAGGCCCAACGTGCGCATGCGTCTATGTACATTGAATGTTTGTTCGTAGAACTAGCTATCAACAGCTCGGTGTAATGTTTGGCACCAACTAGCAGCGCAGAACTAGTCTCGAACTAGAAGAAGGTGCCCAGCTCCCCTCTGCTTAATGCACCGTCCTGCCG